>NC_085046.1:37854986-38498736 GCF_963662255.1 Cinclus cinclus | reverse complement strand
GAAGATACAAGGAAAAATTACCATTGGTGAGTAAGCAGAAGTTAGAATTGTTAACAGTGGGGAAAGATCTGAAAATTATTTAAGTATAGTAGAAAATACTTGCGTGCAAGATTTTTGTGACACTGACTTTTTTGTTTTTCCTCCCCTCCTCTGTGTGTGTGTGTCTTGTAGAGAATAGATCAAAAAGAGATTTGATTCAGATGTTGGTCCAGAGAGGTTATGAATCTGATCCAGTAAAAGCCTGGAAAGAAGCACAGGAAAAGGTAATAATCTAGATATAGTTGATGTTGTTTCTGTTATAAATGATATTGCTTGTTTTCTCCTCATCTAACTTAATTTGCAATACACACACAGCACTTTAAAAACATTATTCATTACTCCTTATTGGCTTCCATTTAAAAAAAACTATTAAACTTACCCAAAATAAATTAGTATTTTATACGGGTAATGCTTAGAAGAAAACTAGATAGTACAAGTCTGAAAAATGAGATTGCAGAGGACTGAATTTCTTAATGTACCCAACTCAGAACAGGCTTTCTGTTGATTCTGATTCTGTTTGATTTCTGACTGGCTGATACAGCTGCATGGTGTTGCATCAGTTACCCCATATTTACAACTAATTATTTCTACACAACTTACTGTTTTTCTGGAAAGAAACATAGATATAATAAAGCTATGACTTTTAAATTTATTGTAGTAAATTTGACCATGACCTTCGCCTGTATTTTTTTCTGCTTCTTTTAAAACTAAGCAGTTTTTGTTGTTCCAAAAGAGAGATGTGATGAGTTTAATTTCAAAGTTACATCCCCATTACTATGGGCAGATGGAACTGCTTTGAAAAGCAGCTTTGAATTTCTGTCAGCCATCCCTTTTCTGTTTCTTTGCCACTGCTTTAGATATTTGTTTTCATATCACATTTGTTTTGTATTTTTAATACTTTATTTTAGCTCTGTGGAATGATTTCTATTTGATAACAGAACTGTTATTTAGAGAAATTTTCATCTACTTTCAAACCTTAGTTTGCACATTTGGGGATTTGGTACCAGCTCTTATCTGAAGGACTGTGCTCATTTTCTAAAGGAGCAGGTATCCATAAATACCCAAACAGCAAAGGTCTCAGCCCTGGGAGACAGGTGGGACAGCACCAATATCTGCAGCCAGCAGCATACAAGGCTCCAGCACAGGTTCAATTTGTTTTCTTAAATCAAATGATTAAATAATCAGCTCTGGAAGGTCACAGGAATATGGCCTTTTGGAAAGGTCCAGAAAATGTTCAGGTTATTGAATCTGTGAGGGCACACTTTGCAAGTCTGTGGTGGTGCTTCAGAGCAGTGTCACAGTTCATGCATAGAGCTGAGATCACTAATACTTGTAATTGTGAATGTTTCACCTCAGGCAGCAGAAGAGGAAGACTCTCAGAATGCAAATGATGATGCTTCCTCTGCTTCTGGTGCAACCTCTGGCCCTGACTTCAACTACATTTTGAACATGTCCCTGTGGTCACTCACAAAAGAGAAGGTGGAAGAGTTGATTAAGCAGAGAGATTCCAAGGTTGGTACACGTGGAAAGCTTCTTCTGAAATGACACATTGGGAGTATTCAGTCTCCAGTAGCATTTGCTTTAGTTGTACTTACATGCTCTATACTACTTCCATGTTTTAGGAGAGAGAACTAAATGATCTTAAAAGAAAATCTCCTTCAGACCTCTGGAAAGAAGATCTAGCAGCCTTTGTTGAAGAACTTGAAGTATGTTTTATTTTATATATATTTCTAAAATGTGAAATTCACACTAATTTGATTAAAAACACTAACTAATGAAATTATTAAAATTTAAGAAAAATAATTTTAAAATACTACATTTTGAATTAAAAGTAGATACATTTCATAATCTAGTGGTAAGTGGGAAATCAATATTGGATATCTGTGTTCCTGGTAGTGTTTCTCAGTGATTGTTTCTCGCATCTACTCAGTTTAATGTTTTTTTTTCCAAGTCAGTGATGTTAAAAGAAAAATAACCAGGAGAAAGTTAGTTTTCAGATGACACAAAAACCTGTGAGTAGTAACTGGTAATGGTAATAATTACAGTAATTCTACATGATCTAATTTTTTGTGAGGCAGTAAGCATTACTAAATCCAAAACTGTACATTCAGGAATTAAGTGTGTAGACTACAAATACTATATGAGTAATTTGCCTCATCAGTAATTCTGGAAAAAAATAAAAAGTCCCTTTGGTGAATACGCTGTTGAACCTGTTTTCCATGTGGTGTAAAAAGGGCTGCTGCAATCTTTTGATGTGACATACTTCAAAAGCAAATGTTTATGGTAAGTGCTGAAATAATGGAAATTTGCAACACATACTTGCAGAATAGAAACTTGATAGAAGAAAGGTTTTTCAGTCTAATAGTGTCCAAAAGTTTGTATTTATCCTTGAATTAAAGTGTAGTTTTTAATTCTGCAGGGTAACGTATTTATCAAGATTTAGTGGTCACTGTTCCAGAATTGAAAATTGTTTTCCAGTTCAAGTGAGAATTAAGGGGAGCCTCATGCTCCATGTAAAAAGGAGCTGAATCTTAAATAATCATCACGTTCCACTTTGTCCTCATTAAAAAATAATATGTTTTCCTCCTCCTGCCTCCCCTTGTTTGTTAGAAAGTAGAAGCACAGGAAAGAGAAGATGTTCTGGCTGGCATGGTTGGCAAACCAATAAAAGGCAAAGTTGGTAAACCCAAGGTGAAGAAACTCCAGCTGGAAGAGACCATGCCATCACCATTTGGCAGAAGAATAGTTCCACAGATTACATCTGCCATGAAAGCTGATGCCAGCAGGAAATTGCTGAAAAAGAAAAAGGTAAACCAAAATGACTGCTACAGTTGAATTATTTATTATTTGCCAGATTTATTTATTAGTTGCCAGATTGTCACAGGTGCTGTATTTGTACTGTTTTGCTGACCTATTGCATAAGAAATTTGTACTGGATTTCTTTCACGTTTGCAGACCTCTTGAGACTGCTTATTGTTCAGGTGTTTTTCTTTCCAAGACTATTCAACAAATGTCAGTATACTAGTCTACATTAATTTATTATTATCTGTGAAACTATGCCAGTTCAGTCTTGAAATATAAAGGTGTAAAATATTTTATTTTGTAATTTTAGGGTGAAACTGATTCTCTAGCAATAAAAATGGAATTTGATGAAGAGTTTGGTGGTGTACCAGCTGAGGGTGGTGGGGATGACTCATTGAATGCATCAGCTGCAGCAGCTAAAACCCCTAAACCCAAGAGAGAGAAGAAGGAGCCTGGTAAGACCCTTGCACAGCCATAGTTAACCTTAGTTTTGTATTTACTGGGCATGAAATGCATTTTTAATGCTGTGTGAGAAGGGAAATACGGCACAATAGTCACTATTACATCTGATTTTCTTCCCTAAAATGAAATAATTGGAAGTACTCTGCTGAAATTTCTTTGTGTCACCTACTGGTGTTGATGGATCTTACATTTTCTACATTTGAAATTGTTTTGGTTTTTTTTTTGGGGGGGGGGGGGGTGTCGTCTAAATCTTCAAATTTGTGTATAGGAAAATAGATTATTTTTCCATAATGAGGTTCATTCTTTGCAGACTGAAATGTCTAGTTTGTGTGCTCTTTGATATTGAAGGACAGGGCAGTCACCTTCAGCCCCTCAGTCTGAGTAATAGTGTAGACTCTAGAACCTGATTAAATAAATGTATTTTTCTATTGATATATTCAGTCATTCTGACTTTCAGAAAGTTATGGGTGCTGTAGCTTGGCAGACAACCAGTGTTCACTTCCCTATTTCCTTTGCTAGTGGGAATTTATTATTGCTGTTTGAGAAATACACAGTAACAGGGGGGCAGCAACAACAACAAAAAAAAAAGTTTGAGACAGAAGAGAAGGTTCAAGTATGAGGGGGTTTGTTTTTTCAGAAAAAAAGAGGAAAACAATGTGGTTGCAGAAATAATTATCCAACCTGAATAGATTCCCTGAGTACAGTTATGACTGACTTGTCTACATGCAGCTCAAATCTCCCACAGCCAGTGTTGAGCCAGAGCAAACTAACCCAGCTTGACCTGAGCTTGCCCTGCAATTGACTGGCCACATTTTTACCCTGTCCATAATAGGATATCCTCTGCTTCCCCTGTTTGTTGTATTTTTCCAATAACTGTTTCTGATCATGTTCCTTGAATAATGGAAAACTGCGTGTTCTTTTCCTGGAAAACTATTAACAGCCTTTAAAAAAACCACAAGTTTGATGGCAAAGGAGATAAAACTAGAGACTGTATGTTTCTCAGTCATAAAACAAATTTCTTTAGCAGCAGGCTATCAGGTTCTGTGTGAAGTAATTTCATGTTAAATCTTCCTTCAGGGAGAAGAAAATGTGCAGCATTTAAAGGAGAACTTTTTAAGATGAAAATTTATGCTAAATTTGTAAACAATTAGAAAATGTGAAGATATTTTTAACCTTACTGTAGAAAATGCTTTTACTTTTGGCAGGTGCCAGGGTAAGAAGGACACCATCATCTACAAAATCCAGTGCAAAAAAAGTGAAGAAACGAAACCCATGGTCAGATGATGAATCCAAGTCTGAAAGTGATTTAGAAGAAAATGAGCCCGTGATTATTCCAAGAGACTCTCTGCTTAGGAGAGCTGCAGGTACTCGGGATTTTGTGATTTGTGTATTGTGACTGAAAGTTTCAACTACAAACCCACATTTTCCTTTGACCATAGGTTTCCTTTAGGACTTCATTTCCCACAGATAGCTTGCATTATATTTTCTTCACTGTGTGAAGAATACTCTTAATGTCAAGATCAGGAATCTGTTATGAAAGATTTTTTGTAACTTGGATCAGAGCTCTTATCTCCTATTCTAAACACTAGAATAGAAATTACTCACAAAACTGGCAAATTATACAAGAAACAGACAAGACAATATTATTAAAACAAACAAACAAAAAAAAATTACTCTAATACAATTATACTGCTAAATAAGGCCTAAAAGGCAAGTAAAAAATTATCAAAAAATTCTGAACGGTCTGTGAAAAGCAAGACTGAAAATTTGGAAAATGTGTAAATATTTGATGGTTTAAAAAACCCCCACAGATTTTCTGGAAAATCAGGAAGAATGTTCAAATGGTGGATTCAAGAAAACTTCAATTGTAAGTGAAGGATTCTCATTCCTTAAAAGCACTGATGCACAATGTCTCTATAATACTCTTAGCTGAAGGTGTCTGAGCAAAGCCACAAGAGGTGTGTTGGATGTTTGCTGACATCTAAATTATTCTTTATTCTTTACAGCCCTTTATTCTTCCAGGCTGAAACAAATTTATTATCCACCACTCTTTTGTCATGTGTACTCTGAGGCAGGGACTGTTCACTGACTTCCACTTTGATTTGTATATGTATCTGTATTATAAACAACTCTCCTGAACTGTGTACATGTGTGATTTTCCCAGCTGAGAGGCCCAAGTACACTTTTGACTTCTCAGAAGAAGAAGATGATGCCGACGATGATGATGATGCTAACAACAACAACGATTTGGATGAGCTCAAAGTAAAATCCTCTCCAGTTACAAATGACAGAGAGGATGAGTTTGTTCCCTCAGACAGTTTAGAAAAAGATGAGTATGACTTCTCTCCAGCCAAATCAAAGCCATCTCCAGAGTAAGTACTGTAACTCTGCAGGATTTCTTTATTAATAATTTTTTTCAATGCAGAAGTGTCTGAACAAAACTGAGAAACATCAGCCTGTTTTTGCTCTACATGCACCATGAAAAATAAAATGTGGAAGAATTCATGTATATGTTATCTCAGCCTTGCAACTGACCTATGCAAGGGTGACTCGTTATTTAAAAAGTAATATAATAACGTATAAAAATAGTAACGGTGCACTGTCTATAATATCATCTGTTAAACTAAGTTTTTGAGGAGTTTCTGTTTTCTGTCTTGTGCCAGTCTGGTATAGAGAACTATTGGCAAAAATGTAATTCTGTTAATTTTAAATGCTGGGAGCTCTTGACTGGATGTCAGTTTGAGAGATTTGACTGCTGGAATCAGATAAAAAATGCTGGAAATGTTAAAACAGGAATCAGCTTTTACATGGATATTACGATGTCCATGTACTTCAGTATGTGCTTAATGTAACTCATATAATTCCCTGGTTTTTTTTGCTTATAAGTAGAAAAACATCTCAAGCCAAGAAAAATCAAGACTTTGGGAACATCTTCTCTTTTCCATCTTACTCTCAGAAGATGGATGATGGTGAGCTTGTTTTCACAGTTCCATTTAATTTTTATAGCAACTATTAATGGGATGTTTTGGGGAGTGGTACACACAAACTTCACACAGTAGTTACAGAAGAAGGATGTCCACATCCTCCCCCTTTATAAAGAGGAGAAGTGAAGGAAGTTCTGATCTTTAGAGGAACAAAGCTTGTATCATATCATAGGTAAGGAAGTCACACTACATCCACAGCTGTAGGTAGCATCACAAACATTTATTTGAGGTTAATTTTTACTGTAATTAATATATGCCATGAATGAATCTTAATCTAAACTTCCACTGTGATTGCAGATACAACAAAATTGGACAGTGATGATGAGGATTCTGCTCCTGTTTTCTCATCATCTTTTGCCCCAAAACAAACAGAGAAAATTCCAAGTAAAACAGTAGCTGCTAAAAAGGGTAGGTATAGAATTGGCCTGGAAGCCAATCTTTTTATTTGAAAGTCATCATCTTCACCTTTGCATTGTCTCTCCAGTCTTCAAAGTTGGAACTGCTTTCATTTATTTTGAACTCAGTGAAATTCAGCAATAGGGTATGAACTTTCTCCAGCTCCTTAGTAGTATTAATTTGTTTCTTTCCACTGGCTGTTTTGTGTTGTCAGAACTTGATACCTTCCATGTAGGGAGGTGGTGTTCAGCCTTCAGTTAGTTTAACTGATGGGAGGTTTTTAGCTTCAGGGGATAAGTAAAGTGGAGCATTCCACACCAGGAGGTATGGAATATCCCTTGGGTCAGTGGGAGGCATTTCTCTAGGCTGTCCCCTCACAGCTCCTTGTGCACCCCCAGCCCCTTGCTGGTGTGAGAAGCAGAAAAGGCCTTGACTCTGTGTCAGCAGCAACAAAATATCCCTGCATTGTCAACATCATCTCCAGCCCAAATACAAAACACAGTCTCATACCACCTACAATGAACAAAACGAGCTCTGTCCCAGCCAAAACCAACGTAGAAGGCTATTACATTTTCCTCTTGAAACAGAGGATGAGAGACTCTCCTCAGACTTCAGAGGTATAAATTCTTTCAGTTATTAGTCAGCTTTCAGAACTGCAGTCTTGCAGCATTTTTTCCCTGTGATACTGTGGCCTATATTTTTTAAAACTTCTTTTGACCAACTTGCAGCTGAACTTAATATATTAATTCTTCTGTCAAAATAGTTACCTCGAGGAGATTGACAAGAAAGCAGCCAGTTACAATAGTTAGCTTACTGTCTTAAAAATGGGAAAAAAATATCTTGTTTTCTATATCAGACACCAGTGATCTGCAGCATCTTTTCACCCTTTTCCCCATTGCCTCCCTATTTCTAATCTATTTCTTGATGCATTGTGTTAACTCTAATTTGTTAATGGTTCAAATCAGTGAATGCCTGAACACTTCTCAAACACTTCCAGTTGTTGGTAGAGTTCTGCAGTATAGTAAATTGTATACTGAAATAGCTGATCTCTAATAGAGTAGTCTTTTATATTGAATTTCTGTACTGCAGCAAATGCAGGAGAGAACTCTGTATGCAGTAGTCAAGCATGGATGCAATTTAATTTTAATAAAGTTTCAAGCCCAACTTGAAACCTTAAAATACAGCTGTGATCTGTTTCTGAGGTTCTGATTAACATCTACACACACAAAACAGGCTCTCTTTCAAGCAAGAGTTAAATTTTTGCCTTCAGAGTAGCCTTAGGGGCACTCTCCTTCTCAGTGCATGGCAACATGACAGGTTGCTTTCACGAGTTTTCATCTCTTCTTTCCTGCCCAGATCAGACATGACCATACTTTCATGATCACAGCTGGACAATCCAGTGATAACCCAGCAGGTTTAGTTCCTTGGTCATCTGGTTACCCTTTTCATGGTCTCTTTGATTTTAAGTCCACCTTCATGGACTTGGCAGCAGCCTCCTCAGAACCCATTTTCTGGTAATGTAATGTTCCACCCACTCATCCTCACACTGGGAGTGCTTATTGTGTGTGGCTGAAATGATTGTTCCAGAGTTGTTTGATTTTCTGTGACTTCAGACTCTGATCAATTTGCGATGAAATCTCTTGACCTCTGCTGTTCACTACAGAGGATCAAGAGACAGCTGAACTTTTCCATGACTATTTGAGCTGTCTGTGGTTTTAGGGCTTTATAGTAAAGCCTGAAGGAAATTTGAAAAGCAGGCTTACTGTTGATAAGCGGCTGCTCAGCTTGAACAGCCTTGAACAGCCCAGCTGTTGAGATTCTAGCAGTGAGATGTACTCTTTGCATCACCTGTGGGACTGATACCATAGCTGGACTTCCTGCCAAAAACGGCCTTCTTGAGAGCCTGTGTACATTGATTGTGTTGCACACTCTGTTTCCTGTCATGCTACCTAGTGGACAGCTTGGCTGAGCTGATTTGCCACCAAGTAGCTGTCAAGAGATCCTTCACACTTGAGCAGCCTTTAGGGGTTTAAGTTAAAGTAGCAGATGAGAATCCCCCTACATTTTGTAGAGAGGGAAGTCAGTGTTCTGGACGCTATTCCTTTAGCCACCAGATAAAACAGTTAAGAGGTTTGCTGTCCCTTGGACAGACTTCACAGGAGTTACCTGGTGATATCAGGCTCTGTTTCCAGGGTAGAACAAATCCAGTGTCTGTGGCAGTGTGTCATACCTCTCTTTCTGCAGTTCAAGGCATCATAACCAAAACACTTGTGGAGACACTCTCTTTTTCCCCCTATGATCCCATAAATGAAATTCGAGTTCTCACAAACATCTACATTCCTGGTATCTGGAGTGTTAGTAAAGGTCTTTTCTGTCCTAAATGGTTCCATGAGTCTGTCCCTTGACACCCTGTGGGAACATTCCCATGACCATCTTTTAAAGACAGCCAGATTAGTTGTGTGGCTCTGATTGAAGTTCTCCAGGACATGCAGAATGTTCCCTTCTTCTCCTTTCAGCAATTTCTGAAGCTGCTATTTGCTGAGATTGACAGAAAGCAATCTGTCACAGAGACAGAGGCACTGCCTCCCAAACTCCTGCAGTAGTCCTGGGAAAAACTGTCCCACAGTCATGCCACCCTGAAGGCAAAAATGTCACTAGCAGTTGGATTTGTAAACACTGTACTATATCCAGACAGGGTCAAAGTATCCAACCTGGAGGACTTCTGTTGCTGCTTTAGCTATTAGTGACCTGTTTTGTATTCAGAAAGATGAAACAGTGTTCAGCCAAGGACACTGGAATTTACTGGGTGCACCGATCCTTCTTAGAGCTCAGGAAACCTCCTGTTTCTTCCACACAGTTCTAGCATAAAAGCTGAAGTATATTTTCCCCAAGTGCAGAAATCACTCATCTTGTTTTAATGTCTGCCATTTGTACTATAATTGGAGTATCTAGTACAATTTAATAGTCCAACCAATATGTCAATTTATTTAGTATCTTTTAACTTCCAACAGCAAAACTAGATGCACCCCCTAAGCCTAAAAGAGCTCCCAAGGCCAGGAAGGTGGAAACTGTTAACTCCGATTCAGATTCAGAATTTGGCATTCCAAAGAAGACGGCAGCACCCAAAGGTAGGAGTCACACCTGGGCTCTCTGGAGCACAGGGCTCACAGTTATTGTAAGAACCACACTGAGTTATGAGTACATTGATCACTGGGAGATGACTCAGCCTTTCCTGTGACAAATGCAGTGTACTGACTTCTTGGCAAACAATGTGCACATTTTGTCTGACCTTCACTGTTGGGAATGCATTGAATAGCTGCACTCCCTATGCACCCTCTTCCATTGTGCTGGATGCCACTTGTTTTCTTTGATCTCAGCTCTTTCCAAGACAGTAAAATTCTGGTAGTAATTGTAGTAAATAGCACTTTCTGTGTTTTAAAGCCCATTTTTTGGTATCCCAGTTCTCCGAGTCCTCACAACACAGGAGAGCAAGCAGTGTAATTGGAGGAGTCTGTAAAGCATGCGCCAGTGTTGATGGTTGAGGTTAAAAGTAAATTTGCTAAATAGTAATGGTGAATTAATGCTGTGTAATCAGTGCAGAAGGTGACCAAGGACTTTGTAGTTCTTCAGCAGTGTGGAAGTTATCTGATCTCATGAAATTTGTCCCTGTCTTGAACTGACAGCTTGAGCTGCCAGGGTAAATGGTGACTGTGGAAGAAGTAGAAAAGATTTAAAACTGAGAAAATAAAAAATACTGTATTATACTGCTGTTGTGGAGAAGCTTGAGTAATAAACTGGGTTTGAACTTAACACACAGACAAACCAAAGTAACTTCGCTACGGGGTTTTTCAGTTTGTTGAAATCTGGAGTTTAAAACCACAGTTAATTTGTAATCTCTGACCTAGGTAAAGGACGAGGGGCAAAGAAAAGGAAAGCATCTGGTTCAGAAAATGAAGGCGAATACAACCCTGGGAAGAAAACACCCAAGTCCACACCAAGCAAGGTCAGTTCCATCTATGCTGTCTTCTCCTTGTAAAAAGAACCTCATGGATTACTTTACATAAAAGTTAACTTCTTATTATAAGTTGTTAATATGGTAATGGGGGATGAGGTGGCATTAGCGATCGAATGCTAGAGAGGTTTTTTTAAATTCTGGATATTAAAATGGAAAATATACAAAGCATCACAACTGGTTTGTCTTTTCTTTACTAAAGAAATCCAAGAAGGCCACTTTTGACCAGGATTCTGATGTGGAAATCTTCCAGTCAGGCTTTGCCTCCGAAACTGCCCCAAAGCCACGGACAGGCCGGGCTAGAAAAGAAGTGAAATATTTTGCAGAGTCTGATGAAGATGATGATTTTGATATGTTTAATTAAGTGCCCAAAGAGCACAAAAATGTTTTCCAACAAGTATCTTGTGTTGTCCTTTTGTCCCCTCTGTTGCAAACTTTTGTACATTTGACTTATTTTATGTGATAATGTAATTGATGGTTTTTATTATTGTGTGTAGGCATTTTAACATTTTGTTCTTACACCTACAGTTTTATGCTCTTTTTTACTCATTGAAATGTCATGTATTTGTCTGACTGGCTTGTAGAGATGTTCTAGACAGCTGTGCTAAAGCACATTTTAATTGTCATGGTTGCAAACAGCAAACCTGCTTTTTGAAATGAAGTTTAAACATTAAAAAAATGGAAAACTGTGTGTGTGTGTGTGTTTTTGTAAATTTGGACTAGAGGGACTACTTCTACACAATTTTTAAAATAAATATATTTTATTCTTTGCCAGGAGACTCCATGGAAAAAGGTAAACAGTATATGAACATAGAAAGCATTGTTAAACAATCTCAATGTACAAACAGAGCCAGTGAAAGTACATCACAGACTTGCTAGAATATATAAAAAAAAATTCCACTAGTGCTTTAAATGAAACCTAAGAAACTGACACTTTAAATCTGTTAACCATTCTACCACAGTTTTCACTCTGCTTCATGGTGATTTAACAAGGCCAAGAAGGCAGATTCTCTCCTTGTGTTTCTGGAAGTCCTAGCTGTACTTCCTTAGAACCGGGAAGGCTGAAAAGCCCAGCTGATTCCTGGCAGTTGATTCTTAAGGAAATACCCTGGACTCAGCAATTCAAAAGTTGTGAGTCTGCTGGTTATCATCCCATGAAGTTTCCCTAATGGCTTGTGAACAAGTAAACAAAAACATGGTAACACTGAAAAGTGTTTCTGCCTTGGAGGCTATAGCATTGCTGTCGAAATGGAGCAGGTAATTGTGGAGCTAGGTCACCAGCCAGCTAAGAAACCACTTCTTTAAACTTTAAAGTGACATTAACAGTGGAACAAATGACATCTGAATAACTGATCTGGCAGTTAATGCTGATACTGATACCTCTTCTGCTGGGGCAGTGACATTTTGTATACTTTTTACAAGGAAGGAGATGCAAACTGAGGGCAGCAAGGACAATTTTTCATATTTCAACTAAATCAGACAGTCCTTTCAACTTCCTTCTCTGGATGTGTACAGTAGTCCATGTCCTGTGGTTGGTGGCTTGATCATTTTAGGTAGGAGAGACAAAAGGAAAGCACCAAACATCCAGTATGGAGAGTACAGCCATACATTTGTATGTACAAAGTCATCAGAAATGCAACCAGAATTTGAAGACTGAGATCTGTCTTGTCACCATGCAATATTGAGTGTTCAGAGAAGAAAACAGAAGCTTAACTATTTTTTTTTGCATGAAATGGCTGATTTAGAGTTTCAAAAGTTTGCATTTTCTAGTTTTAAGAGTTTAAACAGCAAGGAGTATATATCGATACATATGAAAATTTCTTGGTCCTTGTTGAGTTTATCTATATATATATACATATATAGATATATATTAAGTCCAGAAACTAAGCAGCAGTAAAAAAGTTTTTCTTGCTTTTCATCCCTGTACATAAGGTATTAGGAATGTCTGAAGTAGCTGGAAAATGTCTTATTCCACCATAGGGGATTGACTGACACTGCTGTTATCCACTGAACTAGGTGAGATACTGGGACTGTGTTCTGCAGTATTTCCATTTGAGGTTGGTGTCAGTGGTTCATGTCCTTCAGAGTTCTCCAACATTTCCTGAATAAGAGGTGGCATGGATCCAGGAATTTCCATTTTCAATGTAATGACACGTTCTGCACCTTTAAAAAGAAAACACAAAATCCTTCCCATGAGCATGATTCATACAATTTCCTTTCAGTTAGCGTTACAGGAGTAATTTCAGGGTGCATTTTGTTAATAGATTTGGTGTCTCCTACACTTTTTGCACACAAAGGTGTGTGAGTGAATTCCTTCATGCAGTTTAAGAAGGAGTTAGGTGAGTGCTCCTTAACACATTAATTCAAACCTATGACATAGCAACTGATACTTCAATACAAGTAAATTGGATGAGCTGCCTATTTTTAAAGAGGGACGCAAAATGACATTAAATTTTACTGAAAAATTAAATTAGGCTGTGATCATGTAGATGTCTTTATAAACTGGAATAACATTTAGTCTTTATTCTCTACAGGTTCTGCAAAGAATGACAAAAATTCTCTTTATGTGAAATAGGTGAGGTGAATCGTGCAAGAGAACTGCAGAGATCTAAGTCAAAATGTTTCCTTCCCATAGAGCAAACTGCAAAATAAGACACAGAATTTAACAAACAATTGCTTTCTAAAAGAAGACATTCAGGCAAAAAGACACTTTTATGGGGGGAAGCTGCCTTCTGTATTCTTCAGGCATCTTGTCTTGTGCTAATGAGCCACCACAGTGTGCAGGAGCCCTGAGCACTGCTCAGCTCTGCCTTGGCTGAGGCTGTTTGAATTTGGCTTGTGATGTGTAACAGGCAGAGGGGGCTCTGCAGGTGAGTGCGCGCAGGATTAAGCAAAATTACTGCATCAATCCTGACCCTCAGACTGGGAGCCCACAACAACTGGTTTAGGGAGGAAAAAAAGCCCAGCACAAAGTCTCAGTGTGTGGTCAGCAGGCAGGGACACAGCATGGACACAGAAGCCAAGGCCCTGCCAGACACTGGGCAGGCAGTGCTGAGGGAACTGTGCATCAAGCAATTTGCAGCCATAAACCTCAGCATTCCTGTTGCTCAGGACTTCTGATCATCTTAAAACTGGAGTACAGTGGAAGAGGAACCTGTGTTTTTTAAATAACAAGAAAACAACAAAAAAATACAGAGAAAATAGTTTGGTTATTGAAGAACCATTCCAGAAGAGTGAGCCTTTGGAAATACTCTGCTTATGCATGCTGCTGGAGTGGACATGCTGGAGAGAGAGCACTACTCACTCCAGATTGGAAGGGAGCATTTAAGTGTTTATGCCTTACATGAGGAGCATCCAAAAAATCATTTACAAAGGCAATGGCTGACTTTCCAAGTGAAGGTTGATTTAAAAATCTCTTAAATAACTGTAATGGGAAAGATATTAATGCAGAATGGTGCTGAGAGCTTCTCTGAAAACCAACTATTGCCAGAGCTGTACTGATGAACTCAATTTGGCCATGTTAAACACCTGCTTTCCACTGTTATGTCTGGTGCAGTGAAGTGTTTGTGTGGTCATTCAGTGCAGAGCCAGAGACATTTTTCAGGTTTTGCAAACTTGCAATTTAATCGGGAGAGAACTCAGAAGATGAGAAGGACTCAGAACTGTCTGGCTTCAGTCCTACAAACATTTCACCCTTTAGTTACAATACCTCTTAACGCCAAAAGGAGACACTCTCTGTTTCAGATTCATGCTTTCTTTGGTGTTTGCTTTCAAAGATCAGGTACCATCCAAAGTCATTATCGTCTAATGTACATCTTTTCAAATGAAACTCAAGACACCCCTACCCCTCCAGGACATCACCACCCTTTGGTATGATTTAGTTCTACTTTGAAACATTAATGATATAATTAAAGTTAAACACTTATGTCAGAATGAAAAGAAGCCTTTCTTGTGAATTGAATATAAGGACTTGTGTTCGTGAGGAGTGAGAAGGCTCTGGTAAAGGAGGGAAGTAGAAATGGATTTCTCACAAACAGTGGAACAAAAGGACTCCCTTAAATGCTTTTATAGCTCAATACTGCTCTAAGTTTACTTTATAGATTCAGCTGGATGGAGCTTGTTTTACTTGAGGGTAAACTGCAAGCTTTAGATAACTTGGTAAGTGATTCCTTTTTAGGATGCTTTTGCTTCCAGCTCTGGTGTTTCCCTTCCAAGTTACTTCTTTTGGTTCTAATCAATCCAATTAAACTACTCACTTCTTTTTAAAAAGATAGCTACAACATAATCTTTTAACTTGAATTTATATTGTTTGAAGTGGAGCAGTTAAGGTTTAAATTTAAAACAGGTGTATTTAGTTGAGTGAATTAACTACTGGGGTTTTTTTTTCCCCTGAGTCTTCCCCCAAACCATGTCAAATGAAATTGGTAATCTTCCCAAAAGCACAGATCTGCCCTACACAGGTACCTGTACATACCTGCTTATCTATCAGGGGCGGCAAATCTGTTGCTGAGTAAGCAGAGTAAGAAGGTGAAACTGCATCAGCCACCATAAGAATAAGAATTGTTGCACTTCAGACTCTCTATTTTCAGACTGGCACATTGGGGAATCCGTTCTGATCAAATGAAAGCATTCAGATACTCCTGTGCTTTAGAAAATGTGTGACAGTGCTTAGACTATTAATTGCACAGGATCAATCCGGCACATACAAGACTGCACAAAATGTTAAAACTGATCCATGTTTAGGTATGGTTAGTTTGGATTAGAGGGGCTAAATCTCCAAAATGCCAGATCAAATCAGTTCTAAATCTCCAATACCTCAGATCACAGTTTAGGGGAATATTGGTTACACAAGTGTTTTCAACTAGACTGTTTTTTAAAAGCCCTTGGTGATACAAAGCACATGTTGATCTGAGCCCTCTTTTAAACATTAACAAAGGTTTTATCTTGTCCTAAGATGACTAACAAAGACTTCATGCTAATGATTTGCTAGGCCACTTGCATCTACATCATCTTTTTCACTGTAAATTGCATGGAGAATGGAGTACCATGCATGTTTAAAGCAAAACCAGTTTCAAGGCAGGAATTACGTAAGGAAACTGGGAAAAGTAAGGTCACAAGGACCTTTCTTGGATATGTTAAGAAAATAACAACCCAGGTGTCTGGGCCAGTTCCCATGAAATGCAACACTGCTACTCCTGCTGAGTTATTGGGAGAAACTGTACCTTTTGCACTGATGCTACGAAGATCCGTGATTTTCATTAAGATCTTTGGGAACATATGAGGCTTGTTGGGTCGTCTCTTTCGGATATAAATTTTCAGTGCTTCAAGCAAGGGTTCCTGAAGCTTATCCACTTTCATTGGTTCCTCAAGGTCCTGGCGATCTGTAGAAAAGTATCATATCACTCATGATTTGAAATACTTATTTTTTTAAACAAACTCCAAATCACAAAATCTCCTCTGTTTTTTTGATTAAAACTCCATTAATTTTATTCTCCGCTAAACAATGCACACTCTGTAGTGAGTGTTCCATAGGAAGAGGCTAAACCACAGCTTTCTGAAACTTGGATTGATTTTTTTTTTCCCCTTGATGACTGGAATGGTTTGTTATTTGGGTAGAAAGAATTACCAGTTTGTTCTTGTACCTCCCTCTTCAAGGGGAAAACACCTTGCTGCAAACAATATTTTGGTATTAATTTTATATCTGTCACTGATAGGCTACCCAGGTACTCATAGAGGTTACAGCTCTTTTTTGTTACCACTACAGTAACGTGAGTTACCATCAGGAATCAGCAGATGGCAGTGCTGGCTTGAGTGACAACAAATGCCACTGCTCTGCACCAGGACACAGCAGCCACATATCAATGGCATCTAGGAGCCCATCAATGCTTTTAATGGGGTAGGGTTAGAAACACATAAAATCGAAATGATTTTGTACTAAAAGGGCCACTGCCAACAAAGACTGACTCTTGTGTTTCAAACACTCACTTGTAGCAATCAGTTTGTGTTTCAACAAAATGTCCCAGGTAATCAATTGCTAATCCAGATTTTGCCAAGGAGGAGAGAGACCGAGAGATTAAACCAACAGAAATTTACAGATGATTTTGGAAGTTATCTGAGACTTCACTTTTTGTGTTTTAAGGCTATGATTTTAATTGGCTATCACCTTTTTGAGTTCCCTTCAGCCCCAGTTTGGAACTATAACTCCTTTTTTTTGCTGAAGAAAGTTATCACCAATGGCTTCCATGTGACTGAAACCAATGCAGATGCACACAATTATATTTATGAGTAAAAGCTGTGTAATGGGGCATCTTGCTGTAAGAAAGCTCATTCATGAAGGTACCAATACACTGCTTAGCAAAAATGCAGCTGGACCTGATCTCCAGACATCCCTCCTAACTCCAACCATCCTGTGAGGTATCTCAATGCCCTTTGCCAGGAAAACAATAGGACTGGTTGCTTGACAGAATGATTCCAGTAATTTTTTTTTTCAAATGATCAATAATAAAACCAGCAACTATCACCAGTAGAAATCAAACCTCTAGCATTAAGTAGCTTATATAACACATATAATAATGTTGCAAATATATATATATAGTATATGTTTAAGTAAAGGAAAGCAAAACACGTAGAGCATAAAAGAAGACATTATCATGTCTGTCCTTCTGAAATGCATTGGAGTTCATAGTGTACAATACCTCCACAGATTAGGCAGATGGCACTAAGGAGACCTGTTTCTGTATCATCCATTTCCAAAGGCAGGAGCTGGTTGGCAAATGTGAACACGAGATCAGTCAGCGGGCCAAATCCGGCGTTGTGCATCTGAGTTCGGTTTAGGGTAAGGCCATCTGAAAAGGTCATGGTGTCTTGTTCTGGTGTGTATCTTGTGCAAATTCTAAGGATCTGTGGGAAAAAAAGAAAACTGTAATCTAAAGAATTTAATCCATGAGAGGTTTGTTGCATTTTCTCGGTGCGGTGAATGACTCCGTGGAACTTTAGTACTTGGCCATGTCAGAACAATCTGAAAACAAACTCCAGTTTGTGCAGCTTTAGCAGCACAAAAACTCTCAGGCACAGCATAAATATATTCTATAGACTGCGTGTATTCCTTGTACCACAAACCTAAGAACAGAAATTTCCCCTAGTTAGGAAATAATCAAAACTATAGAGCAACTCTCACCATTCAGGTGACCAACATTACAGTGATATCCACAAAAAGTTCTTTCATTAATCTGCCACCTGCACCTAACCATAAAATGTGATTGATCCAATGAACTGCTGATCTGACCCAACAAGGTACTGAAAGCATCTCACCTCTTTGAACAAGGGCATGCATATCTTGCTGATTTTGGGGATCACTTTTGCATGGCAGCACTTCCCTAGGTTGTGTCTTTGACAAGGACAATGTTGATCTGTGGAACCTTGTGAGAGTGTGTGTGGACAGCTGTGAGCTGTTGAAGAGGCAGAATTTTGGGCTGCCTTCCTGTCTTCTGCAAGAGCACACAGGCAAACATTGCTATGGGGACAAAGCCCTCCATCTCCCCAGCAGCTACAGGTAGTGTCTCCTTGGAGCACTGCTTGCCTTGTCAGCCTGGGAGTTTGCACCCAGCAGAATATCAAACTTTGCACCTCTAAATGGCAGCACACACAACTACTGGCAGCCTGGCCAGCGGTCTGAGGAGTTGGCCCAGCTTTTCTTATTTTGTGGTGGTTGTTACTTTTGTGTGCTGTAACACCAAACCTCCTCACCAGCCTGTTGGCTCCCAGCCTTCCTGCAGGCTCTGGCGCTTCCCCCTGCGGAGCCCCAGCGGTGGCAGACCCTGCCTGCCTGGTGCAGAGCTGCTGGCTCATTCCCGCACACGCCCAGGCAGTGTTGGCTTTGGCAAGTTCGCTTGTACTCCGACAGCCACCCAGTGCTGACCCCAGATGAAAGAGCCTTCGAGGGGAGGACAGGGATTCACACCTCTAACTGGACACGGAGGAATGCAAAACACATGAATAAAACACCGAGGATGCTCTACATTTTGTTAGTAAATGCCTCTGGGGTAAGGGCAGTGTCAAGAGCACTGTCACAGCAGAGGTGGCACAGAGAGGGAGTGTGTGCATGAGCGCTTCTGCCTCTCCGAGCACACCCGGCGTGTGCCCCATCATAGACTCTCTGTGGCACAGGATCATTTGTACAGCTGCAATTAATGAGCACTGCCTTAAGGACCAAATAAAAGAGACGTCCATCATGTTGACATATTTCTCATATATATCAGTGCTTAGTGTTTAAAATAATCAGGTGGGAGAGGGCTTATGCCGAAACTAAACTGAACTAAAACCCTGCCTAAGTCAGGGTGATTAGCTGAGCTAAGACTACAGCTGTGTTTTTTCAGGGCTTGACTGTATTTATTTCCCATCCTACTTGGTTTTAAAGATACAACAAAAAAGATTTACATGAATATAAGAGAGCACTGGGAGAATTTAATTACTCCGATAGCTGCTGAGGCTCTGAGTCAGAGGCCTCAGCACATGGCAGCTGACCAGTCTGGGCTTGGTTCTCCCTCTTTCATCTTTGCTTGGCAGCACTGCTCCAAATAAGCAGGGAGAAGAATGAGGAGAACACGGTCTGTAAGACACCTATAGGGAAGCTTTTATTTCTCTTCTACAGTTCCTTGGTAAGAGACTTAATAGGGTGTATTACTGCAGATGGATCTTCAGCAATTTTCTATCTCAGCAATAATCTTATCTCACTTTCTGTGTATATATTGAAGCACTGAAAGTTTGTGTGGTTGGACAGGCATGTTTGACATTGTTGCCTTACCCCGAATTAGAGTAAATTCTTGAAATTACTTATATCAATGACCAAGAAGAGCACAAATACAAACACAAGGCACATTAATTCCTCAGTGACCACAAATTCCTCATAATGTATGTCATCTTAAAAGACTGCTGGTTGCTAGGTTTTATGTAGCAGCCAATGTATTGTTCAGGATCATTAGAAAAAATTAACATTATAAAGCACAGCACCTCATCATCTTTACCACATCTGGGACCGCTAGTAACCACTGGCTGTGCTCTCCCCTGAAGTTCACAGTGGGTTGCTCTTTGAAATCATTAAAAGATTGTACAGAAAGGAGAAGAAACATGGAGAATGTCTGGTGTTCAAGAAAACAAAGGTTCAAAAGCTACACATTTACTGTGACGCCCAAGAGCTGCTTGGTTCATTTCTCTAATGGCATGCAAGAGGAACTGGAGTGCAGCTCTTCCCACCTGAGGCCTGCACAGACTGCTGCCTTCCAGTAAGGGTGCATGGCTGAAGAGGATCGGGTATCCAACTTGGGGAACAAGGCTCTGTACTTCTCACCTGGTACTGCTTTTCCCTTAGCTCAGCCACAAGAAAGGCAGCCCCTTTGACTGCAGTGCTATTTCAACCGGTAAACCTTAGCAAGGAGAGTTCCTCCCTCCACAGCCTCAGGACTCCCTTCCCAACAAATTAGCAGAGCAGGACTGGGAGCTTAATTGGGCAATGCCGTGGTGTATTCCCCAGGCTGCCTGCAGCTTCCCCGGCAGCTGTCCAAGTGGGGCTGGCAGATATGGATCCCCTAGGTCCTCCCTCAGAGGGTAGGTCTGGACACTGGCTGCCACAGAGATCCCTGCCCAGAGGGACTGGGGTGCCCTGGACTGATCTTCCCCAACAGCCCAGAGGCTGAACACACACCTGCCACCATACACCAGGCTGCTGGCTGCCTCGCAGCAAAGCCTCTTGTGCTTGTTCCCCGGTGCCACAAGCCCCACTGTGTTTGGGGGTGCATGCCAGGAGTCCTCAGCAAAGAGACCCCCCCAGGGCTAATGCAGAGGAAGAATTTCTAGGCTGGATCCTCATCAGGAACAGATTTGGGGTGAGGTTAACTCAGCCTCAAGCTAGCTTGTCTGCGCATGCACCGAAAGGGGCCTGCAGGGGCCCTGCAAAATTTAAATAAAGTTGTGCAGGATTTAGCTACTTCCAGGCTTAGGCAGCAAGTAGGACAGGTTTTTGTTAAAGGCAGCCTTCAGGCCTTTGTACCCCAAGTGCTGCACCAGCCGTCACTGGAGGAGCCTGCAGCAGCTCCGCTGGGCACTGGCACGGGTGAAGATCAACTATGTGCTTTCAGCAATGCACTTAACTTGACTGCAGCAATCAGGTCTCAGGTTTCCTCTGCATTCCTTTGACATTATCCCACAACACGCTGTTATTAAACTCCAAGACAGATCACTTGAAATGGTGTTTTTCTTTTTTTTTTTTTTTTCTTTTTAATTTCTGTCCTTCATCAAGATCTGTGAAACGCCATGGATATTGCTGATAGTTGCTAAACTGTTCTTGGGCAAATTTCCAGTGTCAAAGTAAAGCTGACTTCAAGCTCATGTTCACTGAAGAACATATGGGAAACATCAGCTCTTCAAAATAAGAAATCACGGTATCTTTCTCCATTTTAAACTGAACTCCTAATGTCCTCAATGTTGTTTAGATTTTGCAACCAAGCCAAGTATTTTAGTTGTCACTCTGCTCTTAAATGCCACTTGCAGCCATAAATATGTTTTTTCCTCATTATTAAAGGGCTCCTTGTTTTAAGGACTATTTATATATTAAAGCATTAGGGATTCTTATGAGCATGTCATAAAGGGCAAAGCAAAAACCATACCAGAGGCACAAAACCGAAGTCAGCCAGAAAGTTGCATTTATGACACTATTGCTACCACAGAATTGTTACTCATTTTTAACAGATTAGGTAGGGCAAGGTGGGCTTATTTTTACAGAAATCCTGTTGTTAGACACTAGCTGCCTCAGCTGGCTGGGACAGTTCCTTGAGAGGAGAAACCCAGGCAAGTGACTCTGAAGCAATGATGCCCCAGGGCCCTGCCAACCCCCGTCAGCACAGCTTGTTCTGCACACTCGAATTCCTGCCTGGCATTAACGCACAAGGACTTACAACAGAAAGCAAAAATTACATCATTAAGGATTAGTATTCAAGGACTTCTCAGGTTTTTACCCATTGGATTTAAGACAGACTGGACTCCAGATTCTTTCTGCATTTGTCTTGCCAAAGCTCGGCGAGGCTGGGGATGCTTGGCTGCTGCTGGGCCGGTGTACCAGCAGACAGAAGCACTCACTTTTACAAGGGTTATTAACTGAATTTTAGTAATATTTATCCCTAAAACTTTTGGCACCAGACAAGATATAAATTCCACGATCCTCAGTTGGTGCCTTGAGCTGCCTCAGGAAGCTTGATGTTTTTTCCCTTCCGGAGTTAGTGTTTGTTTGTACATAAAACAATTCTTTGGTCCATACCCATTGGAGTTTACTGACACCATTTCCTTTTTCAGCCTGTTTAAGAGGGGCTGAAGAATCCACAGCCACAGGAACTAACTGAGCAGAGACCTTGGCAGGGTCTACAAATGGTTAAGACTCTCCACAGCTGATGCTGAAGGGCAGGCAGGCAGTGAATCTGGGGTCCTGCTGGCAGGGAAGCCTGGCCACCCTACCTGGGAGCTCCATGCTGCTCCTCCTGCGTGCTGCAACTCTGGGAACACATCCAGGGCATGGCAGAGCAGCAGCATCATGAGGGCACAGTGCTGAGGCTCACGGCCCTGCTCAGCAGAGCCCACACAGCAGCCACTGGGTGCTCGGTGCAGCAGGAGGGGCAACAGTGCTCGCCCTGCATCTCAAGGCACAACAAAATGAAACGTTTGAAACACTCCTAACTAGGACAACTGGCTTGTTGCAGAGGGGAAATATGTGCTATTAAAACTGCTCCAGTATGATGTTCAGCTTAAGTAAAGATAGAGAGCAGCACTGCAATTCTGATTATGTGCAGGTGATGCGGGTTTAATGGATACAGCATTTCACAGGCAGCGCACACACTACGCATTACTGTGTCATGGTAATTATCCCATTTTCTTTTTAAGCAGCACATAAAATAGGCACATAAAGTTTGTGCAAATATCACACAGGAAAGTTAAGACTATTTTCCATGCTGTCTGTATCTGTTCCTGGGTTTGGAAAAGCCTCAGCTCCTCCCAGCTGCAGGCTCCTTTGGTGCTTGCTATGCCCTGCTTGCTCAGATGTGTCACCTTCTCTGGCTTTGTGAAAAATAAAAAAAACAGAATGAGCAAGTGATCTGGAATGACAGGCCTCAATAAAGTTTATAACTAGAGCTTAAAGGTTGCCAATAGCCACAAAGTAGAAGTGTTGAATTGTATTAAATAATCAACTTTTTTATCCATTAATTAGTTGAAATAAAGTCCCCATTCACCACCTGCTTCATTCTCTTTTTCTAATCTGGCAACTAGGGTTTTTATTTAATAATTTAGATCAAAGTGCCTTTATCAAGGCACGTTAGGAAAAACCCCTACCAAAAAGGGTCCCCTCAATTTTTGAGCCAGTGCTGGCAATGGCAGCTCTGAGTGGAGCTGCTGCAGGGATCCTGTGCAACAGGGGCTATGCACATTCCCAGGGCAAGCTCCCACTGCCCACCCCAACAAAGAGCACCAGGAGCTCACAGGATTACAGGATTACAGAATTAGGTTATTTGTTATCCAGCATCTATGGAGCCAGGGCATGGCACAAACAAACAGGGTGGCAGCTTAAGGGCTGAAGTTTAACAGATAAAAAGTTTGGATGTGCAGATTCTTGCCATATCCTGGCTCCTCCCCTCCTTCTTTGTGTAGTTTCTGTATTAACTATTTGTTATGGGTTGCAGCAGCACAGCACAAAGCAGTTCCCATTCCCTACTGCTGGCAGAACATACTCGAGGCAACGCTGCAGTTTTTTGATCACCATCTGCCTCTCGTGTAAGGCGGACGTAACAGAATCTGATCAGGACAGAGCTGGTGATGACAGGCGTGCAATCGCTAACAAATGGCCCTGCCTCACCAAGGGACACTCTCACTAACAATGAGATGGCTGAGTCTGAATGAGTGCCTGGATTAAGGGAACAACAAGAGGTGACTCTCAAGCATGGCAGGGCAACCTCAACCTTCCCTTTTTCAATAGGCCAAAGAATGATACCCCTTCCCCTCTCCTACCCCTCTTCCTCCTTCATCAATGTCCTCTTGATGCGATTCTTCCAAACAGCTTTTGACACAACAAGAGGAAAAGGTCACAGCAGTTAACGTCCTCCTCAACATGATCCTGTTTGAAGCAATGCACTTTTAGAAATTCCAAGATTAATTACTTCATCTTCAGCTTCCCTAGTTCAAACTCCTGTGTCATGACAAAAAAATATAACTACAGTAGCCATCCTACAACGTGCTTCTAGACTGGCCATGCTTGGCTCAATGAGAACCTGAAGGTTTGTGCTCAGAATGAAACATTTAAAATATGTTTACACTGAACATACTGTTTTACTGCTAGTTATTGCTACAACCAGTAACACAAAGCATATTTGCCACTAAAAGCCTGAAGACCTCTAAGGTCTTGATAAAGAAATGCTGAGATCCCAGAGGGCTCCTCTGAAGGTCAGCATGACAGAAACAACTGGAGACAAAAGGGAGGGAAGACAGCTTGCCTTGATGTAGTGGAAAGGCAAGATTTGGAGAAAAAATCCCAGCCCACCTGCACAGTTCCCTCCTGCAGGTTGTATGATTGCTTATTTAAAATTAAATTACATTTTGCTAAAATCTAAACTGAGTCCATTACGTCAGCCACTTCCACAGATACCTGCAGCACTGGAGAAAGCAGGAGGATATGAGTGCCAGAGGCTTGCATCTGACAGGCTCCAGGCACACCAGCTTCCCCTCTAAAACCTGAAAAACACTAATTCCGAAGACTTGTGTCTTGTTCCTTAATTTCGCTCATGACCACAGGTATAGCACATTCCTAAATCATTATACAGTGGACTGTCTCTCTAGGCAACCTTTATGCAGAGGATTATGCAGAGGGAGGAGAAAGGATGAAGGAAGGAGAAACAGGTCTATCTTCAGTGTTAAGAGTAAAGAAAATTTTCCAAAGTTACACATGCCACAATACCGAAATGTGCCCTTTTTATTGAAACCCACGAAGTGTAAGGATTTAGTCTGAGAAGTATGCTCATCCCCCAAAACACATCTCTGTAGGTGTGCTGGAGTCCTCTTCTGACCACACCGGACTACCCAGAAAGTTCAATTTTACAACAATGAGGTCAGGGCCATATTTCACCCCCATCTTCCCGTCAGCTACAGTAAAAAGAAGACAAAAAACACATTAGTAGGAGAACAATGATGTTAAAAATACATACCAGTATATCCAGGCAGGCTGCTTTGAGTAAAGTTATTTGGTCTGCAATGGTCAAACTTGTAAAGCCTGGCAATCGCTTTGCAAATTCTACTATTTTAATAATGCACTTTGTTGCAAGTTCACTGAATTTGTCCCAAAGCCCAAGATCCAGTCGAACCCGATGATCTGCACTGGAGTTCTGGAAAGACAGACAGAAGGCACCATAAATCAACAACGTCCCTTTCAGTAAATGGTTTTCAAGGGAAGGAAACAACAACCACGTTTTCCTTCCAGAAGTACTTTCTATTAACATTCCAGGCATTTTCTGCAGCTTGCTGTTGGGATGATGCTGGTTTTAAACTTGGATTAATCGCCTGAAAATTCCTTGGATACTTCTGTGTTACTTATGATTGCAGAGGCCATCTGTACAAGGAATACAAATGAACTTAAACATTTCCAAATGCCACCCTCATTATTCTTCCTTGCCATTATATAATAAGTGCATTGAGAAAGACAATTTACAGTTGTACCCCAGAAAATATAAATGAACAGTAGAACAAGAATATTGGGTCCTCCTCTGGAAAAAGCAGCACAATATTTGGAACATAGTTTCACATACTTAAGGTCTTAGAAAATTGGTTCTGCTTAATTTCTCTGCTCTGTGGTTCTGACTTACAGAGCATTTATTTACATGATGTTAAGGAAAATCCCATGTGCCTTGATGAATGCTACATGCTCATTTGGTGGCGCATCCAACATACACCCCCACTGTTGGAAGTGTAACAAGGAAATTCTGGCGGCATTTTTCAGGGACTGTCTACAATAAATTCACCTATTTCGAAGTGTCCATCATTTTCTAGACTGCATAGGAAACTTGTGTTAAGTTTGTGATCAAACTCACATTTTCATACATTTGGAACAACCACTTAACCCTTGAAAAAGCTGAACATGTCAGCCAAGAACCATTTGACTCAAAATCTGCTGTGACCCACTTGATGCCAGCCTACCGACACTGGGCATCATAAGAAGACCTGAGGACTCCATTTCAATTCACCCAGGATTCATGTAGAGTGACAAGAAACAGGTAATGACAGTGCTCTGAAAAACCCAAATTTTCTCTCCTTCTGCCCTCACATGCCAGCATTTGTTCCAATGCTATTTAGGATGCAGCCAGTGTGATGGTGTCCCCCAATCCCGTATTTCATAAGCCACCAAGCTTAGTGTGCATTGCAGCTGCCTTCAGCATCTGGGTGATCTCCACTGCAGGAGGAATTTTACCTATAAAAATATGCTCAGGCAGTGTCTTTCTCCCCAGCTGCAGAGGAGGCCCATGTGATCAGCTACCTCAGTCTCAGCTGGTTGAAGTTAAAATGTTAAATTAACTTTAAAATTAAAGTTAAATGAGCAGAGTCTCAACCTAAAAGTCTAACAGACATGGCAGATTAAACAGCCATCAAAAAGCATTCAAATTACATAGATCACACTTGCTTGGAGGAAACATTTCCAGTGAGCCTGCCACCACCACTGCTGATGGTGAGGATGTCCACCTCCTAGAAAACTAGTGGAGCCATTATCTTGTCAGATTTCTTTGGTTCACAGGAAGGACACAGGACTGGAAGAGGTTGGTGAGGGAATGTGGAGTGAGCCCAGCTTGGCTGTGATGCTCTGGACCCCATCCCGGTGCTGCCTTCACAAGACACCACCATCACCATCAGTCACAAAGGGAGAAGTCCTGACGGGTCCCCAGGGCACCACCAGCCTGACACTCACCCTCACTTGGAACAGCATGAAAATTTGAGCCAGGAATATTTACATTAGGCCCTATCTGCAAAAAATTAATGCTAAACATGCTGAGCAGTCCAAAGGAGCATGCATGATCTTTCCTGCTGCCCCTGTCTTTAGGGGATAATTAATTAATTTCATCATTTCTATTTGAATTTTTATTCTGTGAACTTCCTCTATTTTGTTTTGGTTATTTTTAAATGACAGATAAAGATAGAAGAAAATGTCTTTATAATGCTAAACCTAAAGAATTGCCTTCAAAATGGTCCAAAACTAATGAGTTAACAGTCATTGTAATGCCCTTTGAAACATTTCTTTCAGCTACTGGAGTATGCATCCTTCAGATTTATTTTATTTCATCCTCAAGGACCTTGGTGAAATACAGTACATTGGAGGAAAAATAAGATCAAGATGTGCAGTCATTCAGGCTGTAATTAAATTTAATAGGCAGTTTATCCAGTTCATAGAAAGATGGCATAGCAGAGAGCTACACAAAGCAGAGCCTAAAGCAGGAAATCATTTTACAATAGGGTATCCATCTGGAAAAAAAGACGTTGCATGAAACCAGCAAGTGTGAACAAAATCTTCATCAGTATCATATGAGGTTACTTCATCATGCTGCAGTGCCAGCAACGGGAAGTTTGACATGCCTTCTATTAGGAGTAATGCACAGCCATCATAACAAATGTAAATCTAACTCTCTATTATGCAAACTGAAGAGAAGGGGCAGTTAATAAAATACAAAATAACCAGGTGTTTTATTATGCCAGGTGCCAGAACCCTCAGCATTGGAGCTAAATTGGTTTCACATGTTATCTTAGAGATGCTACAAATGGAAAGTGCTTTAACATTCTATCTGTTAATGAATGTCAAGACTAGTGCCACAGTAAAAAGAGCTGGATTTTAGCAGCATTTCTCAGTATTTAAAAACCAAAACTGACTCAATATCAATGTATAGGCTGAACAATGAAACATGGGGTCAAAACAATGCACAATAGAAAGAAAAACTCTCATTAAATTTGCCTGGAGATGTTCTCTATCCATGCTGTGAAAAAGATGCAGATGCTATGACTTTTCCTGAATATTTTACTAAACTGGGTGTTTGGGTGTCTTTTCCAGGAGCAGCCTCACATGTTTTTCAGGCCTATGCACCAGTGCACATATGGTGGAACAATACTGTAATATACCCTAGTGGCATCTTTATCAGTGGAAAAGCCCAACCTTGCTATGAAATCCAATTAAACAGCCATTTTTGCCACATAAATTGATCCCATTTTTTCCATCGTTTTTGTTTTTTCATTGCAGGCTGCTTTGTCTCCACATTAACAATACGGGATGAGGTACTTGTAGAAACATACACAGCAACAGAATCCCTACTGTCTTTAAAATCCACTTTACAAAGGAAACAAGGCTCACAGGGGCACTCTGCCCTAATCAGGAACACTCGTGATGCTTCTTTAGTAAAAGCAGCAACGCACTCCAGCTCCAGCGGGTTCACTGAGGACCATGGCACAAGTCCCTGCTCAGTTCCAGTATCAGGATATACACACATATTATATATCTCTACACACATACACACACACACACACACACACACACACACACACACACATATATTTATTCCTCTGCAATGGCACAGAACAATAGCTGTGTAACTTTGAAAACCAGCACTTACAAAGAACAAATGCTGCCAAGATGTAGAATAGAACGTCTTCGCTACCAGTTAGCCAAGAGCAGCCCAGGAGAATCTGCAGCAAGGGTCTGCAGAGCCAAAATTGTTTTCTGTTTTATCCTCCCTTTATCACAAGGCTGGATGTAACACAGCTGTAGACTTACAAATAACACCATTCTCAAGGGACAAGCAGTATAGTTACACTCAATTATACTATAAAGTATGACATCTCCAGAGAAATTACTCAGGCACTCTCTCTTACCTGGATGACAGTAATAAAACAGATCTGTTTATGATGGACTTTTGGAATCCATTACACTTAAACAGCTTGCTGATTCTCATCGTTGGTAGAACTGTATTTGTCACTGCCCACCAAATGCAACTGTTAAATCAAATGACCCAGGGAATTTAATACAAGTGCTATTCTCCCATTATTTTAAGTAGACTTCTATTAACTATGCAAAGTATGGGGCCCCTGTTCCTTTTTAAAGAGCAGATGGATATTAAAAAAAATGTAATTGAAAATGCTTCTCTAAAACCACTTTTAACAGGTAAAAAACACACAATGGAGGGGGGAAAATCACCATGTAACCTTTCCCTCTGGGAAATGCAGGCTGCAGTGCTCAAGAGTGAGAGGAGCCAGATACACAAGCCAAATGCCAGAACAGATTTATGGGGTTTTTTACGATATTTCTGTAAGGCCTTTTTTACTTTACACTCTTATACTTAAAATTTTTTGTTCGTTTTAGCAACAAATGAAATCTTCTTTCAAAACAGTCTGAATGATCATGTAACTGAAGGCACTGGGGGCTGCTCTTGCAGAACAGTTTCTTTCATCCACCATCCCTGTCAGTACACAAATGCAAGGCTCACAAAATTCAAGAGAAGCTACATTGGTTAAAAACACTCACTTCTCACCTCTCACTTAGAGAATTAAATTAAAAACTCTAAGGTTATAAAAGCAATCTGTGTGCTCTGTAGTGTGAGTACACCATGCTTCACAACTGACATCATGCAGAAACAGGCATAAAAGCAGAAATGGGGGCAATCTTCTACCTGTACTAGATTGTTGTTTCAAAAAAGTAGAGTGGCAGAGGCTTCTAGCTCCCCTTGGACATAGCACTTAGAAAAAGGGCTGTGTGCTCTTCTGTTTTTCAATTTCTCTACTTCAAGAGTCTCAGATTGTTGTCAGAGCCCTGCCATTTTATCAGCAGCTGGTGGTGGTGTCCAGGCACCAGAGCTGTGCTCCTGTGACCAGCACACACAGCTTCCACATCCCAGATCCTCCTGTATCCTCTGTGCTGTAGAAAGGATTCTCCCCTGCCCCTGGGATTCTCCAGGGTGACTGGAGGGAAAGATGACTCTTACTCCAGCCCCAGTGCTACTCTGTCCTTCCCACGAGCTCTTAACACTGAAGTCCTACATAAAATGCTGGAGCAGCTGCCAGACCTTACCTAGATGAGAGATTTAAAAACTCTGCATTTCATACACAGACTTATGAGAATGCAGTAAGAAGACATTTATTTAGCACTGTTGCTATCAGTTCTGATGCAGTGTTTGAAGAAAGCTGCATCACTCTCAAAGATTCAAAATAAGCCAAAAGTAACTTTCAGTATAATTTTGTTATTGCAACTTGTACCATGAAAAAGCAGGAGGGAGCTGAGCCCTGTGCAGCAGTTCACTAGTTTGGACTTCCAACAGACCAATGCTAAAACGAAGAAATCTCCTGCTCTGGGCTGTCCCATCAGGCTTGAGATCTGAATGAACAATATCCAGCCTCAGAAAGAGTGTGGTCAAATCATGTTTACTTGTGCTCCATAGACAAAACAGATTCATCTGCTATTTACTGAGACCCAGGTGCTCTCAATAAGGGCTCTGAAATTCCAACAGGGACATAAACTCACCATGGGGTTCAGATGGAACCTAAGGAGGAAGGCATCAGCAGTGGGTGTGCTATGCAACAAGACCCTCTCCAATTTCATCCACTTGTATCATTTCAAGAGCTAAAAGATTAATGATACTTCAGCATCCAATACCTAATGCAAGTGTACAGGTGCCAAGGTTTATCTTTCAGCCCTTGAGGATCTTTGGCAATTACTAGGATGCAGTACAGTACCATCCCACTAGCTGCAGAGCACTGCTAACTCCGAGGTAATGTGGAAATACATACTAAAGTACTCCTGCTGGGAAGAACCAGAGAAGCATGGGGAGGACAGGCTCCTTCCCCAGTACTAACCAGTTTATATGGGGCTCAGAATACAATGTGAGAAGTGTTTGTGAAAATACTTTCAGCAACATGAAAAATGTGCCTTTTTCTAAAATCACACCATATGTGCTTACTTTTCTTGCACTTAAATACCAAGACTTGCACTTAGACCTCAGTTTTGAGCCTTGCACTTTGTTTTGAAAATAGATTAATATGGTCTCTGATCGCTAATACAGTGAATATTGATGGCACACAGGGATTTGCCTACATCACTCTGAGAAACTTAATGTTTGTTTTAATAGCAGAAAATTTACTCAAAGCAGAGAGCAACCCTGTGATAGAAGTATTTCACCTGGGGATTGGTCCCAGATCTTCAGCTGGGGCTAGAGGGCAAGAGCCATGGAGGCAGCTGTGTCCTTGCCCCAGCCATGCCACTCCTGAACTCCTGCTCTCAGCAATGAGAGCACATGCCTGACTACCTCAAGATGTTTTGTGCATCCCTGTGAAACAAACAGTGCTGCTGCTACCAAGAGCAAGCCCAGACCCAACAGTCATTTCTTTACTGATCAGGCTCTAAACATTACCTCATAGTTATTTTTTATCATCTCTTTTATTATTAGATTTACAAACTTGACATTGAATTTTCTTCAATCAATTAATATCACTGACTTTCCCTGTATTTAGCAACATATATATGCATAGAAGAAAAATTATCTCCCTGACTCATCTTTGGAGAAATTCCTGTAGTACTGAGCTTCTTGATGGGGGGGCTGATTTTTTCATTTTTAAAAGCAGCAGAAGTTTTTGCTGTTATGGGATGTTTTGGTAGACTGGGAAAGGATGTGCAATTTTGGGGGTTGTCATGTGCAGAGCCAGAAGTTGAACTCAATGATCCTTGTGGGTCCCTTCCAACTCAGGATATTCTATGACTCCAGGAATAAACTGCAAATGATCACTTTGGAAACTGTTTTACTTAAACATTTCATATTTTCCTTGACCTTGATAGCTTTGGGACTAACATCAGTAATCCAGCAGCATTTAAGAACTCCCTACACCTGCAAAGTTGTAATCCACTGATGCACGAGCAGAGATCACATCTTTGGAAGCCAACAAATTTCTAATGGATGATAGAATGTAACTGACTCATGGTCTCAGAGCTGGTCATTTGGCTGGATTAATCCTCCAGGAGTCTCTCGTGATACTGCTAAGTAGCACTCACATATAAGTGCAATTTCTCTCCCCAGCAGGCAGTGTTTGAACACACACCTCCGTTTTTTCCTGGCTAAGGAGGTGCAAAGAGTGAATCTACTGCTCCATCTATTTCAAATGTCCAGAGCCTCCAAAACTCAAACCGTCCAGGCATATCCAGAGCACTCTGTGCCTCAAACCATACTCACCGTAGTGTATTTTCCCAGCTGGCAGAGTGAGGGGAAGGTTTCCTGGTGAGCTTTTCGGATCTTCTCAGTGAGATCATCTAATTCTGCTGTCATTTCATAGTTTTCTGTGGACTCCTGCTTTGAAGGTTCCTTCTTCTTTTTGTTCCTATCATTTCTGACAGCTGTAAAAAAAGCAGATACAGAACACATGGGGTTATTTGGATCAACCTATGTTGCTTTTGCTGCTCTATTTCACATCACCGTAAAATGCTGTTATTTTAAACACACATTATTTTAGGTAAATATAAAAATGTTATATTCACAGAGAACACTAATTCCAGCTTACTCATTTAAAAATAATTTAAGAATTAAATGTAATGAGCAGTGATGAAACCAAACTTCCACAGGGGTTTGTTGTGGGTGTGCCATCACAATCCCGTAGTATCTGCCTTCCAGGAAAGTCTACTGCAACTTCATATGCACAGTGTCTTAGTAACTTTGTGAGGTGGGGTTTCTTCACTGTGGATAGAGGATGGTGAAGTCCTCCGCAGTGATGCAGTTGCTATTTTATTGGATGTGAACAACACTAAAAAAAGACAACAATTGTCTTTCTTCTTAAGTACCTCAGCATGGAAGATAACAAAGCCCCATACTAATACAAACTCCACCAAATAGAAGTTATTTAAAAGGAAAGTTAAATGTGAAAACGGTAAACAAAAGAAGATGAAACACGTTAAACTCAAGTTCTGAAGATCAAAGGAGAAGCACAAACACTTGAAAGAGAAAATATGGCAGTGAAGCTATCTAAAGTTGCTTGCCATCTGCTTCTGCACTCAGATCAGCCTTCTACCTTCCCCCGGCCGTGGGGGATTACTGGAAATATGCATTGTGCTCACTCGTGCTGTAATTGATTTCCCACATATTTGTGTTTTGTAATAAAATATGACAGCTGCTCCATCACCATGCTGCTCTTTGTTCTTTTAATGAAAATAGCTTAATTTTACAAAACGTGCCCAGGAGATAAGTCCATGTCCGCAGCATTGCCAGTAATTGTGAATTTTATCAAGAGTCTTGCTGTTAGCTAAAGCTAACGTCTTAAGTGTAACCAGATGCATAAGGCTTTACAACAAAGCCAAGCAAAATCAATCCCTTTCCCTAAAGACTCCATGTCAATATTAAACACCCTGAAGACTAAATCTTACTGGATAAATAAAACCAATCTTAACATCATTAGTATTCAAAACCTCATGATATTTAAAACAAGGCCCTAAACTTGGAGGGAACAGCTGGTGGGTTTGGCACATGTGAGCATGGCCAGGGATTTTGGATGGTCAAAGATCTGCTTATCCTAATTTGTACTGTCCTGCCCCAGAAAGTGCATCTATCCGTGCTGTAGGGAGGGAAGCACAGAGCCACCTCCATGCCAGCTTTTCTTCCCTGTGGGTTCCGCAGGCCCATCTCCACATCTTCTGTGGTCACTTCCTACATGCCATTGAACCACAAATAATCATGAAGAGCAGAAAAAATAGTGAACTGGGAAAGCACCAGAGTCAGAGGTATCCACAGAAATAACATACTGTGTGTGTAATAGAAAACAAGGGGTAGCAATGTGGGGCATGTTGTTTCTCCTTCACAAGGCCATTAGGCACATAGTCCATGCAATGCATGGCTCTGGTTTTCTCACTAAAGGTCTGAATTTGCAACTGAGAGAATTCTGGTGCCAATCGTTCACATTTTAAGGATGAACTTGACTTAACTGTGTGACAGACCTGCACTGAAGTCAGTCATGTGCTTGGCTGGATCAGGGCTGGGATGCTGAGCACCCCACTGGATTAAACCTTGAACACCATCAATATTGGTGTTTAGAGAACACAGACCCAAAGGAGATCAGCACGAGAGGACCAAAAAGGTTATTCCTTGCAAAGGTGCAATGTTACCAGTGTAGTCAGGTTTAGCTGGATGGACTGGTTCCTCCCCGCTTCCTTTTACAAGCTTTCTCTTCAAGCAAATGCTCTGATTTGTTTTCTGGTCCCCAGGGCAGAGCACAAGCACCATGTTTCACACTGAAAAAACATCCAGGACCCAGAGGTACATCACGAGTGCTGCAAACCACCACTGCACTTCAGAAACAAATCCTAATCACAGTTGTACTTGGGGAATAAAAGAGTTCCTTAGAAAATTCTGTAAACTGCTACACAACTGCGAAGAGCAATAAACCTTCATCACAAAGTCCCACTTACTCAGACCTCTACAAACTGATTGACAAATTTGCCAAGCGGGCGACCTCAACAATTCCTTCCCTCAACAGCTTTGAATTCCCAATGGAAGATGAACACATTATTCAGGTCAGGCTTCGAAGCAGGTGCCAAAGGATCCCAGAGACCAGGAGATAACTCTGGCAGGAGCCCTACCATGCTACTTTGCTACTCCAGCACTGCTACTTCTGTAGCTGTACCTGAAGTCCCTTTCCCTCCAAAGGCCACCAGAGGGACAGCTGCTGATCACTCCTCATCACCAAATTGGTCCAGCTCTGTCCTCTTTCTTTTTTGGTGCAAATCAGAGGGTAGAAAGGGGAGAAGTAACACAGCCTGAAAACAAAGAACGTTTTTGTTCCTCATTAATTTTTATATTATTCTGATAGCTTTTATAATAATAATAAAACCAGTATAATATATATCTTCTTGCTTTATTCATTAAGACTGCATCAGACATGTCCGTTTTTCTATATTCCCTATAAGATAATGGATTAAAGTTCTGACATATAACACCCAAGCTCCAAAAGTATAAAACATTTCAATAACACTGAACTATTGGGCAGATTTAGCTACAGCTATAATTCAATACACACACACAAAAAAATAGAGAAAGACCTTAAGACAACACTATGTTTAAAAGAGTTAAAGAAAAACATATAAACACACACATTTACGCAGTAAATTTAAAAACCATCACTGCTCCGGGAACAGAAACTGTCACACCGCATGTGGGAAGGGTTTTGGATTACAGTTTATGCTTATATTACATAAATCACACCTTTTGGTATCTTGATCTTTACATGCATATGATCACATCAATCCCTGATGCAATTCCACTGCCTTTTAATGATGATACACCAGTGATGAATCTGTGTCACAGTTAATTATGCCATAGAAAACTCAGGTTATGAATTTCATTACTTGTGCACTAAATTCTAACTTGCTGGCTGCATTAATTAGGAGCTCCCAACAGGGGACAGTATGGAAGCTCTCTTGCCCTACAAGAACTCTTGGAAGTCAAAGAAAAATAAGTAAGGCGGCAGTGTGGGGAAAGAGAATGAAAAAAGGTGTATTTTGATACGTGAAGAAGCCAAGTCCTGACGAGTTTCAGAAGGCTGAGTGACACACGCCCACACCTGTGCACGTCTGCTCCAATCCATCTTCCTGTCACAGCTTCCCTGTCCCCTTGACACGCACGCCAGGACTTGCACTTCCACACCCAGAAACCTCCAGGCAGCCACAGAAGGGTATGCAAGCTGGCAAAGGTACTTTCTGTTGCCTTAAGAACTAGCCCCTACTTTCAGATGTTCAACCTCCTCCCTGATGACAGAGGGGCACAACATCACCTCTTGTCCTGTTCAGTCTGTTCTCCTCACCCCAGGTTTGTCATTGCTTTTTCCATAGCCTCAGATAGACTTTCCCTCTTATGCTTGAAGTGATGAACAGGGTACAAAAGCTGCATAAGGGTCAGATGTGTTCTTCAAGGACAGCAGGGTCTGATGTGGATGGAACCAAGTATAGAGAAGATACAAACAGCTTCCTTTGGAGAAGCCCAGTGCTCTCATTTAGTAACCATGCAGCAATTCTCCTGCCTGAGTGGGGTCATTTCAAGCATGTCCTAATGCAGGGAATCATCCAGTCTTAAACACAAGCCCCTCAGGTCCACCAAACTTAGCCACTGCTTGGCTAAGGATAAGCTGAGATCCAGCCCATGAGATTTAGAGAGTTTCTAGACAATCAGGTAAAATCATGGAATAGTGAGTATTTGTACATCCATCAAAGGTGGCACAAACATGTCCAAGGGAGAAGAACTTGCCACTTGCAATGCAATTTTTCCTATTACTTGCACAACCTGTGCTTCCCCAGATATCCAGAAGATACACAGACAGCTCCTTTCATGTATTATAATGATTAATCAGCTATGAATTCATTATTTGAAATGCTATCACTGCAGTTTTGCCTCTTGGAGATCCCAGTGACCTTTGAAGAGCTTTGTGTACTAGTTAGGTGGTTTGGTTCCTGTAGCAACAACTACTAGTGCTTCCAGTCAGTTCGCATTCCTGTAAAACCACACTCTTCTTGTCCCCAAATATTTTGGAAGTTACTCGTTAAGCTAACAAACCTCAAAAGCACCATAAAGCACACAGAGCAAGTCAGTAACTGCACAGTGCTGGGCACAAGGTCGGTCTGCAAAAAGGCTCCTTTTGTTTGTAAAGCCCAATGAGAAGAGAAGTGAGAGGTGAACTGAGGTAGGAATGCCTGCAGACCTGCCAGCTCTCCCTTCTGGGCACAGGCTCGGTGTCCCGCCTGTCCTCCTGCTCCTTGGGAAGCCACCTGTCCCTGCCTGAACGCCAGGCAGCCTGGGCAGGCCAATGGTGCCACACAGGGCCGTGGGGCTGATGCTCAGCACTGCAGCCAGGAAATACAGGAGACCAAGCTGCTTGTTAGGTTGGAAACTCACAAACCTTGCACAGATCCTCCACGCTCTTGCTTCTTCAACTCCAGAGGCAGATGCTAAAAAAAGACTAATTCTGGCAGAAGTTAGCAGCTGTGGCAAATTTCAGTCAAATAAGCAAAATGCTTACTTAGTGCCAATGGCAAGTTTGTTCCATCAGGTTAAATTCCCAACATATACCACACGTTACTCTTCAACAAACTGTGCTAAATGGTATGGGATGGCAGTCCATAAGGGTGTCTTTCCCAATAGTCACCTTGGAAAATCTCAAACCAAGGGATCCTTAACAACCCTGCTGCTGCTGCTGCCGCTTCTGAACTAGGCTCTCTGACCCCATGGTCAAAAGCAACACCCAGCTGCACATCCCAGGCAGCTTCCAGGGCAAAGAACTGGTGGAAGAAAGCACAAAGATTAGAGAACTCAAGGAGTTTGGGTTTCCCATCTCCAACACAAGTAAAGGAACAAAACAATAATTTCAAAAGCAGCAAAATCATACTCGACAAACTGACAAGGCATCAGTTCAGGACAGCGGGACTCCTGTTCACATTAAGAGCAGTGCAACTGCACACTAAACATACTAAAATATGCAGAATGCCAGGTAGTTATAAATAGATTGGCTTCCTAGGTCATGATTTCCACATGAAATAATGTTTTCTTTTAAGCAAAACAGTTCAGTCTCAAAAAAAACCAGGAAACTATTTTAAAACAAATTTCCATCCCAAAACTTGGCTTTGACATATGGAGAATGATTGGAGACAAAGCCCATTTCAAACAGAAAACTCATCTATAATGGACAAAGCCAATAACAAGTACACAGTTGTGTAAGGGGCTTACAAAACCAAAGCATATTGAAACCTGCATATTTTGTAGCTGATTCTGAGAAATCAACCATGTCAGCTGTTGGATAACAATCGCCAGAAGAAAACATCTCAAATTAAGTGAGATAGTATCTCTCTACAGACACATATCAAAATTAACAAGGAGCACAGAGAAACAATCATGGAAGACATTTCATAAGCACCTGGCACGCTATCATTTTTCCCCAGGCACAGAGCAAGCACATCCATTACAGAATTTGAGCCCTCCCAGGGTTTCCTATTGAGAAATAACACTCAGCTATGGCAAACCCACCCCAACCAATGCACCAGGAACCTGAGTTCAACCACAGGGGAACACACCACAGATCCAGAAGACATCGTCCTGTCGCCTGCCTTCACGTACACTGGCCCTTCCAGCCACTCATGGTATTTTTTCTTTTTTTAAAATTTTTTTGAGGAAGGTAAATTTGAACTCTGCCTTGCAGCTTTGCATTACTCATTACATAACTGCTATGTTTTATTAGAAATATGATCTATTATAACCTTGAATATGGTAACTTAAATGACATTGAAAATTAGATTATTCTGATTATTAGAGAAGTGAGAAAGGTACTAAACATTTGTAAGGCTGATAATCAATCAGTTTATCCATGTGAGTGCAATAAAAATCAATCAGAAGCTAGTGCGTTTAAATCTAATTTTTTAAGCATGACATTTTCTTCTGAGTTTCTTTTTTAAATGTCACCCTCTTCTACAACAGTGATTGATTCTATCCCCAGGGATAGTTAACTCCAACTGTTTTATTCATTGCGCTGAGCTCTTGTATCCACAGTCTTTCCTAAATATCATATTAATGACAACAATAATATTTTTATCAAAATGTGAAATTCAGAAATAGGCATTCAAAACAGCAAGAAGCACGACAGTACATTTAAACTGCTTCAAATACCAGGGACCTTTTAATTAACAAGCAGTGTACTTTATTTAACACAGAAAATGGTAGAATTTTGTGTCCCTCCCATTTTCTTTTTCCTCCCATGAAAGAGAAGGCCAAGGATTTGCTTGTTTAAAACATAATTCATTTAGAAATGTTTCAGTAGTGAACAATGAATCACTGGCTATAGGGAGTCTGTGAGTAATTACCTATGCCTTCAAAATAACCTTATTAGGCTATTGTACGTATAGGGGAGACCTTTGATACCTGTAGCCTAAGGGCCTCTATTTTTCCATTCATGCACAGGGGATTTATATGGTTATATCCTGACGAAAGCAACACATCTCCCATTTATGTGTGAGGATAACTGCAGGGTTAATATATCAAGAACTGAGTTATAAGAACAGGTTTCATTATATGAATGGATGATACAAATGGATGCTTTACAGCTTTATTTAACTGGCCTGAAACTTCACCTGTGGTTTCAAGGATTCTCATCAGTCTGAACAATTTTATTTTTGACATGAAATTTGACACCTGCTATTGTCACATCCCTGAAATACAAGTAAGCAGAATGAGCAAAAAAGAGGAGTTTTTGGTCCTTTAAAAAAACCCAATACCATCTGACATCAGATGTAAAGCCAAAACTGAAAAGCCAATGCAAAACAACAGGCTGAGAAAAATACCTCTTGAAATTAGCTGAAAGGTATGCCTTTGGCACTCTTTTATCTATTTATATTAAATTATTATTTATATTATTTCACTGTCTTTTAAAAATTATTGTGATTTTATTATTTTAATTCTTTTTGGGTTTTTATTTTTTAATTTATTTTAATTTTAAGACATCCAGAAGCAAAATCAGCAGCTATCATATTTGGGATATGTAGAAATGCCAATCCAAGACCCAAAACCACTGCTAAAGGAAAACAAATGGTTCTACAGGCACATTTGTCTTGAATGTTGCAAAAGAACAGGACAAAAAAAACCAAACCAAACAAACAAATCCCAAAAAACAACCAAACAAAAAACTCCAACACCCCTGCCCCCTCAAAAAAAACAACAACCCAAACCCACCAAAATTCCATAAGCTGTTACCAAGTGTATGAATATACCAACTAACGCCCACCTTTAGATTTACTATAGTATTCCAGGAGTGGTTCAAGTTCTGCAGAACATGCCTAACAGAGTACCAACTGCCCAAAGAATAAAAATCAGGACTCCAGAAATACAAATTGAATACCCCCATACTCCCCAGACAAGTCCTAAGAACAAATGAGAAATGAAGAAGTTGCAAAAAAAAGAAAAAAGAAAGACAGTAAACAAGTGGAGAAAAAAAGCCAGAAGAAAACGTGTTTTGCAGCATGTAGGTGTGGGCAGGTAGAGGATGAGGAGCAGCTGAGTCAGAGACAGAACAGACAGGGCACAGCACCTATACCAGGGGCTGCACTGAAAGCAGACTCCTTGGTCTCCCTTACCATCTCCCTACATACCGCAATCAAAGTAGGTGGAGAGATGGAATAATAGATTAAATGATAAACTGTTTAAATAGCATTTGCCCAGTGATTTCCATTTTCAAAGTGCTTTAATGTCATCAACTAATTGCCAGTGTGAAATAGGATAATCCACATACTCTAAGCAGCTGATGCTTAAAGAGCTATTGAAGGTTGTTAGCTTTAACAATTGCGGGCAGAATAAATCACTAATATTGCCCTTGAAGACCCATCAACATATCTGCAATGGAAATAGCCTAGCCATACTCATTGACTCGGACAAAATTTACTCACGGGTATGTTCCCATCTGTATTTCATATAGGCATCACCTCAAGTTACTTAATATAGCCAGAAATTCTCATGTGTGGGATGGAGTATCTCCATATGCAGATCTTGCAATGTCCCTGTGCATCTTGTGCAGCTGTTAAATTAAACTACACGTGTCACTCCCTCCTCAGTCTGGTCAGTCCCCATCTCTCTCAGTACTCTGCATGAAATCAGTTACTTCTTTACTCTCAACATAAAATCTATGATTTTTATTAAGATCTACCATGCCACTTGCAACAGGTTTGCAAGTAATTGCATCACCGAGTGGGTATTGCCAGTCTTCCCCTTCCCGGCACAGTGCAGGAATGGGAAGGAGCTTTGGGAATCAATCACTCCATCTGGGGAGGTTTCCTAAATTTCCAGGGCTTCTGCAGGTAATCCACAGAGAAGCGCCAGCCTGTGGCAGAATCCCCATGACACTAAAACCCTTAGGAAAGCAAAGCGCTGTGTTGACTACCCCCTATTTTGGCTGCCAAGATCCCAGTAGATTTACTAGTAACTTCTGTGGCAGTCTAGATAAAATTCTGCATGCAGCTGGCTAAACCAAAATACTTTGGGGAAAAGGAGGACAGCTCTTCTGGAATTGCAATGTCTTAACACATTAGCTAAAAATACACAAGACCACAAACACAAAGTGATTATTCTTTCTCTTCCTTAGAGCTGAAGTGACCAAATGCATATGTAGCAGTTGAAAAACTCTTCTAAATACTCAGCCTGAAAACGAATTTCTATTAGGGTATAGTGCATTTCTTTTACCATAGGCTGGTTTAAGAAAAAATCCCTAAATTTCAAACTCTGAACTTTCAGTCAGAAATCACTGAGAGGCCATTAAATCTGTCTCATCTAATTTCAGCTGTTGAGGTGCCCTTTCAAGCTACCTTCTCAAAGCAACTGCCCTTTTGCGCTACAATCTTGGAGCCTGGTACACTAACTCTTTATGGATAACCGATTATGAGCAAAAATATCCTGAACCTGACCTTTCTCCAGGGTCATCAAAAGGTAAATCAGTCTACTTATCTACAGATATTACATTAATTTCTCTTAGGAGACAGTCGTGGTAGTACAATGCCTCATAACTGGGAGATGCTGGGGTTATCCAAAGTCCTCGTTTCAATTTTCTGGGCATTATCCAGGAGCACTGATGGCCAAGGAAGTGCATGGCTGTAAGCTAAGACCAGACACTGCACACTATCCCTGCCCACTGCCTGCTTGTAGCACTTCACACTTCAACTTGCCGCAGCTATTTTATTTCTTATCCTAACATACACTGAGGAAAAGGACGTGACTTGCTTTGTACTTAACTAGTAAGTTACCTACCATGACAAACTGCAACCTCTTTCCTGACAATGCCATTAACGGACTCCTTCCACAAAAAATAACTTTCCATAATAAGCACATTTATTCAATTCAATGAATGAGTCTGAGCTACAGGACAAATTATGATCATGCATGATAAAACTGACTTTACGGGACCAAAAAAAACGGAGGTGAGTGGAAGACCCCTTCCCTTCACTTGCACACGGACACTCAAGGCAATGGCACCCTAGAAGGAAAAGCAGGTTCAAGAGCAGTACCCAGACAGTGTTTAAGTGCATTTCTACCTTTTATTATAGGTGGTTTCATGCAGTGAATAGAGTCTGGCTTTCCCCAAAAAGGGTTCACTCCTACATTATTTACCAGAATTAAAAATAACAGCCCCAGCTTATCCCCACTGCTGCTTTTGTCTTGCAGTGGTGCTACTCCACCGATCGCAGCAGAGTCCTATTAGTGTAAAACTACAGTAGCGTAGTGGGGGATCAGGTCTAATATCTGTATCTGCAGATGGATAACACCACATTCATACCTAAGTTTCATTTCTTTGTTTTGCCCCCAAGGCTGAATTTCACATTTGTACCTCCTGGTGGCTTGTGCAATTGTGTAAAGGTGCATCTAGTGAGAGAGCTGCCAACTGACAACACGTCTGAAGAGGCTTTGCGAGCGCGGGTGCTTCATCAGGCGCAGGGAACACATCGCCTCCCGCAACCGTAAACTGAGCTCATGAAGGCGCAGGAACAGTTGTTCCCGGCATGTTTTGAGAAAGGGAGCCGCAGTCTTGAATCGCAGCGCTTGCCTGTGTTACAGCCTCAGCAGCTTGCAGCCCTGGCCTCCCACTAGGCCAGGGACAATAAAAGCAAAGAAATAGCTCAGAATCTATTTACCTATTCCTCCAAAGCAAATGTGGAAAACAGGCCATTATGAACTTACACACTTTCATTCCTAAATGCAAAAAGCTTATTCATATTCCTACTACTAAAACAAAATAAAATAGAATTGTGATTGGGAGGTTATTTCCATCTCTCAAGGTCCCAGGATTGGCACGCAAAGTGGAGGCCAGGGGGGGACAGAGTGTGAACCCCACAAACACACTTAGCTGCCCTGCTCAGGCTTACCTTCCTGGCTAGCTGAAGCAGAAAGAGAAGGGAGGAATAGTATAATCTAGCCAAGTAGAAGCACTGCTAGATCAGCCAGAAAAAATTGCCTGTTTAAGTCTCACACTGATGCACAGTCCAACACAGCTGGTGGGCACACATCTGCACTGGCCAGGGGGCTTGAACGGCAGGTGGGTTTGATTTTTTAAAGAACAGTGTGTGTTGTTAAAGCTGTTTTGCCATAATACTAGGAAGAAAAAAAAGAAAGCTTCATCAAATGGGATAATAACATGCCCAAACAATACTGTTGCATCTCACTGCCTTTTAGTGTGTTGTTTACATCCCTTCCCTTCCCAAAAGCTGAGCAGTTGGAATAAACAATCTGCAGACTTGTTGTTGGGGTGGGGTATTTTTTTTTAAGATTACATAGTCCTGTTTTCACCAACTGTAAACTTAGGAGAAAGTAAGGAGTGAGGTCATAGGACTTCTTTTTCTTTCCATCTCAGGATTTCAGGAAAGCCATGCCGAGCCAGCCAGCAGGCTCCGGGAAAGCCCAGCTGAAGCTGGCTGCTGCCACAGGTAAACAAGTTTATTCACTTTTTAGCTTTAGCGTCTCACTGCCCACCCCAATGTGCTACACCCACCAGCTGAGGCACTTAAGAGGCCTTTGCCTCCCAGGCTTTTCTTTCTGCCCATGCATGGCATAACTCTGCACTGAGCTCCAGCCAGATTTAACAGGCAGCAGCTGAAGCCCCAGCTCACTTCTGGGATTTCTGTGTCTGGGACAGCAGCAGGGTTTAATGTGACTCTTCAAAGCAAAAGGTGCCTGGGAGACAAAGGCTCTTGTTTTTCCTTTAATAAATACTGCTCCATCCATAATTCACATGCAGAAATTCTGCTTCTCATCTATTAATGCAGGCTCTGCGGACATCTGTACTCCTGCTTTATGTAGAGGCAAAAGCATCACAGCATTACAGGGTTGAATTCCCTTAACACACCTGCAGCAACCTCAGCTGTTTCAGCACTCACGTTAAGACATGAATCACTCCACAAGCCTGCACCTAATTATAAGACTGTCTATTTTGATATATTTTATCTTTTATGTACAATGCCAAAGAAGTTCTTTAAAAATACATTCCAAATATTCTTTCATTTAAAGAAAAAAAAAAGTTTTCTTGTCTGGGAACAAAGTTCTGAAATAGCAGGAGTAAGTGGACCAGGTTATTTTAAAAAGAAGGCATACTAGTAACTACAGCACTGGCTTAAAGAGCTTAATTCTGTCAGTCAGGGTCAAGCAGAATCAAATCCTAATTTCTCCATAAAATCTTTTAAATATCCCCAGCAAAGCCAGCACATAACCCTTTTACATTAAGTGCTTTCACAGCACACCAGACCAGCCTGATGTAATGATCACACAAGAAGCAAAGCAGACAAACACACATCTCCAGGAAATAGAAAGATACTAAGGAAAGCAGCCTTTTTATTTTTGATTTGAAATCAAAAAGTGATTACTAAAGGCTCTGTAACTTCCAGGGCAAGATTTAGTGCACACAAGGGAGTTCATTTTGAGATGGCAAACAGGCAGCAGGTCAATACAGAGTTAACTCAGTAAAATAATAATTTCTACTCGGATAAACTGACCTAGTTTTCCCAGACTTCTCCATAAAACAAAAGATGCAACTTGGACGTGAGATGACGTCTGAAAAGGAAGCCAAGGGCTGGGCAAGGAGACTGAATTCAACAGACAGCTGGTCCTTAATTAAATGAGGGTGGTGGTCCCCAGTTGGCACTAGAAGTGACTATCCAGCAAGGATCATCTGGCATTACAGGTGGCTGCTAACCCCATCTTATCTCATTGATGCTGATGTGATGACAAATCTTTCATTTTCACCACCAGTGTGGGATTGGGCCCTGAACCCATTGTACATAGGTCGGGTGCCTGCTTCCAGCTAGGATGGTCTTCTCCAAGACTGTGGCAAGTGCAAGATGAAAGATGCACTAACACAAGGGCTGCTATGAGGCCCTCAGGATATTGTTCTAGGGCTACAAGTCCCATGGGAAACATAGGCTAAAACCTCAGGATATCCAAAACCAGAAGCTTATTCAGTTCCCAAAAGAGCTAATGAACATTCCCCTGCCCAGCCACCTGAAGAACTGCCCAGAGCATCAGGCTACATGGTAGACACAGTGCAGACAAGTCCCCCAGGGCCTGGGATGTACAACATGGAGGACAGGAACAGACAAGGCTCATTCCCGGCCCCCCTTGTAACTCATCCCAAGATTCTGCAAATCTGAACACAACAGACAACTCTTCATTTTGGGATTCAACCCAATGTTATTTTCAGCAAAGCTTTGTTGTGCTGGAACACCTCCAACCAGCTCAAGTTAAACAATTTGCCCAGAGAAAATGTTCAGTGAAGGGGAAACATAAAAGTATGCACAGAAAGAGGCCTGAGTCCTCCTCTTTTCTAATCCATCACACAGCATTAGGGATTAAATACTCATTAAAAATATATATAATAAAATGTTAAGACAGGGTATCTAGTGATTCCTCTTAATTGCCTCATTTTTCCCACACCCTGGTTTCTAGGGAATATTTTTAAATATTCCTCCTCCATTAGTTCAAGGCCCCTTTACCAGAGGGTTTCCTCCTGGCCTCACTCCCCCGGCCAAGAAAGAAGACCCAAAACTCACGAGTTTTATATTGCATATTCTATGACTGGCAGCTGATATGTCTGTGCAGTTTATGATGTTTGCACCTTACAATGCCTAAATTCTAGTAGGAAGAATGTTCCTAATAAACATGTGAAATAGCCGTAGCTGACTTGGAAAACAACAGGAAAAGTTGCCAAGAAAAGGCTTTGACTCTCTTTTGAGGACAAACAGGATTTAAGCCTTCTTCAGAATTAAAGGAATAAAATATTTATGCTTATTCTCCTCTGGTCCTGTTTACTTTTCCCCATGTTATGAGAGATTTGAACATAATAGGGCTTCTTTTTCTTAGTAACAAATATCTTTTTTATCTTGCTTTTATTTATTGTATTTTTAAATATTTTCATTCCTTTTCCATTTAAAATTATTTTCTGGATGTTGTGATTTAACAGCAGTGTTCACCTGAAGAGGCATCCAGAGAAGGGGCAGGGGGCAAAGTATGCATTGAGCTTCTCTTCCAAATAACTGAAAGGGCAAATCAAACATCTTTCTTATAAAAAAGTGTTGTCAAAAGGCTCTTATGAACTAACTCACTTGTTCCAGGGATCTGGATCACGTGGCTTTGATCCTGGAGCTACTCAGTAGGATAACCAAATGGTGCAGCACAGTACAATGTGGACTACGAGCCCAAACACACAGTGAGCTCTGGACTTCTTCACCAGCCTTCACAAGACTCCTAATTGGAAACACAAAAGCTCCCTGCCCAAAAGACACAGACTGGTACTGTCAGAGAGCAACTCAAGCTCCCCTAAACCTAATGCTTCATCTTCCAGCATCAACAACTTTCCTGTATCAGACAAAAAAAAAGCTCCTTGATGAAATTTCAGATGTGACATTTTTTTGAGTGTCTTTTCCCACCTGTGTCTCCACTAGAATCAAAGCATACTATGTCACAGGTCACCTAGAAGAAGTGCTACAGCAAAAAAAAAAAAAAAAAAGAAACAAGAAACAACAACACAGGAAAGATAGCCCTTGCATGAAGCACAGTTACGGTGCACTGAGGGATGCTGACCATGTGAGGTGCAGCAGTTCAGCACATAAAGATATTCACTTACTGATGATTTGTCTTCCTGGGCTGATGCCTCCTCTACTGGTGTTTCCAGCTAACAAAATGGCTAAGACCTGTGTAATGCCACTATCAGCCTTCTTAAGATATAGAAAAACTCTCATGTATTAACCAACATCTTATGCTTAATTTTTAGAACTATAAAAAGTAGATCTCAATCTTTGCCACTGGAACATTCTCTGGAAATACACAGTATATAAAATTACTGCACTTCATAAGAGTATGCATAACTTTCGGATTCTTTGAAATGTAAAACTTCCCATAAACATCAGGACTTCCCGGCAATTTCCATTTTTTCTGCCTCTCTTACATTGTATTACTATTTTCATGATGCAAACTGCAATCAGCTAGTTGGGAGTTAAAAACAAGGAGAGATGAGAGGAAGCAAAGGGTTTGCAGCAGCACCCATTGCACCAGGGCTGAGTGACAGCAGAAAACCTGTTAATGATGGAAACAGGAGGAGACAGAGCAGGTGAAAACAGTGTCCCTGGATCGACCAGTGTGTCAAGGAATGATGTCCTCTCCCGCTCCTTCAACCGTGCAGAGATGTCTTCATCAAAACCGCTTAAGAAGCGAATAGGGCTCAGCTCTCTGCCAGGGACCTGGCACCCCTCAGCCATCTGACAAATTGTGTGTGTGCCCACTGCTGAAGGAGTGAGGTGGTCTACAGCATTTCTAAAACACTTTCCTTTATCACCCAGTATCATTCAGTTTAGTATCTCTGTGATGTTTTAATCCACCCTCACTGCTAAGTTTTTCTATTTAATTTAAGGGGGTTATATTCCAAGCTCTCAAGTTTTGTGGTAAAGAGTTTCCCAGGCTCAAATACATCAAGTTCTGCCTCCAAGTAAATATGGACAGTGAAGCATCAACCTCCTTAACATAGGGGAAAAAAAAGCTAAAGTGCAAAATGCACAACACTATCTGCCAGTAATCCTTCTTCCCCCAAATTTAAAGGCAGCAAATATTTAAAAATATAATGCATTGAAAATGATACAAATGTAATATGCTTTGTTAGTCTGTTATATTCAATGGTTTGTAAAGTCCTTCCTCAGAGGACTGGGCTTAAATCATTCACTAACTTGAAGCTGATTGCTTTGTCCTGCAAAAGGGGAAGAACACGGATTTCTCAGATATAACCCAATTTCCTAACAGAAACAAAAACAACCTGATGAAATTCAGTTATCAAAACAATCTATCATACCCTAAACAGAAGTGTAAATAAATTAAATTACAATAGGAGCTCCTTCACCAAAGTCTAATTTTATGGAGAGGTTTAAAATTAACATTTCACTTCCTGAGGAAGGAAGGGAGGGAGGGAGGCAGGCAGGAAGGAAGGCAGGCAGGCAGGAAGGCAGGCAGGCAGGAAGGCAGGAAGGAAGGCAGGCAGGCAGGAAGGCAGGCAGGAAGGCAGGCAGGAAGGCAGGCAGGAAGGCAGGCAGGAAGGAAGGCAGGAAGGAAGGCAGGAAGGAAGGCAGGAAGGAAGGCAGGAAGGAAGGCAGGAAGGAAGGCAGGAAGGAAGGCAGGAAGGCAGGAAGGAAAAGTAGGTCAGCATGTTTCCCCAGCATGTCTCTCTGACTCCATTAGAAGTGTCTGTCGGATGACTAACCATGCCTGTAATGCAACTAAAAGCATGTTTGCTCTCTGTTGCACTTTTTGCCAGGGAAAAGGAAGAATTCCACTTAGTTTTAACTCTGAAATTCAGGTAAATGTCTCCAAAGTCAGACAATTTCTTCACATTTACTTACAAAATCTGTTTATATCAACAACAAGCAACTGGTTATGGATGCATGGCGCTGAGAAATGATCCCACAGCTCATTAAATGCCGATCAGCCACAGGCACTGCCTGTAGGGCTTTAACCTACAACTTGTAGAAGTCAGGTTCCAGAACTGTTGTCTGACTGACAGACTTTTCATGAGACCTAGATTTAAACATTTAAGAGCTTTCAGAAACAGGCAAACATGGAAACAAGTACTGGAGTAAAATAAGATGGGGCAAAACCACTGCCTTCTGTTCATTTTGGGCTAGAAGACATTAAAAATTCTAATGCCTTATGATCTTTCTTTTTCCTTTTATAGAATTGGCAGCTGAGTGTTATTTAAGTTTGGATAGAAAGGGTGTTATTTCTACTCCTTGTACACCATCTACTTTAAAAAATCTTTACACTTTCCACATGAGCACTGAAGACCTGGAAATTAACTGTTCCGATGTATCACATGCTCGTTTTAAAATACAAAGTCAAACTAAAAACAAATCGAGGCTATTTTTAGAGCACAGTCCCAGGGCCAGCATCCCAGCAGGAGGAGCTGCAACGTGTCAGCCGGCTTATCGCAGGCACGACAATGGAAAACTCCCTCTGCTCTAACAATTTATCCAGTGGATGAAAGCAAGCCATGAGAGCGTGACAACAGCAGAGGGAAATCCATGGCCTCATCTACTTATGGAGAGATCTTCCTAAAGCGTCTTTGAGCGCTTACTGGTTTCCAAGTGCCTGCTTTCCATCTTCCACACCACCAGCACGGGAGCTGCTCTCCGCAGAGAGGCTCTCGAGAGATTTGCTTACTTGCCTTTTGCAGATGCACCTACTCTGTGCAAGACCATCTCCAGTAAATTGATTAGCAGGAAAAAAAAAAAAAGTTTGTGGATATAAACCAGCAGTAAGACATACACATTCTCACATTTGTTTCTTCTGATCAGAATTTCTAAATCAGCCTCTCCTTTGATAGAGAGTCCTTCAGGAACATTCGGGCTGCTGCAGTTCAGACTTCTCAGAACTCTTGGGAACAATTTACTGCATTTCTCATGAACCTTGGCTACTGTAGATAACATTTTCAGGTTGGCCTGACAACCAAATAAGCCATGTTTAGCTTCAAGGCCCAGAATACTGGCAATTTGCTCGTTCCCAGACTGATATTTATCTCATTGACATTTCTTCATCCTTTGGATTCAACATCCCAAAATAAAAAAAAAAAAAAAAAAAAAAATATATATATATATATATATATATAGGGGAAAAAAAGAGGATTCAAAGAGACAAAAAAGATACCAGAGAAACCACAAGAACCAGTACAGAAAGTGGAGGCCACATGGCACAACGGCAATCAGAAAGAGAGATGCAAAGATATCCTGCATCCCCGAAGAGCAAAATGATCCAAATGAGGAATACGAAGCAGTGAACTGAGTGCATAAAAGAAGAATGGAGGCTCTGAAACAAAGCTTTTGAGGTCATGGGATTGGGGTCTCAGCAGTTATGTCCGCATGACAAAGCAAATGTGGCCTCAGCCTCATTCTTAGGAGTGCAAGGATTGGGTAGGGACTGGCTACCTCCAGATTTCCCATCTGCTCTTACAGCAGCATTGCCCAGCACAGGACAAGGCAGAAAGGATAACCCAGGATTTTCCTTGCCATGTAAGCAGCTGGGAACTAAACTGAAGAAGAGGCAAAGATGACCTGCAATGGCAATACAAATGCATAGAGCTGGTGTCTTTACATGTACAATTTGGAATAATGCTGTAAACCAAAGTAGGGGATGAGAAATAACAGAAAAAGGCCAGGAAAATAACTAGATCATGTTGAGAAGTGATTTTGTAGGAGTTATCTGTCCCAAGTGCCTTTTACTGGGAAGCTGATGAAGAAGAAAGCATTTGATGATTCCTAGAACACCCCAAAGACATTAAAAAAAAAAAAAATTGAAAAGTTAGACCTGTGTCAATGCAAATGGTTCTCAAGGAAGAGCCCAATCTCCAGAGAAGGATCTCCACAGAAGGTGGCACATAGCATGACTGCCACAGAAACCTGAGCTGCAAGCACCAACAGACACACCAACCATGGGCTCCTTTAATATAAAGATGGGTTCAGCAAGGTCTGAGGACTTTGCTAGAGCACTGAACAGTAGCAAGCACTTCTCTGGAGTGTTCTGCAGGTCTAAGCAGAAATTAGACTGTGTACACATTACGCTTTTGCCTGGCTCTAGTTACCTTAAGTTTCACCTGTAATGAAAGAAAAGTTACTTTCAAGGACTCTGTGCCACTCAGCTGAGTATCTTCCACAGGACAAGATTGAGGGCCATTCAGAAAGTCCTTTCCTTTCTGAAGGCACATTTCTTTTAGAGTGTGGTTGGGTACAGCAGTACAAATGATTAGTGTAGTAACTTTAGAAGTGTCACAAATTTAATAAAACACCTTGTTAAGCAAAAACGTAAGAAAGGCACACATTTACAGTCATCGAGGACTAGGATTGATGGATGCAGACAAAGGCTGCAGAGAGCACACGAGCCCTGGTAACTTCTGCCAGGATCTGTGTTGTCATAGAGACAGCAGAGAGCGTTGAAAAGTTCACCACGGTAGCTATACCTTAGTGAATAAGTCTTAATGTAACTTCCAGCTGAGGACATGTAATCAATCTCTGTATGAGCTTATTGAAGGAATTCCCTTTACACTTACTCAGTCCTCAAGAGCCCAAAATGAGGGAAAATATTTTAAAATATGTATTTTACTACTTTTAAAGGCAAGCCAAGCGTTCCTTTTGGATTGGGAGAGTAGGGGTGGTAGTGGCAGAAAGACAACTGTTTCTTTTGAAAAGAAATCATGGAAAACATGGAAAACTTGATAAAGATATCAAATTTTAAAAACCCCAAAGCACTAGCAATTCTAGAGCAGACTGGCAAGTTTGGCCACATGCAGCAGTTTCCCCCCTTTTCCCCAGACCATCCCTGCAGAGATGGTTGCAGCCCTGGCATCTCACTGCTGCTCTTCTGTTGGGTTCAATCACCTCATCCCCTTTTACACTACAAAACACAGGACTCCTCCTGTTCTCTCTTCCCTCTCCAGGCCTTTCTCCTGGCATCTCCCTCTCCAGTGGCATCTGACCCCTAGTTTACCTTCCTCAGGGCAGCAGCACCCCATGACCTTTCCCAGGTCCCTGCTTTGGGCTCTGTCCCACCACTTGGGAGGTATGGGACACTGCAGCCCACAACAAGCAGTGCAGAAACAGTGCCAGGGGTTGTTTATTGGCTGAGGTCTTCAATTCTTAGCTTACACAATTATGGGGTTTCTATGCAAGGGGGGGGGGGGGAAATTTGCAGCACTAGTGTGCTGCAGTTTAAAGTTACAACTATTTGCATAATGCCTGAAAGGCAAGGAATAGAAGAAAAAGAGAACATTATATCCTAAAATGTTAGGGAAAAGTAAGAATAGGATCCTAAAGATCAGACTAATTACCAGACAGTCTTGAGCTGAGCAGGTTTCAATAAATCACACTCTGCTTGAGGAATTAGGAGAGAATTTACTTAGCCGCATCATGAAAGGTGCCAATAAATTGTTCAGCTGGAGAGTTAACATAATAAAAAAAATCATTTTTTATGTTATTTTCTTTAGCAGTTTATTAATTGCTGCCTGAAATACTTTTCTGAAACACAACGAGCTGCAAATGAATTCATGGGCTATTAATCTGCTGTACATGGCACTGGAGGGAAAGCTCATTAGGTGAGTTGATGCAATTACTGCTATTACATAACCATCTTCACAGAACATAGAGTAAATTATGGATAATAACATTCAATCTAAGTTGCTCCTTTAAACATTAAAGCTGGCAAGTGAAAGCTATGCAAAATCAGGGGTAAAGGCTAAAACACAGCAGAGGCAGACCCCAAAAGGAGAAAGGAAAAGCAGATCTGCTTGTTTGAAGACAAAAAAAAGATGTGAAAAGCAAGAGATGTTTGTTTAACCATGGGAAACAATGCACAACAAGTAGAACCCAGTTCTCTACAAGAGAATTTTAATTGTATGTAGATAATTTTCAGCCACCCAGGATAACAAAGTGTGCATTATCCCTGGCAGAGCACAGGCTGACACTAGAGCACTGTGTTTTTTGTTGCAGGAAGATCCTTCCCCATTAGCTTTGCTCTCATCTTAAAAAAAAAAATCTCCCCATCAGTGATATTGAGAGTCTGGCATTAACTTTTAAAAGGTCCCAATCTGTCAGCCTGAAAAGAAAAGAATACAAGCTTTCCTATCTGATCAGCAACTGAAAAAAAAATCCAAAACAATCCATTCTTAAAAAACAAAATAAAAAATATGTGATCCCTATGGCTTGGACATAGCTTCCCCACTATCTGTATTCTCCAATTCTTAATTTAATTGGTATTTTCACAGTTTACATCTTTCTACTTTCAAAGCACTTACAGTACAAGGTCTCCCAGCCCCTATGAAAAGTCACAATTTTCACTTCTCAAGATAGGAAAGACAAAATAATCAGCTTGTAGGGTTTAGAGAAAGGAATTAGTCCCAGAACAGAATTCAGGGGTTTGTGATTTCCACTCTGATATTTAGCTCCTGCCTCTTGAGAAAGCAAGTTTACAGGCAAGACAACTACTCTGGAATTTTTGAAAAAGCCCCCAGCCACTGTGTGGTATTTAGGCATCCAGTTAAAAATCTAGCCTGTAGCAAAGCAGAAACAATTCCTAAATCCAGTGCTTCCTGATAAAAAGAATAAAATAAACCCAGTTCAGTTCTGACTAACATGTAAATAAAGATTGCATGCCTTGTAATTAATTCACTTTAAAATTACATCAGTGAAATCTCCATGAGCTTCTCAAATGAAACTATGCAGACCAGCCCCCCACTTAGCCACTCGCTGCAGATGGAATCATACTTCATTAAGGAGACTGAAAAAAATTAAAGAGAAATAAAAAATACAAACATGACAGTTCCTCAAGTTGATGTTTCCTGCTTGCCAATTTCAACCAGAATGAAAATAAGTAAATCCATTCATTCTATTGTTCAGTAGCAGAATGTAATCATATGTTCCAAGAAGCATGAACATTTAAATATTATAAGACTAAAGTCTGTGACAAAGAGTAACAGACATTTTAAAGTCTGTGACAAAGAGTAACAGACATTTCTGGACAAATTTAGGAAAAAAAAAAACCAATAAAACAATAAATACAGAGCACAGAAACCAGATTCTCTACTCTTCATGATAATTTCCCTGCATTCCCTTCCTCCCTCCTTCCCTCCCTCCAGAGAGGTTAATTGTAAGCAGATTTGCAAATCTGAACATTGCTTCAGTGCACTGAAGTAATCTGGAACAATTCTGTGCCTTTATAAACATAATTTTGCTCTATTAGAGCTCACTGCAGACAAGGTTTATGACAGTATAAAGAGGGCTTCTCTGCATCACACTCTGATATGTGGGCTGGGCTGTGTCTAAGGGGACCCCAAAGATAATCATGTACAGTGACAGTCCCTGCAGCCTGCACAGTTTATGAAAAAGGATGGAAGTTGAAGAGCTGCTGGGCTAAGCTGGGCAGCTGTGGCAGAAGGGAGCTCCATCTTCTTCCCCTTTATACCCTAAAAAAATCCAGTTTAGGTTCTCTTTATGAGCAGGCTTCACCTTACAAAGTGCCTTTTGCAGCATCCTGCTTAAAAGAGTCCATTCTTGAGCGAGAGTCCTGCCCAGCGTCCTGCGCGCTCCCTTAGTGGCAGGAGGCAGTGCCGTACGTGTGACCCCTGGGCACATCCTCAGCACCACGCCCCGCATCCAGGCAACAGCAAGCTGCTTGGGCACCTGGGGTCACACCGAGGATGGGGCTCCAACAGCAGCGTAGAGATCACGTAATGGAAGGGCAAAGGTTAGTTTCCTAAGGCTCTCCATCACACAATGAGCCACTGTCAGCCTTGGTAGCCTTCTCACTTCAGCAGCAGCAAAACAAAACAAACAAACAAACAAACAAACAAAAAAAGAATACCGCGTGATCACTGCTTGTCTCTACGTGGTAATTAAAAAAAAAATAAAACAGACTGGGAGGCTATGAAGGACAGAAGTAATTTAGAGTGGGGTCCAGAGCCTCAGCTGCAGCTACACTCCCCTAAGCGGTCCTACATGAGCTGAGGTGGGACAGTCACTCAGCAATCCCCAAACCTGATGCGGTGCCGGTGGAGGGACTGGCTCCAGACCCTGAACCGGGAGCTGCAACTCAGGTTTCGGGGACAAAGCTCTGGAGTTTCTGAAGGAAGGGTATCTGATTAAAGACAGCAGGGTTTTATTTCAAGCTGTGTTTTGTCCTGCTGTAGGATGATAAGGCAGTCACCACTAAGTCGTTTCCCATCACAGTCTTTGTCTTGCCTATCTGGAGCACAAACTTTTTGCAACAGGGACGACACAATGAAAGAGGGTCCCTACACTAGTGGGATCGAGTTTCAGCAGGTCTTGCAGATATTATCACAAGGCAAATAGCTCCACTCCTGCCCTGGAGGTAGTGTAGTTATTGACCTCTCTTGATCAGATCTGGGGAGTAGAACAGGGGTTGAAGATAGCTTTTTTTTCCCCTATAGGAACAAAACAACCTACAAAGAAATGCAAATTTGGTGCATTCCTTCATCATCTCATTTCATTCTCTGAAGCAAGATAAGAGCATACAAGAAATGCTCGGTACCTCTTCTCTTTCAAACACTGTACCCCCATTCTTAAAACCCTACTTATCATACTGGCTATGCACCCAGTTCCCATCTCTCCTCTGATGTTTGTGAGGAACACTCATTAAGCTCAAAGGGAGCTGCATGTGCAGGTACTTTTGCATGTCCTTTAAAGACAGAACAAATGAACAGAGGACTGTAGCTTTTAAGCACAAATTACTCTGTATACTGAAAACCAGCATCTACTCCTCCTTGGCTCCTGGGAACAGACCTTGGGTTCCTATTTGCAGGTGCCATCACGATTACTTTCCCCATTTGGGACTGGTTTGAGCATTGTAGGCTTGTTTCCCTGTGAGATTTCTCTGATACTTTTTGCTGTCCTTTGTTCAAGGCTTTCACATTACAAGATAACAGAACTGTAAGAAGACAAAAGAAATAAAATGTGAATAATGCACTGGGGGAAAAAGAAAAACCTCTATCTGGTAAGAAAAAGCCCAGATGACAGATGTGCCTTTGTTTACATAAACTTCTAAAGAAATAGAGTCGAAACCTAGAGATATGTATGAAAGAAGGTCAGATAAGAAAATAGATTCTCAAATCTCTTAAGAGATTAAAAGCTCTTGTTTATGACGGGATAACACAGAATCACTTCAGACTTAGTTCTTAAGCCCAGAAGACACACTGCATTCAAACTGGTGACATTTAAAATAATTTTTCTCTTTCTTTGCAAATGTCTTCTACAGAAATGCAGCCAGAGGACATCCCTCACTTCTCTCCCCCCATCCTCTGCTCCCCCTCCAACCTGTTATTCCCCTTCCAGTGCCTGTAGAATTTTCAGATAAAGGCAACTGCCAAAGGGCAATTTCATTCAGTTCACCCCAGGAAACAGGCAGAGCAAAACCTTAATTCCTGCTGGCAAAGCTCCAGCTACCCTATGGGAAAAAACAATCCATCACCTAAAAGGCAGTAATTCTTTACAGTTTATCCAAAGTAACTTTGGTTAACACATTAGAAATACTGCTGATACTTCCAAAACCTTCTCCGATGTGACGTTACAGCATTTAATAAGATTAGTCTTCCACGTCAGCAATAAAGTCCTTAGGAACTCTAGACCAACAAGACCTCAGGTGAAAAAAGTGCTTTTCCTTCTCTTCCAAACTGCACCATACTTTTTTTTTTCCCCCGAAGAAAAGAAGGCTTCATGTGCACAGGTACATATGCAGTGAAACAACTATCAGTAAAATCCTCCTCATTCAATCTTATATCTTTGCATTTAGCCGACCTTCTCCTTTACTCCCATCACAGTCTCCACTCCAACAGACCTATACTTAAGTATAAATAAGTGCACTTCAGGCACACAGGAAAATTTAAAAAACCAAACACGGAAAGTGAAATAATGAAAATCCTAAGATCTTCTCTGTTAGTAGCTTGAAACTTTCCAATAACCACAACTTCACATTTCCATGAAAAGGAGCTGGAAATATAGCACAATTGCCCTAAGGATGTATCTGGCTCTTTCTCCACTTCTCATTTCTCTGAGAGGAAAGAGAGGGTGGGAGAGAGAAATGGGATGCAGCGAGGAGGGACAAATGTAGTTTTAGGACCTCTAGCTCCTGATTAAGTACAGAGAAGGGAACTACTGGGATGTCCCACATAGTTCAGGGATGTAAAATGCTGAAGATAAAAACTGGTTTAAATCACAGTTCAGACATAAATGCCTCATCATGGTCAATTTTTCTTTTCTTATGATCTTAAAACTCTCCCCAAGAAACTCTTGTGGGTGAATTAAAGTTAAGAATTGATATTGGGCAATTTTCCCTCCTCTCTTATGCACACACTGCAAATTTCTGTAGTGGTTATTACTGGAATTGACCTACTGACACCAGGAACATCGCTGATAGAGGTAAAAACCCTCAACAATCAAACAGATCACTACACCAGAGACTTTTTTGCTACTGCAATCAATCCAATCAAAAATGAGAAAGTTTCAGAAGCACTACCCCATGGGAACTAAGAAAGGCTTTTTTAGCTATATTTTCAGTCTTGATGGGGATATCAATAAACAGGAAAAAGAGAATATCACATATTTCCACATAAATATTTTAAAATGTTAATTTAAAGGGCAAACCAGAAATTTATAGAAAAGAATGGAGAGTAAAATCCTTTGGGGTTTCGGTGTGCTTTGCTTAGTCAGGTTTACTGGCTTTGCAGGTTTAGAGAAGAACGTGTTTCACATTTTAGGAAACGTCCAGGCAGTAAGAACACACAGCTTTCAGGTTGCAAAGTTAAGCACTCAGAAGTCTGTAAATAAAGGTCTAAAGTTTTGTACCAAATTCATACTCCTTTCCCTCCATGTGAAGGCAGATACTGGCTTCAATCACATAATTGCATTTTTTTTTTTTCCCTTAGGACTGCCACATATATGTAGGATATGACAAACAACAAATTGTTCCTGAGACAACTTACATTCTTTGGACATTCCCACTTCAAAGCACTTTTGTAGTCTGCAGTACTGGCAGCGATTTCTGGTAACTTTATTGATAACACAGTTTTTATCTCTGTGACATGTGTAAACCATGTTCTTCTGGATACTCCTGCGGAAAAAGCCCTGGAATCAAGAAAAAAAGAAATCAAGTAAGCTTCTGAGCTTTCCATAAACCTTAGAGACAGGCACAAATGTTGCTTTAAAATAACAAAATAAATTCAAAGTTATGGCTGTAGTATGGCATCTTTAAAGACTCCGTCCTACTATAATTTAGTACTGTTTGTTGCAACATAAGACTCATCTCTTAAATAAAAAACAATTATCTAATGCAACCTAAGGCCAAAATAAACAAAGCTAGAACTAGTAAGAGCATTCAGGAAATGAAGTACTAGATTTTACAAAAAAAGCTCAACTAAAAATGGTTTGAGCTTATAATGTAAGTAATGAGTTGGGTAAACAACAGCCCTCCTAACAGATCCACTTGCAAGTCAGACACTCATCCAATAACAAACAGACTCTCTCAGCCTTAAGGTCCCATCTATTTTTGTTACTGCAGAGATTCTCTATCTTGAAGGCAGCACCTCAAAAGAGAAATAATTTGAAACCCAGGTCTCTTAACTGCTGAAACTCCTACAGCAATTAATGAGGCTTCTGCAGGTGGAAGAGTTCCAGTATCAGGTTATTGAGTTGTGAACTTGTAAAAGTTGCCAATTACAGCACTTTTTTCTTACTCAGATACAGCTGTGAAAATAATCAAGTAATTACAATGATCTTGAACAGAAATCAAAGAAACCTAGAGGTCTGGTTTGTACCTAAGGAACACCACTTGACTGAAATCCTCCTTCAACAAGTAAAAAAGAGAAAAATAGCCATAAATTGTAAGGTTAGGTGACACAGAAAAAAGGCAAAAACCAAGTTAATTTCTTTATCTGAACTAAACCCCAAGCTTTAGATAATATCATATAATAATGAAGAAAAAAAAAAAGAGGATTACTTTAAGCATTTTAGAGCTCAACCTACAGATATTCAGTGAAAGTATTTTTGCAACAGACAGTTGGAAATTTGACAGCACTATTTAACCTTCTCACTCAGATTTTGAAAATTGTTTCAGCAAGCACCAGGGTCAAATTTCAGTCAACATCACAGCATTATGGAAGAATAGTTAACAATTTAATATTTGTTGGAGGGCTTGAGAGGTTAAAACTCTTCAACTGGCCACATTTACACCCTACAGGGAAGTTGTAAACTTGATGCAGCAGACAATAGCTCTGTGCCCACAATGCATTTGTCTAAAGATGCAATCATGGTAAGCTATAAAATTGACTCTCCTCAAAGTGCTCACTGAGATACGTGAGCAGTTCAAAAGACAAAACTCCCATGGTTCAGAGCTGAGTGAGACTTTCTGGCTATATGATCAGGGAGTGGTAGGGCAGGCAGTAAGGGCTGGTCATAAATTCCTTGCACAACCAACGTGCTATAGATGCTAATGTTATGAAAATACCTCAGATTCAGTCAGAACTGAAAAATGCCTCCTTAATCACGTAACCCCCTGGCAGAAGTTTTCTGCAGCTCTTGCACAGACAAGCCTCATCCTGTGGTTAGCTCCTCTGATTTAGGAGATATTTATTGCTGCCATCAAAGAGGTAAATAAAAACTCTCCACATCTTTTCCTTAAGCTACTGGACACAGAAGAAGAATTTAAAGCTATTTGTTTGGATAATTAAAACCTTTCAAGTTATCGATAAACACTGCTATTTTATATTCTACGCTTCTAATCATTAACACTGAATTGTTGCAGTGGCAGGTATGGCAAGTGTATGCACATTTGTTTACTTGCCAAAAAGAAAATTTATGCCAATATTCACTCCTTTCTTGCTTTGATATTCACCTGTGATGCCCGGCTCTGAGGTAATTGCTGATGTGGCTAACAATAATAGTGAGGCATCCATGGCATCTATTTTGGTGTAATTCAACAGGCAGAAAGTGTGACCCGTGCTGTTTCAAGAGTCTCTCTACAGCTTATTTGGTCATCACTTTCTAGCTGGAAAGATGCAGGACAAGCTGAAACTGGTAACTTCTATAGCAGCCACACCAGCCTAATTCAGTGCTGCTGCAGGTGATTTAACACCCACAGCCACCAATGAATGGCATTACTCTCCTACCACCAGCCTGATAGGGCAAGAAACAATATGGCCCAAATGAACAAGGCACCCAATACTGGGGAAAGAAGGAACAGTCTTCTCCAAACATATCTGTGCTTTACCAAACTATAACCACTAGCTAACAGCACCTACTGATCTGTTGTTCTGATATATAGCTGCAGGGTGTGTCTCCTTGCAAGCCAGGGTTTAATTACAGCCCATCAGGAAGGAAAGCAGAGGAGGCTGCCTCAGTCCTCGCCAGACAAAGTTGACCAAATAGCACAACTGAAAAATGTGATCCATCTGCAGACAGCAAGTATAAAGCATTCATGAACTCATTACTAATAAAAAAGGCTTAAGAAGAATAAATTTGGGAAAAGCAGATATCCAGGTTGAAATGAAGACAGTTTCCTCATCAGCCTAACCTCCTGAGGCAATATTCTCCACAGAGAGAAAGATATAGAGGAGTATACTAATTGTGGCAGCTTTGACTGCTGTTTGATAAATTGCTTTTTAAGACCTGTATTTCTTCCTGGATTTACTCATGGAACATAAATAAAAATGAACTTGTACACAAAATATTCAGGTGAAAAAAAGTAGATGTAATGTGGTCCTGGTCAAAGGACACGGTTCTCAATAATGTATTAGGGCTCACTCACAAGTATTCTTCCCCAAGCCAGCATTTGAATATCATTCCTTGAAAGATTTGTGACAAACTCATTTTAAAAGTTCAGAAATACATCATCAAAAAGACTGAATTTTTAAATTTTCCTCTGGAAAGGCACTAAGATTATAATCATCTTTGCACACAAACCCCAAACCAAGCTGTACTAGGGGGAGGGACAGGAGTTCAGGCACTGGTGGGTGAGGAGCATCATTTGCTGGGCACTGGGGGCTCAGTTTCCCCACCCACCTCCAGAAGCCTGGTGCAGTGCAGCCATAAGTTATCGATGGGACTGCAAGCAGGATCATGCTCAGAGATATTTCCTGAATCTGGGCTGAAAAAAACAGAGTACATTTCCCTCTGCAGGGGTTTGGACCTCGACTGCAGCTTTACAGTGACAAAAAACTGTGCAGGACATGGAGATGGCAGAACAGGTGCTTGCTGCCCAGTTAAATGGAAAAGCACATTTCAACCCTTTCAAGGTTGGGTTCCAAAAAGCAGAGGTATAATAACAGTGGCCCTTTCACTAAAAATACTGAAGTCAGAAGCAAGCCTAAGTTTTCCTCCAAGTGCTTTCTGTCAAATGACTCCCATCTGATCTCGCAACCCCAACAGTTTCTTCAGAAACCAAGAAAATCCAAATGTAACCTGATGTTTAAAAGTTGTCATAAACTTCAGAAATTGAAAACCACTGCTGCTTATAAATTAATCAACTTCTAGTGCCTACTGGCTCTTGGGAAACACTATACTACCTACTATAATAGAGTCACCTCAAAATTAATCTGTTTGGCTAAATATTTACATGAGTCATTTTTTGTGCAAATATTTTAGCATCCCGTCCAAATTAACACCCTGTGATGGGAGATGAGACACTCAAGTGCAAAAAGACAATCACAAATAACTCTTTCTTTGTAATTTAAAAAGCCTTATGAATATAAACCCACCCCATTCTGTGAGACATAAAGCATTACTGTCAGACATAATTGTTTTTGATAGCACCTATAAAGTATTTGAATTTAAAGTAGAGGAAGCTACTGAAGGCCTATCAGGAGCAGTGATTTACTCCAATATTCCTTTTATCCACAACTTTTGAAAAGAACATCAATCTTGTGTTTTTATTTTAGACAAGACAAAGCTTTGTGGAAATCACACTTTTGAATTAATTCTGTGTTTCTAAGGTGCTTTTATCAGCATCCTTTACATAGAACATTTTGGACAAACATTTCAATTTTTAATCTCATTTTTCTGTGTATCATGCCAGCTCCTCCCAGGCCCACCAATCTTGTTATCTTAATGGATGACAGATAGAGTATCACTCTGACCATGCCACATTAGGCATCCTCATTTACCGAGTGCAAGGAAAAAATGCTGAGTATAAATTATTCAGAAATCTATTGTATCAGCGTGTGTTCCCTGAGCATCCACCAGTGGCAGAGCAGAGAGATTATTTTTCACTTTTAATTGTGTTGATATCTTATCTGCCGCACTGAAAGCAGAGAGTGATATGCGAAACCATATGTATCAAGCTGCAAACAAACCTGGCTTCCTAGGTCTATTGCATAGAAGTAAATAATCTATTTAGTCAATCCAACCTCAACAATGCCAAAGAAACCACCTCATCCCATTCACCACTTACTTTTGCAGCAGTTGCCTGTGAATGAGTCAAACTTTGAGAGCTCAGTACAGAACAGACTGCCCAAAGAGAATATTAACTATTTCAGTAATATTTTGAATGCCATTATGACACTGGCTATCTAGATACAAAGGACCTCATTAAGGATGAGCCTTCAAGATAAGGTTAAGTGTTTAAACTTATGAAGTCTTATAGATCTGCTAGCATGAATTGCTTCCCTTACTTGTATAGGGAATCTATACAACTCCCTTTCCTTCACTGTCCAGTTGATTTTGGCAAGGAAGATGATTTAGAGCTCAAGTTATGCACATGCATGAAGAGATAGATCATTTGATCACAACAATGTCTTAAAAATATTTTGCCAGCACAGGGCATGCCAAGTCTTATTTGCAGGCATAGTGGGCTTACAAGCTGAAAACTTGCACTGCCAGCCAGGGACAGGGTAATCAGCAGAGAAGGGCTATTGCAAGCTCAATCTGTTTGAACAGCCTGCTTGGTTCATCTGGTTCAGCTTTGATTACCCCCAAATACAGGCAGCTAGCTATGACTCCTGCAGATTTAGAGGCCATTCTTTGGTAAATTTGCAAAATAAGCTTCTGAGTGAGGCATATTGCTACTTTATCGTAAAAGAAACAAAGGAGTAGGAAGGACTTCTCCATGGTACAGTTTATTAGTAATTTATAAACTCTGACTGAGTTCTGATAGGAAAGATAAATACCAGTAACAACTGAAAAGAAAATCCAGCCTACCACACACCTGAAACCTCTGCCCTTAGTTTAATTCTGAAATAGGGGAAGGGCAAATATGCGCACTTTTTACAAAAGAAATGTTTGTGATGCACGGCCTCTTTTCAATCTCTCTATTTTAATCATTTAAGTTACCCTCTATCCTTGCTCACCCTGTAAAATGTATTTAGAGTAGGTAAAGCTCCCATTCCTGCTCTCTCTGGAGCATCAACAGACATTTAAGGTATCTCTCAGTGATGTGATCTGCACAAAACTGCTTTGTTCTGTGATGAGGGAATTGCCCAGGTACCAGCATGAATTAAATGTAGTTTGCAGTATTTTTAATAATTAGTGGCAGCAGTCAGGGAAAAAAAAAACCCTGCCCCACCAAATCCTAGTAGGCTCAACAGTCAAACTTGGGCAGACACGTAATTTTTACTTGTTAACCAGGGATATTTACTATGGGAGGCCAAGGTAACGTGCAAACCTGCAACTGGAGCTGCATAGAAAGGCTTACAAAAGACCTACAACCCAGCATGTGCTGTTCAGTGATACCATACGGACAAAACACACTGCAAAATGGCTGCAGCCAGAGCAGGAGACCCCAGAAGTAATGAAAGCTACCAAAGCAGCTACCTAAAAGGAAGCTCAAATGAGCTTATTCCCAGCTGCACAGCACTTTTCCAGGATGTCTGCACTGTCTATCACACTTTGGAAGTCACGGCTTGCAGAATAAACAAATTAATTGTCTGATATTGTGGCTGGAAACCACTGCTGGCACAAAATGGAAGCAGCTACAACAATAAGTAAAGGAAGGCTTGCTGCCAGAAAGCAGGGAAATTGTGCTGATGATGTATGTCAGGGCAGGACAGAAAGATCTTTGCAGAAACAAATTTTACTAGGTGGTAGAGAGCACCTAGATATGCCAGCCAGCCAGTGGTGGAGGAGCTCAGCACCAGCTCACCCTGGGAAGGGCTCTGGCTTTGTCTGTCATTGCTGGTATTTCCACCTTGTCATCCACACCTCTGCCTGCCTAGCCATTTATTCTGCAGATGAAGAGCAGCCCTAAGATTCTATGGCCAAAGAAACCTAAACTTGCTCTTGAAACCAGTGTGGCAGTGACTTTCATTCTTTTGAATTGACAAAACTCAAAACTCAATAAAAATAAGCAGCTGTCATCCCACATCTTGCATGTGGAAATGTAAAACCTCTGGATTTAAAAGCAACACACTATGGGGCAAAAAGGTCCATTGTCTTTTCATTGTTGTAAGATAAATGGAGAAGTTTGAAGTATCTCAGGGTTTTCTCATTTCTTAAAAAGAGAAAAGGGCCCAAAGGATGTGGATGAGCAGATGAGGAACGTGTCACTTCTCTCTAAGCTACCACAGTGGGGACACTCATCTGCAACTACAAAAATTCACCAGCAAAGACACAGCAGGCCATGTTTGACAAATCCTAATAGAGTCTAACATGAAAAGTCTTACGGGCTTCATAGGGAAAAAAAACAAATCTGATGACAGAGCTCGAAGAAAATTGTTCACAGGGCTAGTAATGCTGATTAGCCATTATCTCCTGGAGAGGCTGGAAAAGCCACCATTTTGTATTGTGCCCCTTACCAAAACATCTTGATTCCACAAACTTTGGTTTAATGTAAAAAACATTCTATAAACCATCAAAACATTGATTTTTTTTTTTTTTTCTGTGGAGTTGGAAACACTTCTGCTGGCCAGCTGGCAGAGAGGCAGCTACCAACAACACAGGGAAGATGTGTTCCACCAGCTGCAAATCTGCATCAACCAGATCCATCCAGCAAGGATACCACAGCATCCCTAGGACTACGCACGTATTTTTCCACAATTTCGATTTTCACTGAACTCCTGACCTTTTTAGCAAACATGTCAAAGTCTCCAGACAGAACAGTCATCACCTTGAAACAATATGTGAGGGGAAAGAATGGCTGAGATTTTTCTGCTTCTCCACTTCAGTGATTTAAATGGAGAGGAAGGTGCTGGTATGTGCTTCCATCTGCTTTTTCAAATTAAGAAAAAAAAAGGAGCTGGAATGTATATAATTAAAAAGTTACAGTTAACTTCCTTTCAGTCATGTCTGTAGGATGATTTTTTGGCCTGCTATGAAACTCCAGATGGGAAGAGTAATGAATATAATTTAATACAAATAACAGGAGATCAAAGAAGTGCTTTTCTGAGTTATTTCACACAGTTTAATGGAGAACTCAGGAATGAATTATTGCATTTTGCTGTTGTTTTATATTTTTGTTTATGCAAATCAATTCCCTTTAACCTAATTTGTGAAGGATCAGACCTATAACCCAATAAAACCATAAAATGTCACTAAGATCATTGTACAACTGGCTAGCACTTATCCAAAAGGCTGTATGTTGCAAACTGCTCATCGTTTTTTTTTCCTCTCTTCCCCTCCAGTGCCTCAGGATTTATACCACCAATTAAGACAATAATGAGTGCCCCAGGTTGACCTCCCAGGAGCAAGAATTAATTAAGCGCAGTATTTCTTCGTAAAGAATGACACTTTTCCAAACCATTTATGTAGCTGCCCTCCTGCATGGAAGCACAGTATCACAGAAGACTTTTCAAATTGTTATCCCTCAGTTGTATGACTGATTTTGGATTACACTCATAATTCGTGTCTTTGTTTTTATCCACCAGGTTTTCGGATGGCTGGGCCGGGGGGACCATCTTCCATGGACAATGTCACAAATTTAATAGTTTTTTTTTTTTTTTTTTTGCATAGAGCTACAATGGAAAGACACTAAAGAACAGCTATTCTAACAAAGTAGTGGACCTCCTAGTAAAAACAAACAAAAAATCTACACCAAGCTATGCCCCTGCAGCGACATGCAGATTCCTGCAGCAGGCAGGACAAGGAAAAGACTCATGTTAGCTATGCAATTACCATGCTGCAATTACTTGTAGCAGTCTCTCGAATAAACCTCTCCATTTAGCTGCTTGGCAGAGACAGAAACACGTGATGAGGAAAGGGCAAGCTCAAACACAAACCTACATGAGAGAAAGGTTTGTGTGTGTGTGTGTGTGTGTGTGTGTGCGCGCTCCAAGGAAATTCCCTGCACAGGCAGGTTTTGTGTCCTCCTCCTTTTCCCCCTCTCAGCCTTCCCCACAAAGGCTCACAGAGTTCCTGCACATATTTGGCAGCAGAGTTATTTATCAAAAGAGGCACAGGGACTTTATTTAATTGTCAGCCAGTACAAAAATCCCTGCATTTCTGCACCATCTGAAATTTATAGCAGCACTAGTTTCTTTCCTGCTATCAGCAACCGAACGTTTAGAGCTCAGCTGAAATAATAATGCAAACTATGCCACAAATATTTATATATGCCTGCAAGCTGGCTGAGGCACAATTCCCCTCACGCTAGCAGAGAGATCTGCACAGTTTGCGTGCACAGCCAGCTGTTCCCTGCTCTCGCCCCAGCTGACCTGGAGCCAATGCAGCAGCCCAGCCTGAGCCTGGCTGGCTGAGTGGGTGCCTGTGGGTGCTGGCAAAGAGCTGGCTTTGGCCATGCCACAGCATGGCCCCTGCTTACCTTCGACACCCAGCATGTTTCTATTCTCTTTGTCTGACCTAGGAGGAGTTTTAAAACACACCCGATCCACAGCAAAGAAGTTTCTGAGGAGGCGTGAAGTGACACATGAAAACAATGCAGAAAGCAACTTAAAAATACTCAGAAGAAATAACATGGACATAAACATGCCAAAATAAACCAGATGTCTTGAGCATTATGCTTCCTGGTACAGTTCTCAGGCATCTATCTGAATGACTCATCAACACACGTTCACTATCTCCCCATAATTTTTTTTTTTGCTCTTAGTTTTGACAGTTGACATCTAAACAAATATGTTGTACCAGATCTCTTGAAATCTGGCAAGTAATATCTTGTACTTACTACTTTATGGTGTACTCTCATTCCCCTGCTTTCAGCAACAAAGAAATTCTGCTAATATAGAACTATCCGCCAAAATCCTCTAAAGCCTAGAGTTTAGTGAAACTTGGATGCCTAGAGACTAGAAAACAGAGTTCAAGTAAACACCCAGAAATATGCAAGTCTGGCTCTCTAGTACTGGCAGTAGTCAAGGAAAATTACCTTTCCATACTGCAGCTGAAACTCATTACCAAAGGCGACAGCAGAGGGATGAGTTGGAGCTGGACCAGCTTGGAAAATCCACCACTTTTAAGAGTGAGATGGTGGCCATATCCCCCTGCCCAGTTTCTGTACACAGTCAGAGCACCCACGGTCAAAATGGTCTGGACAACATGGGAAAGGTGGGTGAAATGCAGTCTGTACCAATGCAAGGGATTAGCAACTGAAGAAACAGAGCCAGAGGAATCAACTTACTAGTTCCTCCAAGCAATAAAGACTTTTAGGATAACACTGATCAGAGAGATGCATCTTGTTGTAAACCCGAACACAAATCACACTGAGATGCTATAAAAGCATTGCAGCTTTCAGGACAAATGCAGTGCTGCATCCACCTTGCCCAGTGGATCATTCAGCCAAGCTGTGCAAAGCAAAGGAGAGTCTCGGACTGGGCAACTTTGACAACGAGAAAACATGACCTTTCAGAGATGACTGAATGAACTGGAGCTGATTAATCTAACACAGGAAAATCTTAGCAAGATGTTTTCCTGTTTTCTCCCTCCCCTGCCAGACTCCAATCAATGGCCAGATTCAAGCACAGAGCTTGTATAATCACAAGACGATCATTCTTTCAGTTTGCGAAAATCACATGGACTTAGGGTAAGATGAAAGGTCTTTTTAGTTAGCTTATCCATTTGGTTCCTGGATGGTGTGCTTGCATCTATTCTGATCACCTAACACTCCCTTTTCTTTCCTTTAAAAAAAAAAAAAAGGTAGTTTTCATTTTTGTTTCTGTAAGTGTAACAACCACTGTGCATTAGTATTGACAAATGTGAACTGGGTAAGACCATTTGCAGCAGCATCTGAGAAACGCCTTGATCCCCTGATCAAAAAAAAAAAAAAGTAAAAATGGTTGTGCTCATTCATTTAAAAAATGACGGGTTGCAGAGCTCTCTTTCTTACACGCTCTGCTTAAATATTGCTAAATCTGGAGCAGTGCCACTCTTTTGGACCAAAAGAAAGCATGTAAGGATCATGGTGCACACTGAGGTGAGGACCTAACAATTTGCATATATATTTATCACAGGTGCACAGGGCTCCAAGCAAGGCAAGCACTCCAGAGACAGGGAAGACCTCTCTCCTGTTTGGAAGATTCATCTGGAGAGCAGCCAGCAAGGACACTCGCAGGAGTAGTGAACAGTAGCCCATTGGAGTGGTTACACCACAGCTATAAATCTCTGCTTTTCCCTGTTAAGTGCCTGGCAGAAGGGAGAGGGAACTGGCCACAGCTGACAGTAATGGGTCCCATTAAATTGTCGCTTTTAAAGATACTCTAAAATGAGAACAAACTTGCTTCATAAGCATTTGATCAGTTTGCCTGACACCAGGCAATGGCAGACCCTTCTCACGTGCACTGGCTGGGGGCTGCTAGCTCTCCCCACCAGCACTGGGTTCTGAATAACTGGAGTGAAATCACTGACTACATTTACAGCCAACCAAATCTACATTTTTGGCACTACTTGCAACTGTGTCTCACCTTATAATTTATGTATCCATTATCCCAGACAGGGGATCCAGAAACAATATACTTTTTCCCTCTAAAATATAAGTATTATGATCCAGTTTTTTATTGCATAGTAACTTTTCCCACTGAAACATATTAAATGAGACATTTTAAGCATGGCCACATGAAATCATAAGGGAGTTTACATTAAAAAATGTTTTTCTACTTCTCAGCTGTCTCCTAAGTTGAGCTGTGGACATTGTGGGGGCTCCTGCTTGTTATCAAAAGGAAGAGCAATTTATGAGTAGGGACTTTGAATATTTGGCAAAACAGCTGCAGCAGCACACCACTTAAACAGTTTTCAAGCCAACATACTAAAATTACTAATTACAGAATTGGGTGCATGACTTATCTAACACTACAAATTTTCATAACTGGAGTACTGAGAGGCACAGATGTCACACCTAGAGGTGTCCCCTGTATATGGGAAGTTCCTCTGAAATAATAAGAATAATAAGAAACAGGAAAAAGGACACAACATGTATGTAATTTACATGATTCTCAGGAGACAAGGTATCCATATTTCAAGACTACAGTACAACACAGATACAAAGAGTGAACATAGGCACATGGCTGCAATCTCAATTTTGTCATTTTCTGCTCTTTTGAATGGGTACTCAAAAGTGAAAGACTGCTTTTTTAGTAAGGCATTTGTTTTGTTTTACAGGGTGAAGAAGAAGAATGTATATAATAAACAAATTGAATAAAGAATCTCTAAAGCTGACTTCACTGGAAATACTGAATTGTGGAAAATTACATCCAGTTGTCTTTTCTGCTACAGTACAGACAAAGACCAGCTCCACAAACCTGAACAGCTCTGTGATCCATGGTGCAAATTCAATTGCACTCCATTTCCAGAAGAATCTAAGGCAAATACCCCTCTAGGAAATTTTCTCCAAGGAACACTTCATTCAGCATTAGAAAGAACCTCTGTGTCCATTATCAGGTCAGTCAGTAAGAGCAGATGGTGATGGAAGGCTACTTTCCAAGGCCAAAGTATGTCTGCAAATTGGGAAGCTGATCATTTACAAATTGGACATTGATTTACAATAACCAGAAAATGTTGTATATTTCAAAGTAAATTCCAAAATTGTAGCAAAGAGCACCTGAATATCTACTTAACACTAAGTGTGAACAGAATTTGATAATTATTAATTCCATTTTCTACCATTATGAAACGCCATAATTTTGGATTTACGTCTCTAAGATGTGCCAATCAGAAAGACTTTAAGTACTTGTTCAGAAAAACTCAAACTACAATTTGAAAAGATGCCTAAAGAAAGAACAACAGTGACCTCAACCATCTCACCAGCACCAAAATCACACTCAGCCAGAACTACTCTTGGCAAACTATTATTCTGTTCTTTTTTCCAACAGGAAAAACAGTGCACTTTCTTATGGGTTGCATCCTAAATCTAAATTCAACAAATTAGTTGTATACCTTTCTCTATCAACTTCTCATTAACCACGCTTTTTTTAGAAGTTCCAGAGTTAGAAAATGAAAGCTAGTTCATTGTAATTTTATACATTTGTAATTGCGTGAATATGGCATAGTATAAAAAAATTAGGCTAGTAGTGTTATCAGAAAATCTCAGAGTATTTAATGTCTGAGATGTTCGCTCTGATGTCCCTATTTCTGTATTTGCTGGATTACATCTGCAAACAGTACTTTTAAAGATCATGGTGGAAAGCTGCATTTTTTTTCTACACTTATACAATTTGCGGAGTGTGCATAGAACAGCCTGTACTCTACAACTATAATTAAAGGCCATATGTGGTCCTTAAACTAACAGAGAGGTATGAAATACATTGACAAGACAAGAACAAAATAAAAGGTTTTCCCCTCTTTCTAGAGAAGAAAATTGAATTAGTAAAACCTATTAGAACTTAGTGACAGGAAAATAAAAACACACTCCACATTCCCTGCATGCAAAACAGGGGACTTCTCAGCAGGCAAGCCTGAATTTCAGCCCACCTTCTTCTGGCATCTCTGGTCGGTACCTCATGGCATGATTTGCACAGACAGCACTTTTACATGTGGATATAATTTACTTAATTCTGCTGATGGTGTTGTAAAAACACACACATTACTGATCTGGTGTGAACCCAAGCTCTCTCAGCCATTTCCTGACAAATCACAACAGCTATGGGCAGGTGAAAGCTGTGACAAATATAACTACAAGGACTTTTTATCATCCGCTGTGGTGAGAGAAGCCATTCAACTCCAGCAACAATATGTACGTCCACATATAAATTAGAAGTTTCTTCTTTTTACAATGTATATTCCCAGATAGGGAAAGGCATAGACACTGCCAAAAGAGTAAGACTCAACTATTTTAGTTTATTAATAATATCAACAATGAAAACACTGTAATTGTTATGGACTAATTGGTGGCCAAAGACCCTGAAAAGATATGCAAGATAAGCAGGCATGAAGGCTACATTTATATTAGGAAATGCTCTTGTGAACCATCATGGGCACTATGGCTTGCTGGTATACAATGGGAAAGTCCACATCTACCTTAGATGACTCTTACTGGCCTCTGAAACGGGACAGTTGTACCCAAAGTGTCCACAGGAGATGCCTGCCTGCAGGAGGAACACCACTTGCTACCAGAAACCTTCCAGGTGCACAGCACAGCAAAGTTGTACCCCAAAATGTGGCTGGTCACCAACACATCAGAGTTCAAGAGTCAGACATTGCTGTTTATTTTTGAGAAAGCCTTCACTGATATCAGGGAGTGCAAGATTCAAGCCAAACAATTATACATCGTTATTTGACAGTTCATGGAAAATAAGAGAGTACTTTCCAGTTTCTGTTTCCACAGCACATTAGCCCTTATGCTCACAAATAAGTGGAGCAGTGAGGTTTAGCACAGTTACAAAGTTAATTTGGGATAATCTCTGTGCTTTTATAGCACCAGCATGGTTGCCAGAAAAAAATACAGCAATAAGCAAAAAAGCAACTATTCCCACATCTTAAGATGAACCCCTGGTCTATGACAAGGCAACAGGCAGGGTAAGAGGAGTAATATCTGTGGATGTAGGTGCTGTACTCTCATGAGGACACTGCTGCTCTTTGTCCATCTCTGCTCCAGAAGCCCAGTGCAGGGGAGCAACGGAGCTATAGCCCACAGCCTGGGTCCAAAGCACTGGAAAGCATATTTGTCACACAAACACAATTTACATTTTTCTGTCTGTCATGATGAACAAATAATTTTATTTCTTCATTCATGGTATTCACACAACCCAGAGAGAGATTTTAATAAATCTGGTAAGAAAAACTTTTTGTTCCTGATCCCACCTATTTCATCATGTTTGCTTGCTCTCAGAGTGCTTCCAACTAATATATGCTTCCCCATCTTAAACTTTTTTAAACAAATTCAGGATCTGTCAAAAGCTTTATCTTCCAATCAAAAAAAAAAAAAAAAAAAAACCAAACAAAAAAAGGATTAAGAACTTACTGAAATAAATACCACCTTTTTCATGGGGCACCTGACCTTCCTGGGTTTGTCATTTGAAAAGCTAAAATTTCAAGGATGGCATTAAAACAATCAGGTCTCCTCTGATACCACAAAATGAATAAAATTTCCAGGTTTTCAGTACTACATTTAAAGCAGTTGCAACTCATTTAGTGTCTTTCTGCATATGGCACTGCTTTCTGCAAATGAATAGCTTATGCTGCAAAATGCTTACAGTTTAAGATCAGATTGTATTAATGGTATGCAGAAATGTATTTCAAAATGCATTTTTCACCTTCTAAAAAGTATTGTTGATTTAACTGAAACTAGGAGCAATTTTCTGTGATTTGAGGAATTTTTCATAGCTGTGCATGGATGACAGCATGCATCTCTACTGCTGGCACTGTCACTAATACAGCCTAAATGGAGACAAATACAGCTTGATCATCCAAGCTGATCTGTATTTTTCTTTGAACCAACAGAAGCTTTTCCCACTGCATTGCTGCAAACAATGTTACTTCTTTCCCTGATACAAATCATACTGTGCACATATTTTCAAGTTTACATTTCTTACTTTCTCTTTCAGCTGTAGGTGTTTAAAACATGCCGAGAAAAATATACCAAACAAATACATGGAATGTTAGTTAGCTAGCTTTATGAAGTGTGCTTTTATTTTTTACTGCTAAATAGCTGAGAAAATTCCATGTCTGGATCCTTAATTCCTCGTAAAGGGGCATAAATATAGGCTTAAACATAATTATATTATAGCTAGAAGCTAACATGTGCAAGAGTGATGTTATCAAAAAGAACTGCTGCTTAAGATCCCTCCACAATCCCAGAACTGCCTAAGAAAATGCAAATCTGTTCTCACATGATGTAAGAGACATTATTAAAAGGAAAAGGCATCTGTCCCAAAGGGACAGATCTGTTCCATAAAGAGAACTTTTTTATAACAATCCATAAAATATTTTAGGTCTCTCAGCAACATTTCTCGCAGACCAAAGCATTATATCATAGAACCATGATATCATTTAGGGTGGAAATAACATTCTTGCCATCAAATTTCAAACAAACAAATAAAATGAAAGCCAGTTCCTCTTTCTCTCTCTTTCTGTGTAGCCTTTTGTAAAGCAGTTGTTGTACCAATGCCAATCAGGGATTCATGGCCTGCATCAGGGAAACCCCAAGCCCTTCAGCATCCAGAGGGACATAATCGCAGGGAACGTCATATCAGAGAATATTAACACAGTTGTGCTTGGGCACCTAACTCAAAGGCTCATGAGGACAGGCTGTTCTAGAGGGTGACCCAGAGCAGATCTGGTTTAGATGCTTTGAAGCAGCAATCAGAGGAGCTTCTCTCTCTCAACAGAATGTAGAAAGCCCAGCCTTTAAAGTTAGGCAAGCAATTTTGGGCCTCGAGTGGTGGGACTGCCTCCGGCTGCATCTGTGAGCGATTAAGTTAAAACTGTAACAAAAAAACAGTTTTTCTCCTAAGCTTAATATTTTAAGCTTAACAACAAATTTGAATGAAGCAAAAACTCTTTCATTTTCTCTATTTTTTTCCCCTGTGCATATTTTATCTCTTCTGGGGAGTCAGTCCTACAAAATAACAGACCTAAATGTCAAGGTTTATATCAATGCCTATTTCTTCATATTGTTTCAAGTCCATAATAAAAATATATATTTGAGTCAGGAATATGTCAAACAAATAGAGATATTTTCATAGCTGAAGACTCTTGAAAATATATTAAATGTGGCTACCCTTTTAATTTAATGATCCCACATTAGATGTGATTCTATATGAAAACACTGATAGAAGGAAAGCTATCCTTATTTTATGATAAAAGCCAACTTGGGATCACTCAGTATTGAAGCAGATTTATCTGTATTTTTGTCTGTTAGCACCAATAACAGGCAGAGAGGCATCTTCATCATTCAGACAAAACTGCTGGACCATAAACCTACCCTCTTATATGCTGCGCTGTCTTCTCCCATGAAACTGCTCTAGGCATCTTTGCTGCCTACCGAATTCAAGCCAGTAATCCAGGCAGGACTGTCAGCAGAGGAATGCCGTCTTTTAAATGCCCAGAACAAGAGACAAGTCTCTCAGAGACAGCCGAAGCTGCCAGAACACCAGCTTCTCCTCCTCACCCACACAATGATGGCATTGTGTGGGGAATCCAGCCCACTACTCTCAGTCCCCCTTTCTGCAAACCTGGCTACAACAATGACTCAAGTCAGGACCAAAGAGCTGAGCGTTTGGTGACAGTCAGCCCTTACCACTTACACGAGCTGGATAAATCCAAATTGCTCCTTCTTGATGGAATTTGTTTGCGTGCTATCTAGCAACACCCAGAGATGGGGGGGGGGGGAAGGGGGAAAGAAAGATCTCAGAAGTTTGTAACTGAGATCATTAAACAACAGAAGTAGATTCCAAAACCCACCTCTGAAATGCCATGCAGTTTACAAAATGGAAAAGTTGTAAACAAGCTGAATAGTGCCAGTGTGCTGTTTTACACATAAAAAGATGGACTATCTATGGAATTTTGCTTACAAAATAAAAGTACACTGTGAAGGTCAGCTTGATTTTGAAACTCTAACACATGCAGAAAGCCAATGACCAGCTATGAGGCACATACGCTTTTGCGTTTTGTGTAACACCCTCAAATAAACACAGAAGCACATTTTTGGGGGTGTTTTTTAACCATTTTGAAATTTTACTGTGGTTCACAAGTGCCTGTTATGAAATACTCCATCTTCTAAAAACCTTAAATGCTTAGTATATCAACACAGGCCGCAGAACAGTCTTCCTACTACAGCAGAGTACTGAAGACTCCAGTAACGAATAAGACAGCAAGGTCACTAAAGTATTTGGCAAAGGAGGTTAGGAGGTACCTGTTCCCAGGTACCTGAAAAAATAAGAATCAAGGATGACAGTGAGTCATCCTTGACTCACTGAGGAAGGGAGGACAGGAGAAAGCCCCAGCTCCATGTGAGAAGGCCACATCAGTGGTTTGACAATGAAGGCAGCTGAAGCCGGATTCTCAGATTCTGGAGGAAAAATGGTAACAGATAGGGTAAAATAGAATACTGCAGATCAGAAATGAGATCATCATGACAAGATGTCTGAAAGAATTGACATTATAGTTGGTGATGACACAAAGAGAGGAGGGAAAGTTCTGTCTTCACAAACTCTGTGTCCAAGGTAGCAGTGAGGTGAGCAAGACAACATGCCAGGGAAAGATGGGAAAGATGGAAGGGGAAAAGTCAGAGATGGGGGTACTTTGGAAATCATCCATGGGCTGGTGGCAGCTGAGGGAAGATAAAATTTACAATACAGTGTTTCCCAAAATGAACATCACAAGGTCATAGTCACCATCCCCAGCTCACCAAGGGCTCCTGGCTGGAAGGGTCTCAATTAAATATACACCTGTTATAAGCAGAATATTGCCATGACATCCCCCACTGGTCTACCATAAAAAAGAGGGCAGTAAACAATGCTTTTTTTAAATAGAAAACCAAAGAACTGAACCTTGGGGAATGACATCAGGAAGTGGATAAAGAGCTATTTAAGGAGATATTGAAAAATCAGCAAGGAAAGAGTCCTGAAAGCCAGGAAAAAGAAAGCCTGATGAATCAAAGGCAGCCATCAACCCAAAACCTGGAGGACAGAAAACTGTTCCTTGCATTAGATGATGACTAATAATGATTACTATAGCAGCAGCTTCACTGGAGCTCAAAGGAGAAAGGCAAAAGAGAAGGAAACAGAGAGAACACTAGAAGAAAAGCAGTAAAAAGCCTGCACAGAGAAACAAACTATCTGGGTCCTAATTAGATAAATATGATATGAGCACAGCTTTCCATTTGTGTTTCCCTTAGGAAACAAGACTGCCAGGAGTTCAAAGTGAAAGGTGAATGATTCAGAAAGGAAAAAAGGAAAAGACTTGAGAAAAGGACCTCAGAACAGAGGAAGGTGCAAACACAGGAGAAAATATGAGTGAATTTAAGATTTAACATCACAGAATGGAGATTGCGAATTCGATGAAGAAAAAAGAAGGGAAAATAGAAGTGAAAAACAAGAAAATTGCAACACGGTTAGATGAAAAGAGAAAGAAAGGGATTGGCTGATATTTTAGTCTAGCTTTTTATAGAATGAGATTGCCTCTCCCCATCCCAGCAGATTCTGAATATGCTGGTCAGCTTTAGTGACAAATCTTGAAGAAAACAGAGCTCTTTGAAATTGCACAGAAATGTGTCTTCAAGGTAAAAGGATAATGAATTTGAGATTCCTATCTACACAAAAAACTGTAACATTAATTCTTCCTTATTATTATTGCTCCCTTGACTTACCAGAGAATCAGCATGAAACTACAGCTCCATACCAAACAGAAGCCTTCAGTGAAACACAGGCTCTCTAATAAACTTAGGTTAATCAACTGAAAGGCAGAGATCCACAGGAGAGAAGGCTTCCTCGAGCAGCAGTGCTCAGTTCTCAGTGCTTATTGAAACTTGCAAAGCAACTGGCTAACTTGTGCATGAAGAAGGCTGGAAAGAAAAGAGGTGCATGGAGAACTGATATTGAGAACAGAGGGTGAAAGTAGACTTGAGAAAAGGCAGAAACCTGTTTGGATACAGATCAGAAGTTCAAGGTGGTAGCTGTCTTGAGGTACAGGAGTAACAGCTGATGAAAGCTGTATGAAAGCAAGTGTAAAGATGAAAGAAAAGAAAAATAAACCAAACAGTCCAAAAGGGCTCAAGAGAAAAAGGTAGTATTCTTCAGAGAAAGAGTGGAAATTGACAGCACAGGTTTCTGAGGTGGCCTGTGGTGTTGCAGTCTGCTGTCTGTTCTCTGCTGACAGCTCACCACTTCTGTAGACCTGAAAGCTCCAACAACTTTCAACAGCAAATGTGGCACCTGACTGTCCACCAAAGGGACTGGCGGTTGATTCAGCAGCCATATCATGTTCTAGCACTCACTAAGGAATTTGATTCAATCCATGGAAGAGATTTCATAAAACCTTAGTCCAACCTCTTGCAGAGGTTGCATCAACAAACCCAAATATTACCAGTCCCAAGCAGCCAAGTTGCTCCTTTGGAATCTTGTTATTTTGCATAGACTGACAGGTTTTGTGTGTAACTTATCTTTTTTCTTCTTCTTCTTTTAACATCACCTATTGTTAAGTGCTGAACTATCCCATCTTGCAATGTAGCAAATAAGTGAAGATAGTATTTTTGTTCTTGTTGAGTAATGGCTAACACATTACAAGATGGATTTCCTCATGTATTTTAACAAGTGAGATCTTGCTTTATTTATGAAGATGATTTGCAGTAGGACAGTGAAAGTCCTACAGTGCATTTCTGCATATTTTTCAAAAAGCATGAACTCTTAGGGACACGTGACCTTTCTGCCATAGTCTACAATTATGTCTGTGCTTAGAAGTAACGTGGGTGAGCAAGTTACACCACCGGCATTTGCATGTTAGTATCCGAGTATTATGAGATCTCCTTCTTAAGGAAATCAGCTACAGAATATTCTTTCCATAGTTCTTCTTAACAAACAGTTAAATTTCAATAGTTTTGTGGTATCTAAAAGGAAAAAATACCAATAGGACATCAAAGGAAAAACCTCAATACCAGAAAGAGGTTCTAAAACTGAGGTGAGATTAAGAAGTTACTTTCACTCATTCAGTATCCACAGTTATAAAATAGCGGGGAAACTAGACTTCAATCCTTTAGTTTTTTGTCTAATGACACAAACCTAGGACTATGATATTTTATGTAAGTACAAAAGGCCACTAGCATGGAAGAAGCTGAAGGTTCAAAGGATAAAGTAAAAACGGCTACCTACACACTATGTGGAAAATATACAGTTTCACAAAAATAAACCAGCAAAATGCCTTTTTTTAATTTGTTCTAAGAACTTTATTTATATGGCTATAGCACCTGTCACATTTTCAGTATGCATTAGTACTGTACTAAACACTACACATCTATTTTAAGCTAAAGGATGAAAATCATAGGTCTTTTCTTTAACTGTTTAGAAAGATCATTGCACTAGGGTATGCTATCAAATTTATCTGTGAGAGCATCTGCCCTATGATATAATTCTTTACCATTTTTCACTCTACCTTCTTCCTTGCATGCATGGAAGTGCACACTGTGTGCACACCTCCAATTATTGCTGACATTGCTTCTCTGCTGGGTGTCTTCTCTGCAGACATTCTCTACTTTTGAGTGGTGTGTTTTATTACTGCATCCTATGGACAGTCATCAATTCATGCTCTGATAATCACAGCACTGGAAGGCAGCTGGCAGATGTGCCAGCAATGAAGACCGACAGATTAAATTTTGCAAATACAAACCTGCTAATCTTCAAATTCCCAAACTCATTTGAGATTAGTTACATAGCTAGAGACTACACCAAAAATTTCCAGATGATCAGATCCTGTTCCCAAATTCCACCCCCTGGGTACAGAGGGGTAGAAGTACACAGAAAAAGGCCAAGAGCAGCCAAGGGCCATGTGAGATCTCAGGAAATATCTGACTTACAGATGTACAATGAAGACACAAGAAGTCTTCTGTTTATTCTTTGATTATTTCTACATCTATGACCACATTCTCATGCGAGTGAGTACTTAAGGAAGTCCCTGAAAGACATATTTGGCAGAAGTTACGAAGGGAATTAATTCCAAGAATGATGGTAATTTACTTGTCTTTAGTCATGAATCAGAATTAATTCATGCAAGAAAGTTACAGCTGTCTTTGAAGACAATCAAATCACACCAAACTGCATTGGTTTTTCCCTCTCCTAAGACAAAATGCAGCCCTATAAAAGGAAAGGGAATGATGGCACTCACCTTACATCCCTCACAAGCACTGACACCATAGTGATATCCAGATGACTTGTCTTGACAAACAAAACAGGGCTTGTAAACACGAGGGGGTGGAAGTGGTGAAGGAGGGCTCGGAACAAGTTCCTCAGAACTGGTGCTCTGAGTTTCAACTGCTACAAAAGAAAAAAAAAAATTGAATTATTCATAATAATTTTGAATAAATTACTATATATAACCATATTGTTACAGCAAATTGGCCCATACCTTTCTTTCTATAATAAACATTAATTTGTCTTTCCTATTAAAATTTAAAGGGAGATAAGTAAGGCAAATAATGGCAGAACTACAACCTACAGCCTCAAAACTATATTTTAAAGTACCAAATTATTTAGATGTATGGCATGAAACTTACCAGGCTCTCAAAAAGAACAATTTTGGACCCATGTTCTGGTTTTAGCCTATTGAATTGTATAGCACTCATGTGTGCAGGTTGGATATCAGCCTTTAAAGGGAAATTGTGATTGGTACCTAATCTTGGGAGAGGTTTATAATCTCCTGCCTTTTTCTAAAAAATGTAACACATCCAGAATGCAATTCTGACCTAGCAGGATAGCAGCACATGTCAGGATATATGTAAAGAGTGTGAGACCTGAAGTGAAAACTACCTAAAGAAGTTGTCCTTTTTTTTTGTTTTTAAATCCATAAAACTAGCACAACTACCTTAGGATCTGTAACATCAGGAAACCTCTCTGAGAAAGAGCTACTTATATATTATGACCCCCCCATCCCTTTATTGCCTTAATATTTCTAGATGGTCATTTGTTTTGAGCCTGCTGAAAAGCCAGTAACCCCTTTCAGGGAAAGGACATGAAAGCTCTATGATGCAAGATAAGACATGTGAACTACATCTTTCCAAAACATCTGCATTAGTTTTCTGTGATATGCTGTCATCATTCCTCACGTTTATTGTGGATGTGCAATACATTTTCATGTTTCACCTAGCCGTCTCCTGCTTCTCAGATAAATCCCTCTAACTTTTCAACAGATATACAGGAATGACAGGATCTGTGAACTCAGATCTATCCAGAAATATTAGGCACTATCAACAGAGCTAAATCTCCAGAGTACTAACAGCAGGCCCTAAAGAATATTACTCAATGGAAAAACCTTAGACAAGATTTACTGTACATGATATTTTTCAGATTACAACGATGATACATTTGTATTAAACTCATGATTCATTGTCAACCCATGTGTTCCCGAATTCACAGAGGGCATCACAGCACATGAGGCAACCTCTGATTACTCATGAGAGAAGGGCCCCTTTCTGCCATTTTTCCTTGTGTTAAGCTAGTATCAACTCCAAGGACAGACACTTCTTGAGAAGAAAATAAATGCTAGAGTAAAGTATTAAAGGCTCTGATCTAAGCAAAGAAAGACCTTTGCAATTTATTTATATATCTAACAATAAGGAGGCTGTGAAAAACATGAAAAACTAAAGCAAGTAAAATAACATGGCTCCATAAATTGTAACATTAAGACAATGTCCAGAACTATACTCATATTTTTCAGTATTAAATAAACTGAACTTGGCAAACATCTACATATTCCTTCTACACCAAGAAAACTTTAATGAAGCTTTTTCTTAATGAAAACTCATGTGAGAATGACCATTTCTTTTCAACAGTAATTTCTGGTATTTAAGAGAGATAGAGAGTGCTCTGTTATTGATCTCTGCACAGCCACCCTGCTTGAATCAATAATCTATTAGTACTTTTAAATTAAAGTTAGATTCATCAAATGCCCTTGAGAAGCCTCAAACATTCCTTGCCTTATTTCATGCTCGTACATGAATTATGGTGGCTTCCAATGAGTCTATGGAATGATCAAATTTTAGCTTTAAAACTCCAATACCAGCAGACAATGTGTTTTGTATTAGCTCATTCAACTCTCCTGGTCCATCTAAAAGGCAGTTTTTAGGCTCCCCATGGGAAAACAAGGTTGTGTCATTCAATAAAACAACTGCGCTCCTGCAATCCTTCTGTGATTTCAGTTTGGGGAAAGCTGCCTTTCAGGAATAATACTGATACACTTCTGTTTATTCATCAATTCATCCTAAACAAGCACCAGCATCCAATAGCAGTGTTCCAACCACAAACAGTATTGTACTCCAGAGAGGTCTGTCAAGCACTGTAGAAACAACAGGAGCTTGTGATACCCAGAAGAGATTATGCAACCAACTCAGTTTATAAATACACAACAGAGCCAGAAAGTGAAGTGTTGAAGGTACTGTTAGAGAATATTTTCCAAGACAATTTAAAAAGATATATGATAAGGAAGGAGACAATGGAAATCAGAAGATCCTTCCTAAAACACCCATAGACATGTGCCACAGTAGATTAGAAGGACTTAATCTACTAAGAATAATACTTACATTAGCTGAACAACTGTCTAGAGAGTTTGGTTTTCTGATTGATTTTTAGGTTGGTAGGTTTGGGGGTTTTATTTGGGTTTTTTTGGGGGGGGTTGTTGGTGTTTTTTTGTATAATAAAACCTAGTTTGGGCACATTCACTATTGATCACAGGCAAGGTATGCAGTTTTCTGGAGAAGGCCTGAACCCAGGTTCAAGCCATGCTTGACTCTTACTCAAGTTTCTGATTTACTATTCTTTCTTGGATTAGCTTTTGTAACTCTTCATTTGAAAAAGTATGCAGTGCCTGTGCAGAAGTCCTGTGCAGGCACCTGTAGCAACTCATGCTCAGCAGGTATAAAGTGTTATTTTTGCAACATGTTGACAGCTAATGGATGCATGACAGCAGAAGCTCCTTTCTCCTATGCATGTCTACACAAGGAACGAGGAAAAAAGAAAGGATGGGGGTGGAAAGTTGACTTTTCCAGAAGAAGCATTTTTAAAGCAGTCCTATAATTTCAAGAATTCCAGGGGGGGGCTGGGGGGGGTGAAGAGAATTAAAAAAAAATGCAACTTCTTTCCACGCCCTGCTTTCTTGTCCTGTGGATTGTGACACTTCAGGATCCTTACTCACCTGAGACAACAGAGACTCCTGCTGTCACCCAACACCTGAATGCATCTTAAGCACACAGGGACTCTCAAACAATGGGTCACTTCACAATTCCTAAGATGTCTGAAATTTTTCTAAAGGTTAGATAAAGTAACAGATAAGATCTTTAAAAGCACAGCGTGCTTTCTGAGAGCTAATTTACTGCCAGCTAAACCGTGTTGACAGATGGAGAAGGTATTTTATTTTGAGACCAACTAGAAGCAGGCAGGCACTGCAAAATGCTTCATGTTCTCCTAGAAGCTTAGATTATTAAGCTTGCATGTTAATGCACACTTTGGACAGTTGAGTTTTAAAAGAATAAGAAGTTGTAAAGCAAATGGCATTTCCTGGATAGCCTCAAGGGAATTTTGAATACTGAGCTCAGGGTCCCTGGTGGGAAGCAGCAATTTCAGCTAATTAGGGTGAATAGCAAAGTGTTGCATTTGGTCAAAACATTCTGTTAACCCTCATTTTTGTTGGCACCAACAAGAGTCTGGATTTTTTGCCTTTCCTCTTCTTTTTTCTTTTCTTTTTCTTTTTTTTTTTTTTTTATTTTTTTGTGAATTCACTGCAGGAGTGCAAGGCACTCAGCTCACATACATTAGGCAGAAAGTCAAAGGAAACGCCAAAGTTCAACTAAAGTACAAGTAATTAGAACCAGATTCTCTGCTGCCTGTATGGGTGCATTTGATTGTAGAAGTTATTTATAAGCCTCCAAACATTTGAAAAAATAACTATATACTGTAGATCATTTAATTTTTATGTCTCGTCTGGAAAAAAATGTCTGCTTTTAATCATCTTCCAGGAAAGAGCCAGGAACTGGGAAAGTGGGTCTCAATTGTTTCAATACAAATTTCTTTCTTTCATGTGCCACATAAAACTATACTATAAAATTAAATCCAAAATATCATTGACTTTGCCCCCCCTCCAATTTTGTTTTTAAATGAAAAACTTCTTTGAATTTGTCATGCTTAAATAGTTTGCATTGTTATGAGGGTTTGGGTTTTTTTAAACTCTTGTTTGGAAGACAGACAAGGGGAGAAGAAAAAAAAAAAAAAAAGAGTGAGAGAGAAAGAAAACATTATCGTGGAGACTTGCCAGCCTTGACTTAGTAACCTGGCCATGACCCTCCAGCGAGTGTGTGTTTGACCCGGTCACACATGACTCTAGCTGCGTACTGTTGCTGGGTTATAAGTCCCAGATATTTTTACCATATATACAACAGGTGGGGATCACAGACAACAGAAAGAGGAAAACAAAGTCGCCCCTTGTGGGAAGCCTCCCCTTTTCTCCCTTGCAAAGAAAAAAGCACAAAGCAAAGAAGTTGTGCTACTACTTCAGTACTGGCACTTGCTGTGCTGGCTCGTTGTTTCTCCTAGGGGGTGGACGGACGGAGGTGGAGTGGGATGAGGGCAGGAGGACAGAGGAAAAGGCTCAGGGGAAGCCATGTGCAAATGTTAATCAACACAGAACAAATTACCACAATCAAAAATCTTTCCTTGTAGAGCTAGGTATGCATCAAAGTTCAGGAAGGAATGTTTTTTATTACAAGTGAACACAACATACCAGGATTAAAACCTACAAAAAACTTCAGATTGAGATATTATTACCAGGATTGTCAAAGTACCTAAGAATGTTTGTTTTCCACATTAGATGATTTCTCTTTTATTTATGTCTTCGTAGCTGCACACATCTGCCTTAAAGCTATGATGTTAAATTCTTGTATTCTATTTTAATTATTGGTTACAATTTTTCCAGCATTAATTATAATTAAGTCATGCATCTCTACCAGACTGTCCTGAAAAAAAGGGTAGTATTTTGGATGAAAGCCAAAGAAACCCTCTAAAGTCTACTGGCTTGCATTTACTCTGAAAAGGGACATTCTACTTTCAGCAGGGATATTAGAAGATGAAACTCCACAACCTTTTTTTCTTTTTGAGGGTGCCCAATCAAAAATGATCCTTTTCTGTTATTTTAAAAGCTAATAGAGTATCTAACAGGTTTCCACTATGTGCTGCTCAGGATTCATACAGTACGATTAAAACGACAACAGAACTAGAAAGAGGTAAAGGTTACAGAGCTCAGAAGCCCAGTCTGCAAGGACCAGACTAATGGACAAAACTGCACACAAGGTCACCTAAAAGGAGTCTCAGACCCAGGGCACTTTGAGGGCCATTCAAGGGGCACAGGCTGCTGCTGCCAAAACTATCTCGGACAAGGTGCAAGTCCTGATAGCGCAGCTGAGTTGGCAGGAGTTCTCTAAAGCTGAAGTACTTTTGCTGCTACAACTCTTGTCAGCTAAAGAGCGATAGGGACAGCTGGCTTCTGTCCCGAAGCATCTGGGAGAAGAGGGGTCCTGCTGAACTCTGCCCTCTGCCTCGGAGTACAAGAAGCAGTGAAGCACACTCTGCTCTGATATCCTCACCCTAATGAAGTTCCAAGTACAAATTTGGCCATTGCTCCACTGCAGCCAGACATACCATCAGGACAGTATTTTCTTCCCCCACCCTTCTGCATCTCATGCATTTAGACAGTGCACTATTTTGGGCAGGGCGTTAGAATGTGCTGTACAGTAACTGGCGCTGCAGGACTTTCCAGTGATACTCCAATTCAAATAATGATAATGATCATGATCCTGCCAAGTCAAAAGATATTTGAAAGAATGAACACTGAAAGGCCTCCACAGCCTTGAGGGGAGACATTACTTGCAAAGCAGGTCCTTAGAGCACTTTCATTTTAACTGCTGCAGCATTTCAGTGTTAAAACACAGACTAAATGTAAAGTATGATTTTTAAAAAAACAAACTTCATATTCAACAAATGCCTTTGCTGTGTATACATCAACTTGCATTTGTCAACTGACAGAAAAAAAGTGTTTGCACTTGTCTGCTACATCTTGCCTGGTTTAGAACTGGGAGAGAGAGAGCTGCATCATATTCCCTCATGCCTTTCATCAAAATTGCCAAGTTTCAATGCAAATCTGTAACGTTAACCAGCAGAGTCATGTAACATAAGTCAATGGAGTCAGTGGATACTGATCTTGGCCATACAACAGGAGTATAGCCCTTTGAAACCTATATTAATATCAGGTGATTAGGGCCAAGAAATAGCTGAGTATCCTACTATCAACATAGCAGAGCTGTCCAGATTTTTTTGGTCTAAGTCAGATGACAACAGCATCTATCTTCTGGTATTTTTCTGTTCTACTCTCATAATATAGTTTCTGTTACTTAGCAGCTAACTTCTTCACAGATTTTACTATTCCCCCAAATAATCTCTATCAGTTGCCCACTGAAGAGTAGAGATTCTTTTGTAAGATACTTTTCTGTTATGACACAATTTGGCCTCTTTATCAATCCATTAGTTAAACAAGGCAATTTGGTCACCTGACTTTACGCTGGCATTTAATAAAGCACTCCACAAGCCCCACCTGCCAACACATCTTCTGGAGGGACATACCTGCACAGATTCCCTGAATGACTCCCTTCAAACCCTGCTGTCCCTGGCCACACAGCAACACCAGCACTGCTTCTGGTTCTGCCATATTTAGCAGTATGAAAGATCCTTTTCTTCTGCTTATCTGATCTACAAGCATGGTCTCTGCCACTTCAGAACGTGAATAACCCATGAGCAGTCATATTTTTACCTTTGTAACACCTAAGCGAGATAAGGGAAGAGCTATTCTTTACAGACAGAAAGCAGAAGCACTGACAGTGAAAGGGCTTTATTTGCTTGCATCGTAAATTCCTAGAAAAACGCAAGCAGTACCCAACTGGGATTTTCAACAGCATCTGAGAACCTAGCTGTCTACAGCACAAAGCAGTGTAACCAAAATATAGCCTTACATGCCTTGCCCTAGGTTTCACATGGGGTACATGACAAAGCAGGGAACTCTCTTAAATCTGTGTTTGGTCCCTCTATCACAGGGGCTCTGAAGCACCCCCAAGTCTGCATGTGCACCCCATGTGAGACACTGCCCACTGTGAGACAGGACAGGGCTGGGTGCCCCCGGCCTCCAAGAGCCACTGCTGCTGCCAGCGGAGAACTCAGGAGAGATGATGAAGCCTCGCATTCATTTTCTGATCCCCACAGCCAGCTGAGAATCAGCTTCCTTTAAGACTACCATCATATATACAATTACACAGGAATGCCCTGGCAGGGAACTGACTTGCCTGAGAGAAATCCTGAATCTTCTGAAGGCCACACAGCAGCAACTGTGCATGTCGACACTGTGTACCACACGGGCATAAGCAACACTAGAAACTGCCAAAAAATCCTCTACTCTTGACTGTACTGTCCAAGCCTCACGCACCACCAAGATGTTAAGTCTGAATCTAGCAGATTAGCCTTATAAATTGAGTGTGTATGACCTAAAAATCACAAACACACGGTCAGGTATTTCTGAAAGAAAACACCCTGAAAAGCCTTTTTCTGAAACTGCAGCGTCTTTTTATTGTGTCCCACAGGTACACATGGGGAGCTGCCACTGCAACCACTTTTGGTGCTTTTCCCAGCAGAGTCACAACTTTTGGCAAGTACATTCTCTACACACATATTTACTACAGTTAGCGTAAGGGACAACAAGGAGGCTGCAGCTGTTCTGTAGGTTTGCACTTTCTGGTTCTCAAGCACCAGCTCCACTAAAACCTAAGGTAGCATGTATAACTAACATCACCTTTTCAAAGAAAATTATACTGCTTTTCAGGCTGATTTTTTTTCTTTTTAACAGTTATGTCAGCAAAGCAGTTCTGCATTTGGGTTTATGTGTCCATATAGCCAGAGAGATGTATTTACACCTGAGCAAACCTGGAAAGCAGAAAGCTTGTCAGGATTCATTATATCAGGGCCAAGAACTGCATCTGGTTATACCTGTGTTACTCTCAAGACAGCAAGACTTAATGACGTGCTAGTAACTGAGAACTGGAGCGTCTTTCGCTAAATAAATGGCCAGGGCAGACACCATGAGTAAGCCAGGGTGAAAGTAAGAGTACAGACAGGATGGCCGCAGGGTTTGGCAGGCAGAGTTTACAGGGCAGCAGCTCATCACTTTGTATTAGGAGCCTACCTTCGAAATGAAAAAGAAAACATGTTAAATGAAAAAAATAAATCGTATGGAAAACTGAAGAAAAACATCCGAAAGATGCTAGCTCTGTAGTTTTTTCAGGTCGGTGATTTTCTGCCTGTCCATTACCATGCAAAACCACATCAGTCTCAAGTGAAAATTCTGCATTACTGCAAAACTGAAAAATAAGATCTTCCTAAATAAAAAAAAAAATACATAATTGTGCCATCATCTGCATGGAGTTAGATTTTCCTTTGAAAATGAAATTTTCTTACAATTCAGGCCCTGGCTGCTTTACCTGTGAATTCCTATGGTCAGATGCTTATGTGGAATAAAGTGGCATAGGCAAAGAAGAGACACAAATGTAGAGAAGATGAGAACTCTGGCCACTTTATTATTTATTTATGAAAAAGAAGCCTATGTCTGTGGCCTACTGAGTAACGAATTCAGTGTTTTCCCTACAGGATCAAAAATTTTAAGACAAGTTCCAATGTAAAGAAATAAACACTTAAAAATAAAAGGAGACTGATTCTTTTTTTTTTCAGCTCTATTTTATGGAGTTGCTACTCCACTGAGTTCAAAAAAAGACCCTTGTAAACATAAATGGGAGAAAACCCAGATCTAGTATCATCAGTAAGAAATGAAAACTGCAAGGGCAATGAAATAGTTGCTATAATCTCTACACATATCCAGATATTTTACTGAGTCATAAAGTCTCCATTTATAGTTATTAAATGTTTTATAGTGTTTTGAGGATTTTTATTTTTAAGTCTTTTCAAGCAGTGAAACAGAATAATTCAGAGTATTATTCTAAAGGAATGATTTTATTCTTCAAAAGTCACCTCCTATCCAAGCTGATATTAGTTTTTGGTATTACTATGTCTGCCAAATAAATTTTTTATTTTCTATATATTCAATGTATCTTATCACATTATTCATCCTGACTTTTTGCTGTGGCTTAAATCCAGCTAGAAAAGGAATTTTAAAAAATCTTTAGTCATGTTCACAGTTGTTCAGTACCACATGGACAAAATAAAACTATTGTGCTCTCTTTGGAAATGCCATAAAACTGACTTGCTGTTAATATTTTACATATCATTTTGTTTCTGAAATTTTAGGACCATTAGTTCAGAACATTTTGATCTTAAAGTGTTTTCAAACCTTCAAATTCATAGACTGACTCAACAAGAGCCAATTCAGTGACCAAAACTACTTCAAGTTAGTAGAATAGCAGTTAAAATGCTTATCATTACAATTAATTTGTATTACAGCCACACTGCTGGATATCACTAATTGATTTATATACCCTCCTTTCTATACCCATTTACAGGGGCAATTATGAACACCATCACATATGCTTAAAAGGGTTACATTAGAACATTATCTAGAAACTAGACTGCTGAGCTTAAAATCCTCAAGAACAGGTAAATTCTTCATTAATGGGTATGTTATCAACTCACTACAAATGGCCTATAACCTTTTAAGGCAGCACATGGTGCTAATATTTTACTTTTCATGGGCAGTTGGAGGTTGGCTCCAATGATGAGCTCCACCGCTATCTTTAATTGTTTTTAAAATTGCATATTATAGGCAGCAATAAACACAAATTAGTATTATGCCATCCACAGCTTTCTGCGAGGCATGGTTTCTATAAACAAGTTAAAACGCATACATCTGTAAATAATAAGTGTAAGTATGCTGAATTTAATGAATAAGGGCACTAAAAGAAATTGAACAGTAGGGGTCCAGCAATTAGAGTAACTGCCCATTTTATTAAAAATGTATTGTTTCCAGCTTTCACTTTAGAAGGCTTTTATTGCTTTGCTAATTCTAAGTTTTGATTTCCTTTGAAAAGGATGTTTAATTCTTTATATTTCTCTGACAGCCCTGTCACACAGCACTTGCCTTTTTTACAAGGCAGTGGACAACAGTGATGCTTTATATCTCCTTGCTCGGGATCTCACTCTTGAACCCTCACTCCAGACCTTTGTTTGGCATTATGCCCCCCAGAGGTATACTTCCTTATCAAGTAAGGTTTCATAATGAAGCTGGGATGAAAACTGCTGAATCAGCACACCCCAGGCAGCCACCCTTCGGCCCTTTCCAGAGGTTACCAACACTCTGGCAGACTGGGGAGGAGCACACTTCCAGCTTCCCAGCCATGCCCCTGCAACCCAGGGCCATTTGCTGAAGCTGGTGAGGCTCGGGCCAGGAAATGGAGCCATAAATTTCCTGCTGCTGTTCAGCAGCAACCTGCTGCAAGAGGACAGGGCAGTATGTAGACTGGGAGAAGCCAAGGTAGCTTCTCAAACCAGGCAGATATCCCAGCACACGTCTGCGACGCCCCAGCATCACTGCAGTGAAGCCCTCGCTTGTATATGTATGCTTTACATCCATGTAGCTCACTTTCCAAGTAAGTGTTAAGATTATTCTTTACACTAGCCTAATTGCACCCATGTCGCTGCTCTGCAGGAGTATAATTAAAACAATCCATTATTTCCATTTAGACATGACACAATAACAGGAAAAATATGGCTTTCATCACTTGAGCTTATCTGCAAATAGAAGGACAGTCAGACCAAAACTTGACCTTTCTAACATCCTACAGCACACGTACATTTACAAGATCTAAGGCCAAAACAGGCACATACTCTGTCCTACTTCATCCCCTCAGCCTGCCAGACTAGGACAGCACAGTACGAAGAGCAGCTCACGCCAGAATTTCTGATGCTAATTAAGTAATTCCAGTTTATGGTATATTTAAGAACTTTGTAACTATCTTTTGAGACTGCAAGTGAAATATTGAGTTTTCCAAGCTATAATGGTCACATGAGCAAAATGTCAGTATTTTTGAATTTAATACCTGCCAGACTAAAGATGGTAGCACAGGGCAGAAGGTAACATGAAAACTAGGACACTAACAAATTTCCTTTCCTTGTAAATTCACAGCACCTTGACATTGAGTTTAGAAAGTATTTTGATTTTTTTTTTTTAATTTTTCCTTATAACTTTCCATCTCTGTAGTTAACAAGGCAAACATCTCTCTGCCCCTCTCACACTAGGTCCAGTGTCCAGCAAAAGTTGAAATCTGGGAAGGAGCATGGTGTTCCAGAGCCAACTGGTAGCAGTTCTCTTGACTGTGGCTCAGAGCAAACTTCCACACTCTGCCTAGAAGACCTAAGATCAATAAAATAAGATCTTCATAAGAGCCGGGGACAAGATGAGTACTGTGACTGGAGAGCCAATATTCTTCCCGATATTCTGTTTTCCTATCCTCTACCTGCAGTAGATTTTCCTATTAAACTGCTGGAGTGAGGAATGCTCATAATTTTACCTGTATGTTGTCTGTCATTACTATTCTTGCTCAGAAGTGAAAAAATATGCACACATTGTACTTCAGGGAAACACATATGTGCTAACAGTATTTCCTAGTCACCTGGTCTTTCTTATTCAATATCCACCTTCAGCACTGATTCTTTTTTTTTCCCAGATAAACTACTCACAACTGACTGCAATATCCCTGCCTTGCAAACAGGAAAAACGTCAGCCACACTTTATATAGAATATGACAAAAAGAAATTACTTTGTTTCCAAAAAACTGAAAAAAAAAAACTATTCAGTAGATGATATCCCAGGAAATTCAAGGCAAAACATACTCAGAAAAAGTGAAGTTACTTTTCCCTTATGAGGTTAAAATCCAGAAGATCTCTGGGGACTGTGCTCAAATAATTTTAAAATGTCTATATTATGAATATCCACTTTTACACTACTTATACGCTTATAATTTAGTTAAATTACTTACTATGCTTATAATTATGTTTCATAAAATGTACCCTTTTTTAGGGGGAAAAAGCCCCTTTTCCTGCCATGCATGAGAGATCTGGGCCATTATTTTGTGAAAAATTAGGCTAATATCTATGCTTTCAAATGCTTTTCCAGTTCATTCAATGCAACCTTTCCAAACTTTCTGAAGGACTGCTTTAGTGCCTCTGCCAATACCAAAAGGATTCTGAAAACATATCAAAGTATTATTGCCAACACACCAAGGCTATTAAGAAATGTAGATAGCTGTGGAACTGTCTGTAAGACTACCCACTTCACTTGAAGGTCCAGAAAACCTCCAACCTGTGGCACTTCTATTTCACTGAGTCACTGTGACAAGGCAGAGTGGCCATTTTAAGGAATTACTAAAATCAGCGGTGGAGGGTTGTTGGTTAGAAATCATCGCTTTTAATTTCTTAGTATTTGCACAAGTCTGACAACTGCGCAGCTGCACAGAGTTGCCCCAAACTGTAATATAAACTAGGCAAGCTTTCCACAGAGTAAATTCAATATGCTTTCCCTTTCTTCCCATTCTAAGGTCTGATCCTGTTTTGCTTTTCATTACATGGACTTGTCAGAAATTTTGGAAAATCTTCTTAGTTCTTTTCCCACACTTTTCCCACCAGACACAAGGGTCCTTCAAAGATGACAACCTTTAAAAACAGTAATTTTAAAAAAGTGCAGCCTGTGAGCTCAAGGGATGCTCTCTGAGCAAACTCATCTCTGGCCACTTTACCCTGGGACCAGACAAACCCAGTGGGATGGGAGCACATTTTGGAAAGCCCTCACACCACCCAGGAACAGGGAGACCCTGCTGTTTCATGGAACCCCCGGCATTTGCAAACCAGTTTGCCTGATCACTGCCTTCTATTGTTTCCTGAGATAAGCAGGGCCCCAGTGAACAATTAGAGCTTTCAATAAATAATCTGTAAGCACATTCATTTGATTTACTGTTATTTGATACAGCAGTTAGTTTCAATGGGGCAGTTACTATTGATCACTTAAAGTACTACGGACAAACATGAAACACTTTCAGAACTCCACGGATTATTACTCTTTATCTGCCACTCATCTGGGTTACTTGTAATGGTTGTGAAATTTAAAATCAATAACAACAATTAGCGTTTGTTATACTCTGAGGAATGAATCATGTGAAATAAGTTTTGTTACTAAAATGAAATGCTGGAGAGCTTGCAAATAGGAAAGACTCTTGTAAAAAGCAAAACTCTAAAATAATTTGTCTTGGTGTCAGAATGTCCAATAAAGGGGGTAAAGATGTATTTTACAGGGGGTAAAGATGCATTTTTAAAGGGGGTAGAGGTATTTAAAATGCACACAGAAGTATACACACAATTATAAAAAGGCATTTGAAGGTTTTTCAAAGGAATAAAACTTTCAACGAAACTGCTGAGAAAGACGCACCCAGGTTTTCCTTAGAAAATTCCACTACAAGTCCTATAATTTCATACTCCTTGACCTCTACAGGAGTTTTGGGTTATTAATCATGGCAGGACTTGCTCCTATGTAAATAACTGAAGATAGAGGAAAAGCTCTGACTCCTCTTCCAACTACCTTTTACTGAAGATCATCGCCAAAAAAATAAAAGTATCTAAGAAATTAATTCAAAATTAAATTAATGAAAGCTGGAAAGTGATTTTCATGTATATATATGTTGGAAAACCCTTTCAGTTTCATATAAATAAGTTGTGAATCTAATGAAATGGATGGAAATAACAGTATTTTGAGATTTCTGCTAAACAAGTAATGCTACATAATTAAAATGCAAAACAATAAGAGAAATATTTTATCACTAAACTGTAAGCAGAGCTCTGTGTGAAACCATCCATTCAGAAGACTGGTTTTCCATCAATTATTTTTTATTTATCTGATGTAAATATAAGAAGGTCTAATTAAAATGTATGACTCCTTATGCAGCTTCTTGTCATTAAGACCAATGAAAGCACTCTGAAGACCATAATGAAATAATTATGTTTGCCTTTAAGAATCCTCTTCAACAATACATGGTAGTACCACACTAAATTAAAACATCAGGAACTAAATTTCTCTTGCATCTATTTCCATTTTCACTAATTATACCCCCAAGCTTTCCAATAGACCAGGCCCTAAAATTCTTTTGAAGCTGAAACAGCCTAAGGAACAGCAACCTTTTCATAGTAATGGACTTTGAAGAAGAAACAAAGGTAACACAGCCCTGGAAGGATTAATATTTCAAATAGAGTTATCATGTGAAAATATGTGTTTATTTGAAAAATGGGGAAAAGATTGTTGATAAAAAGCCAAATATGTGTTCCAAGGAAACCAATACTCTGATTTAATCTCATCTAATTGCGTCACTCCTTCCTAACCTCTTTTTGTCAGAGTATTTTCTTGTTCTGCACAGAAATTCAAGTTAGCAAAAGCATAACAAACACAGTACTGCTGGGCAGTGGCAGAGTACCATGCTGCAACTGAGCTCCGCTTTCACATTTTGGTAAAGGTGAAAACAGCCCCTGTGAATAATTGCGGTGTTCATCACAGACTCCATTTCAGGGAGAAGGGAACAGCTATTTGCCCAAACTGCCTCCAGACATGCAATGCATCCTAACACACAGCTCGTGTTGGACTTCACCGAAACACAGAGAAAAGAAAGGATTAAGACAAGGAAGAGAAAAAAAAAAAGAAAAAAACCCCAACAACAACAAACAACAACAACAACAAAAAGCATACAAAAAAAATCCCCAAAAACACAGAAGGATATGAGTCAGCTCTGACTTCTTGAGGGCAGCTGAAGATTTTTTTTAAAACTTCAGGGAGATAATGGATCTTTTTTGGTGTGGTGTCAGAGAAGTCAATGTGGCAATACAAGCAAAGCATAGAAAGATGAGCAATTCACATACCTAACCTGCATAGCATGTGACTATATGTGCAACTAGAAAAACACAGCTGGAATGTGCTCTCCAAATGGAGAGAGGAAGGCAGGGGTTCACTAGGGGACGAAGACTTTGGAAAAGTAGCTTGCTCTGTTAGCCTCCCTGATCAAAGACATTGAAAGACATAGGCTATTTGCCATTTGTGTCAAAGGGTGGACTAAAATCAGAAAGATCTTTAGAAAGTCCAAGAATTTCCAGCTAACCTCTAAGGAGGATTTGACATATACCCTCATCCAGTAACTAATAAAATTTCTTCCTCAGCTGAATGAAAAGAGGAAACTCAAACAACAAAGCAATGCTAAGGATTACTCTGCAAGGTGAGGGGAAAAAGGAAAAACCTCCTCAGACCAACAGTTGAAAGGCAGTAGTATGAACAATGGCTTAAAACCAAAGAAAGAATCCCCAAGCTCAGGACTTGATCTTTACAATAAAAAAGTTCACCCACGTGTGGCATTTTAGCCAGTCCTTTCACTAGTGCCCTAAGCCAAAACCTGCAGGCTGGTGGATCAGTGAGGGTGGAGCTCTGTGAAGGAGGGAAAAGTTTGTAGAGAAGTTAGGAAATTTGATTAGGGCAACCCGGAGAGGAGTGCAAAATCCCGAGAGATAGCCAAGCTTTGGGGGGCACGTTTCCCTGCACCTAACCCGAGGTCCTGGGGGAAGCATCCGTGCAGATCCACAGCCCAAGGGGAGGTCTGGGTGTCAGGTATCGCCAGATGGCACTGTGACACAGTTTTCCAACTCCTTTTTCTTCATGGGAGTGAATGTTCAGTCTTGGAAAGACAGACAACCCTGGTCTTCTTGTGAGCTTTTGAGTAGAAGGTGAGGAATTAAGCAGCAGAGGAGCCTGTCCTGCCCCGGGCTCTGCCCACGGCCAGTCCCTGAGCAAAAGTGCTGGAGGCTCTGAGATCCTCAAAAGCCAGGGCACAGCTGCACTGTGCCTGAACACCCCTGTCCCAAATTGGTATTTGTGAACAAGTGAAGCAGATACTATTACATTCACTTATCATGCAAGAACCTAGAAATCCTCTTGGTAGCAGTCACCAGCTGGCAGAGGAGTGATTCTGGTACAGGACTGGAAGATGAAGGAAAGTCTTGTAGGAGATGAGATACACACCTCTATATAATGCTCTGCTGTGTCATCAGCCAGCTTGGCAGAGAGGACCAGCAGAGTGGTTTAATGGCCACTTCAGGAATTACCTCAAGCTGCATTCAGACTTAAAAACATTAAAAAACGATTGCAGGATTCAAGAGACTTTTTGGGTTCTTTAACTATTTTGATGGGATGGGTGTTTTTTGTGTGTTTTGTTTTTTTGTGTTTTTTTTTTTTATTTTGTTTTTGCTGGTTTCCATTTGATTAGTTTTGTTGTGGGTTTTTTTTTGTTTGTTTGTTTGGTTTTTTTGGGTGGGGGGAGAGTTTTGGTATTTTGGTTTTGGGGAAGCAGTAACTGAACCGTTTCTTCTACTGTTTCTATCTTACAGGCACAAAAGGCTTTCTATAATCAAATCCCCCACTGAAGGATATCTGTGTTAAATCAAACTGTGTTTTTTGTCTCCAGCTGGTGCAACACTGGTCAACCTGTTTAATTGTTCCACACCTCTGCTATGCATCTTTAAAAGAAGAATGATCCTTCTTTCTTTTCAAGAAGAGATGCTGGATGTTCATTGTGCTGAACATCCAGCACAGTGACGTGAACTTTTACTGGTATTTCCTAAAAGTACCAGTACATAAATACACCAAAGGCTTACTCATACAACCACTGTCTCTGAAACTCTTATTTAAATCGAGGGTGGAGGGTTGAGTGCATTTAAGTGCTTCACTAGATAAGGCTGTAAAAGACAAAGACATCCTTAATTTTGTCATTTTATTGTTCAAAGATCCTCGCTAAAAATACAGTGTGAGCCTAGAGAAAAATATTATGGTTCAATGGAAAGAGATCCTCCAAACCATTAAAAGAAACTAAGCAGTGCTAAAAAAAAAAAAAATCTCTTTGTTGCAAGACATTTCTCTGCTTTTTTTTTCTTAGGGGATGCACTTAGAGGGTAAAATGTAAGTCACTGAAAGTGCATAAAATGGAAATCCTTCCAAACTATGGATGGACTCTTAACATCATGTCCTTAGTGGTGAAGATCCAGAGCACTCTGAGAATTTATAAATACTCATTCAAGCTTTAACCTATTAAACCTATACAAGTGTTGACTGCCTGTGTATATTTAACTTACATAGTTTTATAATATTCAGTTTATATATGGTATAAGCAGGCCAAAGAAAAATCACCTTGTCCAAGGGGAACAGAAGGTATATTATATACTTTGTGTCTAGGATTCTTTTACACAGACTTGCTGGATTATATTTCAATCTCTTTAAACTAAAGTATTTGAAGAAGCTGCAAGGCTCAAACAGAACACTAAATGAAAGTGGGGTCAGTTATATAAGGGCTAGCACTAGTTTGTTAAGTTTTTTTCCTACCCACTCCCAAATAAAGGGACAAAGAAGTGAACATTGTGGGAATGTGTTTCTAAACCACATGATATCCTTATCAGATTGTCATGTACAAGGGAGGTTCTCACACAGGGACCCCATGCTGGTGAGCTGACCTGTCACATGATGCAAGTTCTACACTCCTATTCAGATTACTAAAATGAGCTGAAGAAAGCTAGATTTCCCCTCCTCCCTCCCCCCCCCCCCCCAAATAAGCAAAATGCACAGTGACCAAAGTCATATTAATTTGCTGCCACTGGGAAAGCAATCCTGAGCAGCTGCAAATGATAAGTGAGTATACGAAGATAATCTAGCTATTAAAATCTATACCACAATTAATATCTGCTGAGCAGACTTTATCGCAGAGGAGAAAACAGAGAATCAGAGAAACCTGTGAGTCAGGCAAAATACAAGGAAAAAAACTCAGTTGATTTGTAAATTTATGGAAAGAGAGTAATATATTTTTATAAGCGAGTCCTACTTTGTTTCTGTTTTCACTGTTGATGTTTCAAACACTGTCAATGAATTATTTTTTCATGTAGTTCGGGGGAAGTGGAACAGTCCTGTAAACATTTTTAATATTAAATGAAGGTTTTAAATAGTATTTGATCATTCAAATATATGGCCTGTTTTAAAAAGTGCTGAGAGAGCTCTTAGATGCTCAGCATATTTGGAAATGAAGCCATGAAATGTGGATTTAGGATGCTAACTTTAGGCTACTGTTTCTGACATTCTTAACTTTTGAAACATACTTGCTCATGCAACGACAAATTAATAAAATCCCAGACCTCAGATTATTTTTAAAATCTATGCTTCTGGATGCAAGTTGTTTACAGATTACAATCAGGAGGAGCAGCTAAGATTACTGTGACCAAAAAACTGCACAGAATCATTTCCACATAATATCAGTTTGTTCCTTTTATACCTGGAATATGGTTCTCATAAAAAGGTGGCAGCAGTAAAACACTGCTCCTGGTTTGACTGCTAGAAAATCCAGTTTTGTTACCCTCCTGTCCATACTTTTTTTTCCTGAAGCACAGAGAAAATTATTATTCTGTTACTTCAGAAGAGTTTTGAGCATTTTGAGGCTTGTATTTTCGTGGTTCCATTTGGTTTGAAAGGGCTTGGATTTCAGCAAGAAGTGGCATGGGTCACAGTGCATGGGGACAGACTTCATGCACATGAGCAAAGGTCAAAATCAATCATAGCTTTGTATTTCCAGGCCTATTACTTTTGGCAGTTTACCCTGCCAGAAGGGACTAAAATATTTGCCTCCCAAAAGGAGTAAACATCAATAGGGGGCAGGAACATAATCAGCTTCTCAACCACTCGGCAATGAGAAATGAGGGTAAAGGAACCCCTCCTCGCTGCAAACACTAAGCCATATAAATGTTAGATGCAACATTTTCAGCGAAAAGTTGAAAGATTTCACAGCGCAGTGACTTGAAAAGGACAATAGGCCTATTTAGGCAATTATATTACGCAGGCTTTGTTATTAGGCAGCCCTGCTCAGCCCCAGAAAGTCTGGATAATCAAAAGTGTCCAAGTACAGGAAGGGGAAAAGTACAACCCCACCCTCCCGCACAGCCGCTGCCAGGACCTCTGGATTTGAAGGGTAAAGTCTATTTACCGAAGTTCCTTGGCCATTTTATACATCAACTGATATCCTTCCTCATGGGGCTGCGTGCTACAGCCCAGCAAAGCTCTGGAAAGCCCTCTGAAACCACAACTAATTTGGCCCGAGCCGCCCGCCCCTGTAAATTCACTGCTCAGAAGCTGCTGCCAGCCCCCCAGGCAGAAACCGTGAGGGGAGAGGGATGCTCCCCCCCGGCTCGCACGCATACCAGGGCCGGTCCCCACGGCCAAACAGATCTGGAAACTCATCACAGCTGTGCTCTGCTTTTGAGGTCTCAATAGGACGGGGCACAGCGTGGCCGACCGCGGCAGACAGCAGTCCTTCCGAGCACAATGTCCCTTTCACAGCCCCGCTCCCAAACCTAAATGCTGGCTGTGTAACACAGCCGCGCTTCATCGGCCGCCTGAAGGGCGGTATATAAATTAGACCTGAGCAAAGCCAGTCACTTGGCGTGTTTCGGGGAGGTGGGACCGCGCTCCGCCGAGCAGGGCAGGCGCCTCGCTCCCCCGAGCAAAGCCCCTCGGCTCGGCCGGGCTGCGGGGCTGGCGTGACGCGCACATGGTTAACAAAAACCCATCAGCAGCAAGTAGGGATTTAACTGGATGTGAGGATGACTAACTTCGCTGTCTGAAACACTATCTCCCTCTTTCAACTCCTTAACTTCACCGTAACCCTCTTCAAGGCATCGCCTCAGAAGCCTGGCTTTGTTCTGACAAGTTGCACCTTTGCTGCACAGACTCATTAGGCAAGCAGGGAGTCACCCAAAGATACATTGCTTTTCTCCCAAGCTCATCCCACCCTGACTTCACCAGCGAAAGCCTCTCATCATTTTTGTCTGCAGGAGTTTTTGACAGTGGTGCGTGTCCATTAGAGTTTTCCCGTCCCAGCAGCCGAATCGGACTAAATGCATCACAGTCTACATTGAGAATAGTTTCCCCCTTTCAGTTATTTTGGAAGAAAAATATCCCCACACTTTTTATTTTTAATGAAATTGATCAGAAACAAACTTTTTTTTTAATCACACATTTCAGAGCATTAAGCTAGACGGATAAAAATTTAAACAAAGACTCTATCCCTTAACAAATCGGTCCTAGCCATTTAGCTGTAAAGTTTATAGATGAACTTCAAAGAAAATAACCTGGTTCAAACAGATCTTGCCTTCTGGGCACTAGCAAACACACCTGCAGCAATTTGATACTTGGGAATGCAGATTACAAGTCCTTCACTTCAAAATGTTTGTTTTTTAATTCAGAAAGATGAAAGAAAACAAAGTAGTGAGCTTATTTTTTTTTTCCTGTGGAACACAGATGTTTCCAGTGCTTGCAAGGAATGGGAACCTGACCCAAACATCGCAATAATCCAGAATTTTGAAGGAAAACGTATGCTTTAGGGAGTCCCATCTTCATGAACTTTCTGAAAGTTAATACCTGCTAGCTCCTCTCTAGGCAAACACTTCCACCAAGCTGGAATGAGAACTGTATACTATGCGAGCCTCAACATCCCAGTGTGTTCTGCTGCCATGTCCATAACTTTTGACTTCATCAATTTGTTTTTACTTCTAACCCTAAGGAAATGCAGTAGGCAGTAGTCATCTATTTGATATCATTAGCTGAAACACTACATAATGCCAAACAAACTTACTCTTGTTTTGGGCCTACTCATTTGTTTTTTTTATCTGTTTAATTGATGAAGACTAATGAAGACCTTTTTAAATTGGCTTTTCCAAGGTCAGATCTCCATTCTTTGCAGCTCCTCTCTCAGGACCTGTCCTGTTCCCGCTTCCGCAGTATTTAGTTAGCTCATGTTTCACCAAAACTTACTGGTTCTCTCTCAGTATTTGTTGCTACTGCACTACGAGGGAGCAGAATATTCTAACTTACTCAAGAAACTATAAATTACTCATTCTTGCAGTCTTGACTCTTTTGTCCTCTTAAGAACTATCCTTGTCTAATTTAATTATACCAACCTGATTTTTATCTTACAACAAAAGGCGCGAGAATGAATTGCAATTAGAAGTGCAGTTGGTTCCGGTCTTACTTCTGAGTCCACGATTTTTTTGCAAACAAATAGTCTCTTTTTAGATCTCCAACAATATAACCAGAATCACATAAAACGTAAACTCATGTGAGTGCAAAATCAGGGTTTATTTTTTTTTTTGGCGTTCTTATAACACACCATGCAATACACAGCGGCTAACAGTTGCATTGCAAACCCATGGCAGATTTTTCCTCCCACATGGGAGAGGAAAAAAATACCACACAAGTTAAGGTCATGTTTGGGTTGCGTCTTATGCTCTATTTTTACTTTGCAGACCCTCATGGACTAGAAAATTCATGATGCTGCAGGAGTGCAGTAGCTTAGTGAGTTGTAACAGGATTAACGTACGGAAGATGTGCTGAAGTTGGAGACCTACAGCATTCTGCCCTAAACCCTACAATGGCCAGTTTTACCAGCATTTCAATTGAAACCCTGATGCTATCTGGGATTGTTTCTGGTTTGCTCCGAGTTTGCACTACCCATGTACTATTCCCTCAACAACCATTTACCTTTTACTCTACAATCACGTTTCTATCAAAGCAATATTTCTAAGGCCTAAGGCAACGGCTGCAGGTGTACTGGTGTTTTTTTGCAGAGCCAAAAACTAAACAACAAATTAGACCAAAAAAATCCTATCACACTTCTAACAATTACAAAATTTGATTATTGTTACATGAAATCACAGAAGTCGTCTTAAAAATGGAGAATCAGGAAATGCCAAAGTTAGAATTAAACATTGCTATCTTTGTATTTATAAGCATTGGAGCAACCTTTAAACTACTAAAATCTTTCTGGACCACAAAAAATCTAGTTCTGCCATATTTTCACGAGATGCCAGACAAAAATCTTACCCTTCAAGAGAATTTTAATAATTCATAATTCATTTGTATATTTACGCATGCATAAACTGCTTACACTTTCTTCAAAACGGAAAACTAAATTTGTTCTAAGATTTCAAACAGAAATCTTAATTCGGACTCACTCTAACTAAATTGTTTTTCCACATTTCTATTCCATTAACTTTCACAGTTCAAATTACAACCACCGTATTATGATTCAGGTTTCGGCCCGATTTTAAATTCCCGTGCAGTGAAGATTTATCCTACTGCTTACAAAGTTACAAGACTGGATTCCTGAATGCATTTTCCTGTATTTTTATTTACTCTTGTTAATATGCATTTCTTTGATTAGCTGAACTTTCCTATTATCAACACTTGTCTCTTATCACAGGCCCTAGGCAAATGACATATTTACCACTCATTCCATTCTGATAAGGGTAATCCTGTGTTTAACTTGCCCAAGAACAAACACTATATAGTTTGTTTTTAAGAATCCTGCTTCTAAGATTGAGAGAAAGAGCAGGACATTTTAAAGCCAGGAGTTATTTAAATAATATTTTGCAAGTGTATGCTTTTAGCGACAGTATATATGCCCCCTACTCCAGGAAAGTTTATTTAATTCCAAGTTTCCGCAATATCACCACTGAAGTTATACTAAAGTTTAAACCATGAAAGGAGGAAAACGCGTTTTTAGTAAAACATCTGGTTTGGATTTTTGTTTTTGCTAACCAAAGCTCTCCCTTAGCTAGTAACAAAATTTTGAAGCAAAAGCGCTGTTTCATATTTTGTTTGAAGCATTTTGAAAACAGTGCGAAGAAAATAAATATCCCATGCTGAACTTCACAGTCTCCTTTTAATTGTAAAGACATCAAAACATTTTCAGTGTTGTAGGCTGCTAGTCACTGATTTTTACAATTCTGTTTTCATTACTCAACCCACACAAATGTCATATGGTGTCTGAAAACTTTTGAGCCGAGTGAAACACTATTTCACCCAACACTCTTAAATTTCTTTTTCAATTACCTACTCCACCCCTTTGAAATGTCGAAGGGAACTCTTCTAATTCCTAGTTAACTTTTTAACGTAACGCAAAACAGAAATTTCCAACGGCATTATACAGTTAATGGTGTACTGAAGTGTTTGAGAGCGTGCTAAAACATTTTGATAGATAGCCAAGTCATTTATCTAAATCACCGTCAGAGCAGTGAAGCATCCTGCAAGCTTTTAAGCATAGCATAAGGTGATGTTTTCTGGCACTTTTTGTCATTTCTCAAACTTGAAACTCGGGTGTTAAAATGCCGCTGTTGTTTATCATCTATATATTTCAGCAACAAATCAAGACCCTATAACATAGTAACACATTTTCAGAAGTGTCCTACTACTAACTCTCACTCCTCTGTTTAACAGTGCATCGCTGTCTGGATCTGAAGGTATAGAAATAATTGATGGTTAAACTCAAAGGGTGTTCACAGTAAGTAGTTTTCTAGCAAAACAGCAACTTCTTAGAGCAACAAAGTGAAGAAGAAAGGTGGCAGCGAGGTCAGTACAAAGAAATATTGCCTTTTCTTCGGAAACTTATAACTACTGTCTGATTTTTGGAATGGCACCTATCCACTGCAATTCCACATCTTTGAAAGAACTGTAGAGATCAATATTTTAATTGCTTGGCTTCTCTGCTGAAATGCACTTCAAGACAACATGCATCCTGATTAGCAAATGTGCTACAAAATTAGATTAAGGAGGGGGAAAAGAAAAAGCTACCACACAGATGTTATGTAAATTCATCTTTCACTGGTTAGAGTTTTGCAAGTATTTGCTGTATTACATTATGATTTTATGTGTTCCTGTTTGGCTCCACAACTGTTGTTAGGATCAATATGCCACATGAGAAGGGATAAACAGAAAGGAGTCCCGTGCTTCTTTCGTTTTTCCTCTCTTGCCAAAAGGAGAAAAAAAAAAAGCTTGCAAACCACATTTTGCACAAAAACTCACCCCACCCCTCATTACCTCTGCGCTTAATTACCAGTCTTTCTTTTTTAAATACATGCAAGCAAATAAATAACAACAACAATTATAATAATAGTAATTGCTTTAAAGTGGAAAAATAACAGTTGGGACCTACATTGAGCACTGTGCCGGTGTTGCCACTCTGTTTGTGCCAATCCACTGAAGCATGCTTTGAGAGCCTTCTCCTGGAGCATGCAGGAAGACGGACTCGCAGTGTAGAAATCCAGCATCTGAGCAGGGCTCACTGCTAGAACGTCCATACAGTCAAACATGATTCCCCTTGCACAGAATGCCTGCAAAAGTGCTTTCCTCTAGGTGTGGAGGAAAATGGCACATAAAAGTACACCCAACTCCATCAAACTCTGCCCCTTTTTTGGCACGTAGGCTGTTGGTCTTTTTCCCAGACCAGAATCATGAATTATGACAGACAACACAGCTAAAAGCCTGTAATTGATCCAAATGATCATTTACCATTTTCCAGGCTGCCCAGCCAATCCAGCAAGATGGGGGGATGCGAGCCGCAGTCCAAGTTTTAGCTACCATCAATTTCCCCCCAAAATTTCTTGAGAGTCAGTCCAGCTCCTGGGGCGCTCGCCGGGTGTGTGCCGCGTCCCACGCCGTGCGATTCGCCCACCTCCCCGGGATAAAACAACTCCGGTGGAGGCTCGGGATCCCCCTCGGCCGTGAATAGATGCTTCTGCCTCTGAACAGCTCACTTCCTACTACTTGTGTCACAGGGAATGAAAGATTGAATTGCCTAATATATGCGAGTGAACTTTCCGTGAACCCTTCCCAGGCTGCTAACCTTCAAATGACCCAAGCGGTCTGACATCACCAGCTCCCAGGATTCTCACACGCCTTCACAACTCCCAGCAGCCCTGCAAAAAAGCAAGGCAGGCAGGCGGGCGGGCAGGCAAAGGCGAGCCCCAGCCCTGCCGGAGTCGCCCCGCGGCCGCCGAGCGGGCGGGTGCGGACGGGGAGCGCAACTTACAGAAAGATCCAAAATAATAAAGTAATTAAAAAAAAAAAAAAAAAAGGAAAAAAAAGCGCGAAACGCAAGAACGAGGAGGAGGGGAAGGGGGTGGGAAGTAAAACAACAGTGTTTTCAGCGGTTGCAGGGAGTGGAGAATTTGAACATTCCAGCTCAATTTGCTGAAAGTTCTGTGCACCCCTCCCTTCCTCACACACACACAGACACAGACACAGACACACAGACACACACGCACACACAGACACAAACGCACACACAGACACACACACATTCCTTTCCTCCCCGGAGAGGCGCAGGCCCTGCCGCTGTTCCACAGCCAGGGATACGGGCTTCGGCTCAGCTGCTGGGCTGGGCTCGGCAGCAACCTCATCCTGCCGCTGCCCCGGCACCGGCCCGCGGGGACCCCGCTCAGTACCGCCCGCAGGGCCTGTGGCCGGTGCCAGCCCCGCTCCCAGCGGGGAATCGCAGCGGCCCGTCCCTCCTGGGCGGGGGGTGGGGAGGGCGGTCAGGCCCCATCTCTCGGCAACATCCATCCCTCCGCACCATCCATCCCTCACCCTGGCTCCTAAGTCACCCAGCGCTCCCTGGCTTCCCCGAGGGGTCAGGTATGGCACTGCCAGGGAGGGTCTGTCCCCACCACTGAGCCCAGGGCAGGAAGCAGCCACGCATCCCCTCTTCTCCCTCCCCGGCCCCGCCGCCGCCGGGTCCTGCCTGTCTCTGATTAGCAGAGAGGGGCTGGGGCCGCTCGTGTGGCCCCGGAGGGGCTGTATCAGCTTTCACAGGGCTAATGAGCCCCAGCTCCCCGGGAGGGGAGAAAGGCCACGAGCCTTTCCATGGGGAACAGGGCCCAGCCCGTGGTGCTGAGCGGGGAGACCTCCCTGGGGCAGGCGGCCCCGGCCAAGCCCTCACAGCCACTCCGAAGGCAAAAGGGGCCGCTCCCACCCGCTAAGGTCTGCGCTAAACCACACTGCCGACAGCCCTCCCTCATGGCCGGTCTAGCTGTCAAAGGCTTCCCAAGTCTGTGGCCACAATGCCACAGACAGCCCTGTGCGGGCCCACCTCTTGCATGAAGCCAGCTGAGAGCTCCGTGCTTTTTAGACAGGTAACTACCCTCTCCAAAATCTTGATCACCGAGAAAGACTCCATGGAGGCTTCCACCAGTTCTTATTCCTACGGACAATTTAAACATTAAAAACAAGAGCCTGGAAACACTCCCTCCATCCCAGTGGGAAGAACATGAGCTCAGTAACCACATGCATGCTTTAATTCTAAAATAAGCCAAGCCACCTCAGCCCCAGCAGTGAGCATCATCCAGGAGCAAGTCACACAGGAGCCTCGCTTCCCCGCTGCTTCAAAGCAAGCTCAGGTGCAGAAACTAGAACACGGGACACTAGATTATTGCCCAGTTCTTGCAAAGCCCAAGATAGGAGTTGGGCAGAGAGGGGCACACTGAGCAGGCATGGCACACCACTGGCGACCGTAAAGAAATGCTGGAGAGAGACTCACCCTGGGACCTGTGCAGCCACTTTAATGGATGTGGTGTCCCCTCTCCACAAAAAGTCCTTTGATGAACCGAAAGCTCTCTGACAATGCCTGCAGATTGTATTAACAAAACTTTTCACACAGATTCAAGAATTTACAAAAAAGCCCCAAACCACAAAACAAATCCCCCACACAGCACACGCACTTGTTCCCTGAAACTGATATACCCACATTGAAAACCAGCGGCCAGCAAAAAGACCTGGTGCAATCTGGAAGCGAATCCTTTTGAAGAGATTAAAACAAAAGCTTTTCTTAGCCTCCTTCCCCCCTCAATGGGAGAGCTGTAGATGTCAGCTGTAGATGCAGCAGACAGCCTCTCTTTCCCTCTTCCCTTCAGGCAGAAGAGTTACAAATGCTGGAGTTTAACAGCGTCTTTTTAAAGGACTTTTTAAGGACTTTCTCAGCCCTTTGGGGTGTCCTCCCCCAGCCTGAACTCCTGCAGTTGAAGAAGCCCCTGACACTCTCTAATCTAAAATTTATGCACAGCATACACTTACTGAAAAAGCCATCCTTCAGGGAAGGCTTGTTTAAACTATTTTAGCACAGCAAAACAGTGTTTGTTGCATTAAAATAGCCAAGTGGAAAAGTGGCTAAACTTTTTTTTTTTTTAAACTTGGCTGACTACATTGCTAGAGTTTTGTTTGGAATAGCAAAGCTAAATTAACAGACAGTTATTTTCTAACCAGATGACACAGGATGCACGAGAAATTTGGAATAGGTAATGCATCAACGCAAAAATAACTGGAAAGGATGACACAAAACACAGTATGGGTTTTTTTCAGTCTCCAATTTAGGGAGAAAACAGTTTTTTGTGAGGACCAGGGTTCTTGGAACAGTTTAAGCTTATGCCAAGAAAAACATGTTGCCTGTGTGAGTTAAAAGTAAACAGAATCAGACAAACAGAAATACAGTTATCTTTATCCCATTAGCAGTCCTATAATAGCATATTCAAAAATAATACCTGTTGGTTGTACCTCAAAATGTAGAGTGGCAACATCTGAAAGTAAGGTGTCAGGAAGTGATGCTTAAGTGTGTAAAAGTTGGAAAAAGATTGCTTTTTCTCACTGTATCAAAATGAGCCAGGTCACTCATCATGCTTTGTTACAAATAATAGTTGCACTGATGCTTATATTTATTACTAAATGCACATGTAATTTAAAATTCCTCAAATCGCCCAATGATTTATTCACACACTATTTCTACAATACAGTAACATATGCATCTCTCATTTCACTTTGAAATAGCACACACTTGCTTTTCTTCAACAGAGTATTAGGAACAGCTACATTCATAAAATGGACAATATTTTCTAATTTAGATCAGGACTAATCATAATCATTGTGCTAACTAATAGTCCTCTAGTTAAATGTAATGAAACCTTAAGTATTGCCACGTATTTTAAACGCCTACCCAGCATCCACATAGGGGCAAGGAGGCAATAACTCTCCAATATCTCTGACTTTGTTCATGCAAAGCACATCAGTGCTTTGATCTGTTTTCTCTCAGACTGTGATAGCAGAAACTTTACAATAAATATATTCTTAGCTATAAGTGAAATAAAAAGCACAAGTTCAAGTCAGAAATCTATTTCCTCTGGTGTTACTGTATATTTGTCAGTGTGACATAGCACATTTGAAACCCATAATCATAAAACAAAAATTTACAGCCAAGGTTTAGGGTCTACATCTGTTTCTCTGGTTTTCGTACTGCAATTACCCACTGGACAATTCAGAAAGCAGCACTATGAATCATGTACTGCACACATGGTTGTGCTGGTCACTTTTTTGTTAGTACAAGAGGCTGAGGATGCCATAATGCTCTTCACTGAGAGAGAGAGAGAGAGGGAGCATTAACTAGAATTAGGATGAGTGCACCAGGCTCTCTAATAAAAATGACTTTACTAGAAGGAACAGAGCACTTCTGGAGCATTACAGGCATATTTATAGGATGAAGAAATTAAGAAGTGCATGCAGAAATTCTCCCCACTAAGTATCTCAGGGGAAGCAGACTTTTTTCTCTTTTGCATGCATTTTACTATTAATCAAATGTAGCACTCTCTTGAAACAGTTTTGACAGCAGAGTAAATGGTTACTAGTGAATGATGTGTGTGTTTAAGCAGTGAAAGCAGAGACAAAGTGATGTTTTCTTCTACTCCCTAGGCAAGAGCTGACACTAAGCTTGCTGCCTCAGCTTTGATACTCACAGATTCCTTTGTGTCAGTTGCTGGGAGAATCACTGGCAGTTCACTAACCCTGCCTCACACACAGGGGCTTTGATTTTTACCTCTTCATTGACGATAGATGTTAATATGAAACAGTACTTGCCTGCCTTGGCAGTTTTTTTCCCCCCTCCCCCCAACCAGTGATACAAATCTGAAAAATCTGAAAACCTGAAATCCCCCTTCACTACATGTAGATTTTGGTGTTGAAGGATGTTTTTTTCATGTCTCGAGCACGTGAATGATGTCAAAAATTATGAGGAAGAAAATCACTAGGTCACAAGAGAATGGCTGAAAATTTAAAATTCTAAGGTAGTCCTAGAAAATGGGTATTAATTGTGAGCAAGAATTGCCCTGAATAAAGTAAAACAGTAAAATTACTGGCATGAAATGGCACAAATGACATGGAAAAAACATGAAATACAGTGAAATTAAGTAAAAAACAGCGTTTCTTCCATTTACTACACGCTACTATTGCACAGCTTGCAATGACTAAAACAGGAATTTGCACTAACAGGAAGAATTACTTCAGGCCTGAAATATAACAGCAACTGGCAAAAGACAACTCAGTGCAGAGCAGTATTTTATTTTAGATGGGAAAAGCAGAGTTAGTCATCTCCAGACCCAGAACTCAGGCATGCAACCAGTCTGCGAATTACTTACTGATAAGGGCTTTTTGTCTGTTTTAATCAGTGGATATGTATTTTTAAAGATGCCTTTAAAGCTGATTGCTTAACTTAAAGGCTATAGAAATAATTAATCTCCACAAACTTGAGCATACAACCATGTTTCTTAGAATCCATACAATCCTTTGGCCTGGAGCCAGGGAAGAAATGCCCTATATGATAAAACTGGGAGTGTATCTGGCTCAGCAATCCATTTCTAAGAGTGACTGCTACTAGATCTTTCTAAGAAAAATACAGGAACCCCTAGTGATTGGTGAAGTATAACTCACCCAAAGGTCCTCTAATAGTCTATTCTCTAACAGCAAATCACTTAAGCATTAAAGCGTGAGATTTAATATCCCTTCCAATTTTTTTCTTTTTTGTAATAGCCCTAATATTCTAGACAGTCATATATAGCCAATATCTCTTTGAATTGTGATAAATTTGTAGTTCTGTGACACAGAAGTAGATAGTAAGTTATTAGGCTTTGAGATGAAGAAGGATAACATTTAAAAAACAAATGAACAACAAACCACTGTAAATCTCATCCATGTTGCAAATAAAGGAGAGAGACCAAACTGCACCTTTTTAAGGCCCCAAAAGCTGATGGCTGCAGACTCCTGAAAGGTTGGCAAAGAGGCAATGACATCATACGCATGAAGAGGGGACAACATGCATTTTTGAGGGATATGAAAAGAACATTATTAGATTAAAAAATGGCCACATGCTGAATCTACACTTGTTGTTTATGAAGATCCTGCAGTGCAAACACTAAATGGTTGCACTCACTGCTAAATGGTTGCCAGAAGAAAACAGAAGTGAGGAAAAAAAGGTTTGTCTCATTTTGTTTTCTTTTTAAATGACTAGGAACTGCTGCTTCAAGGTTTAGCCAAGAAAGAGATTTTTACTTCTAGCCTATAAATCCCTCAAATCATAGAATTATAATGGAAATGCTGAGGTAACTGGAGTGCTATGCATGGCACTGACACATTGCATTATATAATCCAGGGAGAATGAAGGTAAGGAGGTCTACAAAACCTAAGTAGAATCAAGATGTATCAAAGGGCAGAAGAGCAAGTAGAAATGTTGAATATTAAACTGCGGAGAATACTACTACTAACAACAAAGTTTCCTATATGGTGAATATGCTTATGGTTGGCTGAAGGCAAAACAGCACGGAACTCCACTAAAACTAAAACAGATTTAAAAAGGCTGTTCAAGTAACTACTTTGTTTCTGTCTTCTTTTAAGGAGGTGGAAGAAAGTTACCTAACAAAAGGATGGTATTTCCTGCTGTTCTGATATCCTGAAAGGTGTCTCAAAATGTATAAATAAATAATCTAAGAACATGCAGAATAAATGGGAGTTCCAAACATAGTCATTTTACCAGCCTGTCTGTAACCAGAATCATAATATAAATGGGGACAACTGTACTTCTTCTACAGGTTCACTAATTGCAGCTTGAACTGTTGGTGAAAAGTTAGGCCAGAAAAAGACCGAAGTTACCAAGTAATGACTGGAACTCCAGCTCAATACATATATATGTACACAGATTCTAACAAAGACTACACCTTACCTAAGTCCTATTTCATTTAGGTCAGACTTCAACAGCATTCAAGGCTTGTGCTCCTGTACTCTGACAAGAACAAATCATACAGAGGGATGGCAGAGGCCTGAGAAGACTGAAATACACTTGAGTGGAGCTCTGGTCACATAAAGCCCAGTGGAGATTAGACTGGATTATGCCATGAATATAAACTGCGATAGAAAAAAATAGATCCATGCTTAGCAGCTAGACGTGCGTATTCATGACAACCCAGTTCCCACTTAGCTAGTTCCCAAACCTACATCAAACACTGAGAGAACAGCCCAGTGTCCTATCTCTGAGGTACCTTAGGAAGAAGAATGAAGGGGTGACTGGAAGGTGCAGTTGCATAGCTACCTGGCTAGCAGGGGTAATGACAGCAATGACAATGTGGTGACATTGCCTGAAATCTGCTGGTAATGATGGTCATGCCAACACCTCCACTCTGCCCATTGCCCTAATGCACTGTACTTTCACACCTTTGTTTCTGTCATGCAGATGTGCTTTCTGTTTGGGAACAGCCTGCGTAAATTTTTGCGGTAAATGAGGTAGAATTACCCAGAAAGTGAGGTATACATTTAGAAAATCAACGACTGGTTTCTTTTGTAGAACATGTGCCATCAATAATGTGTGAATAAACTGAGGGCACATGTCCTCTGAGGGACACTGTTATCACTGTAACTTTATTGATGTAGCCTGAAAAGTAAACTTTACTAGAGGGGTCACTTTTACAAGCATACAGGTTATCATAGTGTAACTACTGTTGAGTAGGTAAAAGATTCTGTATATTCCTTTCATACTACAGTGACTGGGCTGTGACAGGTAACTCTTTCAAAAAGGAACAACTGCTTTCTCACCCTACATTGTTATACCAGTGTAACATTCAAACATAGATGAGATCTCAGGAAAAGTCAGGATGGGCTGGACCTCACTTGCATTCAGAACAAGCAATGGCACCATCAGTGACGTCCAGTCTGAAATGTTCACAAGATGTTTCCTGGTTTTCAAATGCTACTAGAATATACTTATCAAATCGTTCTTTGGTGCATTCCTCAAATTCTACTTGACCTGTACAATTTAAGCCAACAAAGAAAAATTTGCAGGGTCCCAAGCTGCTTCACTTAGCTAATCCCACATGATTAAATAGATCTGCAAATTCCCATACACTTAGATTGCAAGACTTCCATATTGGAACACTAAAGGGATTGAATGTCCACACATATTATGTCCATGTTCAGGGAATCACAACTGACACACATGTTTTAATCAAAGACATCTTACAGAGCTGGAGTGCAGTTAGATATTGTGGTGGTAAGCAGCATACTGCCCCAGGCTTTGTGCAGTATCATGTTTTTTTCCCCTTTTGGGACTTTTAGTCCAGATATAGTGGTGGACATGCAAGGTGGTCTCTAAGCATATGAGGCTTGACAGATCTATAAAACTATCAAACTGATTTTGCATAAACTAGACCAAAACCTCTTCATTTGGGTAACTTGACCCTTCGTCTGACTAAACAGTTCTGCACAAACTTTGTCATCACACTGAAAAAAATGCATTTCTTTCAATCCAATCACAATTTTGAGCAAGAATCCTCAAGAACAGGCTTCTCATTCATGGGACACTGATCTTCCATGTATCATTATCAGACTATTAGAAAAACAGACTTACTCAACTTCAACATGGGAAGAAGAATATGTATTCTGTCCTTTGACAAATGGCTTTGAGTTCTCACCCTTACTGCATCCATCCATTCTATCTTTGGCATGAAATATGCCAAAGGGTACACCAAAAGACAGGGTTGTGGCCAAGGTCTTTCAAGCAATTGTCAAGATTGTTGGATGGGTAAAGTAAGCCTGAATCTATAGAAGCTTTAGTTACCAGAAAGGCATGTGCACATTCCCAAACCTGAGAAATGCATTGTAACTCTTTCTAAAAAGTACTGCATGTTCTTATCCCCAGTCAGATCTTAAATGACAAGTTGGTGCATATGTGCTAATTAAAACCTAAAAAAAGTTAAAGGTCCACCTGTTGGATTCTTAAATTTGTCTAAAAATTTTTACATTTGGGATTTTTTTTAATTTTCTTTTTTTGTTTGTTTGTTTGTTTTTGTTTGGGTTTTTGGGGCTTTTTTAACAGACTTACTAAGAGAGAAGGGCACACCACTGATACTAAAGCCTATTCTGCTAGCTGAACAATGCAGGAACATTATGTGACTCGGAGGTAGAACTTCACAAGCATGCATGAAAGGCTAAGAGCTTTGCCAACACAGATTATCAGACAGAACCTTACTGGAAAAAATGAGGCACAAAGATCTAAGTGAAGTATAAAACTTACTGAGACTTGAATGACATGTTGACAGATACCACTCCACTCTCCTGCTTCCTATCAGAACCCAACAGCCAAAGCAGAGATTCCTAAGCAGTGTTTTTACAGGCTAGGCTTAGTCTCTCCCTCATCTTATCAGCAGCCTTCAAAGGGACTGTGGGTGGATCTCCTCCAGGGAAAATTAAAAAAAAAAATTAAAAGCCAAAAAAAACCCCCTCAGAAGTGCCACCTCTTCCATACAAATATATTGATGCAACTATAGACGCTTTGCTTGAGCTGAGAAAACATACCTGGCTCTTCTAAAGGAGAAATTAAAGAATTTGTGCTTCAGCCCTCCAGCCTTGAGTGGCCTTAGAGAAGAGGAATAGCTAAGGAGAGAGTCTAATCAGGATGCAGGGAAAATCAATACTCACTTCTTGAAATGCCTTAGGCAGAAATGAACAGTTTAAGGTTGAGACATTTTTCTGCTCTTTCTGCATGAGAAAATGTGCTGAAGACTGAGTACACAGGTGAGAACACAAAGGTAGGAGAAGGCTTTCAAGAAGACTAAAAGCAATCCAAAACATATTATACCCTAAAGTTCTTTGGGAAATCTTATCTTTTAAAAGTTTCCTAGTTTTGCTGCATGAGAGATCTTTCTATACACCACTCAAAGTTGTCCAAAGTAACATTTTCAGCAATAAAAGCACACCATTGTACTGTTATTTTCTGACTTTGGTGTGGAATACAATTATTTAAGACTCAGTGGGAGAGTATGAAAGGAGCAGGAGTGTAATTCCAGTTCAGGAAAAACTCCAATAACTGACAACAACTAAGAAACACAAGATAGATGCATTGTATTGTAGGGGTGAGTCCCATTGGCTGGAAACCATGACTCTCCCAGCAGGACTCAGTTACATAGCAACTCCTGAGGGCAAATTAACCCTTTCCCAGCTAACATATCTGGAGTGATTTAGGAGACCTTTTCCTTCTCCTGCTGCAGAATAATTTCATAGGTTTGCAAAAATTGTTTGGAAAAAATTGAGTTGAATGCTACCAGGGTAAAAGCAAAGCTATCTGACTCACCACAGGATACTGATGGTACAATGAAGAGAGATTGAAGGGTCTAAATGATATTTTATATCTTCAAGTTTTGTGACATATGTAAAACACAAAGTGTATTGCTCATCAAATAGTTCATGCTTAGTCTGTGGGGACCCAATCTAGAATGCATTTATCAAGTATCAATGGTCTTTCTCATCCAAATTCTGCCCACTCATTGACTTCTGTCTATATAGTTATTGAAGAATTAAAGAGTCCTCAGCTGGCATAGATAGTATTTAATCTAAAAGAGAATTTTTCACTGTCAGAGAATGTGTTGCTTTCATTCAGAATTGCACAGGCTCATTATTGTAAGCTTCTGAAACTTCTACAAATCTTATAATACTAGTTGGTTTGCTTCTAGTGTCCTTTCTAATTACTGACATCAAGTAACTTGATGAATTTGGGAATCTCTGTTTATCACATCACAGCAATTTCCCTATTTTATTTTTAGAACTGCATTACACTTCAGCGTATACATATCAAATGTGAACACAAATACTATATACTCTTAGCATAGCATTATTCATATTCTTCTGGTTATTAGAAATAATAAAGTTTGAATCTAAAAAAGTCAGTATCTAAGACAAAGACTCCTGAAGCTCTCTATTTTTAAAATGTTTAAATTCAGCTACATTAGTTTTCTCCCTTGTAAGAGACCTAGACGATCCCTGGGGACCAGGAAGGGCACATGTCCTCATTCAGGGCATCCCTGGTGTGGTCACAATTCAGTGCTTTGAGCCACAGCTGCACACTGTTAGGAAAAATAGTTACTAAGTTTCCAGAGGAGCAAATAAGAGATCAGGTTGATGTGATATTACACTTAGTTTTGACTGTCTTCTGGTCACAGTAAGCAAGCTCTATTTCCTCTTTCCTTTCTTTTTACAGGCAAAATTGGATTCATGGTAGAATGGGCATTAAACAATGCTTGGAAAGACAGGCACCAGCGACACTGCCCCAGTTCAGACAAGCAGGGTAAGACTATACCTTTCCTTTTCTTTCCTTTACTCTGGAAGACCCAAGGACAGTCTTACCTGAAGGTTAGAGGAGAAAAGCCTTGAACCAATTCATCTTCTGCTCCTCTTCCCCCACCCACCATGCTCACACATGGACACAGCAGGTGCTGTAAAATACACCTCCCACCAACATCTCTTCATGAAGTAAAATCCCCACTCAGCAGCAGCTCCTCAGTTCCCGTTCAGATCAGTCAGAAGAAACCACAGTCTTGTTAAAGTTTCCTTTTTCTTAGCTGCTTTAATAAAACAGGTAACCTTTGTGTGTTACTGAAAGGACTATCTACATGGTTAAGATAGGCCTTGCTTTTCTAAAAGCTTCACTTTCTAAAAGTTCATTTGCATTTTTTTTCTATGGTTCTCATACATCACTTGCAAATCCAGATGGGATAAAAAGATATTATTTAAAATTCTATTTATTATTTAATTTGGCTTCTTGCATTATATCTTGAAAACTCATCTTGAATTACTTAGCTGCTGACTTTCATAAAAGTAGAAGTACCAATATAATGGGTGGGAGATTAGTACAAACGGAGCAACTTCAGAAATATTTTGTGATCTGAAAAATAATTAGGAAGAATCAATTTAATTTCTTATTATGGAGTTTTTTAAAAGCTCATATTTTGCTATCATTATTCAGCTAAAATTGTCACTGATGCCACAGGAAATGTAGCCTTCAAAAGGGAAAAAAACCTTCAAAACCTGAAGGACCAAGTTCAACACACTTATATTCTGTTGAAAGTACCTTTTAATATAAATGCAACACAGATTTATCAAATATTTGTGCTCTTCATTAAACTAATGCCTCCCTGCACCATAAACAACCAGGTGCAAAATATAGGTGTATTCCCATGTCCTCTTACTAAGGTAGGTGATATCAAAATAAATTTCCAACCGTATTATATCAATCTCCAGTATTACTGCATCAGTACTATAGCCATAATTAACTAGCTGCAGGTCAAATTTCTAATAAATCTTTAGAAATTAAATGTATAATTTGTCAAAACCACATGTCCTCATAAATTGATTATTCAGAATTTAGAAGCTTTTTAATTAGGAAGAAATTTATGCAATAGCATGTGTAATAATTACGAATCAGCTCTTCTGTGATATTTTTGTACATCAGCAAAAATTAAAACATTGGAAAACATTACCAGGTCATTGCAGTATTTCAATGTCAAAAGAAACACATAGTTTAAATGTAGAGGTTAAAGATATTTTCCCGTATCTTTTACATCTAATATAGCTTTATGATCTCAGAACTGGAATCATTAACCAAATACAAAATCAATGAGAAAAAGATCTAATCTGACCATTTTCAAGCACAGAGTCACTAAAAATGATTTATGCCACTGTAACACTTTTTTTTTCCATGATTCTGTAGTTTTACTAAACAGCATATATTCTAAGTCAAACTTCCATTTTATGCTACACTAAACAATATTTTGCCTTTCTCATCCATTCTAGCTAAAATTCTGAAAGAGTTTAAAACTTTAAAAGTATCACCTTTGTGACAAGCATCAAGATGATGGGTACGACCCTGGCTGCTAAATAGAAAACTAGAGAAAGTTAAGTGATATTTGTTCATGGCACACAAGCAGCAAAAATTGTACCCCAGCTCCCCTGCTCTCCCCTCCTGTGCTTTCACCACGGGCCTATTCAAACTCTGCACCCCCACAAGGGCTGTGGGTACTTCTATCAACATTTCATAGGAGAAGATTTTTTTTGACAGAGAACACAAAAGCTGCTTTGTGTGAAGTCTGGACACTTTTTTTCTACCTAATAAAAACATGAATAGAAGTGGGACCTCAGCAAGCATATGGCAGAAAGTCTGGAGTAACTGAAAAAAAAGGGGCCTAGGAGAGTTTGCTCTCTGTCATTCCCCACCAGTGTTTACTGGTGAATGTATATGGTGTAAATAAGGAATATGCAGAGCGGCCCATAATGGAACATTGTTTATGTGCACATCCTGGCAAATGCATATACAGCATGGAGACTATTTCCAAGCAGAACATAAACACAAAAAGGGAGTGATGACAAACAAGTATTCCAAGGCAAGAAAAATGTTACTCCATATACAAACCAAACAAACTAAAGTGGTTTCTCCCCTGCTAGGATCCAACTGGCAGATCTCAGCTGCACACACTATGTAGCTGTTAAAGAAATGAGAGACATTCCAGGCTTACTGGTTGGCTTTCTTTTTCTTAAGAGACCTTATTATGCTTCCAATATTAAAAAGAAAAACACAGTTAATATTTTATTTTACTCTCTTGCAAAAACACAACAAAACAAAACAGCCCTTTCTTTCAGCCTGAATAAGAGCTGGGGAGATAGAGCTGATGCCAAGAAAACACCATAAGGAATTAAGTCACAGCTTTTCTATTTCAAGTTCCCACTGAATGATAGAGATGGCTCTTTCTTCTGCAGGTCTCTCTGACAAACCTATTACATGGCTTCAGCAAGTGACACAGTGTGACAGTAACTTAGAGGTTTCATGTCCTGGCAGAATGTTTTTCTTTTAATCATTACTCATATAGATTTAGAAGAGGGTTTAGAAAACCCGAGTCCCTGCAATTTCAAGATAGCGAACCAGGGACATGAAACTTTTTGTGTGCTTACTTCTGGAGAACAGTATTGTGCCTTGACAGCTGCTATGCAAATAAATGGGTGCAATTGTATTAGTTTAAAACTAATTTCAAACACGCAACTAAAGGAGGAAGAAAAGATGACAAGCAGGAAAACAGACAGTAGAGTGACAACAAGAACCACAAAAAGTCAACGGATAAGGCAGAGCTTTCTAAATAATTAATAGGCTTTTTTTAGGATATTAGGCACTAGAAGGTAGCAGCTTTAGTGTGAGATCATAGGAGGTCCAGAACAAAAATGTGATGTCCCATACAGAAATATATACAGAGCCAGCCTGTGATTTTTGCCCATTCTAAGATACTCAGAGTGTGCCTCAATTTCTCCAGAGCTCAAGATATAGACCCAACAAAATTGAAATACAAGTTCAGAACTGGGGTTTGCACCTGTAAGTAAGTTTTTTGCTAGTCCGTCAAAACCTGGATGCAAATGTCCCATGTTCTGCCTTTATGAACTCTTGGAACTTGGGTGCATCACTCATTGGGAAGTGATAGAGCCTGGGCTGGGAATATTGGTAGCACTTTTACAATATATAGAGTCCTTTATGGAATCACATTATTCTTTGATTTTCCTTTTTTTCATTTATCACTTTCATTATACAAGACCAAAAGAACCCTAACAAAGCCTCTATCTGGTGACTGGTTTAATGTTAATACTTTTCAATTAAAATCACACTTTAGAATCTGAAGGAGGCTTACTTAATTTTACTTTTATTTTAATTACTCCTGACTGCACACCTATGTCATCCGAACATTACCTTATGCACGCCCACTGCTTGGGTTTCTCTTCAGCTGCTTGCAGACTTGTACAGAGCCTTCACTGTGCTTCACAAAACAACACATTTCTCGTAATAACTCTTGGCTGCACGGACCACTTATGGCACGGTGACTGGGAATGCACACACCAATGCCAAGTACAAGCTCCCATGCTCTTTCCTCATTACAGAAGGTATTTCTGGTGACTGAATACCTTCTGCATATTAGAGCTGTTGGCTGTATGAAGGGAAATTTTTTGTGATGCGTGCTACACTGGGCAATCATACAGCAAAGAGGAGGATCTGTGATGGCTGTCGCAAAGCTAAGTCACAGTGGGTGCTGTAAAGATTTTAAATAAAAGGGGTTTTAGTAAGTCTCCACATCTTACCACTTACTCTTAAAGAAAGGTACTAAACTATGGGAAGAATCTTAAAAAAATGCCATATGTATAAAATTCATCATGAGATGTAAAGAATCTTTTTATTCTCTTCATCTAAGTTTCACCAGTCAAGTGAGGCACTCAGTTTTCATCTGAGAAGTTTTCAGCTTTAAGGACTCAGAAGAATGGCCTACAAACATGACCAGACTGGCATGTTGAAAGGCTAAGAAACGGAGGGATAAGGAAGGAGTATTCTAAATTAATAGCACTAAGCCTTTTAATATGTATGTCAGCATTAAGATTTATTTTACATTTGAGGCTGACAACACTGAGTAATTCAGATATGCTAAAGTGAATTCAGGACCTGCAAAAGAAGCAACAAAGGCACTGGAAAGGTATTGTGAAAACACGCTTGAGACCAGCTTTGCACTCCTTACCAACTGTCTTCCAAGCTGTGCAATCTTATACATTGTTGTTTACTAGACAACTACATAAAAACTAGTATTCTTTATATATTACTCCCATCCCCTTTTTAAATTAAAATTGAGTTGTTATTTTAACCCCACTCAAGTATGTAATATAGTGATGACTGTAAATCTTTATGATCACAAAATCCCTTTGATTTATCCCTCAGTTTACTAGCTTTAACAAACATAATCCTAAAAACAATACAGAGGAAGATCTTACAGGCCTTCAAATGTTGGAGAGGGAGCAGTGAATGACTGCATAAGTAAAGCTACAGCTTCAGGGCCCAAGACTTTCCTGTTGGGAGGCTTTCTGAATGCTGTTAATAAGGTCCTGCCAGTGGAACCAGGAGAATATCTTCATAAAAAAGGCCTTCAGTGTGGGAAAATACAATTTTCCAGAAAATTTTTAATAAAAAACTTAATAGATGTGGGACCTGAATCTAACAATAGATATAAGTATGTCTAAATACACAGGAAAACATGAATATTATTAAAGGTGGCAAGTCCATCTTGCCTACCCCCCACCTCCAGATCTGTAGTCACGAACATGAGGATGTTCAAAGCTTATGTGAAGATACCAGACCCAGCTCTCCATTATTAGGGACCATATGGCAGCAGCCAGTTAAACACACAAAAAGAATTATTTCATTGTCTGCTCAGTATTCCATGCTGGGACAGCCAGAAGAAAATACATGGAATCAAAGCAAAGTACACCTGCTTTGTCTATCAGTCTTGGCCTTAGCCAAGATGCAATTACCTCCCTGCATCACGACTGACCCTCTGAACATTCTGAGAATCTATATTAAACCAACATTTTAGCACTAACTCTCCCACATGAATTCCAGAGGGTCTATATACAGGCATGGCAGTTTCTTTTGACAATACCTACACTCATAAATGCAACAGATCAGAGCTCTGTTCCAGCCCTGAGGCTCAGCTTGCCTTCAGAGCATCTCCCACGCCATTACAGCACTACTTAGGGGTAACTACAGAGATAGTTCCTTGATCAGCTGCCCCTGATCCACACCTGGCATTGCTGGGTAGAGGAGGCCTGTGTGCCACCTTTCAGTATGGGCAACTCACAGTACACGACCTCAGCCTATGTCCTGACCCTGCTTGTTTTTCTGATAGTCTCTGAACCTCTGCAATTCACTCTATCCACCAACATGGGCAGGAACTAGCAAGTCTAAGAGCTTCCTATGGCTTTTGCAGACCCTCAGGACAGTTCATCACACTCTAGTGGAGAAAGAGTTCATGTGAGTAGATGTGAGACTTCAAAGCCATGAGAAGTTCCTGAAAACAAGAACTGCAACAGCCACTCTTTTCAAGCATCATTGCTAGCAGAGGGTTGGAGTCCTTCCATGCTATCTCTGGAGCTGCGAGCTGCCACCACTTGGCTAGCAATACTTATGCAACATTTTTATATGTGCACTGGATCCACACAAGAAATCTGATCAACCACCTTCAGGAACCATACAAAACTTTGAAAGCTTCCAGCTGGCTCATTTATTTGCCCATCTTGGGTACTCACATATCTTTTATAACATTCCCTTATTAAAAAACAAAATTTTTATGGGTTTTGTACTGTCTAATATGTAAGCATATGAACAATAAGTCAGTGCCTTCAGTGACATCATCCCCCTCCTTGAGCTGAGATATGGAGATGGACCTGATGAAAGAGTGAAAAGAGTATTTTGTACTTTCCTCTCCTGCATGTATCTCCCAAATGGACTTGTCTTAGGTAGGAGTGATGTAATTCCTCTTTTCTTAAAAGGGTCAAAAAGTAGGAAAATATCCCTTCAACACACCAAGAGGACAGTTTATCACGTGGGAATTATGGTCACGTATTTGGAGTTCAACTGCAACCACAACATGTCTCAGTGCTGGCACTGGCGCATGAAACTGGAGGTGACCTTGCTGGTCACTTACATTTCATTAGTACAATGAAGCTTTTACTGGTTTCTTATCAGTGAGAAGAAGAAGTGCCGTCCTGGTTAGTAAAAATCACTATGCTTCCCCTAAGTGCAAAATTTGGTATTGAGACAACCCAGATGCTTAAGCTTATCACACCAACAACAAATTCCCTTCTGGGAGGAACCTACCCTATCTTCTCTCATTAGTTTGGTCCCAATTCTTTCTATTTCTTAGCTAGTCATTATAGCTATCATTACCCTTGCCCCTGTCCAGCTAAAACAACTTTGGCCAAAAAGGCAATCATCTAATGTATCTAGTAGGCTCTCCATGCTCACCCAGGATGTCCACAGTCAACATGGAGACGGGACTGCTTCCAGGATGAGGGTGTTGGACACCTAGTTAAGATGCCAGGAGGGAAGGGATACACTCCTTAGCAGGTGTCATGAAGGGCAATCTCTCAGCCAAGGAGCCAAGGCCAGGCAGTCCTTGCCCTGTAACCCCCAGGGACAAGGCAGGCTACAGCGCCACACAATGGACTTGTGTGGAGCTGAGCACTATGGCCAAGGGATAGAAATCCTTACAGTGGTCCTACCCAAAAGCAGGAATCACTAGAAAGCCAACTGCAGTGCACACCTGCTAGTCTGAGAGGAAGAAGCTGGCATGAGACATGACTGCTTTGCTTTCTCTAAAGGGGACTTTTAACAGCAAAATCTCTAGACCTTAATTTGTCAAAGCACAGTACTACTGCAGCTTCCTTATCTTCAACAGGGTTTGTTCATGTTCAGCACATTGAAATGAGACCACCCCTTAGTGAATAGGGCTGACAGCAAATACTTTATCACTAAATAGAACCATTCAAAGCCAGACAGTACTGGAGGTTGAGAATCTAGGCTTAAACATATTCCTGAGCTAATCATGCTGCTCCTAGGGCAAAAAAACTATGAAAGAAATATGACACTTAAGCACAAAATTAACATATTTTGCAGAGAAATAAGATTAAATTATTGAGCAGAACTTTTTTTAAGCATTTCTGTGAATTCAATTGTGATCTCAAAATATGTAATCTGTTGGGTTCACGTGACATTTCCATTGATGATAAACAATGTTCAAATATATCAAGTAGAGGGTGGCCTACTTGTTTAAAGTTCTAATTGTTAATGTTAATGGATGACTAGTAACAAAATTTGCAATCCTATGTTAAGGGAAAAGAGCCTAGACAGAATTATATGAGAAAAAAAAATATATAAAAAGCATTTTCCATAAATACTTATGTTTTAAATTCACGCCTTCAAAGCCAAGTGTATGCCACTGGAGTAAAGGATTTAACAGTTGTGGGTTTCTGTTGTTTTTAAGAGTTAGGGATACTGGGATTACTCAGTCTATAGAGAACTCAGTGTAGTTGGAAAAGTGGGTGAACAAACAACTTTACTGCCACAGCAAACAAAACCTGATACTGATTTTTCTTATCCATACTGTCGACGTCACAAAAAGCTACACAGATGTAAATCAACTGGAAATAATGGTTACTCTGAATTCTTGCTGGTCAAATACAGCAGAATTTGACCTGACATGAAGGCAGAAGAACAACTGTGCAACTGCATTTATGCAAGAAAATAGTAATATAATATAATCTTTACTTAAGAACCCTACAAAATTTAAACACTGACATAAACTAGTTTTTCTTTAAAAAATTTGTTGCTGAGTTTTCAGGGCCACAGTAGGCTTTCAGACAAAATGACAGAGTATTAATATGAATTTGGGCCAGCATTTTCAAACTGAACATTTAAAGTCAAGATAAATATCTTTTTTATGTGCCAAGTGTTTATGGTTCACAGATAGTCTGATAATGACTGAGTCAGGAAGGACAGACCCACTCCAGTAGTGAATTTTAGAGATGCAGCCCCTGCTTGTATCAAATTAAAGTAACTATGCTGCTGAATCACAATCAAAACATGAAAAGCCAAACTCAAGTCTCTAGAAATACTCAGTCTTGTATAGGTGGAAACAGAGTAGCAAAGTTTGCTCAGTTACTTGGGGACTAGTCTGATCTGATTATTAACATATTTTTTTCGTGAGACCCTAACAATTAAATAAAGCAGTATCAACTCACAAAATACATAGCAGCCTTAGAAGTTAAGAAAAAGGGCATAAATCACATTTGAGACAGAGGAAAATAAACACCATGAGAACTAGTACTTTTTGTTGCTTTAGTTTTTTTGTTTTGGACATCTTTATTTATACACAAGATGAAAAAACACTGCAGAAAGTTTTAGCACAAGTGGGTTTTTAAGGTGATCTCTATCTACTACAGAAATAATTTACATTTCCATTATCAGTCTTAAATCTTTCCGAGAGTCTGAAGGCCAAAGCAAGTTTCTAATCTCATCCACTGTCTACATGACCCATTCAAAAAGAAATCCTCAAAGCTCAGGCTCCTTAAATCAACTCCATTTGGTGCAAGGCTGGGTTTCCTGCTTGTTTGCTTTTAGCCTTCCTGCATATTGGTTCAGGACTTAGGGCCGAGCTCAGCTGCAGAGATAATACAAAATCAGAACTATTCTTTTCCTCTGGCTGCCAAGGAAATCCCTGCTTTAGATTAGAAAATAACTAATGATTGTGTGTCCCTGTATGCTTTGGAGTAGGGCCCTTTATTTTATCTACATGGCAGCTACCTGTCAACGTGTGGTGCTTGGAGTAGCGCACTGGGAGTTCATACACACCAAGACTATCTAAACAGACCATTAAGTGCTAGTAAAGTAACACATGTGAACGACAGGTCAATAAATTTTAAACAACTTATGTTCTCTGCAAAGACCTGGCTGTTTTAGAACAAGCTGTGTTTACATAAAATCAATTTTTACAAGCATCTAAATAATTAGGGAATATACTGCAATAATAATTATATTCTAAGTTCAATATAATAGTTCCAAACAAATTCAACGTATCACTGGCTTATTTACACAATTCCTCCCCCCTCCCAGGTCTTGATTCTTAAATAACTCCTTCTCTTTACAGATGTTTAAGTTTCAACTTGTGTCCAAATGAGAAGGAGCTGTTACTTTTTATACTAATGTGCCCTGATGCTCATCCCATTGCTTATGTATGTGCAAAATGACTGAGAGGTCAGTAAATCACAATTCTAACCTATGTTGTTATTTTACCCCTCCTAACAATACTTGCCAATATTTATTTAAAATTGGATTATTTACCCAAAGCAATCTAGTGTTAATAGGAAATTAGAATTGTCCGAATTCAATTTTTGGATCAAAAATTCAAAAGATTAAATGATGGCTGAGATCTCAACTTCCTGTTCTTTATACAATATCAGTCTATTAATTTAAAAGCTGTATAAGCATACTCAAATAAACACATATACATACGCTCACACCCAATTGGAAGTAGATGGCAAATAAAAGAATCCAAATTTCACAATAAAGACTAAACTAAATGCTATCCATAGCTACAATGGCAAAGACACTGGCAAACTGATTTACAGGGCTGAGTTTCCACTTCATTTTTGTTGCTTTTCAGCTACAGGCAAAAGAATTTAGCATGTTGTGAGTGCTATAAATTCACATTTGCCACAAGAACCCATGATGCCATCTGTTCCCTGGAGCGTTTACATAAAGTATGCCAATGCAAACCATCTGCAAACTGTTCTTGCATTCGAATTCTTGTGATAATGCAACGTGGTACATTTGCAATTTCAAGCAAAGACCACTTGAGCTTCTTTGTAATTGCTGTGCTTAACTCAGATGTTCTATAGAAATCTCTTTAGAGCAGGATCCTGGAGTATTTTGTCGGTGGTTTTGCTGAAGTCCTTGATGTTAACTCTTTACCATTGTTTTCAGGTTTCATCACTGCAAGATAATGGTGCACCTTAATGTAAGGGTGAAAGGAGGGAACAGAGAGGAGTGGGACATCCTCCATTCCCTTGAGCTAAGGACTTTTAAACAAACTCTCATCTTTTAGAAACAAGAGAGAGCGCTGGATTGTATGAGCTGTGGGTTTGCAAAGCACTGCAGTTCTTTCTAGCCACTGCAGAATTATATCTGAGTTTCTCCTTTTCGCAACTCACTTTTTTTTCCCTACAATTTTAAAAAATTGATGAGAAAAAAATGCTTATGAGTTACATGATGATACACACTGATATGGTGAGCAGCAGCAGAAATTTTCTGAAATAGGAATGGTGGAAAAGGTACACGTGCGCGCGCACACACACACACTCCACATTCCCCCCCAACAGCAGAAATCCCTGCATATCCCTCAGCAGTTGGGGCCCTGGCTAACTCTTTGCTAAACAGATTAATTACTGAGCCTCTAAACCATTTTCTTGGTTTCTCCAGTTGCCATCTAAATTTTAAATAACCATTTTTCTCCCCGCACAGTGAATTCAAATGTAGAATTCCCTATCTTGGATCAAACCAGCTACTGTGAGTAATCTGTGTGCATGTGTGTTCTGCTTCCTTTCCTGATTTGCCATAAAAAGGATTGGCCAGTATCACCACTTAGTCATACTTCTTTAGGCAGCACAGCTTCACACTTCTGCTGCGACCTTATATAATATAATTTCGCTCTTCCCTACTACTCAAACATGCCTTTAGTAAAAGCCACTCAGAGAAAACAAAGATCTGGCAAGGGCTTGGGCGACACCCTTCAATTAGCCAGCCTGACACATGCAACATACCCGTGCTGCTGCCACTCTCCAGCTAGGAGCCCAATTGACTCCAGTGCATTAGCTGATGGTTGAAGAGTGTATTACAGACTGACTGTAGAAACGATTAGCAATACTTAAAAGATTCAATCAGCTTGTAATTTGGCTCAGTATGCATTTGTGCTCTATGAAAATGACAGTCTGAATCTTACCTACTCTGTGAGTGTTACTACTGGGAAGTTTCTCTTGACAGCTATCCCCATACACCAGCCTTAAACTAAATCCTAGTAAAATTAGTTCTGAGATTTTAATTTCTATCACTCATTCACTCCAGACAATGTTAAAAATTGTGAAGGGTGACATATATGATATAATTAACTTTGACAGAGAGTTTTCATTTGTTTACATGCAGAGGCTTTATTTTCCATTGTCTTGTTTATAGCAAAGGAAGAAGCAAGCAGGCGCTGACATATATGGTGCACATCACATCCCTCTCAACATTTCTACTGCCAGTGAATGCCAATTTTTAGTGCCAAATCGGTCTTTCGTCAGCAAATCTGCTTTCTAGCTCCCTCCTGAGCCTCTGGGACTAGTACTCACCCCAGGCTGTTTTCCAGAGTGGGTTATGTCATACTTTGTTGGGAGTTTTCAGCATGCTTAAAATTTATGCAAAAGGAAAAAAGAGATGATCAAAGTAGCAGGAATACCTGAACTTCTCTGCCTGTGGTAGCTCACTTTCACTGAGCAAGCCCCAACAGCATCTGTCACTAAAGCAATGGATTGTTTTGCTCAGACATCTGTGGGTCACATTATTTCACAAGGCTGCAGCAAGAGGGGAAAGTAAAACTGAGGCAGGTTATTAATCACTTACCGTTTCCTGTACAACATAGAGGAAATAATCAAGCAGTATAGTGGGTTATAAAGGGAGATTCCTGAGAAACAGAAATACGCACTTCATTTAAGGCATTGCAGGAGGCCGTGTGATAGAGGCACATTCAGTTTGTGGAAATTTGGCTTTATTTTATTTATGAGATTAAGTAACTGACAACAGCTGCCACATCTAAATGAGGGTATGATGGCATTCACCCAGCAACTGAGAAGAGCAGCGCTTCAGATTTACAAGCCTTCTCCATTCATATCCAAAAAGCACAGGGTTTGCAGGGTAGAACAAGCCCAAACTACTCTCAGTGATATTACACGACCAGATCTGGAGGGAACTTGCCCCATATAAATTAATGCCAGTCTTAACAAGAGTAACTTTGATTCATCGATATATGCAGCTGTGTCCTCACTGGGGAGTTTTCTGGCTACATAGGATTTTATACATCTGTCAGCTTTAAATCAGGGATCCAAATATAGACTGCAGCATGCCAGAACACTCCATCAATTTGTCCCTTTCCCTTGGGCCTATAAAGCACTAAATGGGCAGAGACTCATCAGTGAGGGATCAAGTCCTGATCCTACCCACATCCCGCAGTCCTGTTAACCTCAGCAGTGCAAAATGGGAGTCAAAGGAAACGAAGCTGCACCAAATTTTTAAAGTATCACCCCCTGCCCCAAATTTTCGATGTAGAGTGGATTGAATTTTTTTCCATTTTTCCTCCTGCCATGCAAATGTGCGGGCAGTTTCCTGCAGCTTGCGGAGTGAAAACCCAAAGGGTACACAGCATCAGCAATGATGAACACCAAACTGAATTAGACTATCTTCTGAATCATCATTTCTGTGGTGAATAAGGGAGATAAAACTTCCTTTGAAGAATTTTCTAAAGCTACACTGAAGCAATTACCCAAAATACAGCAGAAGTGGCTCATGCAGAAGGAAGGATATGGGGGCAGTGTTCTGTGGTTTTGTGTGGATTTTAGCTGCATAAATATAAGAAAACTTAGAGCTGCTACCTTTGGTAATTTATATGAGGTATTTCTAATACTGACTTTTTCTTCTGTTATGCTTGCAGGACAACAAAGTCTTCTCCCTTTTTCTGCTCTTCCTATGAATTTCCAAAGGAAAAAAGACAGCATTCAAAATCAGGCCTGGCAGATATGGCTGATAATATATGCTGGCACATATAATATATATTATTATTGCTATAATATATAATATATAATATATAATATATAATAATATGCTGGCAGATAAGGCAGCTTGGCAGTTCAATACCAAGTGAGTTAAATAAGAATAAAATTTAAAATTAGCCCTTTTAAGCAGTATCAACTGCAGGTAACAGTGATATTCACATTTTAAAAGGCCTCATATTTCACTAATACTATCGTTATTATTACTGATGGACCAAACTTCTAGTAAATGCAAAAACCTCTACCATGGAACACTGCAATGCACAAGAAGCAACCCTCACACCATTTTTTCTTAAAATTATTACTGAGCTTTTTATTTCAGTCTGTAGAAATAGCTCAGTCATCAAAGACTGTGACCCCCATGAGGGCACTAATTGAGGAATGGATAGAGTTTCCCAGAGACTAACAGCCCAGGATAGTGAGGCTGTGCTGCCCTGCTAAGGCACTGCTGCGAGGAATACATATATGACAAGACCTTTGGTCCCTAACTGTGATGGATACCAAGTTGCTACAGCAAATATTGCCCTGGATGACTGCCAAGGATTAATCTTTTGGCAATTAGGAACTTGTTTCATTTTGCACCATAAGCGAGGGTATGCCTTCACTAACCTAATCTCAGTTTGAGAGATGTCAAGCATATACTTCAATATGAAATTAAAAGACAGGCTGTTTTATCTTCAAAAGAAGTGACTGGAACATAAAAAAATCACTCTTAAATCTATCTCTAGATATAGGATTAGACGAAGACTGACTGTGTTTCACTGATACATACAGCTTTCAATACTCACTTAAAAATCAGGGTTCTAAAAAAATCAAATGACAGAATCTGGTAGAAATTATATTACTTTGTAGTGATTGAATTCTGTCCTTAGATGTACACGCATGGGGCTTCAATTTGACAGCAAAGCTGCATAACCAGAAAGCCTTCCTCATCTGAGCACAAAATCTGACCCACAGATGCAGGAAAACATCTATGTTTGATGTAACAGATTTCTATTCTTTTAGAAGAGTAGCATCTGGACCTGAAAGTATTTTAACACACTGAGACTGATGCATTTGACATATTGTAGTCTTGCTGAGTTCCTTCCTTTATTTGGTGATGATGAACTTGATAGCAGTCTGCATTACCGAGTGATTAATCAGTTGCTTTTGTAAAGGTTATCTGTTTAAAAATACATCTGATTAATTTGGTCCAATGACAGAAGAGGAGCTATAGATCCTGTACGGCTGACCCAGAGGCCATCACTGTATAACAATGGACAGGTTTCATTTATAACATGGTGAACACACATGGAAATCTGCTTGTAATTAAAAAGTGATAATGAATCCATCTATCAAAAGGAAGCTGGTTTGTCAGCAGTTGTGGATGCAAACCCTGATATTTACTGTAAATCCCTCTGGCCTTCCCTGGGGAGTATAATTGTAAATATAAGTCTTCAGCACCTCAAACAAAGGTCTTTCCAGGTTCTGGTTTTGAGAAAGAGATTTTTCTTTTGCGTCAATTCATGTTCTTGCTCTAACAGTGAATAAAAAAGTGGCAAGTTATGAGTTACAGACATCAATCTTTTTCTTCAAACATTATTGTGTCTGTTTCAGCAGAGGAGAAAGATGCTTAGAGACTCTGATGATCTGAAAGACAAATGAGATCTGTACAAACAGAAAATGCTTGAATGAAGCAAAACTACGATTGCCTGCAGGTAACAGAGGATAATTCAAGAGAGTTGTGTACCTAGTCTAAGTTCCTGACAAAGGGTACAGGTCATTCAATACCTATAAAGATTACTGGGGTGATACTAAGGCTGCTTCACAAATAACCTGATTAACACGAGCTTCTGAAGAAGGCTCAGACTGAAAAAGGACTTTGAGATTATGAGCTTTGGACACTGGAAAAATAGAATTGCCACCAAAGGAAATGATCAGGAAGGTTAAAAGGGAATGGAAGGCACTTGGAAGAGCCCTGACAACAGCTGCTAGCCTTTTTCATTTTTATCAGCATTCAGGTGGAAATATCTGCAGATACCAGAACTCCAGTTCCAAACAGCAACTGTAACAGGAACATAGCCATTACTCAAGGTGCCTGAACACCTCCATCACCCTGGGCAGCTGATAATCAAATGTAAGTAATGTCCCTGAAGGAAAACCACAGTAAAAGAGTTCAATACATTTCTGAATATTGATTCCTTCCAGAAACCAGAGCAATCCAGATAGGAGTAAAAGAAAACGGGACATCAGTCTTTAGTGTAAAATCAGTTACAATCCAATTAAGCATCTACCAGAAAGCCAAGATAAACACTCACATGCAGCAACAAAAAAACAAAACCATGTAGTAATAATCCTCTAAGATCTAACACCAGAAGATTAAGAGACCTGGCCTGTTTCACAGCCACAGACAGATGATTAAAACATAAAACACACATGTCAGAATAAAACTGTTAAATAAATCATTTTACAAGGAGGAATTCTAAGGTTTATTTCCACTATTTTCTTGGCAACTAGCTAATTACCTGCTTATATCTTCTTAAGAAGAGGAGGAAGCTGAAAAGAGGCCATTAATAAATCAGATGTTCCCCAGCAGCCTCAAGCCTTTAAACACAGTGGACAGCAGTTTTTACTATGGGAGAGTATAGCCAAGCTCATAACAACATTACTCAAAAAGTCCAAACAGCCCTTCAGCCACCAGTCTTTTCAAGTGTTTGTGGGGAATAAGTCCATTTAAAAAAACTCTAGAATATACACACATGGAAGACAGTGAAGAAATGAAGCACAGTGAAGCAGAAAGGCTTATGTCAGGCAACCACAGCAAGGATTGTGCAGCAGAGTCAAGGCATCAGAGCAGCAGGACCATCCAGAACAGCTCATGATTTCAGAGAGAAAGAAAGTGTTCCCTCTATGGCCTCATGGATACCACTGACCATTCCTAGGGACATGATTACAGCTTTGCCATGAGCACTGAATACCCGCAGGATACAGCCAGGCTGGGGTGGTTGGAGTCAGAGCTTTGTGAGATCTTCCCAGGAACCCTCTCATGGCTAGATATGGCAACATGGAGAAAGACCAGCATAGCAAGGAGGGGAAACGACCAAGGATAATCTTCAAACAATACCCTAAAATATGAAACTCATGACTTCACTGGACAGAATTACCTGTCAAAGCAAAAAGTCTGAAGTAAAAATTTAGCTTTCAACCGTAATATAAACTTCAAATTAAAATAGCATGAAGAAGCCAAAAAAAATCCAAACACAACCACACCACTTCCACCAATGTAATGGGAATGAGCAACAACCTTCAGTAACACCAAATCCAGCAAGAATGTAGACTGCCACTCAGCCATAGATAAATTAACCAATTCAGAAAATTGGATTAATTTTAATGCAGTTGATAAATGCTCAGGACAGTATTTGCAGAAAAGCATGACCAGAGAAAAGAAAGTGTCCGAAGAAACACACTGCCTCTTCCAGCCAAGGCAGATGACAATCACCACCACGCCCTTCTCAGCACTCCAGAGAAACTGTCCAGAACAGCTGCAGCTGCAAGGAGAGATGAGTGCCTTAACAGCCCTCTCATGACAGGACTCATGCCCACAGCCCTTGGGATACCACCACCCAGGTTTCAAAAGGGGTTTATCTATGGGAGACAACCAGTCAGACCATAAGCTCTCACACCAGTCCCAACAGGACCAGGCAGAACTAGAGCATTACAAGACACTGCTTGTCCTCTGTAATTCCAACTGCTCCTATGGGAATAGAAGGAATTTTTCTGGTGCTTGCCAAATGCAACCAAGAGCTGCTGCAGCTATAGTGACCTAAGGTGGACAGACCCAACCACTTGTGCCAGTGGACCTGTCACTGGGAGGCATGAGGCCCTGGAAAAATAAGGCTAATGAAGGCAGTAGAGTAGGAAAGATCAGGCAATAGAAAGGCTCCAGTGGCACAGTGGAGAAGCATAAGGAAGAGCGGGGAGGGCAGTGGAAAGCATGATAGGAGAAGAGATGGAAGAGAAGGATGATGCAGGAAGAGACACATCAGCATGTGTCACTGAAAAAGGTCCAGAATGACTGCCACAGCAAATGCTACTCAACCAGTAACACCAGCCTCTCCCAGCACACCATCCAGCAACCTGCAGAAGGCAGCCTTCATCTTAGTGTTTTGGTGCCAAGGAGTTGAGTGCAACACAGTTATTTGGCAAGCACTGAGCCTTCAAATTCTACATGATTGAATGTGTTTCCCCTAATAAAACAGATTTATTAATACACTTCTATTTTTAAATGTGATTTTTAGAAACTGTGTCATCCAAGAGGTACACTGCAGGGTAGAAGAATAGAGAGGCAAAGAGGGGGAATAGATGCCTTCTGATTCTTGCTCACTGAGACAAAGCTATTGGCAAAGCAGCACTAGGAGAGCAGCAGATACAGAGCAGACACCAAAATCGTGAGTGGTGATGTTAGTGAGGATGCTGGTTATGCAGGCATGTGCAAGAGGGCCACATGGTTCTATTAGATACCCAGAGGTTCTGAAACAGAGATGGATCAAGCCTGAGTCACATGCCAGGTGAAGGCAAAAGCCAGCATTAAAATTCCTGCAAAGCTGGGCATGGTCACTGTTAATGTTTGTGAAGTGCCACAGAAGCTCTACATTTTTCAGACACCTAATGATATTGAGGCACAGAAAGAAAGCTAAACAAAGAGCTTCATTCACTCCAGCTCCATTAAAAACACGGAGAACAAAATCGGTTCCAGACATGTGGGAAAGAACCAACAATTGCTAGCAAAAGCAGTAATACCAGCATTAGTGTTCCAAGAGAAAGAAAAAAAAACATGATGGAATAAAAAAATAATCACATGAATCACAGAAGATGTTTTCAACAATCTGAGCGCAATTTAAAAATAATTACTAAAAGAAATCTAAACTAGCTTGCTGAATTCAAAATGTACATGTCTGAAAGATTAACACTGCTTCAAAGATATTATTGTATAAATGGTCAGTAATAACAGCCTATATAATGAGTACACGGTAATTATGAAATATAGATAGCAGTAACTTAATGAGGACATCATATTTCCCCCTAAGGAAGGACATGAGCACTGATACATCCATCTGTTCTCTTCATACCTAGAGTCTTCTCCTGGTGGCACAGTCCTCACATACTTCAGCCCATATTATTTTGTGAGAAGCATTGGTCAATGCAGTAAATGTCCTTACATTTTTATGTTGACTTACAAATAACAAAAGAGTAGCTCACTGACATTTGATGTAGTAAAAACGTTTGTAGCTAGCCATACTACTTATTTCATCCTTGTCTGGCAAAGCTAACTGAGAATTTCTACTGTTAAGTGATCTTACTGCCCTGTCAAACTGCTCACTCCCCACTCTCCCCCACACTTGGGAAAAGTCTTGCTCATAGCCAGGAAAGCAGTAATAATCCATCATCATATACACAGAGCAGCTCCTCAATTCCCTGTTTTCTTTTATTTTACCTTCTCAACAACCACTCACTTTTCCTTCTTAGAGAAACCTGTCTCTCATTCCTCTTGCTGAAATGGCACCCCTAAACTTCAAACACACTGCCTATACTGCCAATGTTGTTTTTTTTCTGGTATCTCCTACAGCGATCAGGGCTTTTGAGGGCACAGCAGTTCCCAAGTCAGCCTCTTGAACAGATTAAATGGATCAAGTATGTCCAGTATTTGTTCCTGTCAAATGTATCATACAAATACTGCTCTGACAGTGTTTTTATGAGTAGCACAGAAACATATTTGGAAACAAACAAATCTTATCCTTGGGACCAGAGACAAGGATATTAAGGAAAGAGCATTTTGGTGTATGTGAGTGTATGTTTTCCTACTTACTGCCCAGTAGGGCGGAAGGTGAATTGCTACTTACTTTCACAGACTGTGTTAAGATTTCTGATTCACCCTGCCAGGCTCAGACAGTATTATCACCTGCATCAATTAAGGTACCTTAGCAAGGGGTTTTGCAAAAAAATTACAGTAACAGCTTTATCAAAGCATGAAAACATAAATATGCCTTCATTTATGAGGAAGAAACAAATTATTAGAGTATGAATGCATTGTTTAGGGTAATTTGCAAAACAAGAGGATATGCTGTAGGCACTTTTGTTGGTAGGTAAAAAATAGTCACAAGAGAACAAAAAAAAGTCCCACTGAATTTCCTCCCTGCTGGCCATTGTCCACTTTCCTGTTTCTTGGTTGGCATTTAACTGATACTTCTATTTGTTCCAATAAAAATCTGGCCACTGTTACTATGAATCTTAAGGGTTTGTGTAAGGTTCCTTAAAACAGCTGCAACATCAGTCTGGGTCCTCCCAGCCTGCACTCCAAATCACTTCAAACTAGCTCTACAAAGGCTGTCAACAAAGCCTCTCATATAAGCACAACTGCAACAAGGATTTTCTTGATAAGAACAGTCCTTTCCCTAGGAATCTCTCTGCTGTGCTGCAGTTTTGCCCATGAGCCTCTCAGTTTAAAGCCAGAGTCAGGACAATACAACCTGCATAAATACACCTGGTCAATCTGCCCTTTCCTGATGACAGAGAAATAATAAGTTACATACTTTCATAATGGGCTTTTGAAGTTTTTCACCTGTTTCTACTTTTCCAGATGTCCTAGGCCAACCAGCCCCTGCAACTTCTACCCTTGGCCTTTATTCTTCATTACTGGAGCCTCAAGACAGCAATGCTGTCCTCTCCAACTTCAAAGCAAAGGGAGCAAAATCTGACTGTGAATTTCCAGCTGAGGATACTGCTGGATAGGATCTATGTCCTCAGAAAGCAAAGACATAGGGACTGTGTTAGAGGCTATTTTCAGGGAAAAGTAGAGAAAGTGGTTTCAGACGGAGGTAGGATACTGCAGAAAAGCAGTTCCATGCCCTGTAGGAGAGATCTCAAGCACTAGTTGAGCCTCTTCAGAATGGATAAACACTGAGAAGCAGAAGCCTCACTTCAAACTAAGTCTGACTAGTAAAGTCCTCACTGAAAGAAATTTCTGACAAGGATTCAGGAAAAGGGCTGGTTATAATATAAATGGACACACTGACCATGGTGATTGCCCACCCATTTGGTTTGATGTCAACGTAAACCTCATCCCACAAGAGAAAGTAAGGAATTCTGTAACAGCTCCTTCCTACAGAATCAAGGTGGAGTTCACGTGGCATAGAATCATAGACTCACAGAATGGTTTGGGTCAGGAGGGATTGTAAAGTTCATCTAGTTCCAACCTTTCTGTCATGGGCAGGGAACCTTCCACTAGACCAGAGCCCCATCAAACCTAGTCTTGAAGGAGAATTGTATAACTGTTTCAAATTATTTACTGGTGAATGTCTTTACCTCTGGAAGAAGGACCACAATGGCATCCACTGTGGGTGGCTCCTGCACTGCTCAGTCAACCTGACAAAGCTCGGCGCTGCAAATTAAACTCTGTGTAAGTTCAAGTGTTTTTCAGTTGCACCATTAACAGGTCTCAGAGGCAATGACTGTCAGGAGTCAACAGGGAAAAGGTGATATATGAAGAGCATAAATGAGAGCGGACAGCTTCCAGCAATAGGTTTAAAGCACAATGCACTTTCAGCAGTGAGGTTGGACTACTGCTGGGAAGCATTTGGTTCTGTCCAGGTCTCTTCTCTCAAGACCAGCACCAATGCCAATAGTCGATGGAAGTGTTTAAGCCAGAAGAGTGTGCCAGTCTATTTGCAGGTCTTTGTGACTGAAACCTGGAAACTATCAGGCTTTTTTCCTAATATACACCCGAACCTCACCAGAGCCTTAATAGGAAGACTTATTTTGTGATAAGATTGTTTCAGGAGTCAAGGGCCTATTTCTTTACTTTGGGTATGGAAAGACAATAAGAAATTATTCACCTTCTGTTACAGGGATTTTCTGCAGCAGAAGAGACATACACTCTTTTTTGCCCTTTTGGGGCCGTTACCACAAGCAGGATGGGTGAGGCTTAAAACAGAGTATTTTGTGTGCCCATTTCACAAGGGTGCTTTGCCAGTCTGCACAGCTGTTTGCTAGTTCACAGTTATTGGCATTCAAACCAGAAGTGAGGACTGTAAATGAATCTTTGGATTGTACAGCCCTTGAAGATTTCAAAGGAGCTCAGCCTGAGCTAAAAGCTGGCAAGTTGGAAACCATTTAGACATCTTACTGTGATGGTCAGTAAGAGGAAACCAAGTTTCAGACTACCTCCTGCCTTAAGTAAACAAGATACATGTGTAGCCCTGTCAGAATCAACTAGTCAAGAACAAGGTTCAAGCACATTTAAAACTTAATCTATGCTGACCCTGACTTAAAAGAGAAGTATATTGTTGGTAAGCGTATATAAAATTCATTTCTCATTTACAGAAAGGAAAAAGAAAGACCAATTCTGATACAAGCTTACGGGTTGTCTTAGTACTTGAGCCTTCTAGATGTAGAAAAGGGTTTGCTAACAAAGGAAAACATGCTGAGGATTTGATCTGTATTCCAAGAGGTCTTTGCAGTCATATAAAATGACCCAGACTTATTATAACTTCAAAAGACACACATAGTTAGTACTGATTTTATCAAATATCATAGCACTACACAGGCTAGCATTGCTCTTGAAAGCATTTGCATAATGAATAACATATCAAGCTGTGTAAACCTTTACATTTTTGGTTTATCATCTAGATAGCTTTTAAACAAGATCAGAAGCAAAGCTACATGTTTATTTTGCCTTTTTTTAAACTTTCAAGCAGAAATAAGATTTGCAATTTTCCAAGCATTTGTTGTCCCTCCTTCATTCTGAGCAAGGAGAAATGGTCCTGACATATTACATATGACATATGACATAATGGATTTTTGGAGGAATCTTTTGCTGATTAACCATGCAGTGAAATGAAATGCTTAATAGAAAACACTTGGCACAAGCTCCCTGATCAAAATGTCACCTTGAAAATGGCTCATAAGTCATTTGTCACTGTAGATTTTACCCACATTGCACAATACTGGCATCCCATACTAACACACTGCAACTGTGAGTAGACAGCCTGGGGTGATAAGGAAATTACAGGTATTACCTTTCTGGTTATCCACAGATAATTAGCAGCTCCCATAGGTTGCAATGATCTAGGAAATACCATGTCAAAGGCAATCCTTGTGCAAGTACTAACTCTGACTGTGCTTTACTATCTTTAGCCAAGGTTAAATTTGGGTCACCGTACATGTGAACGTATGGAATCACGCATATGATGCCAAACAGGCTTTGTCCACTGTTTGACCTTTACAGAGAATGTTTTTCTTCAGTATCTAGAAATTATTTGTAAAAACTGGCATCCAAAGTGTGAATATGGTTGAGAAGTTATAAACAGAACTAGGTATTTTCATTTGTTCTGCTGCTATGAAGTTGTCTGGGCCCTGACATTTTAGACAGAACCAGCTTCAGCTGAGAAATGACATCAACGTTGGTCCACACAGTGCCCCTTCTGATTGCAGGCAAAATGAAGATTCCTCAGACAGGCGACTCAATTCTCTTGTAAAGGGTAAAAGTCAAATTCTGCCCTTTTGAAGAAAAATGTTGGTAGCTGTTTGCCTGTTTTAAAAATTGCCATATACTCTCTACAGATATGGCTGAGAACAAATATGGTTAGTGTTTTACCCCTACACATCTTTGCTCATTATTTTTATACCGTTCAGATTACCTCAGAATTACTGTGTATTTGAGAACCTCTTTATTTCCCCTGCTTTTTATGAAATTATGTAAATAACTGGAACTCATTAAACATTTGCGTAGAAGTGCCACAGTGTGATTTTCTTATCCAGTATTTGTGTCATATGCAATCAAAATCAATCCATCATGTTTCCTAATTCCCGTATTCTCATCCCATATGCAGTAAAAGCCCCCATCATAAAATTCTGCCCTGCGAGTGCAGTGGTACTTGGCATGTTGTATCCTTTCTGTTCTGCAGAATTTCACACCTCCTTTCATTCTCCCTGTGCTCTTTGCAGCCCATCTCTAGATGTCCACCTTATGTCTGTACGATGTAGCTTCAGTTGACTATGAAAAAAATACCTCAGTGTTATTTGTCTAGTCAAGGGATCAGAGACACTTAGCCCATGGTGACACAGCCAAATGTTCTGCAGACCTTTCTGATAACAGAAACATGCACCAAACCCAGGAGTCACTGTGTAGCCTGAGCAGTACACCACACTGCACACTGTATCACTGAAGGTTCCTTGGACAGTTTCTTGTAGCAAAAACAAAGATGATGTTTCAATTTGTATGAATGACCTGATTCCATAAACAAAATTACTGAGCATACCTTTTATTTTTCAAAGTGATATTTTTATCCCTAAAATATGAGAGCCTCTAGTGCTACCACACCTGTCAAAATGCTTCTTTACTCTTCCATGCATCCCCACATTTGCAGTTTGATCCAGACCATTTGGATGTTACTTATGGTGGTTTCTTCTACCTACAGCCCTGGAAACACTACAATACACAGGGGTGAGACATGCTAACACCAGGTCCATGAATGATTTAATAAGGCCTGAGTGTTTTTTTCTCTCTCCCTGAACAGTCTGTGGTACAGAAGGGAAGAAACAAAATACTTCCATCATCACAGTACTAACATTAACCTTTAGGTAACGAGTACCATAATTCAGGGCATTCAGTTCAGTTCAGAAAAATCACATGGAAACACAAAGAGAAGGATATTAATGAGTATGCCTGAATGTGTCCACATGTCCCTGGAAAATATGGGCATGCTGTGGTGGACCAGCCACACCTTCGTGAATGGCACTTGTGCTACACAAATGGCCAGGAGAATCCTTCAGTTTTACCAGTATTTCTGTGGGGTGTGCAACCCACCAAAGAACAAACCAATCCCAAGCCATGAAGGGGCACAGTCTCTCAGAAGAAATGTGGCAGCAACAGGAAATGTCCATCAATGGCACATAAACGTGGATAAGACACACAGATGCCCTCACCCACGCTGCCTTGTTAGTGGCAATGAGCAGAAGGCACCTATCCCCACCATCTGTGCCTCCTCCTCCTCCTATTTGTGGAGGAAAGACTAGCACATTCCTCAAAAATAGTATATATCAATGACTTTGTTTCTTTCAGTGAACTTTAAGACTGAAGCGAAAAAAATTTACACGTTTGCATGTGCCTTAATCAAGTGAATCTTCAAAGAACTCGTGGATTTGGAGGAAGGTAGAGGACCTGCCAAATTATAGACTCCAATCAGCATCTTTCCACAAAACTGTGTTGTTGAAGTCCACTCACAAAACACAAGGGACATCACCTTATGTCCCTGAAGCTGATTTTGGGAGGTTGCTCTGGAACGTCCCTCCTCTGCTGGCCAGCAAAGCCTCCTTTCCTCTACAAACTGCATTCATTTTCAGATCTGTGCATTCCCAGAACACTCTTGTGCACACACTGTCCTCTAGGTGTAACTAATCACCTTCCCCTGTAGCAGCCTTTCCCTCTGGGGTACTCAGCATACACCATGTCACTGCTGGCCTGCACTCTGCTAGACTAAACAAACTCTTTCAGACCCCCCTCTCCATGTCTTCTCGAGCTGACACTTGCTCTCCTGTTGCACAACACACTTCCAGTCCTCTACTGCATAAAATTTCAATTGTTCCAGTTTTAACGTGTGGGAAGAGCTGAGCCCACTTCTTGGTTTTGCTTAAAAAAAATCACTACCTCTAGACAGTGCATTTACGAAACAGGCTGTTATCAAGTTGTTCATATAAAATAACCTAACCTAGTGAAAATACAGCATATTAAAAAATAGTTTCTATGGATCATTTGATTCTATGATGAAATGTAAAGCATTTGCTACCCTGGAATAGAAACTAGTATTCACCATAATAAGCTTTTTTATTAAGTTTCTGATTAGAACTTATTTTAGTGTCTAATACAGCAAAATCTAATGTTCATATTATGTTGCCTCTGTAGATCAAAGCTTTTTTCACACAACCTGTGCAATTCATTAATTTTATTTTTGTGTATCTAGAATAGGTCATGTCACATTCTGGATGTAAAAAAATAAAATAAAAAAAAGACAGAGGGGGCGCAGCTTACAACTTCACTTTTCCACTTTTTCTGCCATTGCCTTGAAATACATATTAGATTTAATGTGGAAGAGATGATGATGCAGAATGTAACTCGCTCCTTCTGTCAGTGTAAACAGTATATTAGTCTGGTTAGAAAGACAGCATAGGAAGTCCTTCATGGCAGCACAGCAGTGAAATACACAGGATAATGCTACATGTGATACACAAATCCCTAAAGAAGGACTTCCTGAATTCCTTTTAAAGTTTATTTAAGCTTATTTCCTTCAAAGATTTTTCTTCTTTCAGTAGAAGGACAAGACAGCTCTCTTATACTTCTCCCTGAGCTGAAAAGAAGATGGAACATCCACGAAGTGCCTGTATTGCTTAGATGAGCTCAAAACCTGGTTCTGTGGCCCAGAGCTGTTGTCACCTTTGCCATCCCTGGCAGAGGACAGCACACCATTTCTTACACGAGTTCAGAGTAGTACCTGGCTCCCATGTGTTGCTGCTGTTTCTCTGTCCTGTCCTACCCTTCTTATCTCCCAGTTGTCTGGCAACCATGTCTGAAAGGAGAAAGTCCTCCTGAGGGTGATCCAAGGCACCTGAACCAGAGCTGGCACCACTAACATGTTTCCAGCTTCCTTGACCAAGAGAATTGAGGATTTTCTGAGTGACCACTCATCCCCAAGACAGCAGTGGCAGGTATCAGATTAATACCATCTCTGAGGATGTGTCAACACAAACAGAACTTCAGCATGGCTACATGAACCTTTTAACTGGGACAAAAGGTTGTTTTCTATCAGCTGCTTTTTGGCATACATCTGTGTGTGCCCTGTGGTAGAGATGAGGCTGATTAATTCCTCTGCAAAGGATGCTGTGAGATAAGGCCAATCCCCACAGCTCAAGTAAGTGACCTCACAGGAGCATGTCTGTGTGTGGAAACTCCAGAGCTGTAAGTGATTTCTGCCCATGGATGAGTACACAAACCTCCCACTGAGACCCACAGGGAGCCTAGAGAACACGTCTCAGGCTAAAACTCAATCCTACCCTTATACCTCCAATTAAAAGATAATAAAAATTCCCTCCACACATAGTCACGTGACATCTAGCTAATGTTGCATGATGGAATAGTACAACACCCTCCGTTTCCTTTGCCTTCTTGCCAGAAAAGCTACAAAATTAATATTTAGCTTCATGTAGGTTCTTGTCCTATTTCTAAACCCTGCTTGGAAAAAGCGTTTCAGGAACCTCAGTGACACAGAATCTCTCCACTGGCAGAGCTTCAGTAACAGGCGTGTTTGGTCAGAGATGTGCCCCGTGCAGCATCATCACTTCCAGCTCCCCAGGAAATACCAATAGGAAATATCTGGCAGCAACCAGCGCATAGCACAACTGTGTGAGCTTTCTACAGTTTACCCTGCACACAGAAATGAGGAGAAAATACTGCAACATGTTTCTTCCTGTCCCTCCTCAACAGCACATGGACTTTTTAACCTGAATTTTCCCAATCAAGCCTGAATAACAACACCGTTAGTTATTACAGTAGATATTTTCATAGCATATCATCTCCTCTTTAAAAAAACAAGCAAACAAAGAAAAAAAAAAACTGTCCAAGGAGTTCATCCTGAAAAAATAAACTCCTGAAAGTCACACAGAGCAAATTCCACTGTGAAAACATTCTTGTTCTCTTCAGGAATGTGAAACTGTTTAACTCCATCTACACACTGGGCTTCAGAGCCAGGAAAAGACCTGGCTGGGCTTCCTATTTGTGAAGCAAGTTGAATGTCCTACCAGCCTCAAATAAGGCCACATAGAAGAGAAAAGCACTATCGAGGGATGAAATTCTTCTCTGCCCTCTGAACCTGTGAGGGATTTTTAACCATGCATGCTGCATTATGCATGTTTTACTTGCCTGGTCTGAGCATGGTGGAAAATGCACTGTTCTGAAAAGAAACCTCTGCAAATGCAAGGCAAAAAGTGCAGCAAATACTGAGCGGGAGAATCTGGGAAATAGCTGTGCATAACTTTACAAAATCCAGTTGATGCTGTGAAGCTGTCATTTAAATAATTAAGTGCCAGTGAGTGCCTCTACTGATAGCAAAAAGCAGTGAGGGTAAGCTGAGCTCAGACCAGCAACACTCCCTGCTACTCTGTCCCTCTGTGGCTGATGGGTGCCAGAGCAGGAGTGCTACCAGGACAAGGTACCAGAAGAGGTGTGACCCCTTCCCACAGAAATTAGAGAGGGAAGGTAGCTCTTGGCAGCGCATGGCCTGTGCTGTCCCCACTCAGCAACAATATTTGATGTCACAAAAAGAGACAGTTTTACATGTTGAGAGGAACAAAACCGACCTGGAAATAAGACAATAATACACACACACATGTATATACATATATATGTATGTATGTATACACACATACATGGTTTTAAATAATAAAGAGTGCATAACTTGCACATATCATTGCACATACACACACAAACCATGCAAGCATGTGAAGAAAAACTGAGCACTTGGCAGGAATATTCTATATCATCAGACACAGTCAAATGCATGTTTTGTAACAGAAAGTTTCTGTAAAAACACCATGGAAATCTGTGCATAAGCCTTACCCAATTTCAAAAAGGCTGTATGTACACACCACAGAAAAGATCTCATGTTTAATGCAAACAATAAGTCACTAAATTTATTTTCACTTTTATGCTGATTCTAATACAGTATAAAAGTCTTTCTGTTATGAGAAATCCTAAGTACTGTATCCACATTCAGATACAGGAGAATGTTCCTCACCCTTTGACAAACCTTGGGGTGTTAGTTTCACCTGCATCAGAAAACATCTATTTTAGTTCGTTATGTCTATTTTCCTATTGTACTCATTCAGAAGAATAAATGTAGAATGCATTCAGCAAATCATGCTAACAGGAAAATTTTCTTACAAAAATACAAAGGCATAGGGTTTTTTATAGATAGATAGATATGCATATATATGTATCTGAAGACATATGTGCTTTGGCTGTCACTGATCTTCACTAAGCAGGGATTTAACAAAATTTTCCTACAGCAGGACCTTGTTACTATTTTAAAATCATAAATATGTGCAGAGGCAGTTTACAGACCCTTTAATTTATTCTGCACACACTGAGACTTGTAAGATACACACAAAGAAGCACAAGGAGAGCTGAAAGAAGAGATGGTATCTGGCCTAATTTCAGCATCTAGAAGCTAAGTATCTAGTTCTCAGTTAGTCAAGGCTCCTTTCTACATCTAGGAGGTATTTATAAGCATACCTCAGTATCATCCTGTCTAGACAGTCACTCTGGAAGTGCTTGTTCACTGCCTGTCAAGGGGGCTTATGGTAATGAGTTAGTGGGTAAGTTTTAGAGATGCCTAAAACTGGGTGAGATAAATCCAGATGTTCACATACGCCTTTGCAGAGGTGCAGGAAAGCCTCTTTTTAACCCACAAGCCCTCCCTGCCATGACTGAGGGCCACCATCACCTTACTGCGATGGGATGTCCACAGCTGCCAGGCCATCACTTGGCCCATCTCCTACTCCTGAAATGCTACAGCCAAGGCCTGAATACACATCAGATGTGCACCATTAGCAATGATGTTTCCTGCATTTGCAGCACATAAACTTGTTCCTATAACAGCTCTCGCTATTTTCCACCATTTGGCTGGCGCTCAGTGATGTAACCCAGCGTGAATGAAAGAACCCCCTTTTCCTCCAGTCTCAACAATGTGCCTATTTGTGAGCAAAGCCACTGCTTTCCCCCAGGGACCTGGTTAGTAGTGATATTTTATTTAAAATTCTTGTGGAAGCTTATGGGCTAAAGTAACTGTGATGTGAAAACCAGATGTCCATGGCAAAGGAAACACTCAAAGGGCTTTCAGAAACAGGGAGAGTCAGAATTCAGCTTCAGAGACTGAGTTACTCTTCTCCATGATGGGTCCTGGCAATGGGCAGGGGGGTTACATGCAGGGATAGGTAGTAAAACATATCTGCACTTTCACTGTGGGATGGACCTGTGCTCAAATACAGGGGAAAATGGGGTGAGCTGGGGCCCTATTCTCCCTCAGCATTCCCAGCAGTGCCACCTCACTTACCTCTCAGGAATCAGTAGGGGCATAGCCAGCATGGCAGCAGCTTTAGGCATCATCCTGCACCCTCTTATATGGCCTTAGACACCACGTTGCAGATGTCCCCATGTGGTGACAGCAGCTGTAGCAGGTCACGAGGCCAGCAAGAGGCAGCCTCATCACCCCACTGGGGATGTGAGCTGCAGCACAACCAAGCAGAAGCAGGCAGCGGGATGCTGCTCCAATATGCCTAGTCTTAGGAGCTCTTTAGGTACCTCTGCTCAAGCCTACCTAGGCCACTAAAACAGAGACTCACATGCCATCATACTGCAATTATACTAAGAAACTTGAGCTTGGAGTCAATGAAGAGCCAACGTGTTCTCCAAGTACTTTTCTTGTTCAAAACATACACCCTACCATCTGGAAGTTTAAGGCAGCAAGGAAACTTTGATGGCAGGCTTCAGCAAAGTAGAGTCATTTAACTTTGTTAACACCAAAACTATGTAGAATATGTAGAATATGTAGAATAACTAAGGCTAGAAGAAGCCAGATCAGCCCACCATAGCTATGGGTGCAATTTGTGCCTGCATTAGAAGCACAGCTGCACCTAGTTTAGGATTTTCAGAGCATGCCGGTATGACTGATCTACTTAAAACACTAAGATGTAAGAAATTAAAAACTTGAAATGGCTCGACTATAAAACAAGATCCAATTACATGTCAAAGCCAGTCTGGACGTTTTTGGATACATAAAAATTTTGAAGATGTGTTTTTGTAATGTAGGTGTTTCAGTTTTTGCCAAAATAATTTTGAATCGTTTTAAAACGCTCCCTGCATGCCTGCCAAAGGATGTGCTCACTGACAGGAAAAGCCAGTAATAGATGACAAAACAGCAACAAACTCCTTCCCACTCAAAATGCTGGTGAGGTCTTGTTTAAATGGGGAAATGGCTTGTCTGCAAGTGCTGTAACACAACTATTGTACTTTGATCATGTTTATTTTAATAGTTTAAGCTGTAATTATATCAAGAGGAGTTCTTTATTCATTTTTACAATGGGTATAATGAATGCAAATATGCTTTTTAATGGTTTGTGTCTTTCAGTTTTATCCAAGCACTGTTAAGAAAATGGATGTGGGAGTTATTCCAGGATAACACCACGAAAACATATTATGTTTTCTTTTTCCTGTTACATAACAAAATGTGACTTTTACTACAAATTATTATAAGCACACTCCTAGAAGCTGGTCTTTTACAACCTGATATCCTTTTCTGAAGGAAAAATGTGAAAATTAAGTACACAATCATCTATATTCCTCTAACAGTTACCTTTGAATATATATTTTAAAACACCATCTCTGTTCTCTGTATTTTTTTCATAATTTTAGCATTGTTTCCTTATTTTTAAAGACGTGCTTTAATAGACAGATAAAATTTCAAGTATTCTGTCTGTGTTATGACTCCTATTAATTTTCCCACTCACTAATAAAAAACTTCTTCCTTTTTGAGGTCAGAGACTGAAAGAGTTGAAGCTAAACCCCAGAAGTCAAGGGATTAAGTCAGGACATTGCGAGCTGTGATTGTCCAGAAGCAAGCATTGCTGGTGGCACCGAGGCAAGCTGTCCCAGCAATACTCCCAGTGGTATCACCCTTTGTGACATTCATCAGTCTTCCTGACATTTAGTAGGAGACAATACTGCCAAAGCTCGATGTAAACAGAAGTAAGGTGCCTGCAAACGTGTAATCTGTACTGGCCTTCAAGTGAAATAAAATGAAAAGCTGAAAAATGTAACTTATAGGTACAACCAGCAAACATGCACCTCAGCATGAGCCCATGCAAATCAGAGTCTACTGTCATTGCTTTCCACCTTATCACCTCCACCCCTAACCAGAATTTTTTAAATTCAACAACACTAAAGACTGCTTTAACCACTTTAACAAAACCAGAAACATATAGACACACAACACAGCCTCCCACAGGCAGGGAAGTGCTCAGTATTTCCCTGTAAGGACGGCCCTTCTTTAATAAGAGCTTCATCCGATCACTGTCATTGTTCTGGATAATGGATTACCTACACATACATTTTCAAGTGTAATGACACTCTTGCTTATTAAAGACCTCTCAGCTGAAGGGGCAGAATATTATGAACTGGCCAATCCATTCATTTCCTTGAATATGTTATTCAGTATTTTATGCTAAACCAGCAATACACCATCCATTTTAGTACAATGATCCTTATGTTCAATAAAACTGAAGTGCTGGATCATAAATCATTATAGTAATTTATTTTACATTAGACACATTAGCCACTATATTCCATAATCTATTACAATAAGGTGGATTTAAATGTACCCCAAGGAACTACAATAATAACTTGAGAACCAAATATAGCAATTATGGATAAAATATGCTTAACCTAAAACTGCACTAGCTGCATAGACTGCTGTGAACTTTAAATAAAATTTAGGGAGGATGATAACTGTCCTGGAATAAACAAGTAACAGAGGAAAATCGGAACCTCCTCTCTATACTTCAGATAGTTTAACATGCCCTATCTATGGAGAAGCAGATGTTATGCTTATAAACCAGTGTCAACTAAAATATTATTATTCCATTATTACTGGTTATGTTAGCTTTCCATTGTGTGAAAATTTCCCATATTTTCCTGGTGTATTACATCCTACCTTTGTTTTTTAAATAGTGTTCTTCTTTTCTAGCTCTCTGATTAATCTATTTGGATTCTTTGTATGCTCTTCAGACTCCCTGCAACCATTTTTAACAGTTTTGGTAAAATTTCCACAACATGTCCAGACCTCGCTGGTGCTTTTGGCTTTGGGCTGAGTGACAACAAAGGGCAAAGTCTGTTTGTCTCCTCCAGACACAATGTCTCTGCACAGTCCCACAAAAGGGGCCATTGGTAACTTTCTGGCCACAGACCAAGAAGCAATCTGAAATGCTTGTGAACACAGTTTAGCATTTTTCATAATTAGTGCTCTGCCAAGTATTAAAAACAACTACATGCTAGAGAAAGCAATTGTCTTTTTACAAGAAGGTTAGACACTTCAGACCACTGTGATTTTTGAAGACACCTGCCACCAGCCTGGTGCAGAGGAGAAAGAGGATTGAAGGCTCTGAGGCATCACCTGTACGAAGAACTGATTGATGTCATGCTCAAACTTCACATGTGCTGCCTTGTATTTATAAAACCATGTTGTTTTCTGCATAAATTTCATTATCCTTGAAATATTTTCTGTGTTTATTGTCTGGATTTTTTCTTCCCAGGAACAGAAATTACATTTAAGAACTCAGTGCTCACCACTACCAGCGTAGCTGCTCTTGCCTATTACTATTAGTTCTCTATTATTTTCTGTGATTTTTCCAAAATAACTACTATTAAGTTAAATAATTACCTAAGGGGCTTATGAGGTAGCAAACATGTACACTAGAAATTCTCTTTTCCAGTTTTTCTAGAGCTTTTTGTGGAGGCCTATTTACATCACTTTCTTTGCTTACCTTTTTTTTTTTTTATTTCCCATGAAGGCCAAATATTAAGACTGGGTATTGAGTGTAGCTCCTTGTGGAATTTCTAGAAATAATCGAGCAAGTCTAGCTGAAGGCTCATAGGCAAACCACTGCTGCCCTAGATGCATTTATCCTGCCTGCCCTGCACCTACACAGACTTCAGTCTCTTGTTGCCATGCCAGCACCTTTCATGAGAGTTCACATAAGTAAGAGAAAATGCACACATTATTCAGTACAATTCAAAATAAAATGTTGCTTTGGCTCCAAATCGTTAAATATATTCAGGCAAATGAGGACATCCTAACCAAGGTAAGGCAGAAGCTTGCTTTTCCAACCCTGTCTTCATATTTTACTCCATAGCACAAGAGCTGTAGTAGTGAAAGGTGTGCCGAATGCAAAAAAAACCTCAACTCTGGTTTAAATATCCTTCCTAATTTCTATCAAATGTGAGCTGACCTGTTTGTTTTTATTCCACAGTTTCTGACTGAGGGGAGCTGCTGTGGTGCCACCAAGAAGGGAACAATGCACCCAGCTCTGTGTGTTTTGGGAGAGAAAGTAAATATTTTGTACAACATCCATTGTTGAATAAATAACTTTCTTTTTGATAAACAAGCACCACAAATCTGTATATGTCATGAGAAGAATTTAAACCTTTGTGATAACCTTACACCACAGGCATACAGCAGAGCTGTGCAGCAAGCGGCTGAGAAGGGCAGCTACTTTACCATCCCATTTTGGCCCTGCATTGTTCCCTATGACTCTCACATTCACTCACACGTGATATAGGAACAGAAAGGAGACATGAGAGGTGTGCATCTAACCAAGTCACTGTAAAGTTTTGTCTGAAACAGGGCAGAGCCTCAGAGGGAAGATGCAGATGAACCTCAACTCCTGCTTGCTTTATGTCCTGATCTGCGCTCTGCCCCTCCACCAGCACTACAGCTACCTCGACCTGACATCTCCAAAGGGGAAACTATTTTCCAAAGTACAATGCCAAAATGGAAAGTGGTGCATAGTGAGGACATCTGATCACTCAGGAGTTTGGCAGCCACTGGAGTCCTGCCAAGGAAAACCTTGCTGTGTTATTGGGTATTCAAAGAGCAGAAACAGATCACATGGGGCTCTCCTTCCCTCTTGGTCCTCCCCAAGAGAACAAATGGAAGAGGGAGATGAAAGCAACATTCACAAAACCAGGGAGCACGGCATGCTTTCACTGAAGGCAGAGAAAGCATGGGTTGTACTCAGGAGTAAGGGCGGCCCAGGCAGACTGTGGCCAGGACAGCTCAGATACCTGGTGTCCACCACGGCACTCCAGATCAGAACGTGCCATCCAGTAAAAGCCAGTCCTATGTCCCACCAGCCACACCTCGTGCCAGGCAGGCACCGTGCCACTGCTGCCATGGATCTCCAGCACAGTGCTGACTGCAAACAGGCGAGGAGCCTGCCCGCAGTGAGGCGTGCCAAGGCAGCCATGCTCTCCCTGAGGCAGCATGGCACAGGCGGTACAAGGAAAGAGCTCACAGTTTCAACTACATAAAGACAATTATATATGTTCAGTGACACAGAGCGCTCCAAAGGGCCACACACTGATCTTGCCTAGGCATAAGACGTTGTATGTATTAAAAGAGAGACAGAGGCCCTTATGGTATTAATTAAGCTCTCTCTAAATTCAGCCCTGGAAGTTGCAGAACCCAAAGAGCCCTCCCCACTCCCAGGGCACTGGGTGGTGCCCCTACCCTGCACAAGGAGAAGGTCTCCCTTCTAGGGTGAATAACCCACAGCTACCATGCCAGTTTCCCATCCCCAGCAGGGCCCTCTCTCCACAGGTTGTGCTGGAGGGGGGGCGAGGCAGCTCTCCCAGAGGACACCCCTGCCACAGTGTGGGGCGCTGAAGCCCTTCCCGCTGCCTCTCCAAAAGCTCAAAGGCCCTTCCCGCTGCCTCCCTAGCAAAGCCACCTGAATTCCAGCAGCCGCTTCCTGCCAGCACCACTGGCAAACAAACCTGTGGAAAAGTAAATACGTTTATCATGCAGATTTCCTCGGCCCCTTTTTAAATAAGGAAGGGCTCGATTGCTTTCCTGAGTCAGACCCATACCATGCTGAAGCCATATCATTGATAAATATGCGCTCCCGTGCTCATTCCAATGACTACAGCCACGGGTGATACGGGGTTCTGTGGTTTTAGGATAAAATGCAAAAAAGCTCCACTGTGAAGACACATTCCCACCCAGAAGCCAGCGTTAAGTATAATGTGGACTAGTCTGCATGAGCCAAAATGCCAGGGCAGCACAGTGAGATGAACGTGTCCCTCACCCACTCTTGCTGAAGCCAGCAGATACACAGCAGCTTCCTAATGCCTTCCCCTCACAAATAGCAAGGCCTCTTGAAAGAAATTGTAAGTGAAATTTAGCCCTGTTAACAGCAGGAAATAGCCAGCAGTTTGAAATCACCTGGGCCAGGGATTTGGCCTTAAATTTTCCAATTTGACGCTAGCGTGGCATCAGTACCTTTAAAGTCTCTATTAAGAAGGGGTAAAAACAGTTGGAGAAGTCAGGGTCATCTCTGGGAATTTATACGAGAAATGTTTGCTGTACAACAGATCAAAATAGCATTTTGACTCATTGATCCCTTGAATGCCATAAAATCTGAAGCAAGATCCTAGTGCTTAGCAGTGGGAAAAATGAGTTTCTTTGGCCTCATATCGTAATATAAAGAATGAGCAAAATAAAGAAAAACAAAGGAAAAGAAATGAGATATAAAGCTTGAGATGAGGGCAAAGACAAGCAAGCAATTAAAAAAGATATATGGACTTCAATTTACAAAAAACACCCTAAACCTCCGCCTCAGTAGCATGTTTAGCTCTTAATCAAGTCTTATTACAATCGCATGCAAATGCCAGGATGGCAGGACATTCCTTCAAACTATGTTTTCATTAAAGATTCTGCTTTTCCAGAATAATAGTAAATGACACGTGAACTTCATATGAACTATAGGTCATGAAAGGATTTAGTATTGGCATTTTTAATCTAAAAAGTCTGTGCCAGAAAATCAATATGTTTCAGTCGCAGCATTCGAATGCAATTTTCTTCACGTAACAGGGTTCTTTCTTTCACTCCTCCTTCCTCTCCCTCTCTCTTTCTCTCTCCCTCTTCTTTAAAAATAATGAATAATTCCCAGTTTTTCTATGAAACAAGCAGGCACATTAGAAGGCAACGACATCAATAACGCGTTACATGTAAACAGAAAATGAACAAAAAAATCATTCAAGGCCCCTTTCAAACTGGCGTGCTTTTCATCAGCGCTATTACAGGTTCCATTCACATTATCGGATTGAACCACGCTGCATAACCAAGGTGCTGACAAGCCTTGATTACCCAATAACTCCTGTATTCCTTTCAGGCAGGTTCACCGAGAGGACAGGAATGCGCGGCCTTCCTGTGGGGCAGGCTGCTTTCCAGCCAGACCAAGTCAATGAAACCCAACGCCCTCTCGCTCCTGCGCGCCGAAACAGCCCCTGCATTTCCTGAGAGGCAATTATGACTTTTCCCTTCTTTATTCTCAATTGTTTCGGATAACAATTTATTGTACATCGGAGGGGCCAATATAAACATTTTAAACTCTTTTCATAACACTTAGAGGGGGCTGCTAAGTCATCTCTGTAGTAAATCTGTTGTCGGCTCTTTCCCATGCTGCAGAGTCAACAAATCCGTCTCTCACCCAGGGCAGGGCCAGCCAGGCTCTGCAAAAACAGGGGAAAATGAATGCAGTGCCTCGTACATCGCGTCTCTACTTGCTCTGACTTTCCCTGCACGCTTGTTAGCCGCCCACCTTTTGGTTTTCCTTTGCACGACACAATTCTCGAAAGATAGATTGCTCAAAAGAGAAAGAAGAGGGGCAAAAAAGCAGTTTCAGGCCACAAGTGTTTTTCACGTTTGGATTAATCCTTGCTCCGTCCCGAGGAGAGGCAGAGGATGCATTACACACTCGCTCTTTCTAGCAACTTAGGCTGGAGCACTAATGAAAAGCAGGAGACGGAGTTGGCAGCCAGATGTGGGGCGAGGGCTTCTACTGAGAGGGAGCTGGAGCCATTAGGGCTGAGATCTCAGAGAGGCTAATTCCCTCACTCTGTCACTTGCCTAATTCCTTGCAGACAACTCCTTCTCAGTTCCCTAAAAAGTATGCATATATCAAAGGCAATCAAGCAAAACAAACATTTGCAATAAATTTATTTTTGGTAGCAATTTATATTGAACTTACTGCTATTTCTCCCTAACTAAGCAGTTCTTAGTCCTCGTCTATGCATCCCCAGAGTGAAACAGCTGCTTTAGTATCATTTCACATCCAGAGCTATGGGTGTAATATTACTCACATTTCTCTAATTAACTTTTAATGACATGAGTTATCTGCATGTTTTTCTTATTATTTTTTATTGTTTTCAAGTCAAGCAGAATTCAGCTTTTACCTGGTGCCTGCTGCACATGCAGCAAGACTTGTAGCACTGTGTACAAAGCTCCTGCCCGGCTCTGGCTCTGAGCAGCCCCGACCGCCTACCAGCTGTAGGGCCACTGGGATCTCCTGCTCCCTGCTGGCTTCAGTTTTCTCACCAATGACTGTGGGATCAAAGGAAGAACTATGTGTGTTCCTCCCACCTCTGCCCAATGCGCCAAGGCTGTCCCTCTTCCCAACAGGGACTTCAGACACAGAAGAAGGAAGATTTGGCTTTTGCAAGCCCTGGGGATTCTAGAGCAGTGGGTGAAGGAAGGGAGAGTGGTGGGATAGGGTCAGGGGAGGAAATTTTTGCTACTGGTGTGAGGCTTGGCCAAGTCAGCTTATGGCACAGACCTCTGACAAGGCATTTCCACACAAGGCCACACACACATATTATATTCTTCTTTCACACACATAGTATATTCTTCTTTAAGGCCTCAGTATTCTATTCCCAGAATGGTAAGACAATGGTAAATGCAAAGGCATGGGTGCATGGAGCACACAAATTCTGAATTGGTGTCTCAACACTGGGTCTCCGATGTGGCTGACGCTGAAACCATATTGCACAGGCATGCAGAAACGCACACACAAATCTGCAAACAGACACAAGGAAATCTCCCTGCTGCAAATATGCGCTGTCTAGTTCTCGCCTTTTTTTATTTTGTTTTTTTTTCCATTCTCCCCACATGGCTGTTACACTCAGCTCATCACTGTGGTCTATTTGTTGTCACAGGCCTTATAAATGGCAAATATTTTGAGCTATCTGTGGTTCTGTCAGTTTACTTTTCAACACAGCAAACTAAGGGCTTTTTACTTGGTATCTCCTAGAACTGGAACAAAAAGCAATTTCCTACGCAAGTACAAACAAACAAAAGCTAGACCATTTTCCTTCCAAGCAGGGAGTTAGTCTTGCCCAAAGAATTGTGCTTGATATCTTTCAGCAGCAAACACAGTGAATTGGAGTTTTTCCTCACAAACTTGGAATATCAAGCTTTAAACTTTTCTGCATCCACTATCAGGGAAACAGTGTCAGATAGGAGCAATTTAAAAACTGCAAATCTGACCTCATTTTTTACCTTAGGTGATCATGGCTCTAACAATGCAACTTCTAGAAATACCAAAGTATTTTAAAAGCCAGTGTTAGATTAACATAGATTATAGAAACACATTAAAATAGGAGGATGAACAAGATGGATACACAATCTTTAAAGAAAATTCTTGTAAGGCATTTTCTGAGCCACACCATTTACAAAAATATTTCTATTTTACCTGTATCTACAGGAGTTGGCTACATTAAAAGAAAATGGGGAGTAACTGAACTCCAGGAAGCCATAATAGCAATGGCAACTAATTACTTGCCTATTGAGTACAGAACAGACTTGAAACCTGTGTTATGGATGTGCTGATATTTGGCTGAATGAATAACCTATAGAAATCTTACAATCAAAATGCAGAAGTCATCACTCCCTTATTAATTTAGTAATGAATTTTTTATTTTACTTACTCCTAGTTTATGTAAAGAAATCAAAATTGCATCTTGTTGCATTTATGTGGTATCTCCCTACAAGCTTAAGGACAAGTGTTACCAGGCAAATGCTCCAAGGAATATTTATTAACTGTGACTCTAAATTGCAGTCTGTCTCCAAACAAAATCACAGTTGTGAACTTTACAAAATCTCAGCATGTGACAAAAAGAGACCAAAACTGGACTGCTGGATTTTTGCAGTTCAGTCTCAGTTCTCTTAGGCTGGGACATAACTACCACATCTTCAACTTACATACATTTTACAATCTTCCCTTAAAAATTATCTGTATTCTTCAGCTTCTGTTCCAATGCCTACCAGAATAGAGACTCCATATAGAAATTTGGTTAAAAAAATCTAAAAGAAAAGACATGCCATCATCCCTCTACATCCACCGTATTGTTTATTGCATGTTAAATTTTGACTGCTGTGGCCTTACATGATTTTTTTTAAATTTTCTGAGAAAGCTTCTTCCTTAATCGTGCTGAACAAATCATAATGATGTTTTTTAATAGATGCTTGGGGACAGTTCATAAAAACTCTATGCACCATTCAAATAAAGGTTTTATAGAGCTTAACCAGATAAAGATGAAATTCATCTGTTTTCAAAAAACTATTATCCTATACACTGAGATATCCTTTCTGCAGTCTGGCTAACCATCCCTAATCTGTTATATCACCTCCTGGGACAATAAATCATAGGAAAAGGAGAAAAAGCAGGCTGGAGTGTGAAGAGAGTGCTGTACCACATAAGCATAAATCATCATCAACCCATATTTAAACTTCAGAATAAAGTCCATGAACACTGCAATCCCAGGAACTTTAATGGGACAGATTGCGGTGCTGACATTGTTTTCCAGTTTATGTGTTATTTTTATTGCCACTGTATGATACTAAGTCCTTTCATTGGGAAAGTCTTTAATCAGATGATTTTATTACAAAGTTTTGCTGCTCTGTTAGATCTTGCATGGCCTTTCAGTCAATGCATTATCTTTGTCTCTCTCTGCCATACAAGCAGTAGATGTAACATCAGCCAACCTCCTCTCTTCTCACTAAATACTGGCATCAGACATCAGTGATACCTATCACTGGATGACACATCCCTCTGCATCCCAGGATGTAATGCAACATCCTGAAAAAGCTCTTCTGACAAATGAACTCAAGCACCTTGAATCCCTGTCACTCAAAAAACCCAGCCCCAAACCATCAATCTGTATGGAGTAACCCACTCCAAAACAAATTTCAAAGGAAAAAGAATCAGCCCAAGATAGAAAAAAGTACTTTGGTCTGAGCCACCAAAGAGACACCACATTAAGTTAACACAGGGCTACTGTGCCAGCATGGCAGGTGACTTCTCTCTCTAAGCTGTCTCCCATCCATCCATCCATCCATCCATCCATCCATCCATCCATCCATCCATCCATCCATCCAGATTCAGACCAGTTTTGCAATGGAACTGTTTCTAAATCTATATCTCCTTCTCAAGTGCCAGTGCAGGTCCAATGAGACACATTACCAGCTAGACAGATAGCCTGTTCAAACTCAAGTGGCAGCCATCAGGCCGGCTCTGCTTTCTGAAGTAACAGCGATGTGTGCAACGCTCAGCTGTCTGAAGGACCAAACAGGGCTGTAAAAGGAGTTTTTTCATTAATTAGTCCCTTAGGAAAGTGTTTACCCCAAAGCAAACTGCTGGCAGCATGAGATGGATGAAACCTGTAATATTCACCACGCAACAGTGTGTGGAGGGCAGCAACACTGGAACTGTGCGCTGCACAATTTTTGTCATTGCACAGCAAACTTTTCCTTTTAAACACAGGAATAAAAGATTTAGTAGACTGTGTGACAAACAAAATCAAGAGACTGTTTACATAGGAAAACCAGCCCTCTTGTAGCTGCACAAATAAATAATATTCTTTTTTCTTTGAAGAAAGAGCATATGCTCAACATTCCTTTGTCCTGTATCACAATAGAAAAACCCTTTGCACTGGAATATCTGAATCACTTCTTGGCAGTCCCTCAAGGTAAACAGAGTAAATTAAAAATGAATGTTTACTGTAGATGCACACATGCACACACACACACTGCAAAGTGGAGTGCTGTATTTGCCTATCAAACATAAGAAGCAATTGAGTCCATCAGTCATTCAAACAAGCAACTGAAAAGGGGAAATAATGGGATGACAACACCAGAAAACAACCTCCCAGAAAGAGATGAGTTTCCTCATAGCCATTTGTCTTGTCTAATTAATCCCACATGTGGGACTAGGCTGGAACATTGAAAAAAATTAGGTACAAAATATTACTTTCAGTGGAAGCTTCAGAAGTACAAAAGAAACAGAAATGCTTTATGGTCACACTTTGCTTTCAAGCCCCCTTTTTCATATCATCTTCTTAATGTGGGACTTGGCCCCTATGCCTAAGATAAGACTAAGATAGTGTTAACAGCACAGAGGAAAGCAATTGGAAAAGCTGGGGAAAATTATGTTGTTGCCACTAATAAAACAACTTGTCAGTTCCTAATAGATTTAAAACCTGTCTATTAGGTTGCAGACTATTCCTGGGCACCCATGGAGCGGTCATGCCCAAGAGCACTTCTCTCTGCTCAAGACCGGTGAAAAGGGCATGACCTATTCCCTTCCACGCAAACCTTGTCACAGTTTATCCGTATTTTTGTCAGCTTGGAATTGGACTGCTGTAACACACTCTCCACAGGGCAAAACAAAATGCAGAAACAAATGCAGAATGTGTCAACTGCTGACTTAATGGAGTTTCATGCCAGGAGCTTGTTGCCCTAACGCGTGCGGGTCTGTGATATCTATCCTCACAAGAGACTGCATGGGTAGGGCAAGGTGGTGGGTTTAATATGTGAACCCATAAATTTTTCAAAGGTATTCCTGATCCTGAGTATGGAAACAGACACACCTGCCAAGGTTCTGGCAATTGTGGCCACTTTCAAAAGATGTATTGGGGCTTTTTGTTGGTTTTTTTCTTGCTTTTTTTTGTTTGCTTGCTTGCTTTGAGTGTTTGTTCTTTGTTAGTTTTGTGCATTTTTGAGGGATTTTTAAAGTATACAGCAGACACCTCCTCCACTACTATGTGTATCGGGCAGGCTACCAGAGCTGAAATGAAAGCAAGGCTGAACTGAGAACCCCTTCAACATGCCAAGAAACATCCTCCATATGCCTACTCCTCTGAAGCTGTCTACCTATCTCCCCATTATGAAGGTGAAATAATGTGAGCAGAGCTAATCTATTTCCACTGGCTTTTGGGAGCAGAAGGGACTGTGGGTTGCAGCATTTCCAACTGCAGTCTGAGGGGTGAGAGATGTCTAACAAATATTTGCTACAATATTACTGATGCAGTTAATAACATCAGGATATATACTGTACACCACTGGAGAGTTGGGCAGAGAAGAACATTCTGAAATTCAACAATGGCAAATGCAGGGTCCTGCCCGGGGGGAAGAATAACCACATTTACCAGCACAAGCTGGGGGCTGAGCTGCTGGGAAACAGCTCTGTGAAGATGGACCTGGGGGTCCTGGTGTACAAAAATCTCTCCATAAGCCAACAGTGCGTCCTGGGGGCCAAGAAGACCAATGGTGTCCTGGGGCACATTATGAAAATCATTGCCAGGAGAGCAAAGGATGTGATCCTGCCCCTGTACTCAGCCCTGGTGAGGCCTCCTCTGGAGTGCTGTGTCCAGTTCTGGGCTCCCCATTACAAAGGAGACATGGAGCTCCTGGAGAACGAAGACTGCGAAGATCAACCGGGGACAGAAGCATCTCTCTTATGAGGAAAGGCTGAGGGAGCTGGGCATTTTAAGACTCAAGATGAAACTGATAAGGAACCTTTTCAATTTCTACAAGTATCTGCATGGAAAGTGTCAAGAGGATGGAGCCAGGCTCTTCTCAGTTGTGCCAAATTATACAGGAGGCAATGGGAAGAAACTGATGCACAGGAAGTTCCACTTAAATATGAGGAAGAACTTTACTGTGTAAGTGACCATGCACTGGAACGGGTTGCCCAGAGAGGGTGTGGAGTCTCCCTCACTGGAGAGACTCAAGAACCCCCCGGAAACAATCCTGTGCTATGTGCTCTCCAATGGCCCTGCTTGAGCAGGGAGGTTGGACCAGATGACCCACTGTGGTCTCCCAACCTGACCATCCTGTAATGCTTTTAATGCAATGAAGTAACATATACTAAGTAGCCTTTTGCACATCAAAAAAAGGGTTGAAAACTGTTCTGGCACTTGGCACGGTGACACAGTGTGCCTGCTGGCATCATTCGCCAAAGAATTCCCCCAGGCAACATCCCACACTAACGCCAAAAGGGAAAGTGGCACGGAACAAAGCACCAACAACCTAACAGCTTCATACACAACTTTGCACATTTTGGCAACTTTTTAACAGAAAAGTAAAATGAGGATTCAGATTAAGTGTTGTGGCTCCATCTAAAGCAGGTTGCAGTGAGCTCACTTGAGGCATGCAAACAGTAATGTGTGCTGTGCGTGTGCATACCCATCTGTATCTGCATGTGTGTGTACACAGATCTCCTGGCACCCATATGTGGATCACTAGAACACTTCTGAAGCAAAGAATATTTTTAAAATCTTTTTGTTTCTCAGGAGTACCATAAGGGGCGTTTTCACGATTTTTCTAAAGACAGTCCCTAGTTTGCTCCTGCAGAGTACTTCTTTCCCCCCACCTCACCTCCCAAACTCTCTTCAGTTTGCTATCCGAGCAAGGAGGTGTCACTTGATCCCTCCCACTTCAGCCAGGAATGAGGTGCCTGAAATGCTCTGTTCCATTCCACTCTGCCTCCATTCTGGGAAGATGCCTCCCATGCTCAGGGACATGCAATAGCCCATGCCAAGGTAAATGCATTTAATTTATCTGCTCCCTGAAAACCACTTCTACCATGCTTCCTGTCTTACTTGAAAATAAGTGGGTTAATTCCTGTTGCAATATATTTGAACCAGATGTACTTTTATTTTTTCCCCCACAGCCACAAAGAAATGGGGAATTTCAAAGTTTTCCTTCTCCTTTGAAGGAAAATCTACAATTTGGTTATTGAGTCAGCTCCAGATCTCACATAGAAACACCTTGGTATTCAATTCCTCCTCTACTGTATTGCACTTGCATGTCTTCCTTTGGCATTTATGGGGGCCTGAACACAATACATCTGTTAGAAATATTTCCAATGCATAACTCTCTCAATAAAGTAGGAAGAAGCATAAAATTCTGGTTAGCATACCAGAATTTTATGTCAGGAACACTAGTAACCAAAATGCCTACCTTTGCCATTGGAAACCTCTTCAGGAGAAGAGTCAGGTGAGCGTACTAGCAGAAAGGTCTAAAGCGTGTATCAATACACATCAAGATTTAGGAAAAACAACAGCAGAGAGATCTGTTCTGCTAGCACTGCTAATAAATAAGGTATTAAATCGTTAAGATTTCAATTACAAGGGAAGAATGTGACTAACCAAATAAAAGCAGGAGGAGATGAAATAAGAAGTAGGTTAAAGATTAATATTCTGGGTTCAGAACAAAAGGATGCTCTTTTGTGGCACTGTGCTTATGCCTCTGAATGTAAACATTGTTCCGAGAACCATTTTTTCTTTGCCCAATCTTTAAAGGGTAATAAATTAGACCTTGGACAGCCATACAAGCTGCTACTAGATGTGAATGTGAATGTGTCTGTAGAAAAGGCTGACTTTCAATCAAAGTCTATTGAAAGAATAGTTGGATTTTCTAAAGAAGCATGTTGTGCCTATTAACCAACTTACAAAAGGGGCCATTTTCTTGATTTATGTTTGGTTGCTATAGAGATCTTGCAGTACAGACTGGCAGGTGAAGCTCCCATTTAACAATCTCTCAGGTTTTTCTTAGCTGTACTCAGAGGACACAGAGCTACAGTAGGTAAAAGCCACCACACAAATATAGCATATCCGTCAAACTTAAAGATCAGATTTAAGGCTTTTCAAGAATTTATCGGGAATATGGTACAGTTATTACACAGTCTTTGCCCACAAATGGTTTACACCCTGAAAAATCTTATTGCAGCAAGCTGCTTCAGCTCTGTTGGATTTTGTCACTGATCCACTTCTTATTCAGCAGGTAATTACGTGTGAGCAGGATTCCAGCACATCGCAGGGTTGTCATTTATTCATGGGGTTTTTTGCAAAACATACAACACATTCACAAGGAAAAACCTCTGCTCTGCAGCAACCGATGCCAATTTGTGCAGGGAGGTGTAAACTAAAATGGCAATAATAATAATAATAATAATAATAATAATAATAATAATAGTAATCATCATCATCATAATCCCCTTGTCATGAAACTCAAAAAACCCAGAGAACGTGCTACTGAGAAACAACAAATCATGTTGAAGTCACATGAAATACTTCTGTGTGTCAATAGGTCACAGGCAATTCAAGACCTGGACTTTAAAATGTTATTTTATAAGACCAGGTCTTCGGCCTAAACTCTGACAATAAGTAGCTGTGCAGAAGCTAAGAGTCCTGGAAGAGGAAATTATCAACCTATGCAATTTTCCAAACAGCAATCCCAGAGGAAAAATTGCAAATTTGCATGGCAGTATATGCTTCAATCAAAACCAAATGAAACCAAATCAAATGAATATTTAGGATGCCAGTCTTCCCTTAGTTGAATCTTGGCATTGACAGATACAGTATCAAATATAGAAAACTGAAAAAAAAGTTTTGAAAAAGAAAAAAATAATCAGAAATACTATTTTTACTGTGTTTAACACAAGAAAAAGAACCCCATGACAATCATTTCCATGTGTCTCATTGATTCAACAAGGAAATTCTATTGGCCGTCCTTATCAAAAAGGAATATGTAATTCATAAACCAGTGATTTAATTAAATTAACAAATTTTGAAAAAGGCAGTGTATCAAAGCTACCTTACTTATCAGTATCTTCCACCATACTATTAGAATTTTATTTAATTTATTTTAATAAAGAAATAGAGGGGAACAAGGAAAATGGAAATTAAAGCATTATGGCTCCCCATATTTTTACAAAAGTAGTAGGAGCTGACAGGGGTGCTTTGGCAGAGCCAGTCCCCCACAGCTCCCCTTACCACAATCTCTCTACTCACAGCCCATGTTCCTTAACCAGCAACTCCCACCTCTTGCCAGGAGAAATGACCAGTTTTGCTTCTCTACCCTGCACAAACCTATCATGTTCACTAGGCTCACCCAGGCAGAATCAAACTACATTCATCAACAATGAAAAATACCAAAACCACCACCTTTTTTTTTTTTCAGTTATTGCTTGAAATTGCTCCCAAGGAGGCCTGATTTCTGTTCCTGAGGCATATTTAGTGTCTGAAGAACAAAGATGATATTTGGGGACACCAAACAGCTGGAGCCACCAATGGCTGAGAAGGCATCAGCACAGCGTGAGATGGATGTAGGTGGAGTAACTTCCATGGGCAAAGGCAGCTTAATCCAAAGCACATCAACACAGAGAGGTGAGAGTCATAGATGGCATTAAAAGGTGTAAGAGAATAAATGGTTACCTCTTGTAAGGCAAATACAAATGTCTCTCCAGAGGCAGATGGCTTGGGGATTGAGGCTGGTCTGACCTTGTACAGCTGAAGTTAATGAAAAGGAGCTTTGCCACCAAGTTCAAGAGGGCAGGATGGAGGCATGGGCAGGAGGAGCTATGACGTCAGACACCCAGAATTCAGCCTCTCCAGAAATGAACTTCCCTTTCTAACCCTCTGTCAGAGCAGAAAGCTGCAAAAGCTTGCTTATGGGTTAAAAGGAGGAGGGGAGGATAATTGCGGTAATCTTCAAAGGATTTGTTTTAATTTTTGCTGAAAGGACAGCAAGTCTTTCGTTGTTTGAACATATGGCTTTTGGGGAGAGGGCTCCGAGTTATTTCATTACCGCTCTTTTGAAATTTTGCTGATTATCAGGAACAAATACGGCCTTAACACCAGAGCTGTGATGAAGAGAGATGACTTCCTTGTAAAGCTCCTCGTTGTTTGCATCTTAGTAATTATTCAGCAAATGGATTCCACCTGTTGTACTTCACACAGCACATACAGATGGGACTGAAATATATCCTGGATTTATACTTTATTTGGACTAACAAAGCCAGGATTTGAATTCAAGGGGCAGTGAAAGAACTAAGAATGTTCTGCATCAGAGACTTGGAAAAAGAAATACAGGGCTTTGGCTGTGGCCCTTCTGCTCAGATTATCTCCAAATACTTTACACAGTGACTCCTCCTAAGGAAAGCAGGAGCAATCAAATCCATTACACTCTGCTGCTGAACCCTGTCTCAGGCCTCCTTCTTGACACATTTTTTAACTTCCTGTAATTTATTTTTAACATTAAAATCACTGGCAATATTTTGACCAACTCCTGCTTTCATTCCAAACCATGATGAAGGCAGATTTGACTGCTAAAACAGTATTACACAATATCTGTCATCCAGATTGGACAGTAACTTATTAGACCCTGTTTTATTGAGAGTCTGCATGTCGGCATTTTGTTTTTATACCTTGCATGTGTTTTTAGTGTTGAACTTGGCTTTTCCACGAATCTTATAAACATAAAAAGCACAGAGACTGAAATCCAATCAGTCCCTGCTGAAGTAATAGGATTTTCGTCACTGATGTCCACAGGGTAAGATTTCAACCCAGATTACTAACAGATTTGGGTTTTTAACAAAAATTACAATTTGTGTTTCTCCAATGTACACCTTTTGACTGGAGAGGTCAGTAGGGAGGAAAAAAAAATCGGGAAGAAATACTGCTATTAAAATCACATTCTATACATCCCTGTGCATGTGCATGCACACCCACATCTGGAAGAGCTGCTGAGAGCACAAGGAGTCACACAAGGTCTGACACCCCAGCTAGGAGAACACCATTTTTAGACCTGGGATCTCTCAATCCCTGAGGATACATCCAATATCTTAGAGGTTCTAAACAGTTCAGACAAAGAATACTTAATGCCAATCCCTTAAACATATAAAAAAATACATTTTCTACCTTCTGTCACTCTACAGGACAGAATTCTAGATTTTGGTCTTCAATACACATACACATGATGTATATTAGCAAACACAAAAGAATGACAACATCCATGTGGAAAGGTGCTGCATCATATAGTAAATGAATTTACTGAACACGTCCCCTCCCTTTTGCCGGGTAACTTTTGGTCCTTTTCAGTTTCAATGCATTTGAGGTCCTTTTGAAAGCTGTGAATTGTGATTTCATGAAAAGCAGAGAGGGTAGAAAAAGAGGCCATCTTCTCCCTGCTCTGTGCAGAAAGGGACAACTTTGGAAATCTAGCTTCTTAGTTGTTGTAAAAGTTTAACAACTACCTTCAGCTCCACCAGTGAGCAGTAAATGTTTGGTGTGCCCACCAGTTAAAACTTGAAGGTTATAACATCAACCCTAGTAAGAGAAAAGTACTTATGTCATTTCTAAAGGTGTTTTGCTGCTTAATAAGCATACCTCCTCACTCTGCAGGAGCAGGATTTTGGAAAAAAGTCACAATAAAACTTAATGCCCTCCAAAAGATTCTTAAATAGCTTTTCTATAACCCATATGGCATATAAATGAATATAGGATAGTGTTGTGTAACAAGTTTATTGGCATAGAGTTGGTATGGCCAGATTACTTGTCCTTTTAGTATGTAACCTTAGACTGCAGCCATCTTAAATGCTTGCTGATAAATCTTAAATGTACCAGTCCATGGTGTGTCATTTGTTCATCATACATTCACTTCCCTTGGAGTACGTAAGTAGATATTTACATATAAAATTCTGATGGGGCACAAAGGACTCGATTAATGCATTCCTTTGTAAACCCAGGGAACCCACTATGTTTTCTATCACGGATAAAACTTCTAAGCTTTTAAACTCACTAATGTATTTTAACAATTACTAAGCTGTTGTTACGGCCTGTGAAGGTTCCTGGTCTAGTAACAATGGAAACTGGAGTCTTATGTTTATCTTCAGGCCAGGACTGATGGAGGCAACCACAGTATATGCTTTCCTAAACTGACCTGCTAATGACCTGAATCCTGCCCTGAGGAGTTAGTATCCCTTGGAATAAGAAGATAGTTAGCTCTGATGCCTGTTCAACCTACTCATTCTAAAGAAATTGCCTCATCCAAGCTAAGTGGTTTAGATCCTATTCTCCAAAAGAAATCATTCATGCATGTTATTTCAGAAACATAGATGTTAGTTATGAAAAATATATCATTAAAACCTGAGCAGCAAAAATTAACATGGCCAGTGCCAAATGTCAAGGAAAACCTCGGTATCACAAAGACTTGATAAAAGGGTTTGACTGCTTATTCTTTCCAATAGTACAACTTCAGTGTGCCTGTTCTGTGCATCAGCCATTTTTGTGTCTCTGCTGAACCAACCAAGGCCATCCAGGGATACCAAGTTCTTTCCTGACTACCTTCCTCCCTTAGAAGGAGGGAGCAAGCAGTTTGGATTAAATAGTGACCTCATTCACTCTTTGGATAAAGCTGATCTGCCTTGAAGTTATAATAAATTCAACTACACTAAATAACTATTTTGCTTTATCATATGCGTGTGCATTTTACATGTTTTTGATCAAGATCAGAGATAGAAAAGGGCACAGGATGGCTATTTCCATGATATCCTCCCACACATCTGGAGATTATTGACACAGCATTCCAGAAGGATTGTATAGTTTGGGAAACCCCAAGATGTTTTGATCATTTACTCACAAACCCAAACATGCAGCCTTACCAAGCACTACCAAAATACCACACTCTTTAATTTTCTTCATTATCACAGAGTAATGATATGACCAGAACTCCTGCTTCCTGGAGTCTATGTTCTCTTCTTTATCTCTGTGTACATCTGCCACTCAGTGTTGTCCAAAATCAGACCAGTACTTGCTATTATTCTATTACAGGTTTTCCTTGAATGCTAATCCCCTGGGAATCTGGCATCCTAGTTCAGAGCAAATCCTGTTCATGTACACACTCAAAACAAAAACCCAGTTTACAATTTTTCAGAAACACCAACAACAAAAATTAAAGCAACAGTAAAATTGCATGTCTATATAAGTTTCTCAACATAATTCCCATCCAGATAAAATCATGAGCCTGAAAAGGTCACAAAAAAGTTTTCTGAAATTTTGCACCTAAAACATTTCAATATCTTGCAAAAAAATTCTCCCTCTCCAATTCACTTTCCACTTCCTCAACCCCCCTCCAATGGAAGGGAATAGGTTTGTATTTTGAATGTTAACTTTCAGGCAAATCAGGTAAATTCTGCTCTGCAGATCTAAATATTTCTTCCTTGGGATATTCCACACTTCCAGAAGCAACATTTGTCTTCTTCAGCATGTAGGGAAAAAAAAAAAAAAAAGAAAGAAAAAAAGTAGTACCACACACATGGATATGTGTAAACTTACCTGCCACCATATTCATCATATATAAGTATAAAAAAGTACTTAGCAGTAAAGCCTTTCTTGAAGATTTTACAGTAATTTCCTTGCTCGTAGACAACTATTCAAACTTACAGTCTCAACTGCCTCTGAAAACAAATTCAGTGACTCCTAGAAAATTCATTTAAAGAAATTATTTGGTACTTCACATGGAAAGCATGCTACCTATCAACTGCTCTACCCCTGTAAGGACAGTGGGCACAAATAAATCATAGTATATGAGGAGATCAAAGGCTGTTCTTTACAACTTTGCTCATTTGAACATATACCAGGCATGGAGCTAGGTTACCCCAACAGCTGGGATGAGGGTCAAGCCAGAGCACCTGAGGCTTTCCAGCAGGATGCACCTAATGCTCTGGCACCAGTGGGGGAGACAACTCCTCATCTCCAGCAGACAGACAATGTTTCTGCCTTGTTCACTTCTACCACCTACTCCTATCTATCTGTTACTGTCCTATCTGCTCTGACTGATTCAGAAATGGGTGCAGCCTGGGCCACCAGAGCTGCTCAGAGCCATGACCTGTAGCCTTGGGTGCTGAGCAGAAATGGGAACATACCCGGGCACCCCTACAGCACCGCAGACAACAAAAATTCACAAGCTGTTGCTCTAAGCCCCCACTAGCCAAAGGCCTGCAGGCAGCACTTCTGGAAATACACCCAGGCAGGTGGCCTGCACCTCTTGGTATGAGGCTGGGGATCCCAAGGTGGTCAGGGACCTTTATCCTGGCAGCTCCAGCCCAGGGATGTTTCAGGGCATGATCGGCACCAGTGCGTAGCCACCCCTGGATCCAGGTGCACTGTTAACAAAACTGTCTTTCCCACAGAGCCTGCAGAACAATACATTTTATATTCTAATGAAGTAATTATTAAAATAGGTAATTATTGAAATAACCGCATCAACTCCCAGTCATTAAAATCCTCCTAAACAGAACTGCATGATGGCTTAGGCTATTAGAAAGCTTGGCAGCCACCCAACGCCTACAATAGCTTCTAATTAATTGATCTCACCTCTAATCTGCTATTGTTAGCCTAGTGCTGATCATTTGTTTGGCCTACAGATCCTATTGCCCCTTTCATTTGATTGTATTTGTTACTGTACCCTCTCTATCTCTTTCAATTAAGCACAGGTTAAGTGGTTCAACCGCAAGAGAATAGGAGATAATGGCACCAATCAAAGTAATCTCTTTAATTTGCTAAATGGATTACAGGGAAACCCCAGCCAAAGTGAAGTCATAGCTGGTGGCCTTCACTTGAACTATACACAAAGAGTATCTAATTATTAACCCACCACATGCCAAACTTTACAGATATTCAATAAAACAACACAGCAGTTCTGTACTAGTGGGGTTGCTCTCATTACAGGGTCTTCCACTGTAAAATTACTTTGTCTGCAAAATGCTTGTATCAATGTCTTTCCAAGCACACCATACGCTGCACTTTCAAGTGCAACACATCTAGATACAACAATCAAAACACTGCACTGCATACCAGTCAAGGGAGTGGATTTATAATCTCTTTAAGGACATGCTCGTGGTAGAGTTCATTTTTCATATTTGTACTATAAATGCAAATGCAGCTTTGCAGCTAGTATTGCTTCTGCTGACTGGAGAAGTTTTAATAGTAAATAAGCTTTGTCCTTAAACTGGCAAGTGGGTTTCTTCCCCCTCTCCTCTTCCCTCAGAAGTGTTTTTGAGCAAGCTGTCTGGCAACAGAGCTTCACACCCAGTACTTTGGCTGTGCATGTCCTTGGCTAATCAGTCAGGCAGTGAATTCAAGAATGTGAGCTGCATGAGACAGAGGGTCATTTCCTTGCAACGACAAGAAGAGAGGGGCATCAGAAAGAAAAAAGGTAGGAGGAGACAACAAGATTTCATGCCGAAAGAAACAGCTTGCTGGAGAAGTAAGAGTTTCTTAGAAACAGCTGGACCTCTGCCTTTTCATAATAAAATGTTTTTATTAGTGACAAAGCAGAGATTACCAAGTACAAATCTACTGCTCCTGGCAGAATTCAACTTGCATCAGATGATGGGCCAGTAAAACAGAACATGCTATCATTTTGTACTTCCATTTTGCCTGTGGTTGGTTGCTTTCAAATAGAATTAGTACGTTAGCTTCAAGCAGAACACCTAAGTGAAATCTCCGTATTAACTTAAAGGAAAGTGAGCTATATGGAGAAATAATAACCTATATTCCAGGCTGGATGACTTCAGATCCTACAAAAAAGTCCATGAAAATGGAACAGAACTTCTACTTTCCAAGTCTGACACCTGGCCCACAGGAGAGCACTTATTTCTAACACTCGCTGCAGTTGTCTTGTAAAGTAAAGAGCTACAGTTCTGATTTCTGACTTAGATTTTTGCATCCTCACTTGTTTGGGCACCAGAGCTTCTGTACTGGGACTGTCAACTTTACACAGTTTTGTGATGGTGCGGTTCCAGGTCGTTTCCATGCAATACAGGCACGAACAAAGAAATTATACATATACAACTCCAAATTTCCAGCAACGCTCCCAACACAGCATGCCTCTGTTCCAATGAGATGTCATATTTCATAACATGTTTTTGTTTGCATGGTAACTGGCCAGTAACTTGGCATTCTTCTGCCGTTCTGTGTTTCGACACCAGTTCAAGCACTAACTGCTTAAAGCTGAGCACATACTTCCTGCATTATTGAATTAGCAACCACATACACACACTATAAACTTCAGCAAAGTCCTTGCAGCAGCTGCTTTTATAGTAGGTAGGGTTCCACAGGAAAATCACAGCTGACCCCAGGTTTGTCACCCACAGTCACCTAAAGGTACACACACAAGGAACCTGCTTGCTCTGAACATGTTGAGCATTTTGAAGAAAAAAAACCAGGTCTTTCTGGGTGCAGTTTGGGGAACAGAGTGAGATGATCTTTTTCCACTCCCCAGACCCCAGCCTCACTAAGCCCCTGCCCTGCTTACTGCATTCTGGCCTGAGGCACCCAGGACATCTCCATAGGTTGACTCCACTCATCCAGCCAGCAAAACCAGGGGCTGTTCTTCACAGGATGTGGGACATGGTCTGGCTCACTGGAGAAGTTCTACAGCACCAGCAGTTACAACCAGCTGGAACTGGGAACCAGCCTGGGGGACAGCATGCCTTAGCCACCCTGTCATCTGCCAGATAATACCTGTCCTCCACCTTTAACATACAGCATGCAAACAGATCAAAAAGATCTGGAGCATGACCTGGAGCTCATTTCCATTTTTACCTCTAAAAAGTCCTTACGGAGATGCACTTTCTGCCCACAGCAATCAACCGTGCCTGTGTACGCACACCTGACCTAAAAATACATGGCTGGCTGACAACTTCAAGCATGGAGGAAATCAAATGCCTAAATTTCCAAATGCCTTTGCCATTTGAGAGCACACGTAAGGCTATATTCTGCTTTCCAGCTGTTGCAGCTCAAACAACCTTAATGGATTTAACAGCACAGATAAAAACAGCCTTCCAGACTTTACCCAGGAAAGAATATTTTGCTATTTTAAATCATCCTATTTTTCAGGTAATTCATAAAGATTAAACTGGGCAAAAAGGGAAGGTGGAAGCTTACCCAGTAGTATTGTTGTGTTGGATGACATTCAGAAAGCTCAAGCTTTAGGGATCTGTGGTGCTGATTCAGCCCATTCACAGAGCCAGGGGTCAACCCACAGCTCTACTTCTCTGGAATGCAGAAATATTTATTCACATCTGGAACAGCCCATCTGCACTGGAAACTTTTCTAGCATTTTCTCGTCTATTATGATACAAAAGGTACCAAGCAATCCTTTTTTTTTTTTTTTAATCATTGTTGTATTTATCCAGCAGACTCCTCTTCCATTTATATACCTACATTAAATAAGCAAGCTATGCCTGTTAGAAAGTAAATGAAAATGCTCTGAAATCTGCCAGAGTGGGTACCAATAACACAAATTGGTACATAAATATTGAGGCCCTAGTAATCCTCCCTCAACAAGTGAGCCAAACAAGAAACCGGGTGAAGCACTCCCTTTTTAATCCAGCTGAACTATTGCTATTAGCATGCAGGCACCCCAACACACAAGAGTCCCTGGCTCGAGTGACGGTTTTCAACACCACCTTAATTAAAACTGCTCCAAGCAAATTTAATCAGCACTGTGAACAAAAAGGCTTCTGAAAGCAGGGAGCACTTTACATCAGAGTTTGCAACAAAACTGTCAACAGCGCTGAGAAAACATTTTGCTAAGCATCAGTGGCAACTTCTGGTTACAAAGAAAATAATTCCTATTGCAACTCTTTGAGCAAACCACTTTAGAAAGATCCTGAGGAAAGTGAACGCAGGGAAGACACTTTCCTATCTGCGTCCCATCCCTTTCAGTTTCAAGATGAACCTCTCTTAGCATCTGAAATCCATCCCTACATTTAATGTCAGTGGTAATATTCCAGGATTTAAATTCGGATCACAGACAAATCTATTCCTCTTTTTCCTGTTCTTTCCTAAGTGTCTGCTTATGGTCAGAGCAGAAGACAGATTGCTGGGCCAGACAGACCCTGGGTCTGAGCCGGCACAGCCTTTCTCATTGCAATAAGTTTCCTACACTACCCTGTCACAGGCAGTGCAGAAACTATTTGCTCTTTCTTTCTGCTGGCTGTATGAAGTCTATTATTTAGGTAATTACACTAGGAACTGTACCAAGTAAATGGTTTCCTCCCCTATTGATGCAAGACAAGTCTCAAGACTGACGATAATTCCATTGCCTTGCTATACAAATAAAATAAATCTCACTGATGGATATTTTGCATGATCTCTGATTGAAAACAGCCTTGAAAAAATACAACTGTCTTTAAGTCCTTTCTTCCATAAACCCAAACTACTGTAGAAGCAAACAAAAAGCAACTCTTGTTGAGCAAACTACAACAGCATTGTTAAGTAAAGCCCCAAGGTAGGTATTTCTATTAATTTCTGTATCCAGCAGCACAGGCAGATGTGCCCAAGAGCTGCCCTCCCTCCTCCACACCACCAGCCAAAGGTGTACTGAACAAAAGGCACAGGACTCCCCTTGCAACCCATTTTCTGTGAAAAATAGCTGGTATTGGCCACGATGGCAGGCAAATAAAATAGCAGATGTAAGGCAGTGCTGCAAACTCTGATCTCCTACTCACAGGGCCCATGTGAAGCATGGGGACACCAAACTCTGACAGGGCTGGGGTCAATGCCCTCTCTTCCTGCACATCACTGGAGCCAATTGGCATTCCCATGGTTTTGCTGCCATGTCCCTCATTAAAATGGATGTTCTTAGGCACTACAGCCCTGTTGTCTTTCCTCAAAAGAAACATGTCTTCTGAACTCGCTGCAGATGCAGATTCCCAAACACACAGTGTTAGAGAGAACATCTAAAGGCAGTTACATCCAGATAATAAAGTTTCACCTCAAACAGTTTCATTCAAATGCAAAGATGAACATACACACAGATCATCAAAAGAAAGGCCTTTGCAAGAATTGCTTTTAGCCAAGTGTAAAAAACCCAAGAAATCTGCAAAAAAAAACCCCACCAAACAACCAAACCAACTCAAAAAAAGAGTAGTAAAAAAATTGTCTTTAGGTTTCTGTTGATAAGTCAAATATCCCATCTCTCTATCAATAAGCTCAAACTTCTTCACAGGCCCTATACAAATTCCTATGCTTTTCAGGCAATGAATATGTAAAAAATTTAATACTACTTCAGTAGGAGTTAAGCACAAATGAAAATACCTTATGTCTAGAGCACTCTGCCAGAAACCATCTGCTAAAAATCTCCAAATTAAACTTAGGCTTATGACATACCTGGTTACTACTGCAGTCCCAAAGTAATGGGAAACACAGGAGAAAATGCAAGCTTTGGTGCCTTTCCTACTAAACCTCAAAAAAATCTGTGAAAAATATCTCCTTCTTGAGGGGTGCAGCCTTCCCTCCTAATATTAAATTTTAATCTGGAGAGGAAAAATACTTTCTTAGCCCAGAACAACCAGGGTTTTTTTTATTTTATTCAAGTAAAAATGTTCCCTAAATATGACCCAAATTATCAGGTAATTTTGCTTCAACCTAATCTGGATTGTTTCAGCAAATCAACCTTTTGTAATTTGCAGTCATCTTGATGCCACCACATTGTCTGAAGGATCCGGTTTGCATGTATTATTTACACAGTAGCAAATACAGTGCAGTTAGGACCTGCTCAGAGTTTTTAGACTGAGGATACACAGAAAAGCTGCACAGTCCCACAGGGCTCTCCAGGCTGCCTGGTTTGGCTGGAAGTGAAACAGCATCTAGTGCTAGCCAAGGAAATACTATCACTCAAAGACACAAAAATAGCCATGGAAAGAAGACACATTGCAGCAACACAGCACTCCTGTAGCTCTACTGCAGAAAAGTATCTCTCTTCAAAACTCTTACTGAAAAATCAGAATTGCTCAGTAAAATATTCTGGATTACTAATCAGAAAGGAAAACAAACAAACACTAAAACCTTCTACAGCTTCAGCAGAGCACGTAATATAACCTAAAAAAAAAAAAAACAAAAACAAAAAAACTAAGCACTTTCAACCCTCAGGCTTTAAACACACTATTCACATCATTTCCTAGACAGAATTTAAAAATTTAAATCCATCAGTATTTTAACAGTTCCCTAAATTGATAAGATATACTATTTTAGAAAAATCTGTTCAAACAATAGAAAAACAGAAGTGAATGGTGTCAATTAGACATTAGCTGAAAGTCCTGAATTATATTAAAATCTAAAAAATATCTAGAAGTTAATACTTTAGAAAAATATTAATGTGAAATACCTATGAGTGCAATCTTTGAGGAAAAATAATGTGTTAAGCCAAGTACATATGGAAGCATCTAAAATTACAAGCTCTTATTCCAACTCCTGGTTATTCAGTAGCTAATCTGCCCTGGAAGAAGGTAACTAAATACAAATGAATTGTTAAGAAAAACACACAGTATTTGCTTGAATATTTAACAGCTGTAACAGCTGGACTGGATTATTGAACAATGAAATTCAGTGTGCAGTCAGGTAGCAAGGCAAGAAAGCTCCCTGAACAAAGCCACAAGAGAAGGAAATAAAATAATAAGCATTTATAGCAATCATTTTTTCCTTCTTCTTAACCAGCTATTAAATCTCACACTGAATGCCCCATTTCATAAATATATGTGAATCAAATCAACATATCTAGAAGCCAGTTTTAAAGGTTTTTAAAGGCTTCTTCAATTCATTTTATAATGACAAGATAAAATGAGATTTCTTTTTTCTTTAATTGAACATGCGTGATTCCCAGGGTTGGAAGGATGCTAAATTTCATTAATTAATTAATTAATTAATTTTAAAGTATATGAAATCTCAGGAAATTTTTCAATCACCCCTTATCTACACTGGCTGGCATCGCTGAAAGCAAGAGGCTTATCTCAGATATTGACCCAGGATAGTTTTATTGAAATTGTGTGAACCTGTTCTGATGGTCTCTGAAATATATGAAAGTGCAGTATATGCACAGAGGCCTGGAACAATTCCCGAGGGAGGGGGGACTGCAATATGCAAATGTGTCTCTGGATGAGGGATTGTAGCTCAGCCATGGAAACCAGTAGGGATAAAGGAAATCATTTTTCATCTTTCTGTTTCTGGTCCCCACAAGCTTAAGGATCATCTCCCCACTAGATGACAGCAAATGAGATCCAGTCCACCTAATTCGGATGGACTCTCTTTCATGGGTACATTACACATACAATATTATTTTTTAAATCTTGCTTAAATGCTAGCTGTCTACTGGCAATTCCATTTGCAAACTTTCAAGAGCATCTTTTTATTTCCAGCTCAAGGAAGCTGAATGCTTACTTTATAAGAACTGCATCCCTGGGTGTCTAAAACCTGGATTCTCTTCTGATCTGCCGTGCTATTTTGACTTGAGCCTTCTACTCCCTGGAAATGGACTCAATGGTCTTTCCAGCCAACTTCTGCCTCCAGCTGCCTTATTTTCCCGATTCAGTGAAACATCTGCTGTCGAGCAGCTCTTCTGGTATCAGTATCACTGCAACAGTCAGGCAATCCAGCACCAGGGCCATGAGTACAGGGTAGATATCCCAACAGACTGATCACAATCAATCAATGAGAGTGACCAAGTTCAATCTTGACAAACTTTTCTTAGAGGGAGCCAGCACCTCATCAGGATGACCAAAACTTTGGAAAACACAGCAGTGTGGAAGACACTGTCAAGTTCAGGCAGTTGATGCTTTGCCAAAAGACCCATCAGAGCTGCTTCAGATCCTCAAGTGGAATTCCTTTATGTTCAGGCACTGACTTGTCTTGCCAAATATTTCTAATGCGATTTGCATACCTCAGAAAAGATCCCAAACTTTGCAAGTAAAGCCAAAACACAAGCCCAGCCAAAGCCTCCACCTGTGCAAAATGTTTATTTTTAGCAGCTGCAGACTTAGGGGAGCCTGGCAATAAATTTGACCTGCAGCTGCTCATCATGCCAACGCTGCGTCAACAAATGGCAGGCTGGCAGCAAACACATTAAACACAGCGCTATCCGACTTATTCAATGCATTCCCAATCGGAGGGGAGACAAATGGTGGTAACATGCAGGAGACCCAGATTTAAAGGAGGCTCCTGTTCATCCATTTGAGAAAGATCTGGCTTGAACTGCCTATTTGCTTGTTGGCCAGTTCCATCCATGACCATTCATAGATTGCTTGTTTACTATTTTGCAAAGGAAACAGGTGCTTAACAACAGATGTTTGGTCACAAATTGGACTTCACTGTGAGGAGGGGAAAGAGAAAAAAAATACCATTGCAAAAGTGTAGACGCAACTCACATCCACAGACCTCTTTCCTTACTCCAGTCTTGATGGGAGGGTGCACCAGTGAGATGCTGCATGCAGGCAGCATGTGCAGCTGAACAGCTGTACAATGCCTTCTGCTCCCAGCAGCAATGCTAAAGGAGGAGGCAGGCACCAAGCATGCTGGGGAACCTACAGCATTCCTCTGTGCCTTCCTTGGTCATGCAATGGCCTGGAAAGGAACTGGGAAGGGTTCTGGTGCAGTGGGACAAAGCAGGAGGGAGGGGACAGTGGGAATGTAGCAGTGACAAGCAAGGAGGGAAAAGACAGAGAGTAGGACAGTCTTCGTGCTCAGGTCTGGGGCAAAGGGGTGAGGAAAGACAAAAGCCCACGGCTGTGATCCATTCCATTTCTGTGCACCTGAGACACCCTAGGCCAGCACCAGTTTCACCTTTACTCAGGCCAAAGGGAAACAAAAATACGTGTGGAAACAAGACCTTAGGTCAGGCCTACCACACATGCAGGACCTTGCACTACCCACTGGCTAACCCTCACAGCTTTACTGACTCAGCCCAAACCCCAGAAGGGTTTGGAAAGCACCATTGATCCCATGGGCTGAGTCAGGCAGTGCAGCACTCAGAGCAGCTCCACTCGCAGGAAGGCTCAGGGACCATCACCTCCTGTTCCCAGAGCAAGAGTGTGATGGAGAGGTGAAATATTTGATTTCAGGTAACGGAGAGGTTGTCAACTGCTCTTTTATTTTCATGGGTTTTTTTTCCCCAACATCCTTGCCAGATTATTCACAGCTAAATTTAAACGGAGAGCAGTTTCACAAGTGAAACAAACACGAGGCCAGGCTGCACATCACGTTGTTACCTTTGCAGCCTTGGCTAAGTGAGGTAGTTTTCTGATTTTCTCAGTAATGATCAACATGCAGCCCTGGCAGGGTTTGACTGCTGGGGAGGCACCACTCATGGCACCTCTGTCAGGCATGGGCTTGCCCAAACACCAAGGGACTAGTGGTCTGAGGGTTAAATGCCAGCTTTTCTCCCAGCTGAGAAAAACTTTCCTGTGCAGAAAGCAGGAATGACACACAACCTTCGCATAACCCAACCCCTCTGGGCACATACCTTCAGCAGACAGCTAAAAAAAATAATAATTTTAAAGCTCTTTATCTGATAGACAAGTTTGTTATTATACCGAAAAAAGAGAAACATCAGAGACAAAATCCTGAACAGCCACAAATCCCATTAAATGATTTTTGAAAAAAAAAGGCCAAGACAGCAACGAAACTCTTCACCCTTAATCCTGGATTTATACACGTGTTGTAATTAAATATAAATTGAATTTCAAAGCCATTTCAAATAAAAGGGCAGCTCAAGAGGCAGAGTGATAGAGAGATCTATATATAAACATCTGTTATACAAATACCTACCCTACTTAATTCCAACATAACATAACCACCAACAACTGAATACCCTGTTACACAACACTGGCCAAGTTTTTGTAAATTTGGTAAAGAAATGGTGCTTCAGAGGAAACAATGGCCTGGCAGAGGGAACGTGCATTCATACTACAACTGTTAACTCAAAAAAGAAATTAGGAAGAGCCATCATTTTTTGAAATCCACTGTTGTATTCTGTTTTCCAAATACCTACTGAAGGTATTTTTGGCCCCCAGACTACAGATCTGATTTTGGCCATTCACTATTAGCCTGTGAAATAATTGGTATGTTTTATCATCCTTTCTTTGCAAGATGAGAGGAGAGGAGGTGGAAAGAAGAGATGCCTCTGGCTGAACACAAGGGAGGATACTTTCCACAAGAAGCCAGGCAGATCTCTGGACAGAGGCCATGCAAACCTCCCCCGAGTCAGATCCAGACTGGAAAAAAGCTGGGAGTGGGCCAGGCTAATCTCAGAACTAGCCTGCCTTCCAGCAGAGCACCTGATTGGAGCTCTCATGGGGTTCCATCCCACCTGAGATATAGGAGATGCCACTTCCTCCATGGGGCTGGCAGCCTCAGACCAGAGCCTGGAACACCCAGGTTCAGTTTCCTGCTCTGCCACACATTCTGCATGTTACCCTGGGCAGGGAAACCTAATCCCCATAGCTCCCTTCTCTGTTACCTTGGCTCTTCCTATTTGTCCGTCTCCTCTGATTAAATGTTGAACTTTAAAAGCAAGGGCTGTGTGTTCATGTGGTGTTTCAAGCAGCATGGCTTGATAGGATTTGGCACATTCATGTGCAGTGAAATAAATCAATCAATAGTCAGGAGAGTTGCATTACAGCATAGCATGGGCAGAGTCATCTACTAAAGGGTCTACCTTTAGTTTCTTGATATGTTTCCAAGAATCATAAGGATAATTTTGTTTAAGTACAGAATGAAAGATTAGGGCTAAATCTGTAATACACATGAAAACGAAGTTATGCCATGCAATGAATAGTTATTGTCCTCCTCCTAGTAAAAGTTTATTGCACACAAAATCGTTCTGGAGGTGTGGGTAGCTATTAAAATGCCTATACACCCAATTCTGGTTTTACGGCTGCACAAAGCAGTGGCTTCATGCATCCCTCTGCAAGATCCCAAAAACAAAAGGCAGTTGTTTTCTAAAAAACAAAACAAAAAACAAACAAACAAACAAAAACACAAAAAGGGGGGGGGGGGGGGGCGGGGCGGGGCGGAGCAGGACTGTATTTATGCACCAAAACAACCCACTTGTTTCAGAGGAGTTGCTGTTCAGAAAGAATAAACTGGGCCTGCTGCCTCTCCCAGATGTCAGTGGCTCACCAACACCACACCGTCCCTGCCTACCTGCTGCCAAACCAAACTTCTTGGGTCCTTCTAAGTAACCACTGGCATTGTTTTGGTGCAAACCCTCTGCCACCGCACTGGTGGAGGACACCAGTGTGGCAGGAAACCTGCTGGAAATGACAGTGACAAATACTCCAGCACTGAACAGCAAAGCCATAGACTCTCTTAAACCAGCCATTACAGTGCCTATATTTTAATTTTAATGGCGAATCTTATGGAACAGACATGTTGGAAGAGCAATAAATATAAAGTTATTGTACCCGGTCTTTCATTTTTGAATAGTTAAGGAGATTAATGTACTTGTCGGCATTACTACTCTGAGCTATTTTGAAATGAAACCCCAGGCAGAACCACTTCTCCATGGCCATGGATGTACCAAACTGTGAGTGTGCTTTGCCACGTGCCTCTACAATACACACTGCAGCATCTTGTTTGGATTGCCTTCTCTAAATAAAAGGTAGATCAATAAATAAATACAATTAGCACATTAGAATAGCCATTCTTTCCTCTGACACATAATGAGGGAAATGAAACAACTTCAAAAGAGATTTGCTCAATTAACACAAGACTTCATAATGGCACTAGAATAAGATCTTATCACAGATCTAAATAGCCTGGATTGCAATTTCTCTCTGACACATACTGGCATGCTCCTGACAGTCATACTATCATTAGAGGGATCTGTCTGCACTTCCATGATATCCCTAATCCCCTGCTTTGAATATTTAATAACTACAGAAAATGGAAATCAGCGCACCATACTTCAGAGATAATTCCCATAAGAAGGGCAGGGGGCTGTATTGCTGCAGCCTATTCTTGTAGCTGTTCCCACTCAAACTTCTCAGCATTTCCCTGTGGAAAAGTCAAAAGACCTGGCTTTGTTGTGGGTAGATCTGGTTGTCATGCAGGTATCCATAGCTGCAGACCCTCAAATGTAATTTATCAACACAGAGCAAGCACAACGCTGGATTATGCACTTCTTGTTTTTGCCTACAGCTGAATCAGCAGCCCTGGTTGGCCACACGGTACATACAGGCACAGCATGGGGAACAACTCTAAAATTAAGGAAAAATTAATCACAAAAAAATTAATCTCTTCAGTATATTGTTGTTGATGTTAAAATTTCTAATAGAATATTTACAAGACAAAATAACAAAAGTTGTTCTTCAGAGAAGTCATTGGGTCTCAAACCAAATCATAGAATGAAACCAAGAACTAGTTTTACTTCAGGCAAGAGCACTGAAATTTTTCGTAAAAGACAGTCAAAATTACATACCATGACCAAGATGCTGCAAGCCTTTCTTGTTAGGATACTAGTTGAAAAGTAGTCAATAAAGATTTCTCACATCTTCAATTTGTCTTGTCTCTTTTATTTTAAGAAAGAAAATCTTTCTTGCAAAAAGGAGGAAAGCCCCTCAAAGTAGATTTTCCCAGGCTTGAAACAAAGTATAATAAAGTATAACTCTAGTTGGGTTAAAAAAAAAAAAAAAATTATGGCAACACCTATGACCTCACCCATGGGCAAAGGCATGTCTGCAAAGACAGCAATTCTGTGCAACACACAGGTTCTTCTTTTAATGTACAAAACAAATGCCTAATGCCACGCTCACTAGGGCTTGTGTTCAGCAAAAAAACCCCAGGCAGCTCTACTAGCTGCAACTTTTCAACATCCATAGATATCTCTGGAAAAAATGGTGTAACCGTACAAAAAGCAACAGGCATCTTTCATCTTAACTTACTGTTAATTAAGCTGCTCTTATAATTTATTTCTTGGTAAATTTACAAAGAACCTAAGCAACTGTGAACTCAGTTCAAAAGTGGAAAAAAAACTCCTTTCTTTGAAGGTTTCTGTGAAATTTTACTGCATGTGCATGGAAAAAATAACCTTGTCAGTACAAAATGCCTTAAAGGAATCTCCCATCAAAACCTCAGCAAGGATGTAGACTCTTGACTGAAAAGAAGAGATCAGTGCAGTCTCTGGAGACAGTATCAAAGGCAGAGACGCTAAGCAGCAGCAGATTTAGCAGATCTCTCACTTCCATCTCTTCACTCCAGGACGCCAGCCACCTCAAGAGACTAGCTCACATCAAACAGAGAAAACGATCAGCTATAGGCTCAAAATCAAGCTTACACGGTTTCACAAAAGACCTGAGTGTTTCTGAGAGATAAATACACAGCTGAATTTTGAGCAAGGATCATGCTGACCGCTGATGGCATCCTGCTCATCTCCATCAGCAGCTTTGACAGGAGCCATGGCAGAGTTCCACACGTGCAGCACTGAGGATGCTCACTGGCGCCGATGGACTCACGCTCATGCAAACACCCTTGCCTTTTAAATCCCCAGGTAAATGTGCAAACCGCAAGGGTTTGACATCTTTTATATAAAGAACAATTAAAATAGAAGTTCAAGAGACACTGCTGAGAAATCTGGATGGCTGGACAGAAAACTAGAATGTTTGGGACAGTGAAGGAAGAGATGCCAAGAGATCATGCAAGTGCTAAAATAGGGAGCTGCAGTTTGTTCTGAACATGGATCATGCCGTGACAGCAACTTGAAACTCATGGGGGATGCAGATTCTTGATAACATTACAGAAAATCTGCTTCTAAAAGCCAGTCTACATGCCATCACTTGGCAGATGTTTAAACTGAAAGTCTTTACGGTTACAAATTAGTGGTTTTAAACTCTTACTCAAAATACTTCTTGTTTTAAGGCAAAATGTGCTCAGACACAACACAGAGTTATGATGTTCCAGCAACTGAAAATCTGTTGGTTTTCAGGTTTTAGTTTGTTTATTTTTTTTCTGTAGGACAAGCAGCCTTGTCCTAGCTCTAGGTCACAACCAGCACTACATATTTTCTAAGATAAAAAAGCTTTCCTCTTCCATGCTTGCATGACAAAGACTGATTAAACATTTGTTCTCTAAAATTGGAAATGTTATTTTACATCAGGAAATCATAGAGGTTTTCATTTGTTTTGGCTTTCATTTGCAGTTTGCCTCTCTGAAAAAAGATACAGGAAGTAGCAAAATGTACTGTACTTGCACTCTACATAAAGATAAGGTCTATCAAAAATCTCTTCACTTGTGATAGATAACTTTTGCAGGAACAAATACATAAATAGCAATACTCTGAAACTGCCTTCTATTCACATATTCAAATCATTGCAAATTAGACATGTTTATGATGTCTGGAACAGCGCAGAATGAAAATGGAAACAGATTCCACCCCAATCTCTCTGGGAAATTCTGTGTCAGCTGCTGGAGAACTGTTCTGTGTCATGGAGCAGTGCTTGGCAATGCTTCCTCACACACAGGAGTGCTATCTTATCAGCTGGCAGGTGGAGCAATTATCAGCTGGGGGGTGGAGCAAGAAGAAAAAAAGAAAGCAAAAAGATGTGGGTGGGGGGAAGAAGGAGAAAGTCTATTCCTTCACAAGACTTTAAATCTCAAAATTGTTGGCAGACCCTCATGAAGCTCCCAACTTCTCTCGTGGTGAGAAATCTCACACAATCAGGAATGACTTCCAAAAACAACTTGAATGGCAATGTTTTAAAAATATAAGCTTCTCCATGCCTCAGTTACCCAGCTGTAACACGAATGCAATTATATGCCTTGCCACACCGAAGTTTTCTGAGAATAATAACATATGTATTTGAGGCAACCAGACAAGATATGGTAGGATTGCTTGTCTCACATAGGTCTCAAAAAAATAGTATTATCTCAGAGAAAATTTTCAATTACATGCAATAAATACTCTCCAGCCATGACACAGAGAGTTAATTCCTAATTATTCACTGTGCTCTAAAACATTTTTTATCACTTCTTTGATTCCTAGCTTTTCAAACATGCCTCTTTTCTCAGTCATTTCCTCCAGGCAAAAATACTCCCCAGGTAAAGTGAAAACATGACATCAAATAGAAACCAAAATAGCAGGGAATGCTGGTGTACAGAGTGGTTATTGTGCTTGCTGTAATAGCCTCATGCAAGAGCTGCACAAAAGTCCTGTGATAATACAAATATAAAATCCTTGCACAGACAAAGATACACGCCAAGACATGAAATAAATGAATGCCTACTACTGAGTAACATCAAGGCTGAATTTTCCCCCGGAGTCCATGATTGATTAATTCCTGTAACTTTGGTACCTGAAAGACAGGAGATTTTTCTTGGTAGTAAAGAGCCTTATATGATATACTTAAACGGATTATGTTGATACCTTTCATGATGTAACCCTAATGATAATTTAATTGAAAAAGTGCTTTAAGCCATAATAGCAGAGAAGACAGGATTTCCTTTTTTCACTTTGACAATTATGGGCCAGTTCAGAACTGCTCTCAAAATAAGGAGGAAGACAAATTTCCAATCAGCTTAAAAGAATGTGTCAAATTCTGCATCAGGTTTCCTCAAGCCAAATACAGAAATGTACTGGCATCAAAGCCCACGGATTTCTCTCATCACTATTCCAAGATCTTTCCTCTTCCATCCTGAAAATCACTCTGTGTTTATCCATGTGCAAGCATGCTCATTACCATACCACCTTGCACATACCATTTTTGTTATCTGCTCCTCAGAGTGAAGAGCTCCCCAGTGACTGAAGACGCAGTGGGCAAGGCTACCCAACTTTTACCTGTTGTTCTCCTCTATACTGTCTTAAATCCTACATGTTTTAGTACTTCACATGCATTGTTTGAGATGTCATCAGGTTTATAAGACTGAGAGCATCAAGCCACTCCTGACTCTCAAAAGTGTATGATCATAAGCATCACATGCATTGGTACCAGCACCTCACAGAAATACTGATAGTACAGACAGAGTAAAATATTTTATTTTGTTTTTATATTATATTTTTCCTTTCCATAGCTTACTGCTGATTTATATATTTATTGTAGCCAGCTTGTGGGGTGCACATGAACCAGGACTCATGCTAAAACTTCATTCATGGGGACAGTGCAGCAGGACATGGTAGGCATTTGTCCATGTCCATGTCACCTAGGCTAGTGGAGATATGTTGCAGCCAGATGAAAAAGCTGATTTTCTGCCAGTATTTTAAGGGGGCAATCAGGATGAGATAGGTATTTACAGATAGCTAACCTGGTATTGATTTCAGGTAAAATAACATAAAAGCTGTTATAAATGCAATCAGTAAAGAATTATGGTTGGTAGCATAACTAATGAAAGTCAACAAAGTATTATGGAAAAGCAGCCTTATTGCATAAGCCTGGTATCATTACACATATGGTTGGAAATACTCTTGGGGAAATAATTCCCTTAAAACTACTGTCAGGCATTTAAATTAGTTTTATATGACATTCCAATTAAAAATTATCGGTGGACGTAATCAATAGAGAAGAAAATAGATTAAAAAGCTGTCTGATCTCTCCTAAAAAGTAATTGTAGACAGGAAGTTATCAGCAATTACAGATAGTTCTGTGGCAATTTTACATGCATTTTTCCTCAGTCCAATGTTGTTCAAATTCTGTCAGTAACTGAAGGATAAAGTGAGTAATAGTAACAATATCCCCAACAAAGGTTTTTGGAAGAACAGTACTAGGTAAGAGAACATCAGACCATACCAGCTCCAGGGAGTGAAGCACAGTAATTGACAGAGACTCAGCCTCAAATAACCAGCCTCCTAGTATCATCTCATTTCAAGTTCACATATGTACAAATAAAAAATATAGTTTGCCCACAAAGGGCACAGGACGCACCTGAAAAGCTGTGACTTAAAGGCATTTATCTTCACTGTGGCTGACCAGTTAAACATACAATTACCACACAAACCAGTCACAGAGAAAACCATCTCTCACATATGGAAACCAGAGAAGGAAGTTGGTATTTGCAACTGTAAATGATGCTAATGAAGCATTTATGACACACCAAAACTTCCTTCACCCACTTTTTCCAAAAGGAGGGGCATCCACTTTTTCCAAAAGGAGGTTCACAAGCTGAAAATTACTCAGAATAGGGCGAACAAAAGGGCAAGTCCTCTGGGTACTTTGCCATACTCTGAAAACAAGAAACAAAAAAGAAAACACACTCATACAGCCAACCAAATGAACAAAAGGAAAAAAAAAAAAAAAGCCTGAGACTCAAGTCCAGGTCTCAACTTGCCAAGGAGAAGGAGAAATTGGAAACACTTTGCATCATCTGTAGAAAGAATCTCAGATGCGCACAGCAATAAAAACTTGAGTGGATGAACTCACAATGAGGGAAAAGGAAACACAAACAGATAAACTGTACTTCTCACCCTTTCTCCTCTAATATCAGCCTTATTACCCAGCTATACTCCCTGGCCCAGAACCAGAAAGAAAGAAGGAATAAAGAGGAGGCAGCAGGACTGGGAAGTACAAAGCAACGTGCACTAAGATGCGAAGCAGCTAACCAGGCATAAGTGCTGATGCTACAAACAGCAGGACATTGACGGTGTCCCTCTGATAAGCAGGAGAGCTTTCTTTCCCAGCTATTCAGCAATCCTCTGCCTAAGGCATAAACATACTCTTCAGCCATAGAATTCCATCCCTATCTATAATGAAGACAAGAACTATGTATGTGCGTGCACTGACTGGTGAGGAAGCTCAGAGCAGTTTGTACCCTCAGCTTGCTTTTCCAGAAAATTTATTTGTATCATTGAGCAATCATTTTGATGAAAACCTTGAAATTTATTTTGCCTTCCAAAGCAGTGACATCAGCACTCCCTAGGCAGGAAGAATACAGAGATTCAGAAAATTCATCACCTAGCCACAGACTCAGTCATGTTTTGCTCACCCAGTGGGCTTTTCACACCTGATTCAACCACAAGGACCATGGCCACCTCTCAAGATGTTGCTCAAACCCATGGCTAATCACCTACTACCCTCAACCACCTACTACCTTCAACCAGCACAGTAGTAGTGCTTCTCCTGTCATTTCACAAATTTTCTGAGAAAATTTTCTGACAAAATACATAGCAAAAATAATAGAAAATATTATTTAGATAGCTTCAAAATATATCCAGAAGAATAGATATCCTTTTCAGTCTATCATCTAAACATTAATGGATAAATATTGACTTGCTCAGATAACTATTCAATTTTTCTTTGTGGTCCCTTGCAGGTGTTCCACTTCTGGTTTTGTGAGATGATGGAGAAAAGGATTAATTAAGCCCAAGAGAATCAGAACTGGCATAATATGAATGGGCTGGCCCAGTTTCAGCTTTTCAAACAGTCCTGCATGCCAAGAGACACCCTAATGTCGTGAGCATTATATGAGCCTTCAGTTTGTTGTATACACCCAAAACGTTTTCATATAGCAGGAATTTAATACTTGCATTCTCAGGAATTTCCATTCACTGGTGCTTCATGCATCCCTCCTATATTTTCTCACTTTTCATTGCTGCACATCACTTTTGTGGATATGAAGCACTCTTCCACAGACACGTAAAAACAAGTTATTTCATCTCTAACATACTGCAGATCTGCTTATCACCCACACTTCTGACAGGGAAATCAGGGAGGCACAGAAATCAGCATAAAGACTAGCACATTAAGGGATGAAAGAGAAGCATTTAGAAAAACTTAACACAAGAAAAGGGGACAGAAAAAGACAAGGTTAGATCTAGACATGATGTGAACAGAATGAATACGCCCACGGGGCATAGAAATGCAAACAGTAGGTGGTCTTTAAAGCTCTCATCTTCATTCCCAATAAACTAGAGGTGGCAGCTGGAGAATGCAGAAAGCCTACGGATAACCTCCCCACCATTACTTTCACTGCTAGTGCATCCCACCACCACACTCTGGAAGTCAGCTTGCACATCTACTGGCAATTTACTACTGAACAACTTGTCCCACCTTCCTCTTCCCTGAGCTCACAGCTGCGAGATCCCAACCCCTTCACGTCAGCCTCGGTGTTCATCTGACCTGGGCCATTGATATGGCAATTTAGGGACTTAAGATGGCAGAAAACGTTTCACTTTTAATCTTCTTCACATGTGGTAGCAGTTTGGTTCTCTGAGCTGCCTCCCCAAGGACAAGAGGGGGACCCAAGAAGAGGAGGCCACAGCCACCACAGTGCAGGAGGCTGGAGCAGCACCAGCATTGCCAGCAGCCACCAGCCTGGCCACGAGCAGAGCCCCAGCACGAAACTGTGTCCTTGGTTAGCACAAGACCCTGTTTTCTAACAGTATCACATTCATAACCTTACAGAGCACCTTCTGAATGAGGATACGCTACATTTTTGAGTGATCAGTCAAACCCAAACAATCAATTATACCTTTTGTCAAAACTGTTTACGCTTTCACACTGTGCTGGAGTCATTAAGAATGAACACTGAGCAGGACTGGTTATTTATCCTCCTCCTCTTGCCCTGAAAGGGAATTAATCTTAAACTTTCCGTTTAATGATCTCAATACAGCCTCACTGTAAATGACAGCAGGCTGCACTGAGAAATATTTAAAAACAGAAGGGCCTCTGAATGACAGAGTTTAGCAACACACAACTGTTCCTCCACATGCACGCCAAGGGAAGCCAAACCTCTGTGGAAGGCGAGGTTAAAAATGTGCTGCGTGCCACTCCAGTGCTACAGAAAACATGCTGTAATTAGCAACCTCTAGAGATTTATTCAAGCTGAGAAAGATAAAAGTGAAAGGAGTGATTCAAAAGCCATTCTTAAAACTGCTGGCCGACCTACTTAACATTCTCCCAGCGTCTACATAGAAAATGCAATTCTTCTGTCAAAGAAAAGTAATTAATGAACCTGCCCAATCCATCCATTGCCCCTCTTGGGATGCTGGCCACCAGCATGCTCCAGCCTGCACACTGAAGTGGGAGACAGCACCGCAGCCCCACATAGGTATCAGTCACATGCATCACCCTCACCTCAACAATGCTTCAGCAGAGCATCTCAGACTTATTGTTAAATGTGGTCCAGGCTGGGACACATCCCTTGGCTTGGCCTGGCTCTGGTCCTCAGCAAATCCCTCCCTCTCACTGCCCTGTACCACGACGAACCTTTCCACACCCACCAAAACCAGCAATACATGTTGGAGCAGGATAAACCGGAATATTTCAAATTCTGGTCTGGGTTATTTTCACCCATATGTTGGGAGGACATGGGGCTTCATTGTATGACAATCTCCTCCCCACCACCATATTTAGCAGACTTAATCTGTGATGTTTGTCTAGGTGGGGTGTTTATCTTATTCCCTTCCCCTCCAGAAGAAGAAGAGAGTTTGCTTTTACATACTTTAAGAATTTTTAAGTCCAATTATAAAATGGATTTATTTTTTATCATTATTTTCCCACCATTTTCACTGCTCCCCTCCACAGATCGCCTTCCACCTGAGCAAAGCTGACAGCTCCCCACAGCAGCAAGCCACACTGACGGCCACCATCTCATTCATATGCACACTCAGAGCACCATAAATCTGCTCAAATATCATTCCTCCCCCGGGGCAATGTTTTTTTCCCCCAGAATATCTACATTGCTAGTTGCAGAAATTTCTCTTTCCAATTAACTTACAGGTTCCAAATATCACCAGCTGGAACCACAGCACAAAGCCTGGGCACTGAACACAGGGGATACCAGCTGAAGGATGAGGGTCTTTAGGGTCTTTGCTATCCTTACTTAGATTTGGTGTTTTTTCTTGCTTTTTTGTTTTGTTTTGTTTTCCCTTTCATTTAAGAGCCAGCAAGTTGAAAACTGCTGAACCCTTTATCGACACATGAATGCACAAGGAATAACCCATGAACTGAATGAATTGAAACTATCCACAGAACCCTTAACTGATATTTTTGTTGGCCATGTCACATCACGTTACATTTCTGACGTGTCGTGTTTATGCCTGAGTCACGGTGCAGCCTGATGGAAGAACAAAGCACAGTGCCATGCAACAGGACATACTAGTGAGGTCAAAAACCCCATCTGACTGCTGATTGACTGCCCACCACTAATCTGGATTTAGTTAATTCCTTCTAAAAGACAAGAACAAAAGTTCAGAGAAGGTTAAAGGGCACATGCAGAGTTTAATAATCTATTAACACAATAACCTGCTATATATGACTATGCAATAAGCTGAGGGAATTTGCCAGAAACACTTCAGTCTGCAAACATTATTTAAGGCAAATCTTGATTCATTATACTCTCTGTATACACAGAGAAGGGCAGTGTTTCTCTAACAGAAGGCTCCAAGACATGAGCTGAATAGGTCTAAGGTAAAAACAAACCCTAAGCAGCAGCAGCCAAATTAGAAAATTAGGTTTATCACATTTTTATTTTTTGTTGATGAAAACTCTTTACTGTTGGGGCTGAATTCAGGCAGGCTGGGAAAGAAAATCTGACTTCAAATAACATCAGGGAAACCAAGAAGTCATTCTAATCATAAAACCTTAAAAATCATAAAGATCAACTCATTAAATGATCTCTGCCTTTCAACTCCTGCTTGTCGATGGACAGTTTTTGCTTTTATTGGATTTTCTTTATTTAATGCAGCCAACAAGGCTGATCTTCATTTTTATTTAAAGCCAAAGGCAGATATCAGACATGGTGCTGACCCTGAGAAGACAGTCCCCAGAATTGAACTCTTCTGCTTATGCCTGATGTACAGACAAAGGTTTATTCTTTCTGTTGCTTCCGCATCAGCACAAAAGAGTTTTGCTGCACTGGCAGCCCCACCATCCTCCTGGAGAGAGAACTGGGACCTCTGGGATCCTAAACGAGTCTCCCGCAGAAGCTTAAAAGAACAGGTTTGCATTCCTTACAGCAGCAAGGGAGACCCTGATGTTGAGGACATTGTGATTTGTGATGATGATCCTAACTTAGCACCACTTCAAGAAATAAACTAGTTACTGTCTTTTAAGACCATTCATACTTTGCCCAAATAAGGCTTTAAGAAAGCTACAACTGAAGTTCTTTTGGCTTGGAATACTGTTTTTACTGCCTAAATAAGCCCATAGAACACTTAACCAGCAAAAGAATGACACCACTGAAGTTCTCCTTGTGTTATACCAATATGTGCATACTTTGGACCAGGAGAGCAACATCGTGAATGAATGAAACAAGGTACAGCATTAAAAAAATCTCCATTTTCCTACAGTAACAGAAGGCTCAGTAGGTGCTCCTGCAAAAACAGTCATGCTGTCATAGTATCTTACTGATTTGGGTATGCAGAGAGAAGTAGTCGGTAAAGAACTTATGGGAGGATGACAGAAAAAAAAGGGGTGACGGACAAATCCCAAGAAGGCCACAATCATACTCCTCAGACCAGTTATATAGTAATACAAGAAAATCAGAAGCAAAGAGAAACCAAAATTTGCTCAACCACCCCTTGGTTTTGATGAAATCTTTCTGTGACTGAGAAGATTTTTTTAAAAAAAAACAACTTGTGTGCAGCATCAAAAATATGCAATGCAGCTTCGAAAGGACACTAAAGTTCAGAATTCCTTTAGGTTTCCTTGTCTTGCACCTGTTAACTTGATGCATCCAAAAATCATTCTAGAAAACATTGGCCATGTATAAAAGCACAAAAATAGTACTACTATTTTGTAGTTAACATTCCCTTTAATCCTACTAAAGATTTTTAATTTGGAGTAGTGCAGTCCCTGTATTATATTAGGTGGACCACTGGCAACTATGTTCCTCCATCTGGCAATCCCTGGGACTGCTGCAATCCCATGGAGCACATCACAGCATCACGACTGTGATTCAAAAGCATAAAGCAAAACCACCTGATTGCTTCTCCCCCTGAAGTAAATCTTGCTCTTGAGACACCTCCCATGGGAAGGACTGTTTTGCTGCAGGATCTTTCAGACCAAAGAAAATCAGTGGGTTGAACCATGAAATGAAGGGGTTTGATTTTTGTGAGACATGCTTATTTTAAAATGTATTTATCTTAGTCCATGTGACTGAAACAGGAAGATGTATCAGGGTGACACTAGAAAAATCCTTAAAACTGCAAATTTTGCCACCAAGTTTTCATAAACCCTCTCCCCATCCTCAAGAACTATACAACAGGCACTCGGACAGGAGATTTACAGCTTCCTATTGAAGCCCTCCAGCCATCCATCTAAACAATCAATTCCTGCTCCTTCCAAAGAGCAATGCAACCAAAGATGGCACAAACACACCTCTTTGAAAACACAATCACAAACTCAGAGCATACAGAAGGTACCCTCACTGTTAATATAGTTATGAAATTGGGAAGTTGCATCAATCTTAAGCAACATATTTTGCCCTCCATTCATGCTGTTCTGAAACAACGCAAGGACTGTGAGATGGTTTTCTTGCTGAATAGCACTGTACTTGGAGTAATACATTACTGGTGGGACTCCCCTGATGATGTATTACACTAATGCATCATTAGGATGATGTTTCACACTGATGATTTATTGCAGTGCAACATAATGAGAGCAATAGCTCACTGGGTGCATAATCCTGCCAGGAGCTGTGCGCCTGCAGCTCTCTGACTTCATTTGTAGTTCAGGGTGTCCAGAAGCTTAGATGGATTAGATCCTCAGACACGCACATCTCAAAGGATGGCAAGAGTCAGAAAAATGCCAGCATACAGGTAAGTGCAGTTAATTACAGGCTTCAATGTATAGTATGCTGATATCAAGAACTGGCATCACATTTTAACACCTGTGCAAAACATCTTCAAACGAAGAAGTGTCTGTAACGAAGCTGCTAAGCTCCTTATACTTCTGCATCCCTGCAGTAGCCATCATAGCAGACTCTGAGTGCTTACAGCCTTGATAAAAATACCTACCTTACGTTTTCCATGCCAGATGTCTGCTAGAAGGAGGAGGAAGGCTGGGGAAAGGGGGTGGTTGCTTGTTTTTAATCAATAAGTTCAGTGGAAGCAGTTCTGTTGAGCTATTTTTATGACCCAGACTAAGAAAAAAAATAGGTAGTTTTGCCAACAAGGAAAGATTCTGGTGACCTTTTTTCTGACCTTTTTTAACAAACAGAGCTATTTGATCTGTATGAAATTCTAAAAAGACCTTGCAGTATGATCAGTATCACTGACAAGAAGGCAACACTTTAAGATTTGTGAACTCTTAACCATGGAATCGTATATAATGTTCAAAAAGAGAGGAAACTGGTAAATAAACAAGGATGGAACAAGCCAATTTAAATAATAAAAGAACTTCTTCAGTCTCCCACAGAAACATTAAGATTTACAATTGAACCACAACTTCATTATTTATTTAGGTTTTGCTTCAATACCTTTGAGGTTCTCAAATAAGTCTAAATGTGCATGCACACACACACTCACAAATATAACGTGGATCCTGCATGCAATTTCCATCTTTTTGCATTTGTTTAGTTCTGAAAAACATAACAGTATTTTAGACAACCAACTAATGTGCTCTGCATCTTCAAGCTCTCCAAAATGAACAGACCAGACTCCTCTCCAGGGAACAGCAACCTCTCTGGTCACAGATTTAAAAAACGTAGCTTTCATACCTTTCTTCTGACAGCTGTAATTGAGAAACCACAGGGTAACTCATGAACTGGGAAAGAGTATAGACACCTCAGCTAGCTAAATGATGAGTTAATATCTCCACCTTCCTCTTTTTTTACCCCCTCATGTGTAGCCCTTCAGATTGCCTGAGCTATAGGGCTCTGCATTGTAGAGGCTATCTCCAGCCAGTAGGGCACAGGTTGGAAACACACAACAAAGAGCTGATCTTTCCAAGATCTGTCTACATGAGAAAAAGTAAAAAAACAAACAAAAAACCCCCAAACAACAAAGCCCAAAGCAAAACCAAAAAACACCACACAACACCCAAAACCACCCAAACAAAAAACAAACAACCCCCCCTTAAACACCCTTCCCTTTTAGGGGACCACTTTTGAACAGCTCTCCAGCACATCCTGCAATGAATTAAATTCCAAGGAGATAACACCAGCTGAGCATCACCCTGACCTACAGTAGCCTGAATCCACCTGTCAGGGTACTGCATGTTTTCCACACAGGGCTGTTCCCTCCCTGTTTCCCAGGGAGAGAACAAAAGTCCACCACAGAGAGAAGGGGATGACACAAACCCCACTTTGTAGTTTGCAGCATGCTGTTCCCAAGCTTGGGGATGGCAATGAAAATTCACCTCTTTAACAGGCTACAAGATAACAAAAAAAACAAAAACACAAAAACACAAAACAGAATGATTTCATGTATTTCCCCCACCAGTCGCCCATGCAAGGGCCAACCACGTCCTGGCCATAAATTCTCTGGCACAAGAGCATTATACCAAAGGAAAGGAATGTCTTTCCATCTGTGTATTTCCCCTCAGGCAGTCACTTGATAATGAAACCAGTTAAGGTCTTTGGGTTCACAATGTTATTATAGTCAGATAATATTTTGTTTGCAGCCAAGCCTGAAGAACTCCTAAGTAGTGCAGTACAGGCACCATACACCTGTTAAGTCACAGCGTTCCTTCTCTAAGTGGACAAATCTGTTTTAGCCATCTCCCGAGATTTTCCCCTCACAGTTAATTACAAAGCGATGACTGTACTCATTTCCTGATCTTAGAGGGAATCTATAACAAACGTCTGCCACGGGTGAAGGCTGTTCCCTCTGTCCCTCAGAAACACCAGCAATCCTTCTAGCAGTCCTGGCTGCCCTCCTTCAACCTTTTCTCCCAGTTGTCCCACACCTTCTGCTGCAACACAAACACTGCACAGAAAATAATAACCTTTCACTAGGAAAGAAACAACATGGGCTGACTAACATTTTCTAAAATAATTGAACAATGCCCCTCCTCAACACAAAAACACTAGCACAGGTATGCAGACCAAGGTCATTCTGCAAAGACCTACACTGAGATGGACAGAACCAATCTCATCAGTGATGTTGATGCAGAGAGCCACCCATCAAGGCAGCAGGATTTTATTCACTTTCTCCACAGACATGCACAACTACAGCACTGAACATGTGGTTCCCGATGACTTGAAGAGCAATTTTGTTTAAAGTGATTAACAGGCTCACAACGAAATTTGCTCATTGTTGGATCTGAAAGTCATTGGAGCCACTTTCACACTGTGACATCTATTCTAGTGTACAATTTTTATCCAAAGTATTGCTGTGTCTTGCAAAATACGAGATGTTCTGAAGCCAGGTCAGGCACAATAAGCATTCTGGGGAAAAAATAAGGGGAAAGAAGTCCATCTAAGAAGAAGTGATACTTCATTGTGACAGCAACCTTTCTTTATGCTACTCCTAGCAGGCTGATGTCTGATCCTGGGCACAAATTGTTGGCAATTGGTGTACCTGACCTTAGAGACATATGTTAGGTCAATGGTTCCCAACTTTCCGGACCGATAGCCAATTGAAAAGGATCAGCATTTTTTGCAAATCGTCACACATGCTTACCATCAACCTTGTGGTTGGAAGCTCAAAGGTGATGTGACTCAGCAGTATGGCTCCAACACCTCCTTCATTACCCTTCTGGGATGACCAGTGCTCAGCTGGCACAGGTGAAGAGCACCCCTTGGTTGGAGTCATCTCAGAGAAGTTTAGAAATTGAATTTGTTCCCTGGCTCCCATGTTTTCACAAGTTGTTTCGCATCATATCCCAGGAACCAGCTCCTGTGACATTGTCTAGTCATGATTCCTGTCACAGACTGTGCTCCCCCTTTTCTTGGCTGCCAAGAACCAGCCTAACCCTCTAAAAAAACACTTCTGAATCCCTCTCACTGCAAACAGTGAAGGTGCCACACTTCCACTTTGAGGATAAATACAAAGCAATTCCTTCAGCAAGGAAGGAGGGAGCAGAAACATTTTCTGTAATTGAATGTATGGAATTAAAAGCACAGAAGCACACAAACACCACATAAATCAATTAAATAAAACCAGACACAATCGGACGACTTGCAGAGACAATAAAGAAAAAGATTAAAGGGAGAGCTCCTGGGTGATGAGCAGATGGACTGTGACTTGAAGCTCAGGTAAGAAAGGGGACTTCAGGTATTGGATTCCTTCTGTGGCATAGCTCCATTTTGACAGCCTCAAACAATAAATCTGACCCCAAAATTACTCTTTTCCTCCAAAGAGAAGAAATCTGTTAGACCCAAAATATGTTCAGTACCTCTGATAACAAAGGAGAGGCACCACCTCCAGAGTGTCCTTGCAGCTGTTGGAGAGCAGTTTTAATAATTTTATTAAAATACTCTGAAACACTTTTTTTTTCCCGATCAAAAAGAGGAAAAGTTTACCAAACAGGGCCACATATTCCTCATCACTTCATTGCTTTCTTATTGGAACTGTCATTGTGGAGTCTTCTAGCAAGTCAAAGATGTTCCATGGGTGCAGAACTGATTAAAAAAATGGATCACCAAATGACATCTCAGGAGAAAAAAAATGCACATATCTCACTCTGGGTTTAGTGCTAATGCTCTTCCTTTGCACACTTCATTAGGCTTTTAAATTCCGGGCTGTCCATTGTATAAAATTCTCAGCACTATTAGAAACCCCTGGCACTCAAGCAGAGTGCTTCAGAACAATGACAAAGGTTTGGCAGAAACCCCATTTGAACTGCCCACGCCAGTGACTCTCCATATCCTTGCACTAGTATTGGACTGCCTCAAATATGCTTTGCTTTGGTTATGGAAGGTTCCAGCTTTGTCTTGCACAATAAGTTTAAAAATTCTTTGGTTATTAAAAAAACTGAAATGGGGAATATATATGAAATAAACAAGGCTTTTTCTGCTATACGCTTTAATTCACTTTCTCAGATAATTTATAACAATCCTCATTTTTTACTACAAGTAAATACCATTACCTATTTAAAAATCAAAGCTATTGCAGCATGTTTTCATCAAGTTTGTGTGAGTAATTACATCTTAAAATGGCAAACATCCCTTCCAATAACGCCCTGGCAGAGTTCACTTCTTCTGCAAGTAATAAAAGTGAAAGAGAGCAAACTGTGCTTCAAGATATTTGGCCGCTGCGCCATGAGGCAGCTGATGCATTCCAAATGTCTGTCAGGTCACTTTGCAACACCAACCCTTGCTAATCAATAGTGAAATCTTTTTCTCTGTGGCTTAAATATATTCCTGGTTTTGTTAAACTGAAGAAAATTGTAAATTAGTTTGACTCTGTCGGACCATGCAGCTTGAAGAAACACGCTGTCATCCTGACTGGGTAAGAGCTAAGAAGATACAGTTAAATTACGATACTTAATTCACTGTCAACCACAGATTTTGTGTCAGAGATTTTGTGAGATGCACTGCAGTATCTTATTGCTGGTCTTTGCAAGAGGCAGGCTAGAACCCACAGGCTGTCTTGTTTCTAAGCATCCAAACATTTTTCTTAAAGCCCCAAACTCAGCTTCCCCTTTCTAGGATGCGAGCCTTTCTTCACCTCCTTCACTTGGCCCAGAAGTCATGTCCTTTTCTCTTACTCTTCATATATCTTCCTTTTCTTGATTCCAAGCTACTTGGAACAGAGATCATATCCGTCTTTGTTTGAGAACTCTATAGCAGTCTGCATGTTGCAGTGGTACCATAAATAAAAAGTAATAAAAGTGCTAGGAAAGTCTTTTGAAATGTCCATATTATTTTTACTATTACTCATGCTGTCACTATTTAAGAAACAATGCCAGGAAGATCTAGGTCTTGAAGGGGACTTATAACAATTTTTGTAAGAATACACTATTGAAACTATGATGTTACTGACAGCAAAGTGTTTTGCAAGGTGTAGAGGTTCTCCTGCTGCTTTTTTGAGTGCTTCTAACAGATGTTCAATTTCAAGTGGTCTGCAGATACCAATAGGCTGATGGTTCTGCAGGAATCGGAGCAGCAGATGTGCCCTGCATTATGTTTTGCTATTCCCTTTATGAATCGACATGTCACCCTGTGGGTTTATAGCCAGTTAATTTTGTAATGACATCACTATTTCTGTACTTTTAATGATTCTCGCAGGATTTAATTTCTCAAATAACAGAACTCTTGATGCTGGAATTGCTATGTGAGAGTAGTATATATAATACACAGATTTCTTTACATGATTCAGTTCCACTTCCTGCCAAATGCCTTTGCTAATAGCTTTTAGGTAGTGCTGATATGCACAGGGATTCTCCCAAAAACCACTGATTTACAAAGTGGCCTCGATTCAGGGCTCTAGACGAACGTCTGTGCATGTCTCCAGGATCATTACCCTCGAACAAGTACCCCCTGGTGGACAGATGGAATGAGGATAGGAAGAGAATAAGGATAGAAAGAATGGGGATTTCCATTGGCTCTGATGTAGAAGGGTAGGTATTGCCCCATCAGATGCTGCGTTCTATGGTGCCCAGCTGAAATCAGAGCGCACAGGAAATTGCACTGCATTTTTCCACATTTCCAGGGACCTGATTGTGAGGACAGCACACTGGCTGTTGGCTTGGATGCTTTCAATCTTAAAAGGGAGCCAAGTTTTCCCTCCCTCAAATACAGTTGCAGAGTTTGTTAGAGGCCAGGGGTTTCTGGGCAGAACCTCTGGTAACAGCTGCAGGCTGCACGGAGCAGCCATAGGACACCACCTTTCTTCCCTGGAGTATTCGGTACTGGTAAAGAATGCCTTTCTTTTTATTTTTAAATACAGAGAGGAAAAAGTGATGCTATTACAGCTGTATTTAAAGGACTTCTGGCATTTCCTTCATTGAAACTAACTTTTAGGTATTTAAAAAAATCGACTGGAAAAAACATTACAGGTTGTAAAAGGTTCTAGTTAGCTATGTTGTGTTATGAAGCCTTGAAATACATCTGAAAACTTTTAATTCTGTGAAATGAGAACTGCATAAGCCGATATTTTCCCCCCACCCCTCCCAGTTATGCCAGAAATTATACTCTCCACATTACTGTAAATATCAAAATACACCTTTAGTAAAAACCAGTTTTTGAAAAGCATCTTAGGTCTTAAATTTAAGGAGTGAATCCTATCTGCTCTTACTGATCTAGCTGAGAAATCAAGGCCTTAATTTCTAAGAATCAACTACATAATTTTTACACACATACAGGAAAAAAATTATCTCCAGTTGTGACCACAGGCAGAGTCTTCACAGCACTTGCAGGAGCTGTGTGGTCATGCTGGGGTCTGAATCCATCCATAGAAAGGATGAGGAAATCCATCCATAGAAAGGATGAGGTAAGTATTTTTCTGAGTTTTCCTCAGTATTCCTGTTTTTTTTTCTGCCCATCTTAACTTCTTGCAATACACACATCTTAAAAAAAGTTGAGTATCAGCCTTAGTACAAATCTCATATTGAAACATATGAAGTTCAGGAAAGCTAATGCTGAGGTTAAATAAAATTTGACTGGCCTTCAGCAGTGAAAAATAGCAAAGACAAAGCTCTACCTAGAGGTCCACACCTATTAAGTGCATGAACTACCTGACTTCCATCTTAACTGAAGCTTAAGGAAGTGTGCTAATGGCACGCCTAGCCCATGGATATCTCACAGTACTCCAAAAGCAGAAGCACATTCCCCTGAGACATGGTGCATCACAAGCCCTCCAGACCCACCTCTCATCTTCTGCTCTAGCCTCCCAAGAAATGCTGAACCAAACTCTTCCAACCACCTGAACACAGTATTTCTGCCCCAGATGCTCCCAGCAGCCCCTCATGACTTTCAGGCCCTGTCCCTCTTGAACTATGGGATGAAAGTCATGCTCAAAAATCTTTTGCTCCTCTGGCATAACTGAAGTACTTAAACCTGTGAAGTTTGTTTTTCCAGGCACCTAAACATCCTTACAGGCTTTCCTGAGAAATAAGTATTACCATAAAATTGTGGAGCTAAGCCAAGGGCCCATTGCCTTTGTCCAGCCTTCCCCAGTCTGGAGGCATGGCCACACAGGGACTTCCAGTGTCTCTCCAGCATTTCCCCTCCTTCAAAACCCAAATGCTCGGCCAAAACACACACCTTGCTATCAACACACTTTCCCTGACTCAGACCACGAAGAATCAAGCACACAGGGAAGATGCTGGGCATGTTGCTCACTGCACAACCTCAGGGTACTCAGACACAGCCATTGGGAGCTCAGCAGCCCAACCCTGGTGAGACCCACTATATTTAGGGTATGACTGCTTTCTAAAAATGCATTATCTAGACAAAACAGTTGAGTATCTTAGGGATGCAGGTTCTGGTTTTCCGAATATTTCTGATATTTACTCTGACATTTCCTCTGAGTGTGTGTGGTGTTTTGAAAGGAAAAGAGTTTTTTGTTGCTTAAGGCCAGTCCTTCCTGTTTGTTAGTTTATACCAAACCTAATTTTTGACATGAATAAAATTGTTCCTTTAAATCTGATTTCAAACATGTGGTAAAGACAAATCTAACAATTTTATGAGATATAGTTACTTTTGTAGAGGGTGAGTCTGCCCTGGGGAATTTTTCCTGACTAGATTTATCACAAGTTTTTTGAACCAGATAATTTTGTTTGATAGCACATCTGGCAGCATCATAAAATCTTGACGTCCCAAGCTATTACACAGGAATTACTTTTGTAAATCATTTATGAATATTACTGATGTAGGCCTATTCTGGGCTGTAAGAAAGGAAACAGAGAGCTGAAGGACAAAGGAAGGGAAAAAGGATTCCCTGCCCTTTCAGGGCTCATCAGATAGGGTGGGTATTTATCATTTTAAATGGGAAACATGTTGTCATTGACACAGCTGAAAAGTCCACATAACACAATTTGTTCCCCATATTCCCTAAATAGGCAAAAGGGGAAGATATTCTACATGAGGAAAACTGTAAATTGATCTCTCCTGAAGACAAATCTGTCCCTGTCCGAATCTTAAATAGAACTTCCCAATTAAACACCACATAGTGCAAAAACATAGTAAACACAAACTCACAATCCAAGTAGACTAAAGGAGGAAACTCTTACTAAGACCAGCATAGAGGCAAAATAAAAGGCCCATTTTAGCTCACAAATAAAAAAAGGTATTTACAAAATCCCCCCCAAATCCACTCCACACAGTGACCTGTCTTTTGAACACGGCAGCATGACTGAACGGAAACTCTCCTCACACAGCTAAAATGACATGATTAGCTGCTAAACATACACCTTCAGACAGAAAGCCAGCAAATCAAAAGCTTATGTTGACTTTTAGTATCATGAATTATCACACTATTAGCAATTTCAGAAGAGGGCACCTATTGATTTGGATTGGAAACACATGAGACATTGAAATAACTCTGGGTGTTGCCCCCTTGCCAAACCCAAATCCTGGTATTACAATCCTTTTGAACACGTAGTGGGAGTGCGGAACTGACTCCAAACACACCATGGAGGGGTGGAGGGGCAACAGAGGAGTCACCCCAATTGAACCAACAATGGGGGACTACAACAAGTCCTGCACTCCTCATTCCTGACATCACCAACACTGGGAGATACTGGCTGTTATTCTTGCTGAGCCAGAGCAGAGGAGAGGATCATTTACAACACTCTGCAGAAAGGTATTTCCAGCCTTAGGTGAGAAGGCATTTTGTTGGGGAATTTCCCTGCTTTGGGGCCCACATGGAGGGAAGGAGAAATTCTCTCACATCTCCTGATTGACTTCCAAATGCTCGGCTCCTTCAGAGTACGGCATGTCTATGAAAGATGCACAGAGCCATTATTGAGCACATGCCAGTACTGCACCATACACTTTCCCTGCCAGAGCAGAAAATTTCTAAATTTGGCTTCGTCCCAGGAAGAAAATTCCTGTCCACACACACCCAGACTGATTTCTCACAGATGAGCATGCTTCCCACTAAGATCTGAAGTGGGCTGCATCCACAGGGTGCTGAGGACCCACCCTGGCAGGGCAGTGGTGTGGCAGAAGTCACCAGCTGCACCGAGTAGAGAGGAGCTCCTGGTTTATTTGAAAGTGGCAATACTGAAAAAGAAGCTCTAACATGAAAATGCAAGTTTAAATTTTTGATAGTTTCAGATCAACTAGAATCTGAAAATGACAGTGTAACAGTTTTAATAATCAAAGCATGGATGGTTTCAAGCTGCATAAAGAGCTCCACCAGGAAAAAATCCACAACATGACATAAAGGAAGAACAGAAAAGAAATGGTGATTTCCAGGGTCATGAGTGGTATCTGCAGGGTATCATCTGGACATTTCTCCTCAAGCTTGACAGCATGAGGCAACACTGGCTGTGACTAAGAAATCTGAGATTCATATTCTATTTACCGCCCCTCTTTCTGAATGCAAACACATGTTCTGTCTTTCCAATAACGATGGACAACACATGCACTGAGTAGGTACATTGAAAGTCATCTGTTGATTGCAGATACATGTAAATGACCACACAGCAAGGTTTCCTAGGGAGACAGGACTGGAAAAAAAGGGAGACAGCTACTCTAAGATTAGACACTGTGAAAAAAACCTCAAACAACATAATCAGACAAGGTTGATTAATGTATTTCTTTCCTAATTCAATATAACTATTATAATACTGTTTTAGATAACTCCAGAATGCCAAAGAGTGATGAGGGCTTTTTTTTTTTTTTCATTCCATTATAGATAGCACTTGCCTCAGTAACTATGCCGATGGAAGAAAATCTATCATGTACTAACCATACTCCAATCTCCAACAGAAATATTCACCATTTTGTGAAGTAAAGTGAGATCTGGGAGTCCTTGACCTTCTGAGTAATTAAGGGAAACAGAGACATTTTTGTTTTTATTAGAGATACACTAAACTATTTGAAAATAATTTGAATAGCTGGAGAATTAGTGTATTTGCCTGCTCATGAGTAGTGCAGATAGTTTAGAGTTCTCTTGGGGGCAACACATCGTAATGAATATCTGCTATTCATATTTAATGCAATCTGCCAAAGAGTGCTTTTGGGAGGACTTTCTGTGTCAACAAAATGATTAACAACAGGACTGAAAAAGTAAATGAATTCCTGCAATGGGTGGGGCTGGCAAAAATATCTTTCAGTACTATACCAGTTCCACTGGATTTAACTGTGCTTTTTAAATTATACCAGTAGGAAAATCCATTTCCCAGGGAGGGGAAAACCAAAAAAGCAAGCAATCTTTAAGTTCGAGTAGTAAATAATTGCATTAATGGGAGGAAAAACAATTCCAACAGAAAACAATGCCCAAAACAACAATCTGCCTGTCCAGAGCATGTCTGAAAAGCCTGGTATGCAAAACTGACTACTAAATAAAATAATTAGTGCTTATATAGCACAACCCAGAAATAACGTTGTAGGTACTTCCTTTCTACCTCTTTGAGTTCCTCAGATGATCTTACTTTCCATACATTTTCTCATATTTCTAAGACTTACATAGAACAGAACATAAAGTTCTTTATTCTTTACGATACACTTTTAAAATACCCCAGACAGAAAAGAGTAGAAAAGCTTGGCTGAAATACAATGCGTGACCTTAATATGGAATTATCTCCATGGCATCCCAACAGTTCTCTAAATAACACATTCAGATTACTTTTTTCCAAATTATCTGGATGAAGTAACCTTACTCAGTTTACATAAATTCCAGGACATCCTTGTATCAGACCAACTGCTCTTCCCTGCCCCTTATCAAGCTACTCCTATTCCTCCCTTGCAAGAAATGGAAGGGGGGATATCAAGGATTTGAAGGCTCACATTGGCAGCCCGAGGATCAAAATGTGGGGTGGGAGTCAAAGGTAGAATATGGGGGTGCTCCCACCAAATGCCATGGGCTACACAAATCACCTCGTCCAAGCAGATGCTCAATCCAAGCAGAAAGGGAGCAACTGCCAAACAAAGTGTTTTATTATTTAGTGGCTCCCACTGTGGTTATTGTCCAGGCCCTTTTAAAATTTGATCTAGGATACACTCAGGGATTCCTTTCATCACAGCATTAGCTCAGATTAAGCTTTTTCCTCCAGCTCACACCAACTGGCTTTGTTACGTAGTGGTATCTAGCCATGTTAAACTAATTCTGTAAAACTCATTCTGGTGAAGTTATGTTACAGGAACCAGATTTGCAAAGATACTCTACAAACAACCAGTAGGGCTTCATCTTCCCCATGCTGATATTTGCTTGTGAAACTGCAACATCACTGGGTGCCTTGCAGTTCCAGCAGCCAAAACATAAAAGTAGCACTTTCCTCACCAGTTTTCAACTCCATGGATATACTACAATGATCTGTGCAGCTTTTACATACCTTCCTTCTCGAATTTCATGTGGTGATTCTCTTGGTTAGGGGGGTTTCTCCTGGAATTTGGGGTGTTTTTTGTAAGACTACTTTTTATAACTAATCTTTTTCCAGAAATTAAAATGTGCCCATTACAGCCACAACAGATGTTTAATAAAGAAGGGAAACTCTTCTAAAGCTGGTATCCTCATGTTGTGGCAGTCACCTTATTGACCTCTGGCAGCAGCATTAGGTCTCATGACAGCCAGATGGGCCCTGACCCTTCTTCCAGGGCTGACAGAGAGCAATGCCACTCAGATACAAGAACTGCCTGTATGACTGCTACTCACCTGAACCTAAGGTGTTTTTACTTTAATTAAATGTCAAGTAACAATATTTGCCCGTATTTATTTATTCCTCTCCAAAATATTTCACAAGTGTTCTATGATTTTCCTATGGCAAACATGTCAGCCTTTGTAGGACTTCTGCCCATTTCCCATAGTTGCTCCCAGTGTGGCAAAGAACCAAAACCTCTTGGTCTACAACAGGCTGGCGGATGACCCAAAAAGCACAGGAATGTCCCAAATTTTGCCTTCTATCACTTTGTCTAATTGAGCTAAGCAGTAACCTCCTGAAACCACCTCTGCTGTGCAGAAGAAACTCCTCATTCATTAATGTGGCCAGGGAAGCCTGTGTGCCACCTGATGTCAGGAGTGAAGATGTCTGCTCTGTGCTCCGCGGGGTAACACAGCAGTAGGTAAATCAATCCGACTTCACAAAAGTAACGATCTTCTTGACCGTGGTCTCGTTTGGTGCTAATGCATCGTTAAAAAAAAGTGGTTTTTTTCATCCTCTGACCTCTCCAGCACTGCGACCAGACCTCCAATTATGAAGTATTTTGCACTATGTATCTCAGTATAAAAACAGAAGCCGAGTCACAGGTCAGAGAGGCAACAGCATTATTAACATCAATGAAATTAAATCACTCCATCCTGAGCATTTATGGCAAGCCCCTTGTGCTCACACAATTCATGTGTCTAAGATGTACTGTTGTCTGTTTAATGGGACTGGAGATACCTGCTTCAACTGCAGATTAGGATAACTTAATGCAACTTGTTATAAGGTTATTCTGCCATCATCAAAAGTCTAAAACCAAGACAGAAATAAAATAAAACAAGGCACTAGTACAAAAGCTCAAATGGCGCTAACTTTGAACAAAAGCTGTTGAACAGCATTGTTTTAAAAAGATTAAAGAGATCTTTATAACATTCCTGTTATGTAAAATAATTTCTATTGGAATTTACATGAATGAAAATAATCTGGAAGGTAAATAGTACAGTAGCTTCAAGCATGCAAAGAACATTGGTTTGGCCAACCTTTAATATTTTCAGGTCTTTGCAAGAGAGTTCCGTATTATTCTACCACACAGTATAAAATTTAACTTTATTAGAGACCATCAGTCATACTGACTTTGGCCTATGGGTGGCTTCATTGGGAAAGCAAACAAATAAACAAACAAAATCTACAATAGAGAACAGAATCCTGAAATACAACCTGAAGCTCAACCTGCATGTTTCCAAGAACTTGTCTCCATAAATCCAGTGATATAATCCTCAAGTTCCAGATTCAGAAGTCTACAGACAGAGTATTGACAGTACAGGTATGAAAACAGAGTAGTGTAAACCAGAAAAGTCATCCTGCACTGGACTATGTCTCAAAAAAAAATTCTCATTCAAGTAATCCTCCTTCCTATCTTGCCAATTTTAGCTGGTATTTGCAAACACTATTGCCTTGAGCTATGCACAATAGCTGCCAGGTTTTTGTGCTCAGTCACAGAGACCCAGCCCTGCAAAGAACCTCCACAAAGATACTGACCTGAAAATCCTAAGACCAGGGCATAAAGACACAAACTCCAAGATTTAGAAGTAGCCACTTATTTTGCATATTGACAGAAATTCATACTAAGCAGTACTTTTCTGAGAGGCTGACCACTGACTGGTTTATTAATCATTAATAATGCATAAACAACACAGTCTTAATTCCACAGGAATAATTCATAGTAAAGAACAACTCTGCAATGCTGATCATATAATTTTGGTATTTACCAATCTATGCCTCAGAAAATGTTCTCATTTACTAATAAAACTATTTCTTCAACAGGTGAGTATTCCTGAAGTAGTGTGGGGTAAATTCAGGATGGTAACCTGATAATCAACCAGGATATTATCTAATAGGATTGGAAAATTTAAGCTACTCATAGACCTTCTGGCTGTTTTGTTTCTCGTCTCCAATAAAGACAAACACCCTGCAATAGAACAGAGCAAATAAAAACCTAACCCAATTATACTTCTTCCCATATGTGAGGGGATGAAAACAGTCCACACAAATGGAAAAATAAACAAACACAAAATACAAACAAACAGAAAGAAAAAAACAAACAAAAAAGCTCCCCGCTAATTTACTTCAAGACAGCACAGCGTTCCAGTATGTGTATGTGAGACAGGAAGCCAGAATTAGTATTAAGCAGCACAAAACCTACAACTTTACTCTTCAGAAGTATTGTCTTGACTGTGATTCCCCATTTAAGTTTGGAGCTGAAACTTTGTGAGATTTCTGTAAAGAACTCTCTGAAAGATATACCTGGGACACTGCTATAACAAGTCACATTTGCTTTTAGTAGAAAGTGCATTGTTGCACACATGTGCTGTTTAATCAAGACTTCCCACATCCAACATTTGCAGTAATGTATTTAGACAAGCACCTTCAACGAAAACTGATCTGCAAAGCTGTATCCATCTGGGTTTCCTGAGTAATAAATATATCAGTCATGCAGTGTAAAGACCTCCAGACACAAATCTTGTCGAAGTGATCCTACTTAAAAAGTTTCTACTTGGGACAGCTTTATTTGGAGCTGCTTAAACCTACATAAAAACTAAGACCAAGCAGAAAGCATATTTGTCATAAGGCAAAGAAAAAGCCTTGCCCAGCAAATACACTCAGCAGTGCTGCATGTAAAAATGAGAGAGTTAATGCTCTTCCTAGAAGCAGGTAGAGTGCTGTGGTTTTGGGACTGAGTATGAGAATAATGTTGACAGCAACAACTAAAGCATCACTGTGTTAAGTAGTGTTTACTCTAAGTCAAGGGCTTTTCATTTTTCTGTGCTCTAACAGTGAAGAGATGAACAAGGAGCTGGGAGGGAGCACAGCCAGGACAGCTGACCCAAACATGCCTAAGGGATAGTCCAGGAGGTAAAATACCATCTCCAGTATATAAAGTGGGGAGAGGTGGCCAGGAGCTGCTGATGGCTGCCCAAGGTCAGCAGGTGGTGAGCGACTGTAGTGACATCTCTTGTCTCTCCTGGGTTTTACTTCTTTCTTTTTGTTGCCTCCCTTTTAATTACAACTATTATTACATTATGTCTTATTATAATATTAACTTGAGTAAAACTACAGGTTTTACCTTTCCCCTGGATACTCTTCCTCATCCCACTATGGGGGAAAGGAGATGTGAGAGAGCAGCTGTGCAATAGTTGGTTGCTATCTAGGGTTAAACCACAACAGAAACTCAAACACAGACTCAAGGGCTCATTCTGCAGCCACAGACAGCTCACAGCTGTCCACTGGGCTGCTCTTCAGAAGCTGCACATGAAGAAAACAGTTACTTATAGAAGAAAACTGAAGCAGTTTCAGGAACTTTGCAACTTCAGAGAATTCTATACTGAGGTATCATTGCCAGTCATGATTACAAAAGGGTCAGTTTTTCTTTAAAAGCAACACTGGATTCTGCAGCTAATATAATAATGCAGTATATATCAAAATGCATAGCAAGTTTTGTTGCTCTTGGTTTCCATAGCTTTGGCATGCTATACAGTTTCCTGTTTATAAAAACAAGAGGAAGTGAAAATGGTATTTCAAAACAAATTCATACTCTTCGCCCAAGTAAAATACGCCATAGATGAACAACTTCAATCACTCTTGATATAATTTCAGAACGAACACGATCAGTCTTTATTAGAGGAGAGCTGGTCAATAAAAGGTATTAATACCAAGCACTTACTTGCAGGTGAGGGGGTGCTGCATCCACTAGTTGGTGGGTGACTCTGGAGTCCATGAAGGGAAGGTAGTGACAGTCCACCAATGACTGGAGGAAAAAGTAAGGGATATGGTGCTGCTGGATAGTGAGTCATATGTCCATTCACGGCCGGTACTGGACATGTGCGGCTACTGGTTGTCATGTTAACACCTCACAGTGGACAAATATTGTGTTGCATCACTCCAGGCCAGCAAATTAGATACCTCAAATTATGAATGACAAGGGCTGTCAAGCCTGAAGGTACAGCTTAAGCTGGATTGCGTGATGATGAAAAGGTAATTCACTAGATCAGGTCCATCTTATATTTCATCACTGCTTCCTACTGTTCTCTCTTCTAGGACATCCTTGCTCTGCAGACTGGATAGAAAGTCTTCTTACTCTTGTATTAGGGTGCAGTTCAGTTGCTTATGCAAATGTTTCTCTGGGAGAAGAGTTGCTCTCTACAGATGCATGCTGACACAGTCTGGGGAAGAAAACAATATATTGATTAAAAACCACATTTTTTAAAATATGGACATAGAAGAACCTTTTTTTCTCATTGTTACTTTTGTTAAGTTACAATTTATTTATCAGTATCGCATGAGGTCATCTTGATATTTACCTAGGGGTGAAACACTCACCCCATTACTGAAGCTAACAACAGAACACGCATTAAGTTAATTTCCCTACACGATGAGCAACAGCAAAAGCTATTTCTGGTGTGACCCAGTCTTTTGAAAACTTCCAGATTTAAAAACAATGCATCAATAATCACCTGAAATATTGATGCTGGGGGAGAAAAAAAAAATCACCTTCTTAAACATTTCCCTGTGTATGTTAGCTTTCAATGTCCCCCTAAAAGCTACAGAAGGATTGTTACTGGGGCGGCTCTCAACTCCCTTCAGTGCCATGGCTCAGGCAGGGCACTGAGGCATGCATCTGAGGGTGATTTTGGGTTGGGCTGTTAAAGCAGTAATAGCTTTAATAATGACTGTTTTCACAAAGTATAATTAACTAATTATCCCTTGGGAAACACCCAATGGTTTACTTTTTTTTTTTTTTTTTTTGAGAGGTACGGGGAACTGCCTGAACAAACAAGCATGTATTATTTCATGATCTGGATGAGTGAGTGGCATGAGTCAATACACTGCTCCTGTGCTTTGCTAGGGAACTTGCTTGGTCTCATGACCACCATCTTCAAAGTCATCCACAGCTCCACACATCTTCCTCAGCATTTCACCCAAAGAGCTGCCACCTTTCAAGAGGTCCTCATTTTTTCAGGCTTTTTACCAAAAGCCTCGGGTTGAGAACAGGACACTTCTTTGTGATATTGCCATGCAATTTGCTCCCACCATAGCAGTTTCAAGTCTAGGTACAGCAAATGGCTGGTGGTCTCTGAATCAACCTGCTGGTGCCACACCAGTAAGTGCTACTGGTGTCTTGAGAGATACAGTACCGGGAAGGCTGCAACCACTCCATATTGCAAACTCTGCTCCTGTAGCTGCTCATGCAGTGCTCCAGGCAAAAGCCAGTGAGTGCTGCAGCCAGCTCCTGAGCTCACCCTGCACGAGGAGTTTACTCATCTGCTCCAACACATGCTGTAGAAGGAAGACAGTAGGAGCCACAGAGCAAACTCAGCCACCCAAAAGTAAGGCAGCCCATGGCTGCCTAAGGCTTTGTTTCCTGAGAAGACGTACTACAGTCTTGCATTTGCCACAGTCAGTGATCAGTAACCACATCCACTGCTATATAGCACTTTTATCTGTAATTCTTTGAAATTATAGCCTGAAACCAAAGGCAAGAGGATTTTTGGGTGGGAAAATTAAAGGAGCGGTGAAATGATGTGTCAAGGTCACAAAGCAACACTGACGCCAGAGGAGAACTGTGACAACGCAATACTGACTATCTCTGCTGCTACTCAGAGTGCCAGTTGTTGGTAAGAATTCAAATGAGCAAGGAGAAAAAAAAAAAAAACAACTCAGATGCATATGTTTGCCTGTCAGAGAGCAGTGGAGTGTCTCTGCTCTGTGTGGAATACCAGCAAAGGTTACCAGCTGTGCATGTCGTCAGACAGCAGCTTCTGCTGAGTGCAGCCTGCTTGGGGATAGCTGAAATGTAGCTTGTAAGTATTTGATGACTGTGTAAATTATGCACGAAATGCTTTCAATGCTAATGGAGGCCAACGTTTGCAGAGGTGAGGCTGTAAGAAGGGGATACAACAAGCAAAGGCACAGCTTCTGGCCAAACTGAGCCCCAGGACCACATGCCTGGAGACCAGTGAAACCAGGCAGGTCTTTTGAGGGAGCCCCAGCAGCTAAAACACATCGACTCACTAACAACACAAAATGAAATGAACCGTCACTGGTGCCTTTTGTGCCTAGCTAAGACTTTACCAAGCTTAAGAGACAAGGAAAGTCCAGTATCAAAGGAACACGCAAAGTTTTATAAAGCAATTCCACAAAAGCTGGCAAAAATACCACGCTTCTAAAGTGTCTGCAAAAAAAAAAAAAAAAAAAAGAACAGCAGAGGGATGCTGATGAATACCAGCCCTAAAAATGTGAGCACTAAATTAAATACAGAACAAGGTCATCTATTTTTAAATGATGTGGGGCTTTGGCAACAAAATTCATCTTATAAAACTATCTAATACCTTCAATTATATTTCTATTAGCCAGAAAATGCAGAGCTCATCATAACTTTAAAATGCTCCCAGAACCACATCAGATATATTTGCATATTTAAGTGAAAAGTATTCAGAAAAAAAAAAAAAGCAATTCCTTCAGAACAAGGGGAAAAAAGCACTCAGGAAAACTCTTTGGTCACTTCTTCATTACTGAAGGAGCATGATCTGTGATGGAGCCGGTGATGACAGAACACAGAGGTATTATATCTCCTCAGTATACAAATACATATATTTAACAGTGCCAAAGGTAGGCTTTGAAAAACAATCCTATAGATTTGCGTTTTTATAATTTTACATTAATTATAAATTGAAATTACTACATGAAAGTAAGTTTTTCTTGCCTTACTCAAAAATCACCTTTGTTTCACCACTCATGGCCAGAAATTTCCTGCAGATAGCTGAGTTAGAAATAAGCCTTCAGAACTTGTTCCTTTTCAGAGTTCTTCAGAAATTTACTTTCCATAGGCAGAGGAAGAAGACAGTGTAAAAGTCATGATACTCTAAACAGTGTATCATTTAACTCCAAACTGTGTCCCTTGGGAGCACCAGGTTGTTCACCTGGCTGAACATCTGTGCTATGGTCAAGGAGCAAACTGTAGGCAGATAGCTACATATCAGCACCTCCAGCTTCTTGCAAAGAAGCAAATGCCACTCGTCTTCTGTGGTTACCTAGGAACTTCAAGTCACCAGCTCTGCTAACAGAGATTACAGACCCATCACCTTCATCACTGCACAGCAGAGGACATCCCAAAGTAGAAACTGCCGCACAACAGGAAGCCCAGCAATCGGTTTTCCCATTCACACCAGCTCCAAGGCACAACTGCCCTGACACATTTCACTAATGTATCACCAGATGGGCACATTCACACCCCTGAACTCACTGCTGAGGGCCTAGCACTGGACATCGGCCACAGATGTCTAGGCTGCAGGTGGCTCCAAGGTGAAAACATCTCTCTTGCCTAACTAAACCTGTACCGTAGCTCAAAACACTGTACAGGTGTCAGCTTTATGAAAGAGAATTTCCTTTGCTGTCACTTGCTGTGGTAAATGTCCCACAGCTGATGAGCCTATCCTAAATGGGTCGGGAAGAGCCAGCTACCACAGCTGAGGACTAACCAAGAAGGGGCAAGCAAAAGGAGTCACCTTAGTGATGGATGACCACCCATTTTCGTGATGCAACAGCATGGATTTCTGCCCTGGAGGCAGAATACAAAATTTTCAGAAAATGGCTGTCACCAAGGCATTCAGAGGATCTTCTCAGTGTACGATGAAAATCCTCTTCCATAGACTTCTCCTTAGTAACTGTTCATGAGTATAAGGCCCTTAGTACAAGCAGTACGGAAAAGGATCATACAGAAATGTTCCTTAGAAGGTTCACCAAGAGATGATCGCACTGTGCACTACTTTGCATTGAACAGCGGCCAATGACTCTTCTTTGACAGAACATATGCCTCCTCCTTTTTGGTTTTTACAGGTATTTTATTGACTTCAGTGATAAAGCAGATGGCCATAGGGGAAGCAGGCTACAGTAGCTCTAGAGCAGAGCAGAATATTTATCAGCTGCAGCTAATGCAGCAGGTATATCAGTGTCTTCCACGTTTCTTCTCAGAAAGAAGATGTTTGTGCAGCTGAGCAGAAATTTAAAACTACAATTTTTTGCATATAAGCTTCAAATTTTACTGGATAAACAGTAACCCAACTTTTCTTATTGTCTCTTAATTTCCCATGCATTTTGCACAGACTTGACTACAGAAAACAGCTTTGCTCCTCAGACATCTGTCAGTTCTCCTAAAATATATTAAATGGATTGAGCCTCATTCATTATATTGCTATTTAGCTTCCATTTGGTAACAATGTTTGGTATTACTGTAACATAACTCATACTTCTGAATTTTTCACTTGTATAAGATTTATTTGAATTCCTAAAATCCCTTTGGTGGTTCAGGTGACTTTGATGCACATCAACAGCTGGACAGGCAAGAAGCCAAGGCAGGAGGCTTGGCCAATTAATCTGTGTCAGTAGGAAGGTTATGTTCTGTCCTCCCTTTTGCCAACAACACCCCAATTCCACATTCCTCTTCCTCCCCCCTCACTAGCCATAGCAGGGAATTAAGATGTCAGCATTGCAAGTAAAGCAGGATTTTTGTCTTTTTTTTTCTTCCCTCACTTCTGAAAAGGTCAGTGGGGAGTTCTGCCCTACCTACAGTAATGTTTGAAATTCAGCAGTCATTTTAAGATATCCATGACGTAGCATCCAGAAAACTTCTAAGCTAAATCTGCTATCCCTACACCCTTCTGCCATAGCAAACTGCTGCTCCTTTTCCTTTACAACTGGGGGACAAAACCAGGAATGCAGAAAAGGCACCCCAACACGAGGACATGCTCTGCTCAGAGCAGGGCGCTTGGGAATTTGCTTCTCCAAGCCCTTGGTCTGCAGCACTGCTGTCCCCAAAGTTTCCAGGGTCACAGAGGAAGTCTCTTCTAAGTTCATTTCCCATTTTCCTGCCAACTCCAAAGCCCTCGCCCCTCCCTTAAATCTTAGGCTAAAACAGGAACCTCTGGACTGGGAGGGCAGCCTGGGCAGTAAGACAGGAGAAGCAAGTTGCTCTTCTCAGAGCAACAAAAACAAGTTCAGAGGAATTTTGCATATAAAACCTTTCAACAATATATTACTTGTTTTTCCCAGGGGACAGTTCTCATTTATTAGCTGGCTTCAAGACATATTCTAATGCTGTTTTCAAAACAAGTCAAGTTTTGAGAACCCTTACTGTATTTAATGTATAGTTTGTATTGAAATCCCTGATTATGCATATGCTTCCTATTATGCTGGCTGATGGTGTTGCATTCAGCAGTACTGAATAATTCAGCAGATTTAGCACGACTCAAGTGTAAATCAGTCAGATCCAGTAACATGATAACCACATTGCCTTTAAACTCTTAAAAATGCATGGAAACTTTTATTTCATAAAGAGGCTGTACTCCGTTCTGCACCAATTCTCACTGACTGTGAGATGTTGCATTTTTGTTTTCATGGCTATCCAACAAGATTTAATTAAACAATAAACTAGTTACCGTGGCAGAAGTAAAAAAAAAAAAAAAAAAAGCCTTTGGAGTGTTATGTTTCCTTTATTAGCATAGTGATGTGAAACTAAACAGAAAAAGCAATCTAATAACAAACATTCCTTTGAGAAGGGCTCTGGGAGCAAAAGGACATCCACTTATTGTTCAGCCCATCCCATTGGTCCATATACGGCAATAAAGGTACAATAGAAGGAAACAGGAAACAGACTGGCACATCTGCATTATCTTATTAGAGGCTAATGGATATCTGAGAGGAACATGCATCTGATGCTGAATAGTCTGTACCAATCTCCGAAGCAATTACTCTTAATTAGTGGATTCTGTTTATAGATGGAACTTAGTGTACCCTTTTGTATCAAAGAGATGCAGGCATCTGGAGGGAGATATGGTTTTCTTAAAGGGAAAGCACTGCAGAACAGCGTGAGGGTTGGGCTGGTGTTTGGTTGGGTTGTGGTTTTTTTGGGGGGGGTGGGGGATTTCTTTGCAAATAAAAGCTCTCTGAAGCATAACATATACTACTGTATTATTAATCAAAAGAGTATGCTGCTTTAAAAAAAGTAAAGGGTAAAAAAAAGACCATACTCTTAAACTCTGAAAGTAAACACAGAAAGCTAATACTCATATATGAATTATATGACAAAAACTACTTTGATGATAAGCAAATAAACAACTGAACCTAAAATTTCCAACTGCTGGCCAAAAAGCTTAAAATAGCAGCTTAAGTCAGAAGAACAACATCTGCATTTTGTATCTGCCAAGACTGCAGCCAAAAAAAGTAAACCACTCTATATGACCAGATGCATGAATAAAAAAGAAAATGCATGAAACAGAACTTCAAAGTCAGTTTATTGAAAAGCAGATCTGTAGCTCTTACATCCCATAACCACAATTGTCACATATTTTCAAATATAGGTGCAAGACTTATGGAAAGAGGGAAGATAAATTGTTGTAAGAGAACCAAGACACTCTTACTATGACACTTTTCCTGCATCTTGGTATGCAAGATAGCTGTCTGCTGGGGGACTGTGAATTCCTTTTTGTCATAAAACTGACACTTCCAAAATGGGTTTCTGTTTTATTTGGGGTTTTTTCCCCCTGACATTGTTAAGAGATAATTAATATAATTAATGAAATTGCTGTTTATTTTAAAATCCTATTGGGAAGTATATATAAAATGGAGGGGGAAAAGCTTCTTTCTCCCTAAGCAGCTATGCTTCGAATTGCCTGCATTGCAAACACACGCTGATACAAGCCTGAAAAAGAGCAAATCTAAATCTGAAAGGGGAAAAGGGAAAAAAAAAAGTGAGACACAATGACACCCATTTATTTACACACCATACAACAGTACCCTGCTGTGCCAACTATTGATTTTAGTGGAACTGAGAGTCCATGTTGGAGAGCAGCAGCTGTGAGTACATAGCTTGAATCCTCATATGGGAACAATACTCCATAAGCAGAATAACCTATTTCAGCCAACCTTCATGTATAACAACTAACATTAAAAACACACAGAGCTTACAATTCAAAACCTGAAAGGCACTATGGTTATTTGTTCCACAAAGGTTCTGGGGAGTTATTAATTTATTTGAGCTGACACAACCAAGAGGTGTGAAGGATTCAAAATCCATGCTTTGCATGTCTGTTATTCTACAGAGATGTTAATTCTGTTCTATACTAACCATATTTAAGATCCTGCCACTCTATCAGGCAATTTCTCATCTTCTCCTGTTGTTTGCTGCTTTAAAGAGTTGAAGGGCTGCTTGAAACTGAGGTGCAAAATGGTTGGGTTTTCGGGTTGGGGTTTTTTTTGGGGGGGTGGGGGGAGGGAGCAGGGGGTTGGCTATTGCTTTTTTTTTCCCCTTCTCCTACATCTATCTGTATTTCATGTATTTTTCTTTCATTACTCAGCAGTTGCCAAAACTATACTGAGAAGTAAAGATAAATGGTTAGGTCAGGTGATGGGGTTAACAATTTACTGTGTGTACTGCTCCGAGAGCCAGATATAGTAGAATTGGCTCATGTTTATGTACAGGATGAGAAGTTGATTTCCTGTGCAGTGGCTTTCAATCACCTCTGTAAGGGACTCTCTTGTAGTTTTCTGCAGAGAATTCAAAGGGCTCTGAATACATTTTGTGCTGGTATATGGGACATTCTGCTTTGTAACTAAATGCATTCCTTTCTTATTCTGTCACATTCGAAAAATCCTGAAGGACAGTCAAGAAAAAAAGTTCTCTTTCATCAATGGAAACCAAAGGAAAGCTAACTGGGCTTCCTTCTCCTCGAGTTTAAGTAAACTTGTACACTGGTTATGCTCCCCAAATTTAAAAGCTATTTCTTAATGCTTAAAATTGCTCCTTCAACGGAATCAACACTACTGTTCTTGCATAGTAATCTCTGCTATTCCTTATTAACGTTTCCAAGGATGTAAAACAGTAACTCAATACTGAGAATATCCTTCATGAGAGACTATCCCACGTGCTATAGAGGTTTAGGAAATCAGAGATTTGCCAGACCAAAGCTGCAGAGCTTTTCTGCAGACCAAACCTGTTTCCTTGTTTCTGCCCATCCACAAAACTCAAAAGAAAAAACAAATCCCTTCTCTCAAACACAATTCAGCACAGGGTAGATACACAATTTAACAGCACAGGGTAGATAACTCTTAAAAAGCAGGTTGGTTCCTCAAGTTACACAGAACCAGAAACTCCAGTACAAAACTTTTTCCACTCAAGGTGCTGTGCCTATTGCTTTAGTTCTCTGACCACATATTTTCAGCAGGTGTCCTGTGCTCCTGAACAGTTTCTCCCTACAGTTCAGAAAAACAAGACTGGATTTAGCAATCCAAATTATCCTTTACTGTGCTATGTGTCCAGTCAGATTGCTTTGTTCGTAGCTGCTTCTATGTGAAACGGCAACTACAAAGATGAGATATGATCACTGACAGGACTAAGGAACTTGTCCTTTGGGCTCCCCCCTCATCATCAAGTCAAAGAAAGGAAAAAGAATGACAGGTGACAAAGGTAAGATGCAACAATCACCAATGTGCTTCTAGGATTTGGGAACATTTACGCAGGCCAACAGGTAGTACCTTAAACTGACAGTGTACTCAACAATCTGTGATCCCTACCCATGAAGGAAAGGTAGCATCTCTGATTAAGTTCAGGATGGAATATACTCCCTGTCCAGAAAAAACAAACTTCCACTGAAGCCTTCTCCTTAACTGGCAATTAATTGGTCTTTACCCTTGCCTACAAGGCACCACAAGATAGCATCACACAGATTCCCAGCCAAAACAAGCTTTTGTGAGAAGAGCTCTTGGAAAGAGACAGGAGGCCAAGGGAAGGGAGACTGAGTAAGCAAGAAAAACCACATCCTGCTGCCTATGTTCAGTAATGTCATCCAATATTATGGGATGTGCAGACATTTACAAGTATGCCAATCGCTTCCCAAGTGGCGTTACAGTAAGGAGGAGTGAGGAATCTATCTGAAGCCTCCCCAGCATGCTCTCAGAATGCTCATCTTTAACCTTCTAGCTGATGAGAAACATGTCATGGTGACCAACAGCAAATGCAGCACTTACCATCACTGCAACTACTAAAAAGGTCTTATACTGGCTGTTTATAACTTTTAAGAGGCCTCTGAGATCAGTAAGAGGGGGTCAAGTGATGTTATTGTTTTGGTGACAGACGGAAGATCCCTAGTAAATGATCCCAGTGGCCTGGGAGTTATTAAAAGAATGGAGTACTTCGTCAGCTCAGAAGCTGAAGAGGAAAGCAGCTTTGGAGGGCGGTTCCTTGACAGAAAAGCACATTTCTTTGGGAGGCCAATGCTCTACAGTCACCACATGCACTGCAGAAACAGGATGACAAGAGATACTTCTTAAAAGACAGCACAAAGACATGCAACACCAGTGATAACTTTTACTGGTACTGGTCTCAAAACCCCAATCAATGAAGCCAGGAGTCAAGGAAACTATTAGTCAAAAGCTCTATGGGTGGCAGGTGCAGAAAACATTCGTTTTGATGGCTATACTTTATCTGAGCATCCATGTAGGTGACGTTAATCACCCACAGGGTATGTTGGGAAAGATCAGGGTAATTCAGACCTGAAGCCTTTGCTGTTAGTTTTGTGTATTGATTGAGATGACTGTCCCAGCACAGAAGCAAGTCTCATCTCTCTGCTCAGCCTTAGAGGTATATTCCTGAGAAGTCCTAGTCCTAGCAGAACCACCACAATAAAGCAAACGACCACATCCTCTCCCTGCCTGAGGTCATTTAGGTAGTCTTCCTCTGCATGGACAGGATATTTTTAGTGCCACTAAGGATGGAACCAAGGAGTCAGATTCATCCAGCCTGGATGTCTAGCCACAACTGCAAATGTCATTAGATTTGCTTTCACCACCAAATTAAGGTAGAAAATGCTCCGCATCTTTAATTTCTACTTTTTTTCAGTATCTGGACAACCAGTAAATACAGATCCTTTTGTGCCCCACTGTGGCACAAATCTGCTGCCTGGAAATTCACTGATGGATCAGTGCAGTATATAATCTTCACACACTGTGCAAAGTAGCAAATAGACTTCAACATTCACTGAGATAAAAAAAGATGAGAATAAAATTCTGTTTAATTTAGAAAACATGCACTTTAGCAGAAGGTTCTGCCTCAGCTCAGCACACTTCACTTTTTAAGTCACACAAAGAAGGATCCTGCAAGAATCCACTTAACTGCAAAGAAAAATTCTGCTATCTGGAGTAATCTAAACTCATTGTTAGGATAAGCATGTGGATTCACTCAAAAAATGAATAATATTTGTTTGAGAGGCTGTCGGAGAAACCTGAAAGTGGATTTTGTAGAGGTTGTGCCTGAATTATGAAATAACATAGATTTCCCAATCCCCCAAGAGCTGGGAGGCACAACTATGCTTAGGAGGTAGGTTCAATCTGTTAGCAGTTTTGCACTGCAAGGCTGGAAGTTCTACTTCCTCTAAGCTAGAGGAGTTTGCATCCCTGCTGCACTCATTTATCAAGTGAGGATGGTGATCCAAGTGGAACAGGGGGGGGAAAGAGGGTTCAAGTGCTGGTTGTGAACTTTGTTTCTGAAGCCTAGTCTGTTGGACTAGAGGTGCATCTATCATCTTAATATCGTGGAGGTGTGGACGCTGCACTAACACAAAATAACTTAGCACACATAATTTATCACCTTTTGTTATATACGTCAAGTCTAGTAGTCTCTCTGCTGAAAGGTTCTGCAATTCCTCTGAGTTATTAGAGTCTTCTGTCCTAGTTTACCCAGAAGACGACATTTCTACTGTCCACGTCAGGCTCCTGAACCTTCACTTATTAGATATCACAAGTTTCAATATATTCCCAGTAAGACTCCCTGAGGGTCAGCAGAATATGCCAGAGGGCTGGTGGAGATTATGAACACATATTTTAAAACCTTTGTTCTCTGTATCTCCCTGTCACAGGAACAATAGGGTGGCAAAATTAGGAACAAGCACAGCCATTAACTAGGAAGGGACAAAGCCATAGCATGGATCACAGAACAAAAATAGCATTTTTATTGTCAATATTTTGCTTAACAGGGAGCCAATAAAGGAATTGTGAAATGCTAATAATACACTGAGATAACACTGCACATGTAAGCACCCTCAGAGCCATCCTCTGAATCATCTGAAAATGTTGCAAAAACCTTATCAGTCAGGTCATAAGGACAGAGGTGTGATAATCAATCATGGTAGCCACAAAAACAGCACATCTTTTCCACATTCTAACATTCAGAAGATCTATATCCCAGAATTGTCTGCTAGACGTGCTGGACAGATGGATTACAGTGTCAGAAAGACCAACATGAACTATGACCTTATATTTCACATCCAAAAGCAACTAAGAGGAACTTAAGCACTGACAAAATTCAAGGAGACTTGTGTCATGCCCGCCAGTCTGCAAGGCAGGACTTCTGATACAACACAAAGATATTATTGCAGCGTAAGCAAGTGTGTGAGTTAACTGCACAGCAATCATTCCCAACAAGCCCCTTTCTGAAAGGATCTTTCCACTGATAAATGCAAGACAACTTTCCTGTTTCTGTGGGCAGAGAAACCAGTCTGAATTACTTCAGGTTCGTGGTGCAGATAGAAACTGCATGCAGACCCTTAGGGATGGAGATAGGTAATACACCACCATGCAGCACTTAGACCTGCCCAAACCTGCCATCATATTTAAGCACTTCAGCCATAACCCAGACCAAACACTTATCAGGGCAGCATTTAGCTTCTGAATGCATTGGGATCACTAATCTTTCAGCTTCATTGGCAAAGTAATGTATTAAAATAATGCATTTTGAAAACATTTAAGAAAATAACAGTGAGCATTTTCATCATTAGGTCATGAGACATGGGTCAAGAGTCAAGCCCTCAAAAACATTTTGAATCCCCCAGGCGATGTTAAACTTGAATAAAAGTGCCAAAGATTACTCCTCCTGTGGAAGGACAGTGTGGTTCAGGCAGGGCTCCTTCCAACAAGCCTCCAACCAATTCTGAGCCACCACAAGCAGAACAACAGCAAAGATACTCAACCCTGGCAGTAAGATGCTCACTTCTGCAACCTCCAACCCATACACATCAATAAATGCAAGCCAGTGAGAGAAGCAGTGCCCTCAAAACTCCCAGCAGCACCTTTACCCCCATGACTGCAGGCAAGCCCACTGTGCTGCTGAGTATAAGCCAGCACAGATCCACCTCCTGGTACTGACAGCACTATCTCTGCTGCAGTAACCCATCCTTCAGCTGTGCTATCTGAGTCATTTTGCCAGGCACTCTGCACTTATTGTCTAAAAAGAGATATCCAATGCCAGACAGCTGGGCAGGTGTGCATTCACTTGTTATGTGTCTGGTAAATGCCCTTCCCCACTGTAGCAGAATGATCTTACCAAGGCTCCTCCTGCATGATTTTCAGGACAGCAGCACCTCCTAAGTCAGGATCCAACAGACCAATGCACTACAAAGAGCACAGAGGAGTGAGAAGCCTGAAAGCCCAGCTGGGTGCCCAAGGCTGATAAAACAATCTGATTTAACCATGCAAATACCAGCAGCCAAGTAGAGCATATCTTGGAATTGGGAACGTCAAACCAGACATGTCACAACAGAGAGTGCTTTTCTAACAGCACCTGAAGTTCCTTCAACAGACACACATTAGGTGAGCAAATGAATTAATCCCCAAGGAAACAAAAAAAGGGGGGAAAAAAAAAGAAAAACCAAAACAATGGTCTCAGTTACTGAGATAAAGCCATTCAAAATCCATTCCTGTCTTTTGTGATTATAATCAGGTCAAAAAAATCTCTAAGTGGAGTAGTCCACTCAGAGATGAATGAAAGACACATGTTGATTCAAGCACTTCCCTCAGTGTTATCCCAACTGTATCCTCTTTCCAGCTAATGGTGTCTGTGCCAACTGAAGGTCAAACACTTGTCCATTATATGGGGTTTAACAGAGCACCATATGCTAAAGCAAATCCAAAGTAAGCAGAAAAAAACAATTTGTTTCCTCAAAATGATGCATAAGCAAGAGAATGCAATAAAGATGTCAGCTAATGGAAATAATTTCTCAAAATAAGTGACATCTCTAAAGGTTGTCATTTCCTTTACATAAGCCACAGTTCTTGAAGATATTCCACCCATACAGCTTTCCAATTCCCAGTGTGGAGTCCATCACTGTGAGATGAAGAGAATCATGTTGCTCCACACTGCATATCCAAGTTTATGAGGGAGAAGGGAAGGAACCAGAAGTGGGAAGAAAAATGACCGTGTTGGGTACAGTCACTGCTGCTTAATTTGATGACTAATGTGAAGATGCCCCTTTCAAGAATGCTAAGCCTGTGTGCACTGTCAGAGTTCCGCAGTGACAACAGGCTGAAAAAAACCACAAACCCTCAGCCTATATAAATAATTATTTAAAGTGAAAAGTGACTAAATTGTATGCAACACTTAGATATTCAATGACATATTACAAGCAACATACCTGACTGAATGACACATGAAAGAATGCTCCAAGAAAAATTATGCAGAGCTCTAATATAGCAAGAGATGGAAGAGATACTGAGGATCATCAAGAAAAAGCACCCTGTGAAACATGATTTTGTATAAACAGTTGCATTTGCAACATGGACCAGGTCTCATATTCATGCAACCACTCTGCCCATGCTTTTGCCAGACAAAAACATATGGGGAATTTTTAATAATATATATCAGAAATTAAGAGATATAATCACAGTAATAATGGGAGTCAAGGTGTTAAAGAAAACCATAAGATCTCTTCCCTTCTAACACACTTTGTAATCACAGTAATAGGCCTAGACTACAGTTTTACCATATGTGAGCTATGACTTTTTCCTGCATGTGTTTGAACAGTAATGATGGGCCTTAATAACAATAAAAAAAGAATCAGGTGTATTGTCTTTATTATAAGAGTATAAGGGGTTTGATATAGAAAGAAATATCTATCCTCTTCTACAAAGAGGCATGTAAAAATGTAGCCTCTGCATGTCAGATCTAAGCATCAAAGACTAAATGCTTAAAAGTAGAATAATATGAGCATTTGAGAAATGCTATAGTGAGAACATAAATTCCACCCTAGCATTTGATTTAGTGATAATCCTCCAAAACCAGTTCTGCATCTGATAAATACAGGTTTAAGATCTAGTTGTTGACACATGGTAAGGAAATGAAACACATTCTCCCTATATGAAGCTCACATTTTTCTGGGTGAAACAAAGCACAGTTGTACCTCATGTCTCTAAGGCACATTTTAAAGCAGTAAGGAGAACTGAAAAGCATGTACATGAAGCAGTTTTATCTGACATGCTAAAAGGACCTGAGTTAAATAGCCCGACTGTCACATCTACTCTTAAGCCTTTGAAAAATAAGGAAATCCAATTTAAGATTTACATGAAAAACCCAAGGCACACAGTTCCTTGGCATTACAACTGCTTCACATACCTCACTGCAGAGTAGGCTGGTTACTCACTGAACCTCTTCAAAATAAAAAGACCTTTATACATAAATGAACAGTAAGTTTGGTTCACTAGAACATCACCAACTCTGATTAATAACAACCACAATAATAATATACACTCCCTTCAGAAATTCCCCAGTTTTAAAGAAGAAACAGAAACATTAACAGGTCTGGCCAGTAGCAATGAAGGCACCCAGCTCATATTCTTCTGAATAGAACCCATCATTTAGCCATGTACCAGCCAACCAAGACTTTGTCCCTCAATTTTTAAAAGCATATAATTCTAAATAATTATGTTGTTCGATGGTCCTGAGTACTACTGAACAGAAAATGCATCAAATGGAAAGCTAAATTTTATAATTTAAAACACTCATACACATAAAAGGGGAGAAGGAGAAAAAAAAGGACACAGTTTTTCAAAACAGCATACAAAATTACATAGCAACAGTGTAAAAGCTTCTGAGCCATTTCCTTTCTCTTGCCTCCAATGGAGGGTTTATTCCAGAGAGACAACCCTCAGCAGACAAAGCCTGCTTTTAAACATAGAAACACAGGAATTCCTATACTGGGTCAGATTAATAGTACATTTAGTTCAGTAACCTCTTATTTGACAGCAGCCAGAATCAGATGCTTTAGGGAAAGGATGAAGAAATCTCTAGGAGAGCAATTACAGAAAAAACTTTCCCATAAAATTTCTTTCCAACTCACATCATCTACTGGATGGCTTATGCCCTGTAACAGGAGATTTTCTTCTTGTCTTTTTGTTTGTTTTTGCTAGCCTGAATAATACAAATAGCACTAAATAATACCCCAAGCACTGTGGATATCTTCTCTATCTATGGGCCATATGTTTTTAATCCTCAAAATTGTTGGCCCTAGCAGAATTGAGAGTCACTGAGTTTCAACATCACCAGCTTGCTGTTTAAAATAATATTCTGCTCTGCTTTTAAATAACTCTCACGTTTTCCCTGGGTGATCCTGTGTAGTTATAGTACCTAGTACCCCACAGTAAAAGAAAAGTTAGGTGGATCTAACTCACCTTCTTCAAGAGTCCCTTCTGGTCTCCTTTCCTTGATACGGTTTACTTCAGTGACTCTTAAGAAAGCAGCCTGGAGGAGGCAGAAATGCCTCCAAAATTCCTTCTCCCCACACTAAGTGTTTCAGGTTTCCTTCAGGACAAATATTAGTTCCTTTGTCAAATTTACTTGTTCATCTTAGTTGCTAATATACACTTCTTCAAATGTCACCCTTCCTAGTTAACAACTTCCTTAGATTTCAGGGTAAACACTTTTCAGGGCAGGAAAAAAAAATCAATTCTTGAATAAGTCAAGAGTAGCAAGTCGTTTTTCTAATTAGGGCATTGACTTTCTACTAAGATTGCACTAGAATTATCTATACAGTCACTTCCATGTTAAAAACCTAGGTAAATATTAGTAAAGAAACAATTACATCAATTAATAATAGCAGCTGACAGCTAAACATAACCAAGAGGACTCCATTCTCTCCTGGGGGAAACACAATGCCAGATTCCAAAGGAAAGCAGAAGGGGAATAATATGGACCCAAGCTGTCCAAAACCTGTATTTGCATCTCCAAATAAACACTTAAAGTCTGTAAACACCAAGCCATTACCAGCCTGCTTGCCATGCTCTCAGCTGGGCCACAGCAAACAGCTAATGGGGAAGCTCCAGACGAGCAGGGACACTCTGGCTCTCTGGCAGTGTGCCCCATCCATTGACCCCTGGTTGGCTTTAGGGCCACTTGGGATTTGTCCATGCTGGCTGAAGTCTGCCAGCTGTCTCCAGGATTTCTGGAGAAAGTGGAACATTCACAATTTTTCCTAATATATTCACATTGTCTACGTCCATATGTCTTCATCTACAAGTCAGCTCAAGCATGGAAAGGACTAGAGCATGAGCAAGTATTGGACTAAATTATTTCAGCTATCACATTACTTTTGGTAGGCTGCCTTTTGCCAAACCAAAGCATCTGCAGCTCAGAAATGTAATTTCTAAATTTAAAAACTTTGGAAAAAAGTGCATCAGTTCACACAGATCTAGACGGTGACAATCCTCCAAAAGTTTTTTGCTGTGAATAATACTCGCATAAGCAAATCAGCCCTCAGAAATCAGTTCTGACAGAATACCTGAACAAGGAAAGGCTACATGGGGTTATTCTTCTTAATCTTCATTTTTTAACAAGTTTTAAAACATTCATTTCAATAAAAATTAAAATAAACAAAAATTCATAGGCAAAAAATGTACAAGCAGTGTGAGTACACTTCAAGGCTGCTCAGCTCAATTTAAAATTACATTTTCCCATGAAGTTCCACCTATCTCTATTCAAAAGACACAGCAGAAACACTAAGAGTCTGGTCACTGCTCGAGATTTGGGCTGAAAGAGGAAATGAATGCACAGAAACAGCCGCTGATGGAGAGTGGGAAGTCTCTCACTCATATCCTCCTCATCTCTTACTGCAGGCCTTCCAAACAAATTCAGTGAAATGAAGCCATCACACAGGCAGATAAAAAACTGGACCAGGTTTGTATCCAGGGACCAGCTCATACTCTCATGTGATCTGCCCCTCACAACTCCTCACGGGTATAAAAAGCAAATACCATCACCTATCAGACAAGACAGGGGCAAAAATGCTCCTGATCTCAACACAGCTGCTCAAAGTGTCTTAAATACAAAGCAAGATGGAATAAAATGGGTGCATTCAGGATTTTATGACTGTCACTGTAATGTTTTTCTTTATTATTCACAGGGCTTAGGAGATGTTTACCCCACCACCAAGGAGAGCCAGGGGCTCAAAATAAGAGTCTTGCACTATCATCAAAGTACAAAAAAGAAACTATATATCAACCAGCTTAACTGGTATGTCTCTAAAAGGGCAACATGTAAGAAATAAGTTCAAAAATATTAGAAACCACTTCTGAGCGCTGTCAAGCTGACTGAAATCTTAAGAGTTTGGAAAAGAAAAAAAAAAAAAAAAGAAAGTGTTGTGACAAGTAATCTAAACAAATGTTAAAAGTGAAGTTTGACAAAGATGAAATATCTGCCAAACACCCAAAAACATAAATGAAACTGCCATTCAGCCAGGGCCAAATAAAACAAGATGTAGCCAGGCAGTTTCTGACAGAACAGTAAGGGCATTGTTAGGTCTTCTTATAGACCTCCTTTCTTTATGAAAAAAAAAAAAAAAGAAAAAAAAATCCAGGAGGGTAAAAAGAAAGAACACCACTATGTGGCAAAGTGTGCCTCCACTTCAGTGCACACCCCAGGTTCTCTGTTTATCTGTGAAAGAAAAGGGATGAGGGGGTTCATCCATGGTTTCTGCTGAGCACCAAGGTGCTGCACATGCTGGAGGTTTCCAAGGACCAGAGCAAGAGGAGATATTGAAAGACAACAGGGAAAATCCAGCAGGACCAAGGAGGGAGTTTGGGGGAGTGGCAAGCTCATCTCAAACATTTAGCAAGATTTTATGCCTATTTGGTTTCAAAGGCTAATTAACATTTTGAATAAAGGGCCTCTTCACTAAATATCTAAACACTTCATCCTTCCAGTGACTGCCAAAAATCAAAGGTTACCAAATAAACATATATAGGGTCTTTAAACTTCTAATGAACAATAAAACTATTTTCCCCATCAATTTCCAAACAAAGAAGCATAATACAGCACTGAGAGTACAATGCCAAAAAAAACCCAACCCAGAAAAACCCAACTCATAAACTCTGCAGGTTTTCTGAAAAGTATTTTGATCTTTCTGGAAAAGAACAGTAAAAGCAGCATATTCCCCACTACAAGCTTCATTTTAGGATCAAAAGGATAGCAAAGTACATACATTTAATTAGCAGGGAGAATACAAAAGCCCATTAATGGAACAAAACACATTCTGGAAACAGAAATACACTATAAATGTTACAGTCAGTCACTGGAGTGTGTTCTTCTGTGCGTGGCAACAGTTCAGGAGGAGGAACTTCTGAAAGGAGCACACTGACTTCCAGCTCACAGCTTTTCAGGATATTCACCCTTCTGTGACTGCTTAACATGATCTTCTCTATTTATAGCGACTTTTTCTGCAACTGTTATCGTAGGGTTATTAAAATGAAGGGGCAGAGCCACAGACACACTGCAGCAACCAACGCCAGCGACTGAATAAAAGACACTACCTCAGCACACGCTTTCGCTTGTAACTTGGGCAGCTTTGAGACTTTTGTTGGCAGCATCCTCCGTGCAGGTCAGGAGAGCCCAGGAGCAATGGTGGAAGTGTGGGCTGTGCCTGCCCCAGGGCTGTAAGCCACAGTATGACCCCTGCTTAAAGCAGCAGAGGTGTTAGTGCAGAGCACACAGTTCCACATCTGGACCCCTGACCGCCCAAACCAGCACAGCGTGCTGAGGGCTCGCACCGACCCAGGGCTGCTCCTGGGAACAATGGCAATTGTGCCCCGGTCCAGCTGCAGCTCTCAAGCAGCAGGGTCCCTAGGATACACTGGAGCCTCCCTCCCCTAGAGCACCCACCCAGTGAGCAGAACTCTGCTGAGGAGCAGATCTCTCATGGCCACCTCCTGTGTGAGCAGCCCTGCGAGCCCATTCCAGCTGGACACATCAGCTACGGCCAACACACAGCACCCAGACTTCCCGGATAGTCTCCGAATGCACGCGCACACACACAGCCACGCTGCTCTGGGACTGGGGTTGTGTCCTCAGACACAAACAGCCCATCACTTTAGCCTCAGCCTCCACCATAGCTGTTCCCTCACGAGTGTCCCACATGTTTCTATATAGGCTGGTTGTAGATGCAATGCATTTTACTTAATTGTACACGTTAGAACTGGATTTTATGCAAATTCATTTTTGCACTTTCCAGTTCAGAATAGCCTTTAGTCAGACTTTAGAAGAAGTTCAGCTCTCTCCTATCATAAATACACATCACAATAAACTGAAGTGTTTTCTGCTTTGTTTGCAGGAGGGAAATCCTTTTTACATTTCAATATGATAAAGACAATTATGGGCAAAAAAGCAGTATTTATTTTTAAATTTGCCGATTTAAGCTTTATTTTAAACCTCCTAGCAAAAAAACCCAGACAAACTAACTTTATTTGACTTCATTAATTATGAAATTAACCTTTAAAACCATCATATGTCATCTATCATTAATTTTACTACTTCTAAAACATAAATACATTGAGACTGCCAAGGTCTGGAGTCTCAGACAGGAGGGCATGGCCAGTGGGGTGAGCATACACTCCTGCTGCTGCCAACCCATTCATACCAAGCAGCTGGTATGAAGCTGGTAGGAGCCAACATTGTAAACATCAAGTGAAGTAATCCCTGCAATGGCAGCTTCTAAAAGGTTGAGAAAGGAATCCCAATAAAAACTGAAATAAAAAAAAAAAGTATATACACTCCCAACCTTAAGTTTTCCACACCTCCAACCAGTTCTCATCAGAGGGCTACCTATATTCCACTTGCATCTATCAGCATCCAAGATTCAAGGGACAGAAATCCCAGCTGCAGAGACCATGCAATTCTTCATGCAGCTCCTTGCTTACCCTTGTAGCCAGAAAATGCCAACTAAGAGAGGATCACACCGGGCTGGAAGGAAGCGTCCCTCAGCATTGAGGCACCAGAGAAAGAGACCTGAGTGCAATGAGACCACCACAGCTCATGGGGTCAGTCAGATGGAAACTCACAGAGCCAGAAATGGGAGGGTCACAAACCATAACTCTTTCAGAAAATAATGTTTCAGAAGCACCAGGAAACAATTCTGAGTTGCTTTTTTTGTTGTTGTTGTTGTTTGTTTGTTTATTTTTCAGATGTCAGTGAGGAAGGAGATGAGTATACCACATAAGGGGTCCCCAAGGCTGCATCTCACCTCAATGAGACCTGAGAAGAAACACTGGTAAACCAACAAGCTTCAAGGCTTACTATTCCCATTAGGATTTAAGGGCTTCCTGAGGGAGGAATTCCCACCTAGGGTTAGGCAAACATACACCTCTCAATATCTTAAAGCTGGAACTGGTTTACATCCATCTCAGAGAAGAAGCAGCTCAGAGGTCCAGATAGAAAGGTGCACATGTACCTCTTTTGTTCTGCAATCTCAGCTTATTGCTTCTAGTCTACATGGGAAAAATAAATCCAGAGACCATATTGCCTGTTTTGTATTTTAATTAAGTAAGTGCCTGGAAATAAGTTATAGGTTTTTTCCACTGCTTTCTCTTGCTAGCTGCCCAAACACAGGCTTTTTCATAACCTTGCCATAGATCAAGTTATTAATAAAATACAAACAAAAACCATACTGGCACAAAAGCTAATTAAAATGTCTCTTACCAATTTCACCTTTGCTTCTCTCCTCATAAATGAATATATCCTCCTTTGACACAATCCCTGTATTCTATAATCCCAATATCTCTCCAGCTATCTATGGTTATTTTGCCATTGCAGCATATTCCATTTCCTTACCCCACTCCCAAAGATGCACAGACTGAGCTCTGTTCATTGTGAGAAATTTGTTCATGTCCAATTTACTCAATGCTCTCTGAAACAGTTTTGTTATGAATGGCTATTGTTAGCCTGCTGATGTTCACTCTTAGAAGAGGGGGTTTGGTTTTTTCATTGGTTGGGTTTTGTGGCATTTTTTTCAACAGCCTGCCAAAGTAAAATACTTTTTCAATCCTTCAGTGTTGGAAATCCATCTTTAGTTGCTGCATTGGTCTTGCTGGTATAGCGGTCCATACAGCACCATTTTTGAATCCTTGGCTGAACAGAGTTGATAAGCCACTGATGTTTTTGTTATTGGTGAGCAGGGTTTGCACAGCAGCAAGACCTGCTCTTTTTCCCACTCTGTCCTGCACCATCCCACTCCAGTGTACAGGCTGGAAGAAGGCATGGAACTGGCAGGGGACACAGCTGGGACAGCCAACCTCCACTGACCTGAGGGATACTACAGACCACATCATGTTGTGCTTGGCAGTGGACCCTCAAGGAACCGAGGAGAAAGGGGGAATGTTCATGGTTATGGTGTTTGTCTTTCCAAGCAGCTGCCATGTGTGCTGAGGCCATGCTTCCCAGGAAGCAGCTGGATGTCTGCCTGCTGATTTCAAGTAGTGAATGAATTACTTTTTGTTTTGCTTCCGTGTACAGCTCTTGCTGTCATGATTAAAATGTCATTATCTTGAGTAACAAATCTTCTCACCTTCCTTCTATTTTCTCTCCATCTCATGAGAGAATGCAGGAGCAAGCAGCCATGTGGGTAACTGGCTGTTAGCCAAGGCTAACCCAGCACAAGGCTACAACTGCCAATAATTTTCTTCTTGACCTCCTTCTTCATCTCTAGTTATCTTCTGTTTAATTAATCTAATTAACCTATATTAATTTGTCAAATCAAAGAAATTGTCAGCATAACAGCTGACTCAGCATCACTGTGTGCTTGGAATCACAACAGTTTTACACAAAGTCACTGGCTGAAGTTGGATGTCCTCCTTAGACCAACCTCATTCTCCCTAGTCCACAAAATATAAGTAATGTTTTAATTTCTAAGAATTACTTCATGTCCATTGCTTAGGACATGACAACAGAAAGAATATCAGAACTGCAAGACCCCAATTGATCCAGGCGGTAGTAACTCAATCAAGTGGTGCTGGATGTGTGTGATGAACACCGGCAGATGCTAGTGAGATGAAAGACCATGAAAAGCTGTAAAGTTGCTCAAATCTTTGTCAAACGAGTATAAAGGCATTAATGAACCAAAATCACTTACTCAGGCACTTCAGAGTCATACATAACACACAGGGCACAGGGGAGAGGGTGGCTGGATTGCATCTTCAGATCTGACAGTGATTTGCTAGTGACTTCAGGAAAGTCATTTGAACTCCATCTGACTCAATTTTTCCATTTGTGAGATGGAAATCAACATGCTCTTCCATTTTAAGATAAGTGAAATACTCAAGGCTGGCAACATCATTAACTCTAAGTAACTAATAGCTATTAGTACCTGGTGTACACGATTTCCCCTCGGAGTGGCTTTCCTGGGGGTACAGGGGAACATGACTTACAGCTCATCACAGATAACCACTTGATTTCAATAGCCATTCTGAAGAGGGCAATGAATATGCTCCTAAATGAATTCCACACCCCAAATCAATTCAGCGTCTAAGAAAAAAAGAGTAACTACTGAGAAATAAGACAACATACTCCAAGACGGCTGTTTTATCTATCTGATACGTTTCCTGCATCTTGTGGTGATTTACCGTAATAGGTAATAACTATTGTACATTATATCTCGTTTTTAATAACCACACTTCCATTATATTCCATTTCCCAAAGGGACTATTTGTGTTTTTTCATATCTTTTAACTGTAAAACTGTAAACTGCTGTAATCAAGTACTGCTTGCTCTTGTATTCTGGACATCCTCCATTGATTATAATCACTGACTGCTGAACTTACCTTCAAAATGTTAATCAGGAATTGAAATAAAAATTGATATTACCACATTATGTACTTCCCCATTTATTCACTCTTCTTAACACAGGAGACCCAGAATACAAAGAAATATAAAACAGGAAAGAAAAAAAAAATCAGAAACACAAAAAAACCCCAAACAAAAATAAAAGGATGAAAAAGGTGTGTGTGGGGGGAGGGGAATAAACAAAATAACCCAACAACTCCAAAGACTGGCTTTGCAGAAGATTAAAATTAGAGAAGCCCTTTAAAAAAAAGTAAAAGGCCCTCCTGTTGAACCTGGTGTCTGCAAAAGAGATGTAGGCTCTGAAAGTGTATTTGGAGGTACTTGTGCAACATCCCCTGTAACTCTGGATCAAATACATAAAAAACTCATTTTAAAGTATATTTAAAATAGCACATCTGTATACAGTACACACTTTTTTGGGAACTAGCAACTTGGTCCCACAACCACCTACCAGCAAGGCTACATGAGGAGAATGTATTTTAGAAGATATCAATAAAAACCAAGCAAGTAAGTGTGTAAATCAAGCTGTAAAGTCAGCTGGATTTTCCAAAATGAATCCACATTTAGGGGAAGTGATAGGTTCAGAAGGATGCCATGACTGAAAGGGTCCCTAATAACACACACAGCTACATTTTCAGCAGCCTCCTACACGGCATTTCAGAGATTTCCAGGTTTCCAGCACCAAAAAAATGCTGGGCTAGGAAGATCTAAAATCCTTGGTTTAACTTACACCCAGCACAAAGGATGCATGCATGCACACCCACACCCACTGGTGTTTGAGTTTTCTCTGCTCTAACACACAAAGTTGATACTATAAACTAACAAAAACTCCAGTGGGGTCCATTACTTTATGTTCATCATCCAGAAGAGCAAGACCCTACCATGGCCTTCTTGAAAGTAAAGGAAACTCTTTCCTGAAGAAAAAGTTTTAGTGGAACACACAGAACTTAACTCTCCCAAAAACCTCCCTTTCCTTTAATTAGACACTGTCGGGAGTAACTAACATTTCTTGGCTTCCTTCAGAAGAAGAAAGGGATGAGCATTTGCAAGGAAGATTTGGAAAAACTGTACAAATGCAAGGAAAATTTGGGAAAACTGTACAAATGCAAAGTTGGACAGATAAATTCAGCCAGCTGGAAAATAAAATCAATGAGCTAAAAGCATTATTAATTGAGACAATATGGGCAGAGTCAAAGCTACTGACAGAGCAGAGGAGATAAAGCAGACAAACCATTATCACCAAAAGTAAATAACATTGAATCAACTAGATATGATCAAAGGAGCATGTTCATAAGTACTGGTGATATTACTTCTGAATTTGATTTATTTTATCTTAAGTCACAGTGTATATCACTTAAGCAAGCCAGTTCCTTCCAGGTATCTTGCTAATATCCCTTTACAGAAACAAGACTGGATGCCCAGACAGTAACAGATTAAATGAAAAGGCAAAAAACCCCCCCATGACTAGATAGAAAGGCACCATTAAACATCATTAACTCAGTACACCTAACAAATCTATATACAGAAAACGAAGAAGACACTATCATCATAGTCTGGGCACAAACACAGGGCAGGTATTTACCCCCCCAAAACACAGATTAGTGCCATTCCCTACTTATATAAAAGAAAATACTTCAAATGGTGGCATGTTCTTCACTTTCCCATTAAACTCTCTTCCCTTGTCCTCTCCATTTATGGTTACAGCGTGCATACTGAAGGAACAGCTGTAGAACTGATGCCCATGGACCAGCCCCCAGGAAGTGCCTGCCTGTGTAGCACCATTGGCTTTCTCCTGGTCTGATGTGTCCAACACACCTGGTTTAGATCCCTGCTTCAGAAAGAGAGGTCTGTATGAAAGTTTTATCTAATAGAAACAACAATGTGTATATGTGAATATATATTTGAATATAAGTGTATATATGTGAATATGTAGTATTTTTCACTTTAAGTATCAATCCAGACATCTATTAGAGAGGACCATGGTTCTGATTTCAGGATGAGTTCCCAACAGCTGTTGAGGATTTATAATCAATACTATTTATCATCTGCAAATGGGTTATCATACTTACCATACTCAACACTACCAAACTGCATATTTGCATAATACTCTTGAGTTACCACTGTATTATAAAGTCAGTTGCAACACTTTTAGCAAAGCTGACCCAAACTGACTGAAAGCAGCTCATTCACTGTCATCTTCACAGTTCTGAATAAGACCAGTGGCAGTGTGCTCTCCACATGGGAAGTGGAGGCACTGTACTGTAATACAATAATTCATCTTTTGTTTCCATTATTATATATCCTAAAACCCTAAATACAAAAAAAAAAAAATAGATCTCCACAAAAAGTACCCTACAGAAGCAAAAGGACTGATATAAGGTATTTACTGGATATGGCTAATTATCTCATTTTATTTTTACTACTCAATGTTTTCATGGAAATCAGAAAGGCTACAAATTCCTGTCAGACCTGAAATGATTTGTAAAAAAACGTGCAATGTTCCACTAACATTCTGAAAGTCTGAGACAACAACTGGCAAACAATCTGCCCTGGTTTTGTGGCTTTCCTAACCAAAAAAGGACCATTAAAAATGAATGCTGCGAACTTCATAACTATGCTGTGTTTCTTGTCATGCTGGGATTAGTAATAGCAGTGCTATCAAATATTACTGTGCAATAAAACCTGTGGTTTGCATTTAGATTACATTTGATTTCTTCATGTGGAAAATGCATGCTCTAATTTTCCTCTTACAGTAAAATTGATAATACATAGAATACAACATCACAGCAGATGACACAGTCTACAAGGTAGGCATGACTTGTTTTATAGTCATAAAGCTTGTACTTCTGGCTGTGATTTCATGAGCCAAGCATACAAAAAAAAAAAGAGCACAAAAAGATATTTATAAATAAAGGCATACAACAGTAAATAGGAAAGGAGACTAAGTTACAGAACAGATTGAACTGATATAATCAGAACCAAACAGCTTTCACAGAAACTGCAAACTTAGCACTTGGATTCCTCACCAGTCAATAATGTAGGTACAGCAGCCTCCTATAACAAAAGAAGGCAATTCTAGGATGGAAGAAAAGGAATGTAAATAGGACAGGCAGCATCCTCACCAGGCCAAAAAAAAAATTTATTTGAATATATTCTTTTAAAGGTCACAATATCATAAATTAGCCCCTCACCTCCCCCCAGCTACCACAGGGTTGATATCATCTATTACTATTTTCTTTGCAATAAGTAATCTTTCAAAGTATTCATTACAGTAGTATCTTTCACAGTATATTTCAGAGAAGCTTCCATAAGAATCTAGGAACTTATTAGATAAAAAGGGAGGTGTACACTGCACACGGTCTCCATGGGGACATTGCACATGGCAGAAGCTGTGAACAGAGCACTTCCATCACAGAAAGGCAATGGGGAAGAATTATACAATAACAGAGAGCTCATTAGCATGGAAAAGCAATAGCCCTATATATACTGCCATATTTTTGTACGTCACCGCATTAACAAATTGCTGTTTATTAGCCATGATTTACTGAGTTGAGCACAACAGAACTGGGCACTAGCTGAGGCAAAGCAGCTGGATGCAAAACTAATGCAAACAGCTAAGAGGAGTGTGATGTCTTAACTGCTTCTCTGCATAGCTTGATCCACCAGCCAACAGATGAACTGATTACATAGTATAGCAAAAATTTCACCTTTTGCTATGCTGCAATAATTCCTGAATAAATACAAAACATGGTCAATCTTGACATACCGAAATATGAAGAGCTGCAAAATGATTCTTCACCTCCACCAAAGATGGTGTTGTCAGTATTTACAGAAATTATCTTTTCACAATGCATTCATGTTCTTGTATTCAGGCCAGCCATGAAAAATCATGAACTGCAAACGTATTAATTTTTAAATGTTTGCATCCACTTCAAAGTACACATTTTTCTTACTGCTACCACTGTGCTCTCACTGCATTACCTTACTCTTCTGAACCCACAGCTCTTTCCACTGCAGTCTCACTGTGGATGCACACCTCAATACAAAGAAACAAAATCCAGACTTGACAAAGCCAATGATACTGCCATGCTCAAAGCTCAGGAATTCAGTAGAAGCATAAATTCCCAACAGAGACTCTCACTAGTTAGTCTCCCCACGATGCTCAAGCCCAGACTTGCATCCCCTTGCCTGCTCGGGCTTTGCATCTGGCTTTAGAAGTGCCAGTAGCAGGAGAAACACAATTCAACTATATGCTATAAACAACATGCATTAATGGCTTATGGACTGTTACACTTCTTTGCTTTTTCCTTTTTATACTAAAGGGATTTTGAAAAGAAAAAAGGAAAAAGAAAAAGAAAAAGAAAAAGAAAAAGAAAAAGAAAAAGAAAAAGAAAAAGAAAAAGAAAAAGAAAAAGAAAAAGAAAAAGAAAAAGAAAAAGAAAAAGAAAAAGAAAAAGAAAAAGAAAAAGAAAAAGAAAAAGAAAAAGAAAAAGAAAAAGAAAAAGAAAAAGAAAAAGAAAAAGAAAAAGAAAAAGAAAAAAACTTTGGACTTGTTTTTTTCTTGGAAGAACCAAAAACCCCACAAACCAACAGAAGAAACATGGAAAATGTAGCAGTTCCTAGAGACAGCAGCAGATTGAGCTTCTTTACTGTTTTAGTATAATTCTGAGCCCCTAAATTTCAAGTTCACATAAACCAAAATTAAAACTCATTGCAGATTATCATGTTTCATGTATTTTTTCACTACCCTTATGCAAAATTTACTTTGGCACAGTACAGGAGTGCATTATTAATCAGCACAGGTTTGTTTGAAAAAGCAGACTCTATTTATTCAGAGGTAGGACTGACTCCAAATCCAGACTTTCTTTTCCACATGGAATGCAAGTGTATCAGATTTGGTATTTGATTTTTCAGTTCAGCTGTGAGGGACGAGCTGAACTTTGGAAAAAAACAGAGGTACAGTCTACGTGGTAACAGAAAAAATAACCACAGTATTTTACTTTCTTTTTTTTTTTTTTTTTTTTTGTGGTTTCAGGTAACAAAGTGAAAATGTCAAATGTCTCTCACCACACCCATTACAGCAAAATCTCAGACCAGCTGAAGACAATGACGCTTTGCTATTGGCATTAAATGAATCCGGTCTCACCCACCCAAGACCAAAAAAGACACAGCATCATTTCAAAATCACAGTCACTTTCCTATCAACTTTTTGCAGCATTTTCAGATTTATACATCCTCTTTTTACTCTCATATTGCAGTCAATTAGCAGCTATAACTAAGCAGAACTGTGCAGTTTTAGCATGAATTCTTTTAAATCACTGATCTTTACAAGCTACTTTGATGAAAAGAGAGAATATTTACCAGCAGCTATTAAGCATGAAGTTTGAGGAAACAGAAGAAGCTTGTAGGAGGATTTGCTAATGTAGTTTATTGCTGTTACTTTTCATATCTGAAAAGATACTGCCTCTGAAGTCTCTGACGAAAACGCAAATAGATATTCTTGGGAGACAGTACAAGCCAAATGCAAGTTACAAAATCAGATAACTTTGTCTTAAGGATTTCATCACATAAATCCACTGATATCTCTACAGTGTCACACTAATATACATGTAAAACCAGAATTTAAGTGTCCGGTGCTGCTGAAAAAAGAGATGGTAGAGACACACAAGGATTTTCACAATAGAAGTCTTCTCCATAAATGTGTGCAGGAAAGCTAGAGATGAAATCCCCCACAAGAAGACACAATACTACCTACCAGGCAGTGATAATCTCTCAGTGGTCACAATAAGCATGTTGTTGAAACAAGTAGATGGAAAAAAAAGGGCATCCATGCTTGAGTGGTTCTGCAGAGCAATGTGCCTACACCTAACACAATGGAAAACCTATTCAAGAATAGCTAATCTTGTGAAACTACGACTGCAGAATGCTGTTAGAAGCAGTGAAAACTGAAAATCCTCTGAATTAAGTGTTCACTGAGCAAGTTAAAGCTTTAGGTAGGCATCTCTCAACCCATCCACCCACACACCTAAGGGTGGCATCCATGTGACACATTGCATTTAACATGCACCTTCACTCTACCTAGTAATCCGTCCTCACCTTGGCTACTTCTAGCATTACAAAATCTCCAAGGTACTTTGAACAACTGCCTCCTGCAAGGAAGAATTGCTCCTCAAAAGTGTATTGTCCAGAAGCCAGGAAAGATTTTGGTACAAATATATTGCTGTTCAACATGGATATAAATAGGATCTTTAAATTCTTAGAAAACAAGTTTTCTATAGGTGTCTATAGAACAGCTACTATTTATAGGAGACAAAAATACAGGATTTCCAAAGGGAAACCTCATAGTTCAGTCACTAAGCAGTAAGCAGCTTGGAGATGCATATCCACAGCTGAGGATGGGGTCATATGGTGAAACCCTCTAGACACCGACGGAGTGATAACATGCACAACTACTCTTGGATCACCTACAGGCAAAACCATAATTCCTTAAGCCAGGAAGAGCCACCATATGCCTGCTGCCCTGAGAGCTGAGTCCATACAACGCCAAACAGAGGCCCCAACAAGGGGAACAGACTCTTCCACTGTTGAACTTCAAAAAAATCTACAGTGTTCTACAGAAGGTGCAAATTAGAGGTGCAATAAATACTGAACTTCTCAAAATACCGCAGCCACTTTCACGGCATGGCAACTTGGGGAGAAGGAAATACTCACTTCTTGTGTCCAAACTGTGTGCTCTGTGACAGCTTGAAGATGTGCCTGGAGTAGTACCAGAGGTCCACAGAAACCTCTATCCATGCCCACAGTACTAAGAGTGCACCTCCTTCAGCAGATAGGAAAAGTCTCCACCTCAAGATGAGAGAAAGAAGGATGGAAGTGCAAAGACCAGTTTATTACTGTAGTTTCAACTCAGGCTGGGCACCAGGACTGGACCCTAAAGAAATTGTGCCAGGATATATGCTCAAAGTTAGCTTCCCTTGCAGTTCTGCACAAACAGAAATCAGCAGGAGTCCAGCGTGTACAACAGCTTCTGAATCGGGTCATTAATCTGTACAAGCAGAAAAACCTACCCAAAAAACACATTAGCAGCCACTGCACTCCAGGCTACAAGGCTGAACTATCATGCAAATTGATACACATCTCTTGCCTCCTCGAGCAAGAGGGCACAAGCAACCTACAGGGGAGACAGCACAGAAACCTACGGATGCGCACTCCTGGTGAGGAGCAATGGAACAGGACAGATTTATTCAGTGATGATGACATTGTATTATTTTTTTCCTGCAATAGCAATGCAAATTGTTCAAAGACAGTCACATCCTGAAATGGCTTGGCTTTAGAAATATGTTCACTGCCATGAAGATCTTGCCAACTTAAGTGAGCACACAAAACCATAAGGACAGAAGACAATTCAAGGTTTTAAGTAGACAGAGACACACAGATTAGTCACTAACATTTTTTTCCATTTACTTGTTTGATGATTTATCAATAAACTAAGCAATCTCCACCTGCTGTCCAGTCAATAGCTGATTAGTTAAATGATTCCCTCCAAGTACAGACTCTTGAGGTCCTGCTTTCAAGGACAGACCAGTAGATTTTTCATAATTTTACAGCATGCTGTTCCTTAATAACAATGTAAATAAAGCACAGTGAAGAGACCTTTCCATTTCAAAGCTACTGTAAAATGTGGAAAGGACTTTACTTTGGGCTCAAAGAGATCTTTTTCTTTCTTTTTTTTTTTTTAATATCTATAATACTGCAGGCATAAAAAAAATTCACTCTTCTTGTCCCTAGACAAAACCTAACACTCACTCTTTAATATAACTACAAGCAGGACAGACCTAAGTGGGACAGAAAGGCATATCTCTCATATACTGCTTCCATCATAAAAACACCCATTATTTACATTATTATTAGCCCAGGAAAGAACCACATATGAGGCAAGTCATTAAACAAGAACAGCCCTAAGTTAATCATCTAAATTCATGACTATATAACCCACGAACAAGATCTGAGTTAACACTGGCTGGCAGCTCTTCAGGAGGCTGCAGAAACAACAGGGACTAAGGAGACTAAGAGGAAAAAAGGGCTGTCTGAGGGATGCACCTGCTCCCTTGCTTCCCCTTCCCATTTTGCACAGAAAAATTTGCACAGTTACAACTCAAGTGCACATTAAACTTGTGCCCTTTTACATTGACATGACCATGAAGACATTATGGTGGGTATAAAATACTATACTACTATTTAAAAGCATTTCTGCACTACCAGCTGGTGTAAAAGAGCCCTTGTGCAGTTAGGAATTTTTGTTTTCACATGTATGATAAAAACACAATGATGAGTCTTGTTCAAAAAGCGTGTTTAAGTAAAAAGAAAAACATCTACTAATTTACATGTATATGTATATAAAAATATAAAAATTACATAAACTTATAAATATAAATACTTACAAATATATATGGATACACATATGATTGGTACACATAAAGAGTACATGTGTGTGTATATATATATATATATATATATATATATATATAAAAACCCTCCTGGGAACACAAATTGCCAAGTGTATGCAACAGAACGATTCCTCTCCTACCCTCACCAGAAGCCCAGAATCAATTCTTGAAGTAATAGTAGCCTAAGTTCTGCTTCACACCAGAGAAGAGTCGGTGAACAAAAGTTTGAACTGTTTCAAGAGAGCCTGAAAGATGTTTATTCACCAGAGTTTAAATCTGTTGCAAACGGCTCATTTAATTCAACCTCAGAGGCATTTGCTCTCCAGTTTTCAACCTCAGAAAGCAGTAACCTAGCTAAGGAGGTTAGATGCAGTACCACCAGTTCAGATCAAAAGGATTCCAATGAACAGCTGAGACTTAAATTTATACCCAGCATGGTTACACGGACATGAAAACGAACGGTAGATGTAGTCGGTTTCAGCTATATCATGGTTTTTTTGCCTGTTCGTAAAGAATTTCAGGATGAAAACTATTAAACAAAACCCTGAAATTAAAATCAACCAGGGAAAAATTAATCTAGCTGCCAAGAAGAACTGACTACTGTTCCACGACAAGCACAGACACATATTCAAAATTGACTTTAAAAAAGCTTCTAAATTCAACTAATGTGCTATAAAATGACAAACGCACATATTATACGAACCAATTATAAAACATTGCAGCAAGCATTAACTACATGCACAGATCTTATGAGCACCCAGGGAGCAGGACAGTGGACTAAATAAAGTCAAGCAATCTTGAAACCCACAGACATAACATTTTCCCTGTATCAAAAGGGTGAGAGAGGTGTCCAGAAGGTTCTGACTTTTAGTTCTGAATGAGAGAGGAGAAAATACAGCAGATACTTGGAACATCTGTAGGTTTAGTCTAGATGCAGAATATTTACCAGAAAATTAAAACTACTGAAATCCTGCAGCATCTGCTTCTATCAGAGACAGACTCACCTATTTCCAGAAAGATGACAACCATTTATAAATCCGTTTGCGCAAGAAAACTATAAAAATCCTTTGGATATGCAATGTTCAGTATTCAAAATTTGCCACCAGCAGACACTGTTGTTAAACAAAATGGGAAGCAGCCCTCAAAGCATTCACATAGAAGAGCGAATTGTAGCCTCCCTGTAAATCCTGCAAAAATACATCTCATTCACTTGTGTGGATCTCTTTATTGCAGTTGACATGGGCTTGCCCAGGGGACTAACTTGTTGTTCCATAAAGATCCTTAAATAGGCACTACTGATGAAACATTTAATCCAAGCCCTGGTATCAAATGGCTGCTATTGCCAGTGACAGTGATAGAAAAATCTATTTGCCAATTAAATAACTGCATGCAAAGCTATGACTGTTTATTATACCTTTTAACATAGTTCAGCTGGTTTGGATCATATCCAGTGAGCTTCATATTTTACAAAAACTGCATTCCGTATAACTCATAAGTAACATGCTTTAAGCCTTCGTTTTTTAAATACACCCTTTCACTCATGTTGTTATGAAGTGTTTACTTGGGCAAGGGAATACATTTTACACAGAAATGCCACTTATATCATTCAACTATACATATATATTGCGTTGGACCTCTCTCTGTTGATAATGAAATTATGATTTATGCTTAGAACAGATGACCATATTTTATTTGTTGGAAAAAAAGGATCACTTTAAAAACGCACTGTGTTTACTTTAAATGCTAAGAATGTACAAAAGCTATTCATTTTCTGTAAAACTAAGGGACTACTTTTTGATCCCATGAGTCTAATAAAACTCTGTATAAACATAACAATAGGGAAAGCTAAGACGAATAGTTGAGATGAACACTTAAGCCTGGACTTCATTCCGGTTGGACTTCCACCATGCCAGGAAACGAGAAAACAAGTGATGGGGCAGTAATTAAGAGGGATTTAAGATTAGTGGCTGCATTACACCCACATGTGGAACACCACTAAAATAGGACACAGCACTCAGTTTGACAGGGCTGCAAATATTAAAATAAAGCACATAAGGGTGGAAGCTGCACCTCAGAGAAGTCACCTTTGCTGAGAGCAGTTTAAGCATTTGCTTAACTTGAAATAACCACAGCTTAGCATGTGCTTTGTGTCAAGCATGAATATGTATCTTTGGACTGCATTTTCATTTCAACTTCGTATAAGAAAAAAAAAGAAATTAAGCCATGTTAATGTATAAAGCAGTATTGAATAAAAATGGGACACAAATACCAGAAATGGAAAAACATCTATCTAAAATAAACCCCTTTCCATAAACAGGAAGAAAGACAGACTAAGGTGAGTTTTTATTTCTCTTAATCACAGGAAAGTTATGTTTTTTTTCCCTTAATCTTAAAAAAATTACCAGATGTAAGTTAGTATCTTACTCCTATTCCCCAATGCCATAAATTTAATATAAACTAAAATAAAAAATACTTAGTGCTTCAGAGTGAGCACTGATTCTTCCACATATTGTAGTAAGATTTAATTTACTGTTTGCTATGCCACTTTTAACTTTGCAACTGTTTTGTCAGGATAAGTTGTAGCTTTTACTGTGCCAAAGTATGGAGAAAATGTTTCCATCTTACTTTATCAGATTATTGGAACAATGTATTATAATTTCTGGAAAGCCCTATTTCCATTTTTACATTGAAGCCTTATTCAAGGAAATTGTTTATGAATTTTAGTAACTCTTTTAAATTACATAGGCTGAAACTGTTAGGAGTCAGTAGGAAGGTTCACTGAAGACTTCTGTGAAGTAAATAAACTGATTTAAGTGTGCTGCTCAACCACAGCTTCGTGAGAACACAAACTGTAGCATTATCTTTGACTACATCAACTTTAGCCTCTAAAGCAAAAAAACTCCTACTGTTTGTCTAGTAAATGAAGTTGTTATGTTATATTACAATACCTCTCTTCCTATAGTTTGTGGCTATTTACATGGGAAAAAGTCCAGAGTCCAGGCTGTCAGTGCTTAAAAACTTCATTTGAGCCTCTCTACTTCCTTGATTTCTCCCTGCTGGGCAGAAATTTTTAATCACAAAAATACCTCCTGTAACTCCAACTCATATCCAGCGTGGATATACTCAGATTCAAGCACAATCACTTTGTTGTACAAATACCTTCGGAGCAGCCACAACTGGAACCCATTAGGTTTGCATCTGAGCAGCACATTTTTTTGAAGGGTACGAGAAGGCAGCAGGACCTGCAGAAGCACTGAGACTTCAGCCCTGGCAATGTGGGGGTTTGGGCTTCACAGCATGCAGGTGAGTGCCACCTCTGACAGCTTGCAGGTGCTCTCAGGTGCTTCCTCACCTGCGCAGGACCACAGCCAGAATGCACAAGCTGCAGGGAAAAGCAATTTCTGAAAAACTGTAAAATTTAATTTTTGAATTTTCTTTTAACTTTTTTTTTTGGGGTAGCTCTGGATGAGACATCTTTGTGACAAATATTCATCGAATTCTCACCTGAAATTTTACACTTTTTAGCACATTTCTTTTACCAGCTCAGCTCTGACACACATTCAGCAAATGCTTTGGGCATTTGTTATGTGGTGCTTTCAAAGTTTCTCTCAGATACACAGTAGTAATCATCAAACCTTTTATTTCCTTTTCCTAGGATACTGATCTCTAACATCTACAATTACAGTTATTTACTAGTGTATAAAATACCTTTAAATGTGCCAAATCTATCTGAATAAATATACTTCAATTCATAAAGTGTTTGCTTTTTTTTTGTTATGTATCACAATGAATACATTTGCTTTAACATCTATTCTCTTGATCAGTCATTTTGAGGTGGTCCACTTTTGTTTTCCTGACTTTCACAAACATGCTTGCAGCCAGTAAGAGACTCTTCACTATGATTAATGGCCTCCCATTGGGTATACAGAGAATTTCCCAGCCTGGTTCCCTTGAGAATGCTCCACTACATGGATTTCTACGCAAAGCTAGATTAAAAGAGGAGGAGCAATAGCTATAGTCCACCTACCCCACAGCCATCAATTACATACAGTTATAAATCAAAGTTTTCAGCCAGAACAAAGCCTAGTGTGGCAAACAAACAAGGGCGTTCACAGCAAATTGTTTTGAAGCAGAATAAAACTCTTGATAGAAACAATGGGGCAAGCAAAGCCACTGTCAATATCACTATAAAGTTCCGTTGATTTATTAAGAATTAGACACAGTGTATCCAATTACTGCTGAATTAACTTAAACAGAAAGCAGCAAGTGGAAAAATAAGCAAGGAGATGGATTTCTCTTTTGCAAGGAAAAAATCGTGCAATTCTATATCATAGTTAATTGAAGACAGTAACGTGAATCATAAAGTATCTGTACTTTAACTCCCTGTATTTGTGTTTCTTGGCTTTTGGCTTTAAGCTCTCTCTTTCATGAAACACTGGTAAGTCTATCTCATCCATATTTCATCTCCGGTCTGTTTGTTTTCCCGGCTATTTCTGCCTCCATGCCATAGATGATTTTGATCAGTTTGGATATTTTTAAATACCCTTCACGCACAATCTGCTTTCAAACAAGACAGTAGAAAAAACACTAAGGGACATGGAGACAAAAGGCTGTTAGCATTGCTCCTCACATGTCTCTTCCTTTCTGGACAATGTGAATTATCTACAGGGGCCCTTGCTTTTCAGACATTTAAAATTCCATTTTTTGATGCACAGCAGCTTTTGGAAAGCCAAAGAATATAGACAAAACCAGCCAAAAAATTAGTTGATATTTACTATTGCACCCAGTCCTCAATGCAGGACATTTTTCACATAGACTTTGTCTCTCTCTGAAGAAACAGATGCTTCTGAAGAGCACTCAGTAATTTCTAGCAAGTGAAAAAATTAATTTTTTACAACTCTGACTAAGCTGTACAGCCAAAGGCAAGAGCCTTTAGGATGACTTCACATTCCTGAGAGACAAATCTAGTCTGTCCCACACTACATTTTCCCCAGTCCTTCCTTGCGCTACAGTCCTCCTGCTTGCAGAAGGCATCAGCACCCCAATTTTGGAGTAATACAGAGTTTTTGCACCACTGATGGGGGTAGGGTCACACATGAAATACAGAATCATAGAATGGAATCATGCAGGTTGGAAAAGACCTTTAATATCATTAGGTTCATCACTGCCCAGCACTGCCAAAGCCGCCACTAAATCATGTCCCCAAGTGCCACAAGTTGTCCAGACCTACATTAATGCACTCACAAGTGCCTGTCTTCTCTGCAAAGAGCTCTTCAAAGAGGCCCCATGCATCCAGAATGCACAGGCAGCATCCAATTCCTCCCTAAGTATAGCTGTAGTGAGAAATGTGGACCATCACCTCGAGGGCTGGTGAGAAATTCCCAGTAAAAAATCCAGAACAGTCAAGTGTGCTTAGCGTCTTGCAGGTTTGTAACATACATTTCAAACCGTATTGGTTATTAACTAATTTTGTCTTCCTTTCTTTTTTTTTTTTTCCCTTTCTGTGGATAAATGAGCAAATAGAGTGCAGCATTGACATGATGTCTGGAGCTCTAACCCCAGCTCTCCTGCTACCTCCATACCACCTAACTCAAAACACCTAATAATGAGGGTCTACATGCTTCAGCAACCAAATAAAACTGCAGAGTATCAGTTTCTACAAAAACAGGACCAATAGGTGCATACTTGAATTTCTTTTTCTGTCTCCTAAGGGTGTTCATTCTGGATAGATCTTCTCAGTTTTCTTATCTGATCATAACTTTTCCATCAGAATCCCATGCTTGCAGGTATGCACTGCTTAGTATTTGTGAGCCTGTAAACAAAATCACCTTTCATCCCTAGATTTTCTTCCAGATTTCTGAACCTGGAGAAGAGGAAAAAGATGTTAATATAATTTTTAAAGGTACTCTTCTAGTGTTAACACAAATTGTCCTTCTGGAAACCCACATTATTTTCCTGGCAAGACTATCTTCAAGTGAAAATAATGATGTTTGGTATCCACACGTTAACAATCCACACATCCACATTAGTGGACCTCTTTTCCTATATATTTCCAAGCTAATAAAAGAGACGTTTGCAAAAACACATAAAAGTATGCAAAAATTCCATTAAGGAATTCCACAATCAAGAGTCATAGCCATTCACAAAAGACCTCTGTAATGACAACTAAAGAGGTGCACAAGTACATATTCCATTTAGGTTAAATATGTTCAGTAAGTAGTTTTCTAATTTTCAAGGAACTATGAAAGTGAAAAATGCTAACAAAAATGCTAATGTATCAACTTTTAAGAAGAGATACTATGCATATATAACTCCCTTTAAATCAGTTTTATGCCTGAATTACACAAAGCTGTTGGCAGAGGAAAATTATGCTGTTTTGAAGAAGACATCAATAACAGCATGATTTAACATACTTAAAAGTAGCTTAAGAACTACATGCACTACTGCTGAATTTCTCCCTTTCTCACAAATTTCTCCATCCCTGTATCACCTGACACACACACACACACACACCTGCTATATCTTGTACATTGGAAAATACATTCCTTAAGGGAAATGGTAGTATGGAATTTTGCATGTAGAGAATCTAGTCCAACCCAAACGAGGTCCAAGCTGGCAAAAGCTTGTAGCTGCTTCTGATCCATGATGAATACTAAGAATAGAAACTAACACTGCTTTCACAGCTCCTTGATGGTATTTGTGTGTCTAAAATAAAATGTGAGGTCTATTGATCCACAGCTAGTTTTCAGTGTCGGGCAAATTCAAAGGGAAAAGAAGAGAATGATGACCTTGACACAAATGTGATTGGGAAAACGTGCTGGGTGGGAGGAAAATACATATTTTTCCAAAAAGCTGGATGTGTCATCCTCCGAACAGACTTGTGGCTAGCTGCAAGAACATCAACTGAGGAGTGACATCAGTCAATTGCTTTTTTTTTTTAACACTCATCCTGCAGCCCCTCCAATAGGACAGAAACTCTTCATCATCCTGGTTAGATGTTCAGTGCAGGACCTCCAGGAAGAAGCCTGACACAGCAGATACAGAAAGTTTAAGTTCACTCATTGATTAGATGCAACAACAGGATTTGACTTGTAAGGACAGAAAGTGGACAGACACACATAATTTGTTATTGAAAATTACAGTCATATTTTGATTGCTTTAATTTGCAAATTATTCTGGAAAATAAACAAAAGCACATACCTAATTCGAGTAACAACAGGCTCAAGGTCATGCAAAAGAATATAATTATCTTCATAAAAAATGGGGGCAATATTAAAGACACAGTTCTCTGTATGAACTTTGTGAATGGATGAGTAATCTTAAAAGAGCAGATGGAGAGAAACCCTCCTTTCCCTCACTAGACGAAGTTATGCCTGAGCCACATAATATTAAGGGAAGCTACTATTTGTAGATGCAAAATTACTTTTTGAAGGGGTCACAAATTCAAATGCAGCACCTCAGCCTAGCCTGAAAGCGTTCCTTTTTTATTACTCCTTTTTAAATGTTTATTTCATACACATTTACCACAGCTCATTTCAGCTGAACAGAACCCCCATGTTTGTGATTTTGCCTACAAGAATATTAAATTTCTGTACATCTGTCTTCTCTCTAGGGGTTTCTCTAGGGAATATAATAGACTATTTGTTTTTCTATTGATCTTTTATCTAAATACTGTTTTCTCCTTTCAGAAAAAAAAGAGATCTGCCAAAGAATCAGTAGTGTCACTGTGAAAATGTTTTTCTTAGCTGGATGAAATGATGGCAGAGCAAGATTGGGAAAAAATATTTTTCAAATCTGTTTTAATAAGCGTACTTCCAGATACAGATATGCTAGATATTGGTCTAGGCATGCCCCAGGCCTATGATCCATCTTTCATCCTTTTTACCAATTTCAGACTGACAGTTAAATTAGCTCCTGGAAAAGGCTCCCGTAGGCAGTAACCAATAACCTGCCATCCAAGGTAAGTTGCAACAGTGAGAGGCATAGGAAAAAAAATGGAGATAGAAAGCTGAATTTACATCAGTCAATAAGAAAAAAAAATGAGGATACAAGAAGGATCAAATTCTAAAAAAAAGGAAAAAAATTAAATAAGTCACGCTGGAAAGAGAAATAGAAATTGTGATTTAATGTTATGTTAAGCAATAGGTATAGACTGACCTCTTAATACATGACTAGCCAGTCTTTGAGTTTCTGTAGTTAATAAAACCAGTAACTTTACAAATACTCAACTGCAAATGGAAGGGCTTTCTCTTCCTCTAATATTTAGGCTTACTACCACCTAGTTACTGAGATGTGCTCATCAGGAGACAATAGCTGGTCATAAAAGGCAAGTATCAACAACCTTTTGAAAGACAAAGCTCATTTTCTTCTCAGGCAAAATAAAATCCTCAGCATGGGAGAGTTCACATTACAGTGCTAATAGTGCACATGTGCTGAATTATTTAAAAAATAATAAAGATAGGAGGAATGACACATCCGCTGGTTCACTGACAAAGCAGGCAGTTTAATATTTGCACAGTATCTATCTGACCAAGTAACTTGAGCTTATTGAAGCTGAGGCTTAACATAGATTTCTGCATGAAAAATAATTGCTGCAAGCACTTAGAATAAACTCTCTGAAATGGGCTTAGTTATATATGAACTTGCATTTTATACTTGCATTTTTGTTATTTTTTTCCATCAGACTATGATAGGTAAATCACAGTTTAAAAGCAATAACTTTGGTACAGTTACTGATTTCTTCATGGTAGCAATTTCCCCTAATGTCATTTATGGTACAATACAACATTAGAAATTATAATTAAAATTATGGTTTCAGAATAAGGTGCAGTTCTCTGTAAAGCATTGTTAACAAAGTGTCTTCTGTTTCATTCATATAGATAGAGAGATAGCCAGATTAGAATTTCAACAGACAATCCCGAAATATTAATATAGATACTGGCAAAAAATTTCTTTTTCTTTAGTGGGATGCCACAAAACATGACAAACCCATTTTGTTGCTCACTGCAGCTGTGTGTCTGCGTTTGAAAAGCATGCTTAAATTAAAGACACAAAGAAATGCCTGGGGTTTCATTGCATTGCAAATGTAAAGAAAGACTGATTTTCTTCAAAGGAGGTTGATAATAACCTACAAACAGCAGGTATTTTCTGCTACCAGCATGTAGCTGGCATGTCATGGCTAGAACATCTTTAATCATAATAATGAGTTCTGTGGTAATCATGATAAAATATGTTTTAACTGACAATGTTTTTACCTGCCACTGCTATCCTCTACTGAGAATTAGCCAACATCTTTTCTTTTTGAGTTTCTCTAGCTTTAGCAGCACATCTCATTGAGGCAGCTGTACCATTACCTGGGTCACTATTCTAAAAGGTTTGCTATAGTTGTCAACATTTAACTCTTAAATATCAGTTTAAATACTGCGAAATTCAACTGACTGCTCAGAACAAGGAATGCCCATGAAAATAACTGAATGATCTGGAAAAATTAGGGAAATTGTAATTTCTTTTCCTGCAAAAGGCAAGCAGTTTTTTAATGTCTTTCGCTAAGCAATTTTTTTTTTTCCTGCCACACTTAATTCAAAGAATCATAGATTGGTCTGGACTGGAAGAGACTTTAAGGATCACCTATTTCCAACAGCCCTACCATAGGCAGGGACACCTTTACTAGGCCAGGTTGCTCAAAGCCACATCCAACCCAAATGTGAATGCTTTCAGGCAACCATAACTTTTCCTGGCAACCTGTTCCAGAGCCTCACCACCCTCACAGTAAATAATTTCTTCCTAATATCTAATTTAAATGTAACCTTTTTCAATTTCAAGTCATCACCCCTTGTCTTGTCACCACATGTCCTTGTCAAAAATCTCTTTCCAGTTTTCTTGTAGTTCACTTTAGGTACTGAAAGGTCACAACAAGGTTACCACAGAAATTCTCCAGTAAATTCCTGTCTTCTCTTATGTGCATTTTCTCTAAGATGTTTCCCATGTAAAACTAGCATATTTCTTTGGTCTGTTGGGGAAAAAAAATAATCAGACCCATAGCAAGACTCTCTCTTGTCCTAGACCATCCACATCAAAAAAGGGCCAGCTATCCTTCCCTCCAGCAAGTATCCCATCCCTCTCAGTTATTGAGAGCACTCAGTTTTGCAACTTGTAACTGCAAGTGGGAACACAGCAGTTTACTGTGAGAAGACACCAGCTTCCAGCCTACTCCAGAAAACCCAATTCTCCCTGAAATGTTGTGGATGCCCTATCCCTGGAAGCATTCCAGGCCATGTTGGATGGGGCCCTGAGCAACCTGATCTAGTGAGTGAAACCCCTACCCACAGTGCGGGGGTTGGATCATCTTTAAGGTTCCTTCCAACCCAACCATTCTATGAAATATCACCTTATTCTTTTAAAACGAAAATGAACACATTAAAGGAACCTTCTGCCTATTTTAATCAAAGAAAAAAATAATTCCATAATTAGACAAACATCAATGAAATTCCACAAGAAATATGGAAGGGGAACTAGAGAGAAGTGTCTAAACCTTTTTTTTAAAGCACAACAAAAGCAGCCCAGTGAAACATCCTGAACAGCAGAAAACCCTGCAATAAAAACTAAAACCAAAAATAAACTTTATGTCTACTAAATCTAATAAACTTCCTCCTGGCCCATGATAAACAAACAAACAGGTGGCTATGAATAAATGCAATCTCTTCCACCAGGCTTCTGGAGGATTATTTGGAAGGGAAATCAGTAGAGCTCTGATGTGCAAACCTAAAACAGCTTTGAGTGCTGGGGATGAAACCCAGCATGGGCACTGAGCCTCATGCAGCACAAATATCTGCTCCACAGCGTGTTTCAAAAGCCTGCGCCAGACCTCAGGTACTGGGTTTGGCCAGGACAGAGTAAATTTTCTGGGACAGAGTTAATTTTTTTAACCACAACAAATCACCACAAAAGAGTCCCTGTGGGGTTTCATTTTTTCTTCTGCCACTGTCCTCACAGTGGTGCCAACAAGACTGTTCCCACCACTGCCCCAAAATTTTTTTTTCTGACAGCTGCACTTTGGTCACAGCACTTCCAGGGACCTGGGCCTCCATTCCAAAACCTTTCATAGATGGGAACCAACTTGAGTAGCAATGGTGAAAGATGAGGTGGGAGCAGATTATCAGAGGTTGTAGCTTGTGCTGAGTCTCCTACTCCACCATCAGTCAAGCCCTTTTCATAAGCATTTATAAGCCTCAGTGTGCTGCACAACATTAATAAAACTTTCCACTGCACAGTGGCAATATGACCAGCTCTAGAGACAACACTCTTGAGTTATTCAGCTATGGTGGTAGCATAGCTTTATTCAATACCTCAGGTATTTTGCACAATATAGGAAATATAAATGCACCATAGCAGCTAAGACCTCTGCAGGAAAAAAGCACTAAAAGATTAAACTATGAAGAAATGAGCAGTCTAAATGAGTGCCCATTTCAAAAGCATTTTTCTTTCACCACTTATTAAGGTTTGCAGAAACCTGCTGAAAGGATGTTTCTCTGTTACAACCTTTAACTCCGAGTTCTTAACCATACCATAGATCATAATATTGTCATTCTTCACTGTCACCACTGCGTCAGCAGCTGTTTTTGGTCTCACAAAAAAAGGATTTGACCTTTGGGATGGACAGGAAGCTGAAGGAGCAACTTTCTGAAAAAATAGCCTCCTGTTTACATTTGCCTTGTTTAGCGAACAATTATCTTGGGAGACATAAGTAATAAGCATGTAAGTTCACATAAGCAGAAGTGTCATTTTGATAGCAGTAAATATGAGTGCATGTCAAGCTGTCGGTAATGGTTCTAACTAGAAAATGCTGATCTGTATTTTACCAGTAAAACCCACGAAAATGCAAATGACAAGACCAACAGCACAGTCTGTCAGAATCTAACCCCTATCTATCACAATGAGGCTCATCAGCAACCACAGAGAAAACAGCAGCTGCCATTTTTTTATGGCACAGTTTTTAGTGTTATTTGTTTACAATTGTATCTTTAATGCTGGCAAATTCAGACCACCTATTCTATGATTCTATGGTCTACATCGAGAGCACCAGCGAGCCTCAAACTACTCCTTCTATATGTCCTAAATATTCTCAAGTACTTTGGTTCTACTGTAGTCAGCATTAAGTTTTCTATATATATTTGTGTGCTGAAAATAAATGTTTCATATGAATCTGAGAAGCAGTAGGGTGAATTACATGCATTATAACATCTTATGAGTGTTAAATGTTATGTTACACATAACTCAATGTCAGAGACAAAGCAATTCAGTTCTTTAAAATCTTTTATTCTGCTAAAGTTATAATACTATTTAAACATATTGCAAGTATTTGCGCTTATTGTCTAGATAATCTTAGTTTTAATGAAGCATCACTTCATTTTCTGAGGTTTGAAAATATGCAAAAATCAAACATGAAGTATAATAGTTTTTTCTAACTTTGTATTTTACACTGTCTTCACAGAGATATTTACTCTAAATATTTTAAAGGGTTGTAAAGGTGGAATGTACAATATCCAATAGGAAACCAACCTCAAGAGCACCCCGAGAGTATTCTTAAATACTACAACAGAATACCATTTTATCTTCTTGGAAGAAAATACTACTGTTTAGAGTCCTTGTATTCACAGTTTTATATGTGACCTAGAGAAAAGCTACGTACATTATGGAACAGATTTACTGCTATATATGTGCACACCTCTTACATTTGCATCTATTTAATATTTAGCAGGCTCTGTAGACCACCTCTACACTGTGACTCAGTTCACTACAGGATAGTAATGACACTGACAACAAACTCATCCCCTGAGAGCACTCAGGCAACCTCTCTTAGTTACAGTAGAAGTCTCTTGAAATCCCATCCTAGCTCAAGGGAAAATTTAGCTCTTTATTTACTTAAATTTTAACAAATAACTGGAACAAAGAACACAATGCCTAATACTCACGATTGTCACCACACCTCCCAGGGCAGCATGTTCTCCTCTATGTCATCTCTGACATTACCAAATGTAAATGAAAGAAAATACCCAAATTCTCACTGGACTATTTCGTGATCCTGAAATGCAAGAAGAATATTTTTTTTTTGGCTTGCTATCTGTATGGGGGGAGAATACCTCATCAAACAACACACTCAAGGTACTATGGAGCACAATCATATGCAATGTTCAGAAGTACCAAAATGAGAAAAGAACACACACCTACCTGCTTTTAAACAGCTGCTAATGATTCAAATTACAGAAAGCTCTGTCAGAAGACAGACAGGCAAGCCATCTGCCACAGCTCAGCAAAATCCTGTGTTCAGGTGCTGTGGTCAACTTTTTGTTGGTTTTTTTTTTTTTTTCAATCCATTTCCAGCAAAAGATGGATTATGAAACATAACCCCTACATTTTAAAAGTCCAATGGGACGGCTGTGATAACACTACCTGTCTTACTGCTTAACACAGACCATTGTGTTTTGGTTTCCCCTGCATGGGCTTCTTTTTTCAGCACAGATGTCAGGAATATTTCTATTTAATATTTGGCATGCTTTTTTTTCACTGAGGAAAATTGAAGGCCTCCACAGAGTTAACCAATGCATGCTGTTTTACTTACAGAACTTGACTTTAACTTTCCATCCGTCTCAAGTTCATCCCCAATCGGTGTGCTGAGACAGCAAAAGACTATGGATTAACCATCCGTCTGAAGAAAGCTGAGATAATGTGCCTTCCTACACTTGGGAGAGGATAAAGATCCAGCCTGACAATCAATGCAGATGTACTCTCATAATGGATTTCACTTACTGGGATGAGTTTTGTTTAAGCACTAGCCTTAGTGATCACTAAATCATTACATAAAAGTAAAAAGTTGTACCTTGCCTTCAGCAAAGTACCCCACTGAACCTGACACCAGCACAGTGTGAGATCAAGCACTCCATTCCCACTCCACTTCTACTCAAGACTCAAGCCACTTCTCTTTTTCTCTTCCTTCTGCTCCCCAGTGGCCCTCAAGACCATCTCAGGGCATTCCAGCTCACCCTGAACACAGGTCTGCTTCCCTCTCTTCACCACAGCACGGTCACCACTGTTATTTCAGCCATGTCCACTGACTTCCTCAACACTTTCCTCTGCCTCTGCTCCTGCTCTCTGTTCTCCCCAAACTTCTCAGCATGTCATGCTGGGCTTCTCCTTCTGCCTTGTCATGTCCTTGCATCTGCTTCTCTAAGTTTCACTTACTCCTTTTCCTCTCCTCTGAGCTCAGTTTTGTCCTCTTGTCACATAACTGACTCCCTTTCATCACTAAACTGACAAAAACCCTCAAAAAACAAACAAAGCAATAAATAACCCTGTTCCTGGCAAGGTACTTGCTGGCATTCCATGTTTATTTGGTCTGAGCTCCTTCTCCCAATGCAGGCCTTGTCTATTGACCCCAGAGTCCCTTCCAGCACAAGGACTATTTGCTGTGGGGTATTTGCACACAGCCTAGCACAGAAAGGTCCTCCAGTAACAGAATAATTTCCTTACTCCAAAGACAGAGTGTCAGGACACTACTCTTTTTAATGCAGCTCATCCAAGGGGAACGTGCTTTTTTTTTTTTTAATACGCTTTCTAAAGAACAAAACAAGTTCTTGTAACTGTTTGTAGGCACAACTGAGCATGCAAGGATATATGACATCCACACAGCTGTGGGACACAGGGAGCATTATTTAGCATATTGACAGGCTGGTCGAGTAGAGGCATCATGTACCATTCCCAACATAATTCCAAGGGAGGTGAAGTAGGAAGCCAGCCTGTGTTTTCAGCCTTAGGTAACAGACATCCAAGACATTTAACTGCCAATCACAGGTTTATTTGTCTGATCCTACAAAAATATGAACCCAACTCATTCCAGATGGATGCATACCCAGGTGCCCAAATTTACATATGCAAGCACACAAATATGCTTCTGCACAGACCCACACTGCCCACCCAGCAAGGAGCAGAGCAGACCCTTAAAGTATCTTTTCCACTTCTGTCCCACCCACACACTGTTAAAAACTGCAACCTAATTTTAATTCACTGCATATTGTTCTGCAGAATAGTCTGTGGCAAATGACAAATGCTAGATAAAAACATTTCTCCTGCATTACTTTTCAACAAGTTCCCGTTTGTATCCCTCTCCCCTGCCCAGATGAAATGACACTGCAAGTCAGACACACCTGTTTGACAACTGAGGTCATCCAGGACAAGAATTTGCTCTCTTACATAAGAAAAGGCCTAGTCACAGAATAAATAATAAGAGAATAAAAATAATAATACACATCCATAAAGCAGGATGATGGCAGAATTGTGCAAGAGTGGTGATTACTCGTCCCCCACAGAAAATACAGTATAGTGAACATTTAAAAAAAAGTTCCAAAAAAAATATTTTAAAAAGTTGAGAAAAAGTCAAAGCTTGAACACCAAAGGGAGACGGACAGATGAAGGAAAAAAAAAACATCCTGGCCACTATGACACGAGCCTCAACATCTGCAGTTGGTGAGGAACAGAATTTATAAAGGCAAAGTGAAAACAAGTTCGAAACACACTTCAACCTAAAGAAAACAGGATGCTTCTCAAGCAAGGAAAGAAGTTTATACTTCACAGAACAAAAACAACTGTATTCATTTGTCTTAGTTGCCAAGTGCCATAAATTTAGCCCCTCTAACTTTATTAGCAGCTAAAAACATTCACATTTAAAATAGTTTTATCTCTACTTAATTATTTGTCACCTATAGCCCTTTGTTTTCTGCCTTATGAACCTGAGAAAAGCACCAATATGTTTCTCTTTGCTTAAGAGAATGCAAGAAGAAATAGATGTTCAGAAGGTAGGTGTTTCCCCATCTTCTCAGGTTTTTTATTCAGATTCACTGAGAAGAATTTTCTGCTATGGCAGAACTCTAGGCTTAAAAGGCTTTAAAAGTTATACTGTCACATCTTTAAAAAACACATGTACTATTACTAGCAAGTTAGCAAAAAAATCATAGTAATACTTCTAACAGGCCATACATACCATGTACATCTCAGGACTGGCTGAAGACACATTTGCACCAAGACAAAATCAAATACTGGCTAGGAAAAAGAATCTCTGCAGCACCACCACTCTGTAGCCACTTTCTACATGATTAGAAGATCTAGGTGTGATGCTGCTTCTCCATTGTGTCCAAGAAGCACCTCCACCACCTTTTTTTCCAAGTGATCATCTCTGCAGTGCTCTCTTTCCCACCTAAACTCCACTGGGGCTGTTCCTCACCAGCAAGGTGCCAGATTGCTGTAAGACACCAACACACCTGCACAGAGACAGAGGCCCCAAGAGCAGAAGGTTTCTGCTTAGAGAGTGGGTGGCTTGTGTGAAACACCAGCAGTGTCCACGATCAAGCTCTGCTGGCTGCCAGCAAATTTCCAAACAAGATGTCTCACTTTTGGTCTACCTTGCCTGGTGCTGAACATCTGCAGCACTATTTCTCTCTTTTTCCTTCTCTTTTCTTCTCCCTCACACTCTTACCACCCCTCGTGCCCTCCCCTGCAACCAATCCGTTGTCCCAACCTGGAAACCCCTTGCTGTGAATTGGATGGAGATGCTGGTGGGATGTGATCTCATCTAGAGTCTCAACTTTGTGATTCCTTGGATGCTTTGGTTACTAAACTCTCCACTTGTGATTACTCAAAGCATGCTGCAAGGCCAGTCTCACTTTCTACCCTGAAGACTGGGAATATTTCAAGGTCATTTTTTTGCCACTGAATATCTGTCATGGAGAGATAAGCAGTGCTTTCTATTCCACTATTCTCTGTACTATGTATTTATTACAGGAAGGGCATCCAAAACATAGCTTAGGCCTCCTTAATGGCTTTTAGAAATCTAAACACATAAAAACAAACATTGAATCTTGCTCTGTACATAATCTTTACCAGCTGTGACTGAGCTTTATATAAACTGAGCTATTTGATAGACTTCCTTAATGAGAATTGCCTTGTAGTGTAAATCACCTGAGGAGGTAGGACAAAAAGCAAATTTTGCATACCCCTGTGCTGTGGTGTCATCACTTAGAAAAGGAACCAACACAGCAATTAATTATTTTTACGCACACACACACTCTCATCTTAAGGACCAGTATGATCTAGTACCAGACAGGTAACTGTACAAGTCTGGTAATTCACAGATGTGCAGCATATTTATGGAAACAATTCAAAGACATTTGGCTTGCGGGAGGTGGGAGAGGGAAGACCACCAAAATACTCTGGGGTCTTATTTCTGAAAATTTGCTATGTGCCCACCAGACCACATGTTAAAGCAGCATTTCTTTAATAAAAACAGAATCTTAACCCTGGGAAATTGCAATATTTGATACAGAAAGCTACAAAAGTTGCATCTGTGGACACCAAAAGCAAACCATAAATCAAAAGTAAAACACTCACTATGCAAGAAAACAAGCTGTGTGAGATGCCCAAAGACTGAAAGGCAGACGCTTTCTCATTAATACCAAAGCAGTATTTGCCATATCCTGATCCAACTCTAAAACCAAACATGAGGTGCCACACTCTTGACAAGCACCAGAGTTTCATTCTCCAAACATGAAGAATACCACTCATACCACTTCACTGACAAGGTCAGGAACACGTTCTCCTGACCTAGTGGGTGGGAAGAGGTGGGGGCCATGGACAATGTACGTTGGCTGGAGCAGTACGTGCTCGCTGAGCAAAGAAGAACACGGCTCTAGCTTCAGCCAGTTCAGGGTGGATATTATCAGTGTCACATGAGCAAACCTCCGGAGGGGTGGGATCTGGAAGCACAGGCAGCTCTGATGGAAGCATAGTGAGAGAAATACAAAGTTATACCACACAAGACCACCAGCAAATGAGGGAGTAGTGCTGACTTTGAATGAGGAGTGATGGAGCTTCATTTCCTTAACTCTGCCTAGAGGGCGGAGCAAAAAAAAGAAAAAAGGGAAGCAACCCCCAAATTCTGCCCTAATATCTTCCAGTCTTAAAAAGTCAGGTGAAAAGAAAGTTAATTTTACCTACTTTTAGAAAATTCAGATATTTCTTTTCGTTATTACTACATGTGGAATGGTGGAAACCTCAGAAGATAATTTGTCTCTCTCATCCTACTGTCCTACTAGTGGAAGATGGCAGGGGAGTTGGAACTAGATTGTCTTTAAGGTCCATTTCAAATCAAACCATTCTATGATTCTCTTTGACAAAGAAACAGGTGTTTTTAAAGTTATATTTAACTTATTTAAAACAGAGCTCTAGAATCCTCAAATTACAAGAAATCACTTTACCTAGCAGTAGCATCAGATGACTCCTTCTTCCATTACTAATGCCAACTACAACATGGAGGGCAAAAATGGCCAAGCTGTGAAAAACAGCTTATTTTTCCTACCTACCAATGGCTTTTCTGCCTTTTTCCACAGTACAGAGGCTTGAACAGACAAGACTCATTCTCAAAATGCTTCTCAGCCATGCTACAGATGAAAAAAGATTTTCCAGTAGGTTATTTAATCCATGGCCCACCTATAATTACTCATGCACAGGAAGAGAAACTTCTAGTTTCAGGCCTCTGAAAGCAGATTAATGAAAGTGCCTTTGTTTGTGGAGAAAGAGGGAGCAGGGTAACTCGCTTAAAATGGTAGATTTTTGCCATATGTAGGTAGAAAATAAACCCATCCATCAAGGATGTATTAAAAATAGATGAAAACTGGCTCCAGACATAAGATTACTTGGTGAAAATGCCAGAATAATGGACATGGAATTTTTATTCGATCAACTCTGAACAACAGGGGAGATCAGTTTATGCAAACTCCACAGAACAAGGCTTTATTTCAGAATGTAATCCTTCAATTTAGCCAAGATTTTGTTTGTTCAGAGATACAATGGAACAGAAGGGAAAAAAAAAATAATTCTGGCATCCATAAAGACAAGCCTGTGTACTGCACTTAGAAACAATTAAAGATGTGCTTTGCACCAGAGTAAAGCTTTTAACAATTGGAATAGGCAGAGCCAAATCTTGTATTTTGTGCATACAGTTTAAACTGCCAAACAGGGTTTATGTACCGATTAGCAGAGATTATTTAGAGTGGTACAGCCATTTTTTAAAAATACAATATTATTACAAAGAACCCCCAGAGGTTCATATGAAGATGGTCTCTATTTCATAGACAGTAAAACTACTGAGGCATATCATCACAGCAATGACTTACTACTCCTGAAGGAGCCAAGGGAGTCAAGCTTAGGGCTGTTAATGCAGGGAACAGCCCTCCCCTGCAACTGAACATGCAAAAAACAGCTCGTGGCTCTTATCAGGTTTTTACTGGACTTTGACCAAGGTCTTAACACATCTGCATCGCCTGTCAGCTTCATCCAGCTTTTCTAAGGAATGAGGACAAATTAAAAACACTTAAAATATTTAATTTAGGAAGTCTCTACTTCTTGTCACTCTAGTAACACCACTGGTGGATGTAAATGTTGGCCAGGCTTTTGGGAAAAGTCACTTTCACAACCCTACCATGTGCATGGGACAATATTACACACTGGATCATGCCCTTTTGACATTCAAGTTGGGATGTCTCAGGCCTTACTTCAGCATTCTGAGCAATGTAAGGCTATTTCTCTTCACTACAAACACAAATACTTACATTATTTAACAGCTCTAAAAATGTTTTTTTTTTTTGATAACCTTTGTTTTGTAAAACACATGATTAAAAATCAGCAGCAGCACAAGAGCACTATAACTGGATTTTAGCAGTACATCCAAAGTGAATAACACAGCATGCTTACGAGAAAACAAATGTGTTTTTCAGTAACAGCCCTTCTCTACACTTTGATACCAACAGGGAAAAACAGAGGTGCTCTTCGTGGACATCAACAACAACACCCATACATTCAAATACTGTCATATTGGGATGCTACCTGGATCATACCCCTCTTCACCTAAAGCAGGCAGTACGCTGCTGTGTGTGCTCTAAGTGCAATATAAAGACACAGGTACATGTACCAGAGATGACTCTACTCAACATTGCTGTGTTTTCTCCCGTCCCTTCATGCACTCCAGGAATAGTCTTTGGAATATCCTACTCTCCTGCTTCTCACATCATCCTATTACCATCCATTTACCACCCAGGCAAAAGTGCAAGGGAAGCAAGACCAAACTACATTTTATGAAAATAGGCATCAAAGGCAGCTGCCCATCACCACTTCATACCTACTTTTGGCTGCAAACTCCACAGGCTGTCCCACACACAGAGGGCTTCTGAACCCCACAGAATGAAGATCAGTACTCTCAGCTTAGCACAAAAGATGTGGGAAGTGCTTTTAGTTGGCACAACTACACTGTGTTTAAGCATGTACAAAACATCTGTGTCTCTGTGTTCTACCTCAAAGATGAAGAAGTAATTGATCATCAAGGCAAGTACAAGATTTATGTAGCTGATGGCATAATGCACAGCAAAATCTTCAAGAACATTATCAAGGCAAGCACCCTCTCTGACCAGCAGATTGCAGAGATTATAAATTAAAAACATAACTGCAGTTCTACCATTGCTGCTACCATCTTTCTGCCAAAGCAGAAAAGAAGAAGAAACTTCATTTGGGAGGAGTACAGCATGCTGACATGAGAAATCTAGACCTCAGGATCACCCCATAGAACCTGATGATAGACTGAAGACTACTGACTGAGAAAGCCTCCTTGAGTGAAGCAGCCTTGGAGAAAAAAATCATACCTGAGCTAAGTGAACAGGCAGAAGTGAATAAGCCAACAATAAAGATAAAACTAAAAAATTGTTTGCCACTTACTACTCTTTTTTTTTAGAGCTGGCTGCAAAGAAGCCAACCCAAGCTAGATGCCCAAGCCAACCATACTGTCTTGGAAGAGATCTCTTTCCAGCCTAGGTACCAAGTTATAATACAATTTTCAGTAACTCCTTACTTCTTTGGTGCATCTAAAGGAGGACTAACAGGAAAACGTGCTTTTTGTTTTGCCCTCTCTTCTTCTCCAAATTATTAATATTATTCTAATGTGGGAGCCTTTACATCACTTTGAAAGAGAAAAATTCAATTATGTCTATCATTCTCGTGACAGCAAAATACCACAGTGAATTGCCAAGAAATAAAGTGCATGGTAAAATCATCCTGAAGATAAGCAAATGTTTAAGCCCAGCCCTGTCTCAGCAGGAACTAGCAGGACACTCCTAGAGAGCTGCTGCCACTTTCCCTCTCTTGGCTGGCAGGATCACTTCCAGGTGGCCACAGCACTTTCCACTGAGAAAGTTGGCCCCCCTCTAGCCACAATCAGCTCAAGATGCAGAAAGAATTTCAAGCAAGAGTCTCACTACTCATGATTTTAGAAAAGCAATTCCAAACCTGAGGGAGATCTCCATTTGAAACACCTTTAGGTCCACACATTTTCTATAATAATTAGTTCAAAGGGAATTAGTTAGAGCTCAAGCAACAAAACACTTTAGACAGTGGAAAATGAAGAAAAATAGACATTACACAAAATAAACTGCTGGGCTCTGTGTTGTAGTGGACTATAAGACAAGGAAGAGAAACGCTGTCAAACTTGAAGGGAAAAGGGCATCACGTAGGTAATAGCACTATTTACAGAAAAACCCCATTTATGGAGATGCTAGCAAAAAAAAGGAAGCAAGTGTCTAAAATAAACAGCTCCTTTTTCTTCAGCTCCTTTATTGACCTGAAAAAAAGCATGCTCACATCAACATCAGCCACCAAAGGGGCTGCAAGGACTTTGTTTCAGGCCCTACTGAAAACTCCACTTCTACACTCTATGTAGAAGGAACAAGGAAAAGGGCTGCTTTTCCACTTCAGCTGAAGTCCTTTCCCTGGTAACAGCAACCCCCAGTTTTATCCAGTCTGCAGATCAAACGTTTGCTAAATAAAGTTAATTGGAAAACTAAAATATGAAAATACATAGCCCAAAAAATTTATAGGACAAATACTGGCATAACTGAACACATGAATAGCAAATTTCCATAATAATTCATGAAGAACAGAAGATTCAGTTTCAAATTTCCACGAGATCTCCATATATGTTTAAGAAAGTGCATACAAAAAAAAAAAGGTAAATATTTTATGCATTGTTAGCAAAGGCAGTTGTGACTGGCATTACAACTGCCTAGCTTCTTTTCCTGCAAAATATCTGAAATATTGTTTACCATCAAGTCACTGACCTATGAAAACATCAGAAGAAAGCAAAGGCAGTGTTTTCAACTACAATTCAGAATTTGGACGATGAAATTAGAAATAAGTAAGACACCTTTTAAAAGTGAGTTATATGGATTTACAGCTATTTCATAAGCCTGTTCAGAACTTTTCAATAGTTTGTCTCCTAGTGCTTCTATTCCTTGATGCAGAAAGAAATAAACTTTTTTCCTTTCTATTCTGATTTCCAGCAATTGAATCTGCTTCACACATCAATGTTAGCATTCCTGTGAAAAATTTTCTTGACTGACAAACCTGCTATGGATAAAACGGTGATGAGTCAAAACCAGATTTCCCTCTGAGCAAAAAGGTTTCAGGGCAACATTCCCATTAAACGATGATAAATTATAGTGAAACACTGTGTATGAACACTGGGATGAATATGAAATGAGATCAGCTTTGTTAAAGTCACCACAACAAATATAAGATGAATCAATGAATACCAGGCAATTACTGCTGAGCCTTTTAAAGCTGTCCTACTGCAAATGCATTGCAGGCACTAGAAAGATACCCAGACTTGCTATAGCCACAAACAAGCAGTGCCAATACTGACTGTAGAGAAAAATGCTCTATGAATCACAACTTGGAAAGGGAAACCAGTGGTGGCCACAAAAATGGTTAGCATAATGAAGGCACAGCCACCACTCCATCACAGCAGTCATCCACACAGGCAGTGGGAATGGCACAGAGCTCAATTTCCCCAAAATGTGAACTTGAAGACAATTTACTACTAAACTTATGGCTTAGGTTTGAGCATATGCACAGGTCAAAAACAGAGACTGAGCCCTGGAGAGCACGCTCATCACTAAAAAAAACATAAACCATGACAACTATCTTTCTTGAAGTTCAACTGTGGAGGGGATCACCTTTGCTGCTCTCACCCCAAGAGAATCACCTGCTCTGTTCAACATCTTGCTATGGCTAAAATGGGTTTCCTTTACCCCCAAAGACCCCTCACACCACATAAGTAGCTCACCATTTTCAGCTCTGCAAAAAGAAAAATTTTTAGGTGATCACGATCCCCCTAAAACTGCATGGTGGAGCAGTTCAGTGCCATACCACAACATGTGTGGCATGCACCAGTAAGTTCATTCTGCTGAAACTTACTGCTGTAAGATGACAACCAGGCAGAAACAGAGAGCAGCAAAGAACCTAAGTAATATGTGGCTGCTAGCAGAAAGAAAATTAAAAAAAATGAAAAAAACCCAAACAAACAAAAAACAAGCAAACAAAAACCAACAACAACAACAACAAAAAGAAAGAAAAAAGAAAGTAAGAAAGGGCTGTGGAAAACCACATGAAAAGCAACACTGCGAGCTACTGACTTGAAAATAAAGCAGCTTTGCACCTGCCAGCAGCAGCAGAGTACTTGCAAGCCACCGAGCCCTCACTAAGGCTGAAGATTTGTTCCTTGCGGTGCTATGACCCATCTTCCCATAGTTCACCGAGGAACCAAGTAGCTGGGTCATGAGATGGGCAGATGCACGTGGGAGAGAAACCCTCCGGCTGCCAGAGCTGCTCTGGCTCCTGGAGTCCCCTCTGTGACCACTGAAGCACATCAGCTCCCCCGCCCCAAGCTTCTGCAGCCTGGGGAGCAGGGACAGGCTGAAACCTGGGCTGATAACCTCGTTTGGATGGACACCTGACACACTGAAAAAGTCAGGTCCTTCTTTTTAAAAAAAGAAAACGAAAAAGCAAACCGAATCCCCTTTTAAATGTTAAATTTACATGCACACCACAAAATGCAGAGAGATAGAACTACATTCTTTCTCCTTTCAAACTAAACGTCACATAACTTGTTTTCTTAAAGTCATGCCCTAATCTGATAGATGTGGAAACTGACTCCCTCTGTCCTGTAAAAAAATGAAAAAGAGAAAAAAGAAAAAGAAATTAATACTAATAATCCAGAGGATTAGGGCTCAGAGGTCAGTGCATAACCTTTTAATGAGCAAGGTATTTAAAGACTGATGACATAGTATATTTTTATTCTTCAGTAATTCAGTACAGAAGTTTACATTGATTGCTTAAAAGGCCATTCGATTTTATTTCCCATATTTTATTGTTCTTAGTGCCCAATAAATGGGTGACTGAAGAAAGTAAAGGATAATTTTATTCTTCTCGTATCATTAAAAATACTGTCAGCCCAACTCACTCATTCACACGCCCTCTACATGCCCTTCATGTTTGCACAAAACCGTGCGGATTATCTGTTTTTCATTACCACCAAACCCGAAACCCCCACAGTGCTCAGGCTCTCTAACCTGAATTAAACCTCTCACAGGTGCATGAACAGAAAGGAGGTATTTTACCATTCCAAAGCAGGACTTTATTAATATGACAAAGAAAAACCATAAGGCTTGCACAACAGAATTTTGTTATACCTTAGAATTTGTATCTTCAACAAAAAAGGGCCACCTGTTAAGTCCTTATGTCTTATCATGGCTTGGACCTCTTTAGATCCTTCTCATTGAGCAAGAGCTGCAGGTCCTCAGACCAGGAAAACATGCATTTAAACACATGGTTAAGTTATATGCCTAAAGTTCAGCATGTGCTTAAATTGGCTCATCATCTGCTCATCTTTCTCCTTGTCAACAGAGAACAAACGTGAAAGACATAGGAAGGGTTCTCTCGCCTATCCAGTATTTGTTGTATCTCACAACACACTTAAACTATGTCACTCAGTGAACATCATGACAACTTTCTAGGTACAAAGTTATTTTTGTGCTTTCCATGAATTACGGAGTTATCTGAATGACACACACAATTCCTAGGTTGCTATTTATGCAACAGCCAGACATTGTGGGTACTTGTTGAACCCACCTACATTGTTGTACAATTCCAACTCGCCAGAACCCGGAAAAAAACCCTGTTATTTTTTAGTTTCTCTCTCCAGCACTGCTATGATGTAAGAAATTATTATCATCATTTTCCATGCGGGCAGCAGAGGTACAAAGAAACATGGTTTGGATTTGCAGAAGGTTCTGAGGAAGTTTAAAGCCCAGATTACCTTATCTTAATTCCTAACATGTTAGCCTTACTTTCAACAAACTCAGAAGGTGAAACTGTTAATGCCATTGAACTCAATGGGATATTTTACAATGATTTCAACAGTGTCAGGATTTCATCTTCTAATGCCAGAAGGATTTTTATCTAAATAAAATCTGGGACTTTTTCCTTACAGCAATTCACAATATTTTATCACACACCATTGAATTACTGAAAAGGTAACTTGATTCACTACTTCATTTAAAGCGAATCGCCCTCAGTGGAAAATACAGATTCTTAACAACAACATCAAAAAAAGAAGTACATAGCATACAACAAGTTTCACAAAATATATATACATGCATATATAAAGGTAATTTTTAAAAGTCATTTTCATGTACCATTCAGTATGGATGATCTCAAAGATCATCACTGTAGAAAGGAATATTGAAATGTGAACAAAAAAGGAAATGGCATAAAATATATTTTGAAAGATAACCAAGTAGAGTTTTTGAAATGCAATCACATAGTTGAACTGGTATAATTTATATTGGATCTGTAATCTACTTAAGTATTTATTGATTGACACCCATGACAAAATAACTGTTGCCCTAATAGGATTCACATCCAACATTTTTTAGGTTTTCCAAATAGTTCACATGGTACATTTACATATAAATCAATTAATATTGACTGATTGATCAATATATGCACAGTATGAAAAAGAGTTTTGGCGGCTTTATGTTCTTCGCAGAGCAGCTTTACCTACTGATGATTAATTTTAATTTACTTTAAAGGATTCTATTGCACTGAAACTTTAATTAAAAACGAAACGAAAAAGTCTATAAAGGCTGCATAGCATCAATTACCTAGACCTGATATCCTGCACTTCGCCTACCCTCTGTACATATGGTTTCTGTTAAAATAATTGGAAAGCACTTCTGAACAATGTCACCCACACATGTATTCTAAGAGTGAGAGGATATATTACCATTAAATGTCACTGATTTTAATAAAGAAACAATTAATTCTTCATTATCTATTTCTAAAATACACCATCAGACTCCTTCAGTTCAAACACAAATAAAATGTTACACATGCCTGTCAGTGAAATGGGTAATCATCATCATTGTTGTAATTTATACTGCTTTCTGTAAGTCTAATGCCTCATTTATTTATAAGGCTTTTTGGCTGGCATTATAAATAGCCTCTTTGAAAAATTAAAAAAAAAAATCTAGCTCTTATTAAGCAAAGTCACATATTTTCTGTCAACTCTTATAAAATGTTGATTTTAATTTGCATTGCACCTTTTTTGGTCAACAGGCAACACTTAGGTTTATAAGGGTTACTGGCTCATTAAAACACACAACATAATACTTTCCATTGATACTTGTATGCATATAAAAATATGTGTTTAGCAGATTAATCTCAATCCCAAACAAAGAAAATCCATCCAGAAAATTATTTGAAAACTGCTGGTGAGCTTACACTAGGACTAAGTCTGCTTAGCAGCTAGTCTGATTTAAAGATCAACCCTACCAACACTGTTTTGGATCAGGGACAAGAACAGTTCAATGTTTTAATTATTAAAAAAGCATGGAATTGTCACAGTCCTACTCCACCACAGCCAGCATCAGGTTACAAGCCTCCATGGTGTCTCTGGCACACTGCCTGGACTATTTACTGCTATTTGTAAATTAGACACTTGTGTGGGAATGTCAGTTTTAAATATCCTTTGTTTAAATGAGCCTGATAAGAGATGACCAGATATACATTTTATGTGACCACTAAGTAATTGCATCACACGCAGCCAGCACGTGAATTTTATAGGACAGCTAATAACAACCTACAAGGTAGCTTGTGAATTCAACATTAAAAAGAATAAAGCCATCAAAAACAATAAAAAGTGTACTCTCCATAAAGCTGTAACAACAAAAACACCAAAAAAGTCAACTACCATCCATAACAAGAGCAATCTCTGAGCTCTCCATTTCGGAGAGAAATGGAGAGTCTTATGTGCCCCTATCAATCCTGCTAATACCACTCCAGCAATTATTTTCTATACTCGACATCAGTAAGTTAAAATATGTTTCCAATGCCTAACATAGCAGTCATTAAAGTTTCCCCTGGTTCAATCAGCATAACTAATGAGGCCACATAATAACAGAATGCAATCTCTAATGAAAAGCCCAACAAAGTCTCCCTGCTACAATACTGCTCGTGATTTAGTATTCTCAACTTGTCCGTCTTTTACTCTGTGGATATTATCACCACTCAGAAAATTACATTTCAATGAACTTGTCAGGGAATAAGTAATAAATTAATCAGGCAGCATAAACCAATTACACTCATTTTCTGTGTGTTTTCTTCCAGGGCCCACGCACGAACGCAGTACTGGGTGCACAGGTTATTCCTGCTGACTGCTCAGAAAGGCTGCAGGCTGTGAGCAGGAACGCTTCTGGAAGGGGGGGGGGGAAGACATCTTTGCTCTGCTGAAGCCATCACAAGTACTGGTGATGTCAAAGGACATCCAGCACCAGAACACTTGATATTTTTAATTTCTTTTTTTTTTTAAGCATATACAAATCTTTATACAAAACTGAACCTGTCCAGAAACTTCAAGAAGTATTCACAAAATAACCAATGTGAAAACTTCCAGCACCTCATCAGGTTTGCAAGTGTAGCCCTGTGTATTTCTAGTTGTCAGTAGTGACAAAGAAAAGTGCCTACGAGACTTAAGTTGTTGTTGCTGTTATGAGTATTTCAAAGTCACATTTGGGAGTACCCAAAGGAATTTATGCCAATATCTATGGCTAAACTGAGGCAACTGAGAGTGTATTCAATGGATCCCAACACTGTTTATGCAGCATCCCAGCTGTAAGGCAATTCCACCCTTCCCTGCGACTGCTAGAAAAACCTTTAATACTGATGATGTTACTTCTAAACATGGAAAATGAGTAACAGTACTATGTGAAGTAGCCGTCAAGAGCTCCCATGCTAACAGGGACTGAATGACTCAAATTGGATGCCTCTTGCTCCAGGCTGTGTGAAAATTTGGGAAGAGCAGCACACTGGTTTAGCACCTCTTGTTTAAGGCATGAGATCCATCTTCACAAGCAAGAGAACCAGAAAGATTTTTTTTTTTTAACAAATAAAGATCAGATGATGAAGTGCAAGGCATACTCTGTCATGGCACAAAATTTCACAGCAAATTCTTCACATGCAAAATCCGAATAACACAGACTTCTGGTCCTATAGAAGTGAGCCCAGGTGACACAAAATGGCACAGAATCTCATGGCTTAACAAGGAATGTGAGTCCACCCATCTACTGCCCTCACAATGATTTAGCCAGACTCAAAATAGATGCACTTTCAAATAAAAACTTTTTACCGACTGCTTTTGTTGATATATAATGAAGATTTTATGCATGCAAAATACACTCTTTCCATGTATGAAATATTTCAATGAACTCTTAAACTTAGTCCTGCAAGAGTAATTACACAATCATCACGCACCTGCCAGACTCTAGACCCTCACAGAGCACCAACATCCTTTTTGTGAATATTGTCTGCTCTGTCTCTGCTGGGAAAAGATCCAGGTGGGTTAAGCTCTGGGAGCTTATTGTCATTGCCACTTCGTGAAGGCTGTATATTGTTTAACCTTTCCCCTACAGTCTGCATAAAATTCCTAGAGGGCAGTTTGAGACTCATATGGACAAATTAAAAGTGGGATTTATTAAGACTGGAATAAAATAAATTGAAATAAAATAAAATATGTCATGATACACGTAACCTCATATTTGGCATGAGGTAGGCCAGAAGCACAGTAAAAAATTAGGTTACAGCATTTAAAAAAAAATTATCTACCAAGCACTTTTGCCACCAAGCTAGCTGCCAAAGTAAGAGCCCCCCTTCATGACTTTTACAATTCTTTTCTTCATTTATCCTCACAGCAGACAGCTCTTACCAAGAAGTCATGTGCTCTCATACTCTTCCCTACATTAATTTCAAACTGCATTTATCTACCCTAACAGTTTCAGACTCTCTTTTTTTTTTTTCCTTCATTTTATGTTGTCATCCTAAATACTTTTTAAAGGTAGAACCAAAGAAGCTCATAATTTCACAGCACTGGTCAAGGACATGAGAAACTGAACCAGACGTACTTTTCACCTCCACTTCTAACAGCATGGAATAATGCTTACAAAAAGGATTATGTGAGCTTGTTCAGGTACTGACAGCAGTAAAAATGGGGCAACAGAGTCACTGGCTGGCTTGGAGACAGGTTTTCCTGTGTTCAAGTCTATGCCCATGGCACACTTTCTCCACAGCTGCTCAGGCAAACCAGACATTTGACATGTGTATTGTGCTGCCAGACAAACGCTACGAAAAAAATGGAACAGGTAGCCCCATTCTGTTAATAGAAATGAAAATGGAACAGCAACACCCACACATCCCTACAAAGACTGGAGGAGTCAGACCTGCTGAGCCACGGTGACAGTGGCAGCATTTTCAGCTTTTTGCCAGTTTGCAGTAGGTTTTTCCCAACATGTTCCAACAGCAGCCAGCCCCACAGCCCCAGCAGGATTTAGAGAAACTGTGCTGCTCAAACCTTTAACCCAGTTCACTGCAACCACAAGCAGGAAAGCCTTAGCAAGCCAATGGGTCTACTGCAGAGATAAAAAGTGCTCACAAACCAGTACACTCTGCAGCACAAGTTCGTTTTGCTGTCCCTGGTTCACCTCCATGCCACAGTGCAACAGCCCTTTTAAGTAATTCTCTTCTCCAGCCAGCTTCCATTTTCATGTGTTTAATTTCCTCACATTATACCAACTACATCACAGTGGGTCACGCTAAATCATTTATCTTCTTTTTCTTGTTCTGTACATTTTCATATACTTCAAAAACAGTGAGGTGGTTCCTGTGCCCCATCCTTTCAGCCTCCATTAGCAAATATTTAAGTCTTTCAAATTTGTGCTTTGAGTCCATATTTCCAGCACCTGAAATTTGTTTAGTTCACTGGCTTTCAGAGTGTAAGCATCCTGATGTCAAATTTTGATTCTTACCTTCCAAAGGAGACCATAACTCCAGTTATACTCACTTCAGGGTTTTTCTATTCTGGGAAACAAAGCAAAACAAACAAAAACAAACAAATGCACCATTTTTCCCAGTTGCCCTTAATTTGACTTCACTATGGTCCACATTAACAGAAACAGCAGCTAAACTGTCTTTGAAACTTTATTCACCATAGCCAGAAAAAAATGAAGGAAAAAAAAGACTGGTGAAATGCCTTTAAAACATGCTTTAATCTAGCTGGAATGCCATAAATTGCTTCCAGATGTGCTCCATACAAAAGTCAATCATAGCTATTTATACTGACACTCTACAGTCCAAACAATCTGAATCCAAATGCCATGTCTCTGCTACAATAAAGCTATAAATGTCACTCTTGTTGAATCTGGAGAGGTGTTGAAGAGTTCATGCTAGTTTGCTTTCTGGGCTATTTGTTAGCCAGCAATTATTTTTTAAAAAGGAGAAAAAAAAAGAGGGGGAAAAAAAAAGAAAGGAAACAAAAAGAAACTTTTAAAATAGGTCCTTTCCTTGCTGAGCTGTTCTTAAAGCACACCTGACACCTTCCAATCATGACCTTGAAAGTGCCACAGGTTACAAGTTGAAATTCATTTCATAAGTTAGAAAAATGTAGTGCTTAGGCTCTGAGCCAAGAATAACTGAAGGGCTTGGCAAGGCTCCCATGCCCTCCCCTAGAACGAACACACACGTAGTACACCTGGGACTAAATGAACTGAAGTACAGTAAAATGACACACTGACTGCAATAATACTTCTATTCAAAAATCTTCCAGGGTATCGGGGGAAAAAAAATAATTCTTGCTGTACGGAAAAAAAAAAAAAGTTTGGAAACTGTACCCTCATCTGTTGTTTTGCATGCAACACACAGCAATTGGAATCAAAGTAGTCTTCACCTGGGAAAGCTGAATAGCCAGCATTTAGATGAAGAGATGACCTATGGAACTATTCCACACTGTTTCAGGAAAATATATTATTTTTGTGCAGTCTCCACAGAATTTTCTTGTTCATTTTTATAGACTTAAGATCCTTTCCCCTCCCCTGCAAAAGAGCACCTGCAGTTCAATTTATGCATAAATATTCAGAGTTTTAATTCTGGATGTTTGTAAGTGAAAGACAACAGGGAATTTTCTTATCATTGTTTGTAGTTCAGGGAATTAAAGCATTTCAGAAAAATCACAATATGTAATGACTTTAGTCGTCAGTTCTCTGCCTTCTTATTTCCCTTGATGTTTGCCTCCTACTCCAAAGATTTCCTCTGCCTTCCCTCAGTTCCTTACCTTTCCCAAACCCAGAAGACCATCCCTAAAATGGAGCCAAAGAAAATTCCTCCCTCCCAGGTTGAACTGTAGCATGGACTGTTGTTTTTAACCACGCAGGCTGAGAGAAAAAGGCAGAAAATGCACATTGAAATGATTAGACTTTGGTCTAAAACTTCCAGAGAAGGGAAGGAAATTGTGAAAGACACAGTATTTCAAGATTCAATATGTGTATATATATATATACACACATATACATACATATATATATACACACACATATACATACATATATATATACACACACATATACCTACATATATATATATATATACACACACATACACATACATGTATATAATACTTTTGAACAAGATTTGTGTGCTCAGTTCAACTCAATGGAAAACTTCAGTTTTTAGTAAACCTCTTCAGTCAGAGGCTATACAAATGATTACAGAAGCAGCAAACCTAATACCTGTATTTAAGAATGGGGGAGGAACCTATCTAGTGAGCTACTGAGCTATCAGTCTGGCCCAAAGTTTAAGCAAGGTTTTATAACCTATTTTGAAGGAATGTAATTTCTGTGTAATGGCAGTGGGTTGGAGGAGAGATAAGCAACAGAGAGGCAGAGAAGCTATTCAAGTTAAAAGACAATTCTGGCATAAGAAGAAATGATTAAGACTTGGCCGTGAATCCTCTAAGAGTGGAATTCACAAGCATGTACCTAACCATGAGGGGGGTGAGATGCTCCAGCCACTGTCCCGTGGGAATGAGATGGAGGAAAGCCCTACCATGTGGGAGGCTGAGAAATTTATGTGACTTCAGTATCCTGCAACAGCAGGGGATGAAACTTGGTGATGCACAAGCTGCCTTCCTCTCCTGTATCAGCCTACATTCAAAATATCTATCTTTATTCCTAGCTCCTATCAGACAGTGAGGAGTTTTCATTCCATTGGTTCTCCAGAAAAAGACATTTAAGTCTTGCAATAAAAGCTTGGGGTCTGCTAAGGCCATAAATAGAGAGCACCAATATCATGTTTCAGCAACATCTCTCTATCAGGGTATTTCTTCCTTCTCTTCCACCCCAGCAGTGATACCAACCTCTCCCTCCATGACCTTTACTATACAAAACACCATGTTATTGTACATCCTCATACTATTAAAATTTATACAGAAAGTCCTTCTCACATCCTACCTCACTGCCTCTGAACCTGCCAAGGTCTCTCTGAAAAGCCTGACCACACATTTTTAACATTTAAAGATAAATGCACACCCAGAGGGAGCAACTAATTTATTCTGTGTCCATAATCCTTACTGTATTCTCTCCACCAAAGCACAGTGCTCTCCTCTCAAACGTGCATTAAGCTTCCCATTTAGATTCCAAACCTTCTGAACCTAGAACTTCTCATGGAGCACCAACCCCACTCTGGGATACAAAAAAGTAAAGTAACTGTGACAATAATAATAATGCTAATCACTATTGCTGGATTTGAACTCTATGAATCTGTTCTGCTTTTGCAGCTGTGCTGTTTCTTCTGAGGCACCAGCAGTGCTGCCAGCAGCCTAAATGTTAGTATTAATTCAACCCATCCTTCCCATCCAACAAAAAGTACCATATCTCCAGATCTGCATAGCATCTGCATTTGTGATGGCTGACCCCCAAAAAGAGATAGAAGGAGAACAAAAGTCACTTAAGTTACCAAAATATACAATATAGCTACTGTTTCAAACAAACAGGTTTGAAGCCAATATAATTTCTAACAATATCATCCAATGTTTTATTTGCTTTAAATTTGTCGTCCTTTATTGGAAACAATAAGCCTTCCTAAGAAACCCAAAAAAACCAAACAAAAAATCCCAAATTAAAAAAAAAAAAAAAAAAACCAGGCAAAAATAAAACCAAACAAAAAAAAAAGAGAGAGAGAGAGAGAGAGAGGGAGGGAGAAAAATCTCTCACTTTATGTTTAAAATAATTTACTATAACTTTAAAAGTAACGAATGAAGCACTTGAGTCTCAGATGTGTAACCAGTAGGGAGTTGGCTCGATGCGTCAGTTTTTACACCTCTTGCAGTTAAATCAGAGATCCAAATGCAAAATCTAGCACTCAGTGGTGAACTTATAACACTCCCTGGAGGAGTGTGTCCATAAACCATTCACTGGATTACACTCATCCATACAATACTTTATTTTATAAATCCACTCCCCACAAAAAAAAAAAAAAGCAAAACGGGAAGAAAGGGGAAAGAAGAAGAAAAGCTTAACTAAGGTGAAGTTAAGGTTGCACAAACTATAGATCATTTTTGTCATCACATGTCTAAATCTCTGCTTTCCTTTTTGAGATTTCATTAGTACAACTTTCCGGTGTTTTTATCTCAAAAGGATTTGTTTCTCCAAATTTGCATCTTGGCCAGAAAAGGGATCCAAAAACACCCAAGGACATATGTGGCAGAGCCATGCGTGGTGCAGGAGCACTCCCAGGCCTTTGGGGTCTGCTCAGCAGAGCTAAACACTTTCAAAAACTGCTGTGCTGACTTTTCTGTGGAATGTCCTTAGTGACAGTTTTTTGGGAGTTTCACATTACGCCTCATGTTCTTATGAGTCTTCCAGACATTAAGTCTTTCGCAATGTATTTCATGGAGTCATGGAATCGTTAAGGTTGGAAAAGACCTCTAAGACCATCAAGTCCAACTGTTAACCCAGCACTGCCAAGCCCACCACTAAATCATGTCCCTAAGTGCCACATCTAGACATCTCTTAAATACCTCCAGGCTTGGTGATTCAGCCACTACACTAGGCAGCCTGTTCCAATGCTTGACAATCCTCTCTGTAAAGAATTTTTTATTAATATCCAATCTAAACCTCCCCTGGTGCAACTTGAAGCCATTTCCTCTCACCCCATTACTTGCTGCTTGGGAGAAGAGACCAACCCCCACCTGGCTACAACCTCCTTTCAGGTAGTTATAGAGAGTGGTAAGATCTCTCCTGAGCCTCTTCCTCTCCAGGCAAAACAACCCCTGTGCTCTTTCAGCTGCTGCTCATATAGGACTTATGCTCTAGAGCCTTCATCACCTTCCTTCTCTTCTCTGAACACGGTCCAGCTCCTGAAGCCTGTATGTAAACGTGTGCACACACTTTATATGTGTGCTCATGTGCATGTACATGTGCATACACACACACACATGAACATACAGTCTGGGGCTGAAACTAGAACAGATAAAGATCAGTGCAGCTTCACTGAATTCAAAGGAATCTCCATCAGATTACAAAACCTGAGTACAGTGAACCTGCTTCATGGCCTATTGACTATTTCAAAGTTGACAGAGTGCAATAAATGTGAAGATTTCCGAGGTTCTTCATGATTAAAAAAAATGAAAGCACATGCACTACTAACAGAAAGAGTGGGAGTTTTGTTCCAGTGAATACCATTTTCTTCACTGACTATCTCACTCACGGCTCCCACTGTCAGCTCCTTCCATGTCTCTTGTTTTATTAAAATTGCAGAATGGGTGGCTTCTGAGGCTTAATAGTAGTGTTGACTAGACAGCCTCCACCAACCATAACTTTTTTATCTTTTGGAATATGACAGTTATCCAAATTTCTCTATTTACTGTAATTTCTCAGCTATGCCTGCATGGATTTATCATGCTCCAGGAGAGCTTCCTTTGATTCTCTACCAGTTGTACACCACAGTCTGAAAACAATCTCAAACACAGTTCTTAAAATATTCATTAAGTTCTTGAGAATTTTTTTTAGATGTCTTATAAAGTGACATTATTGCAAGAAGTATTTCAATCTTTCAAATTTTGAAAACTTGCCATAATGCTGACACCCTCCAGTTCAATTCCAACATAAAATAGAGTTCCTCTTCCAGCGGTTCAAGTTCATGAAAAATCAAAATAAATAAAAAAACTCAATTCCTCTATTGGCAGAGATTATTTTCCACACTGTTATCTAACACTGTACTTGCAGTTAACCCTCAAGGCCCTTTCCTGCAGCCCTGAAGATACACACTTAGAACACATTGGATTTGCCACTGGAATGCCCAGCTATCACTGACCCATTTCTTGCTGCAGTGGAGATGGAGCCAGCAGCAAGATCAGCTCACCTGCAGCTTCACCTTCTGCTCCATCTGTGACCAGCTCCAAATAGTGGATCAAAGCAACAATACTATCAATGTCAATCTGATCCATTGCATGACCCCACACCAAGGAAGGACGTGCTCTGAAAATATGAAAAACTGGCTAACAACTCAATTAGTCAGGACACGTAATTATGCCCTCAAGTGTTAGGGAACTGAAAAGCCTTTTTGGTTAATAAAATACATTGGGAGTCTTAATGTTACAGTCAGTAAGACAACAAAGCATTACTTATGCTGCATTTTTTCTTGAATGCAGCTCCCCCCATTCCTGATGTAAGATTCTCATTAGCCATTATACAGCTGAACGTGAAAGCCAAGGCAGAGAACCAAACCCACTCAAAGACACAGCCACATTAATAAGTTGACAGCACATGCTATAAAATACAACTGTGGCCCTCTTACGTGAGTCACAACCAATAACTTTTACAGCAGGACAGTCAATAAAGAATAACCACCACCCCCCAAAAGAGTGTCTTGGTGAGCAATAATAGGTAATGGTTTGTTCATCTGTTTACCAGCCAAGCTCTAGAGAATAATATTCTCCAATTACACTGCTCTCACACATCGTGCCGTACGTCAGTGACCACATCTCCGTGTCAATGTTTTTTAATTCTTTTATCTCCCCTAATCTTCTGCTTTAAAGAGCTACCCTAAGTCTTTGCTTACATCATTCTGCTGAATTTCCATTACCACAGAAAAACATCCGCCCCTATTAATTTTTTCAGTGCATTTTGTGGTATGTTATTGCTTTTTTTAAAATCAACTAATAAAATCATATCAGAGAGTTTTTCAGTGCAGCCTAAGCAAACACTGGCGTGTGACTACAATGAGGTATAGTACAGTATGCAAGAGAAGTCAGAGGCTGAAATGAGAATACAATTTCCCATGAGAGAGTTCTATGTTCAAGCCATTTAACTTTAAAACTAGTTCAATATTTGAACAAGACACTATTTTATTCCCATTCAAAGTTTAAACACAGATCACTTCGAAATCAACCATAAATTCAAACCTCTTTATTTTAGAAACTGTTTCAATATTTAAAAGCTTTTTCTCTCTCTTTAATGTAACCGCACCTTCAAGGCTGCAGAAGCAGAACTGACTTTGAGATCCTTAAGAGCAATGTTATTTTCCTGCCAATACATACAAAAGGCAGTTCTAGGAAAAAGAAAAAAAACCCACAAAGGCGAGGCTGTGCTTTGCTTCAGAGTTTAAGAACAAAGTCTGGACAAAGAGCACACAGCTTAGTCTTCAGGCTAAACTGAAGCAAAAGAACTTGGTTTGGGTGCTTTTCAGGGCACACCACCGTAATTCCTTATTACTGCACTGCTTTTGTCCTCACCTGAGTGTAAGGAAAAATCAGATGAGTGAGATCAGTGTAGACAAAAACCACCCTCCTTTAGGATGGTGCAGAGTGAGAAATCTGCAGTTCAGAAGGAGGATGCAGAGCCCATTGGTGGTCCAGACGTACTTGAGTCCCTGTCCTCACCCAGCACAGCCGTGCTTGTCCAGCTCTGCAACACAGAAAAAATATTTCAGATGGTGAAATAACAACATTTCACACCCATATATAATTTCAATGTTATGATCTTAAGGGTTCTTGGGGGTGGATGTTACATTTGCTTGTTTTTAAACCTTAAAACTCATTCTTCAGATGGGCAACTTATCACAGGGAGTCAGTGATGGAAAAGGGAAACCAGGCAAGTTCCTGAACTGTGTCAGTGCCAGATCCTTGGCACATGCCACTCTCATCCAACTAATTTCAGTACTAATCTGTTTCTAAAAATCATCTTTTGTGCCCTCATCTTTGCACAAAACTCTTTTTCACAAGCCCAGAGCATACAGCTCAACACAAATGTAACAGTACAAAAATACTCACACCAAGTAGAAAAGACAAACTGATTGCTCTAAAGCAAACAGTCTTCCTAACCTCAGGGCTGCCCTGTTCTGGTTTCTGGCCAGCTACAGTCTTCACAATCAAGTTAAAATATCCCTTTAAAAAGGATTAAGTATCTGTACTATTCAGAGACCACGGAATAGGGGCAAGAATTAGGCTGTGTCTTTGTGATATCAATGCACTTAACCACCTATGGCTTTGTATGAAGCCAGGAGGTATTATTTGGCTCTATATATAGCAACACGATAAACCTGGCTGCATGGGTAGTCATGCTGCTGCACTACCATCTGAATGTCACCTTTCCCAGGGGAGGGCAGCTGTCATTCATAACCAGCTCTCCTTAACTGAAAAATGAAGGGTCCCTATTTCCAGGAAGCCATAGGCCAAGAGCATTAGGCAATAAATGAGCTTCACTTTTTACATACCTCCAAATAAAAAGAAATCAGTTGCAATCAACACAGCATTAACATACTGTCTTGTAATATTTCACATAAAACATGTCACTGAAAATTCAGTATTGAGCAGGAAGGAATTTGATGAATCAAGTAGATGAAGCCAAGATGTAGTTATTAGATGCATTACATCTTTAGCACATCATCTGTAAAAATGTCCAGGGTAAACTAACGCTCCAGGGGAAACCTGACCTTTAAGAGGTTCCCTAATACTACATCTAAATTAATGTCAGTGACAGGCACTTCAATCTAAAATAGCAGGGTTCTTTCGTTCTATCTACACTATCAATTCAGCCATTTATTTGTGTGTAAATGTGTGTGTGCATAAATGGATTTGTGTCATTCTGGCACTGGGGGAGTGCATGGGGAACAAAAACAGCTCAGATTTTTATTATTATTATTACTATTATTATTTCTTTTCCTTACTACTCCTATGCATACTGTTAGTTTTGCAGGATTCATTCAAAATCCTTTCAGCACAAAGAAGGATAGGAAAATTATTTTTTATAGTAACTAAATATACTTCTCCAAGGAGGTATCAACCTTGCAAAATAAACATGCCTGGACTAGAGCAGGATGGAACTCTTGCAGCAATCAATATAACAAACAATCCTGAATTTATTTTAAAGAGCTGGGCTGGGCTCTGACATGACTGGTGGTAAAGATAAAAATCATGTTTGAGATCAGTTTTGCTGTTTCAAAACAAAACACGGAAAACAAATTCAGTAGAAGATGCATTTCTGCCTTGGAGGAAAAGAAACGAACAATACACAGCAAAATACTGAACATAGAATAATTTCATGGCTGTTAGTCAAATCAGTGCTAACTGTGGTGGCCAAACCTTCCCTCACTTCTGTTTTTCATTCCATTTTGGAGGTTTTATGATCAAGGGATGAGGCCCCTGGAAAGCAGCCACTCTGATGACCTTCTTATGCTGCTCTTCCTCCCTTGCCAACACCTCAGAGAGGACCAAACACACCTAGACCTGTGGTCCTCTTTCCTTCCACTTCTCAGAGACATAATGGTGTTTTCAAGAGATAAGTCTCCATGCAATAGAAATTGAAATCTGTTTCTTGATGCAAAGGATTTACACACTGCTCTGAAATGAGGACGATTACATTAGCTAAATCCTAGTGAAGTAAAATTGTTTAGTTCTTTCACATTTTGTTGATCAAAAACCCTTTTATTGGAACATTTTTCTCTTAAAACCTCAGTTCAGTATTCAACTATCCTCTAATTGGTCTTTATGTTATGAAGAGCTACCTTGTATTTTAGTTACTTTTTGTGTGGTTATAAAATCTTACAAAGACACAATTGATCAGGAATTACCATAATCCCACACAGAGAATTAGTCCTAGAAGCACTGGGTGCATAAAACATTAATGTCAGTAATGCAGACATGACAAGTTTCACCTCTCCTTTCAGCCAAACAATCTGCCTCTTTCATACTAACATCACCGTTCAGCCATGGGCTACATAAACAATGTCAAACCTGGTTTCAATATAAAGTGAGCACATTAATGTTCCCACTAATATACATTTCTCAGTAACCACTCCATTAGATTGCTGAGTTCAAACTGCATGACATATCCTATAACATATCAGCCAGTTCAGATTCACAAGCTCAGAAGACAAAGGTATTTTAGGTATTAAAAAATAACAACTTTCTTGTGTGTGTACTCAAGAGCCCTGTTAATACAAAAACTCCCGCGAGGCTCTCAAGAAAACATGCCTGCATGGAACACAGCCCTCCTCTGTTCAGTAAGTTTTTTGTGGTTTTTGCTTCTTTTGTTTTTGGATGATGGTCTTTCACTTACTTCTTCAGAGAGACTAAGCAAATGGACACAAAAATAAAGAGGTGCTGTTCAGAGCAGATAATCCTTTCTGTAATCTCATAATGTATTTAAAACCAGTGGATCCAGTGGTGTCTCTCTTTAACCTACCCCAAAAGCAAGCCAGCTAAGTGGCTAAAAAGTTCAATGTACAAGATGTAGAAATTCCCTGATTTAGTTCACTACAGACCCACTGATTATAAAGCAAGACCCTATTCCAGATCCATGAACTTTATCTTTTCCCTCACACTTGGTTACAGCGCAGCAGCATCAGTCTCAGGGTAGATGGACATGAGAAACCCCCCATGGCAAGGCAACCTCCTGTGAGCCTCCTTAGCAAGCCCGTGGTCCCACAAAGCACAGTGCACACGCTGTACGAGCAGCATGCTACGGACAACATTACTGTGGCTTCCCATGTCAGTCCGGGTTACAGGGCGGTTTATTATGGGCTGGGGACCAATATCCTAGGAGCTCACACTTCCAATTTTCATGTTCAGCAGCTGGAAAGGCAAATATCCTCAGCCAGAAAGTTCATTAACCTCGAGATTTTCCATGGCCAGACTTCCTCAGTATTGCAGTAAGATGCAATTTTACATTTGGGTTATGGTGTTTTGAAGTATTTAATGTAGCTGGAAGCCAACAAATACCAGCTAACTTTATCTCTGAGCTTGATAGTGTGTTGTGCAAAATATAGCCACTTTGAAATAACTTTAAAACTGTTTATGCTTAACATGGCGAAATTAAACACACTGAATCAGACATGCTAGCTTTTCTATGTTGGTGAGTAACACTTAATACCCTAAAGAAGTGAGAAACAGGAAAGAGACTCAAGGATTTAGAGAGCAGAAGGGAATTTCCATAAAGCCATCTGATTTCTCAGAAGGAAAAGAAAGAAAGCTGAAAGTGAAATTGAATTAATCCTAGAAATATGTAACACATGCCCCTCACTAATCAGACTATGGGGAGCACTCATCATAGATAGAGGAAGGTCCATTCAATCTTTAAATGAAACAATACCCACTCTGAAGTCCTCTGATGCTTCCAGAAGGTTCACTAAACTTGACCCAGAATACACAAGTATGGACTGGCACTGATCTCAGGGCGCATCCTCAGAAGGTGCAAATCTGAGCAACTCCACTGACTTCAAAAGTCTGTCGAGCCTCTAGCTGCAGATGTCTGTGTGCAGTCATGAATTCCTGATTTCAGAATACTTTAACACACCTAAAAGAGCAGCAAAGGCTAAAGGTTTTACACTTGTTGTTAAGTAAACAATTACTTAATATGTTAAATAAAATTAATAGCTGAAAACATTCTACATATTCTAATCAGTAGTTGATATTCATCCCATACATTCAGGTTCAAAGTAATTTTTGGGGGGGGCTTCAAAGCTCACTTTTAACTTCAGCCAGCTTCCACTGTCAAGTTTCCAGGACAAAGTTCAATAAGGTTTACTTTCTAGTAAGAGTTAAGCCATTAACCTATACCACACACTTTTTCATGTACATTGTGCCTACTGAAATGCAAGTCTTCAGAATATTGTATTATATCAGTCAAAAGTCAAAATAAGGTCTGTCACAAAAACCCCAGTCAGGGCTATTTCAACCATTCAACAGTCCAATTGCTTATACTATTATATGCTATATATACTATATATGTTAGACCTTCCAGCTCCATGAATGTAAAGCTGTTTACACTCAGGCAGCCACGGTTGCACTGATTGGGTTGTACATCGTGAATTATTTTGTCAAAATACAGTGCTTCAAATATAATTGCCAGAAGAGATGCATCATGCAGGCTTGCAGCCTCAAGTGCAATTTCCTGGCAACTACAGTGGTGAGGGCTTATGGATTAACACATAAACAATTCCAATTAAAAGTGATGCAAGTCCATTAACAGTGGGACTGAGGAATATCCCCTCATACACAGGACTCCCTGAAAATGAAAATGGAATAAATTAACACGGAATAAATTCACTTGCAACATTTAGCATACAAGTGAAGATGCTACCAATTAGCTGCCTGTGTAACTCATTTTGGAAAATGATGTCTACATTTTCTTTCCTTCTCTGATTAGCTAAATGAGTATGTCCTGCAAGGCCTTCTAAATATGCTGGAGAAGTATGTATTCTAAAGGATACCCAGGAATAGGATTCAAAGGTCCTTACCATGTTCTATTCTTTCTGCAGAGTTGTGAAAAGAGAACACCAACCTGAAAGAGAGGTGTTAGAAACTGTTCTTCCTACAAATTCCTCCATCTCAACAGAAGCAGCATTTCAGGTGCTTTCTGCCTGTACAATGAACAATTAATTTTTCATTGCCACCATCAATTGATTTTTCTGAGATTTGGGTTCAATTCACCTTGCATCACATATTCCTATTCTTTCAAGAATTACAGCAGCATCCTATGATAAAAATACAGAAATAATTACAAATTAAAAATTACAACAGCCCAACACATCACATATTCTAGCTGGTGAATCACACCAAGTTCCCACATAATCACCTCCAAGGCTGTGGCTCTCTACTAACCATGTGCATGGTAAGCTGGTGGGGCCTCAAATCATCATGGACTTAGATGAAAAGACAAAGCAAAGTGCTGGGATATACTTTTTTTTACAAAGTCAGGAAATAAGATTTATGCAAGAGGAAGAAAAATTAGGTACTGCATCTTGACCCATCACTGAGTGGGAAACAGAGTGAAATGCTGGGGAAACTGGGAGGTCTTGCTGAAGAATTGTTATGCTACCTATTAGGAACCTGATTCTCCCAGCAAGGTATAGAAGGAAACAGAAATGCACAAGTGTAAACAGGTATGAGTATTCAAAACCTGCTACTTAGCTGGGATCCACTAATAATGAGCAATGCTATTGCCTTACTTCTTGATATTTTATTGGAGACCGTTTCCTTGAAATGGTATTGTTACAACCCAGCAATTCATTATTTCACACATACCATTCTAAGCAGCATCATACAATCTTCTTCTGCCACACTGCTTGGAGATTTAGGGGATCCACAGGAAGGAATGATCCAGCTTACCTAACCCACAGCGCAATCAATGCCACTTGGGTGGCTGACAGAGAGCTCACTTTCAATTTGCATCATGATTTCTTCCCTGCCAAAATGCCACTGCTGAGGTGCCACCAGCACCGCGTGTTGTGTAATCGAGACCACCGTGCTCGGGGCAGGCAGAGAACTGAAGGCTCCTCTGTGCCACGCAGACATGCCTACACTTGGAGAGGCAAAGCTGACTGTAAGCTGCTTGAACCACTTCCCTGTGAATTATTTTTACTTCTGCAGCTTGACTTCTTCATTTCCTTTCCCTCTCTTCTCAAGCTGATGCTGTAATACGGTCACACTGTAGAAATCTCAGCCAGTACAATATTCTGTGGAGCCACACAGCCCCTCCGATATTTAGGAGATTACTCCTGATCCATCAAGGCTTCCTTGATGCCTTACAACGCCTTGGCGAGGTCACAGGGTGCAGGCTGCAATTTCCTTCGCCTTTTTATTTGTATGAATCAGGAGTTTGGGGACTGTGTATCCCTGTTTCCTGGCCGGCTCCAGGCATCACTGCATCACAGCGGCACCTGGTGGGATGGGGCAGGGCTGGAACACGCCGCTCCCCACCCTGCAGCCCCAGCAGTGCCCAGACATCCACAACAAACCCAGAACCAGCGTTGTTTTGCTCTGGCAGGTCTTTCTAACGTCTTTTTTTCCACATCTGTTGCTGTGAAAAGTTCAACATTAATATCGCTGAACCCTACCCTGGTATTTGCTAAAGAGATGCAAAATGCTGGATGGGGAACAGACTTGAATGGTAAGCCACATCTTAGAAACAGCCTGCAACCCGAGGGATCCGGGAGATGCTGCACACAGCACCAAAAGGAAAAAATAATCTGATAAATAACTCATCTCCAAGGCCTCTCAACTTTTGATTCATTAGCCATCATTAAAAATTTATAAAAGTATATTAGAAGTAAAGCTCAGTTCAGCCACCCACATGTATTCTAGCTGCAGTGTGACACATTGAGCCCTTTTCTTTTGATTACTGCCTTCAATCTCATCATTTTTATTTTATGGGACGCAAAGCATCAAATTCAGCTTCAGAAACACAATGTTCAAAATATAGTGGCCAATAAATGTTTCATCTTTTTCACAAACTAGACCTTAAAGAGCTTCAGTTATTTATTTTTATAGCAGCAGCATACATAAGTGTATGACACAGTAAAGGATACTGATCTCTGAAGACCTCAGATTATCTTAAACTCCAGAAAATCAATATCAAATCCTGTGTTTACGGTACTTTTCATTATTTATTTTAGAGCCTAAGGAAGTGGACAGTGGAGACTGCCAGTTTTGTAGAAAAAGAACTTAGCAAAGTTACAGTCAGATTTATAGGTCAAACACTGCATTACTAAAGAAACCATTTACCCCCAAGAGCCAAAATCACTGCTGTTTACCATAAGCAGAACACTTTAATAAAAGTCTGCAGACTGTTGCTACACCTCTATCCAATTTACTTCAGTCCTTACACTCTGGCCAACGCAGAGCCTGTGCAAGGTGTGTAAGGGCTCCCACACAGGTACGGCTGCCTCCAAGAGGCACTGGAATTTGTGGAGTGCAGCTGGAGCTGAGGGCATTGCTGTGATCTCCAGATGCTGACACACCTCAGCATCGATGCAAATGAACACCAGGCATGTCAGACTGTGCCCGCTGCTCTCAAGACTACCAGTTCTTGATTAATTTTTCAAAAGTGCAAGTCCATGACACACATTGGGGGGGGGGGGGGTGGTAAAGGAAGGAAAAGGAATGAAAGGAAAAGTTTAGAGAGTTTTAATCCTTAAGAACACTTGGATGGAGGGAACATCCAAAGACAGAAATAAGGATTTTTATATCTTAAAAAAATCCACTCTTTGCATTAATGGTTGCTGAGCTAACTAAAGATAACTAGTAAGATAGATCTACATTAAGTGTAACTTTAAATCCCAAATTAACTTAAGTAGGTTGATAAAGAACAAGAAGAAATAAAGTCTTAAGGAGTGCACAAATTAACCTACAGAAGTGCTGGTTTAAAAATGCAAAAAAAGGCCATAAAAGTGAAAGGGCTTCTTATTGTCTCTGACTGTGCTCAGCATACATTTAGAACCAATCTCTCGCTGCTCTAATGAATCTAATACCATTCTCCTGTATCTGAAACAAAAAATGTAAAATATAATTCTGATTGTAAGCATCTCTCTTTCCCCCTTGATTCTACAACATTAGAATGTCACAGAAAAATAGTGTTGCTGCAATATAAAATAACTGCACAGTCTTTATATTAAATACTGTGATCTGTTCTTGTGATAAGCAGAAGGTATGGATATGAAGAATTGTTAGAATAATTACAGGCAGTGGAAGAGTCCTGCAGGGTAGGAACTAGAAACACTGACAGGAATCCTTTCAGCTTAAAGATGAGGTATCTAACAGAAGGCATGTTTGAGGTTTACATGAGACATAAGACATTCCTATTTATAACATAAAATTAATTTGTGGAATGCACTACTACCACAGCACACTGACATCAAAAGCGCAGCAAAATACAGATAAGGTTCAGATAGATAACATGAAAATGAAGTGTTGCACCAGAGCAGATTTAGGAAACATGAAGGATTTAAGCCTTTTTGCTACACAGCACAGACCAAAATCTACTGACAAGATTTTTTTAAAAAACCTACAACTTTCACATAATGTGAAAGACATTTGAAAGTTTATTGTAGGGTTGTATGCACTTTAGTCAGAAAAACCCAGCTCCAGCCTGTCTCAAGAGAAAGCACAGCTTCTTAGATGGACCACTGGTTTGATCTGGTATGGCAAGCCCTATATTCTTATGTTCCTACCAGATAATCTGCAGTAATTTGAGTGACAATGGATGGGTACCCATCCTAGGGAAAAAAATATTCTATCATTCTATTTCTCAGTGCACTGAACTGAATTATGTAAGGTTAAGTGTTGTCACACTGAATAATCTCAGGCTGTATCACATGTCCAAAGACACAAGTCAGTGTAATGTGTAGGACAGTGCACTCAAAATTTGCTACAGATGTGAATGGGGGGGGAGGGAAATATAAACCTGAAGTACAGTGAAACTTACAGCATCTACAACAGTAGTAAAAACTATGTTAAAATATTTTAACTCAAAATGCTGCAACTCCAGAAACAGAAGTTGCTCAAAGGTAAAAAACCACTTTCCTCTTTCTGCCTCTCCTCAGCCTTTCTAACTTCAAATAATCACAAACTGTTTTCAATGTCAAAGAAATTCAAAGGCATCTCACAATAAAACCATGGGGAGGGTACAAGTAGACTGAAGACCCCTTAGCTTCTTGGAAAAAACATAAACATAATAGGTAAATGTTACAAATTCATTACACTGAATTTAACTATTTTATTTTGTCTATTAAACACAAAAAAAGCTCCCATAAGAGTCAGGAATGAGGATCTCAAGATTTCACCACTCTGGAAACTCAGGCTTGGTTTCTCTAATTTAGCTCATTCCACAGAAAAGATGGGACAATCTGCCTCAGCTATTTCTGAGATTACAATAATTTTTTATCTAATACAAAACAGGTAGGAAAAGAGAAGACCCACATGCAACAACCCACATCATGATGCTCAGATGTTCATCCCTCCACAGGAATGATTCTGTTTGCTATTCTTGCTCCTTCTTCTTATTGCTACTAATTACAATTTTGAATAATTTTGTAAGGCACATTTTGCAAAACGGCCACCTTTGCAGATCTCTCAGTTTAAATATGACAACTATAGGCAACCCCCCCCCCCCATGCTCCATTTAGACAGTGTAACATGTTTAGATGAACTCTTTCATGCCTAACCACCCGAAGTCCTTGGATATCCTCAGTAGCTTTAATTGCACATAGTTCCAAACAGAAGCTGAGCAGGACATGAGCAGAGGACACTGCTGCACATGAAGGAACCCTGTCTTGACACCTACCCAATGTAGAACCGTCCCAACCACTGTCCCCCAGAGAGGAGAGCCCTGATGACATGCTGTCCCCAACATGATGGGTAAGTGGCCACGGATGAGAGAGGGAAGCACTGTGTAAGCCACTGCCTGCTTCCAGGGGATCATGTGCAGACAGCCACTCATGTCGGGGAGCTCACAGAACTGAGACCTGGATCTGTATTTTACTGTTTGCTTTTCAAATCGTGCATTTAAAACAAGAATTTAAGGACTCCATAAAAAAAGAAAGAAGGCTTTTTACCAACTCCTACAGCCCCATAGCTATCAGGTCTTTGCAATGAGATTTTTCATTTGGCTTTTCATATATGTACACAGAGATTCTCCAAAAAACATCTTGAGATTTGATGCCTGACAGCTCCACTTGCTTTGAGAATCCTCATATAAAGCACAAGAGGGTTTGATTTTAAAATAATAGTTCCACATTATTATCACATTCTAGAAGATTTCATTGCAGAATTAATGATGTTCATATGGCTCTTTTGTTTACCTTCTAAGAACAGCAGGTCAATACTAGCTCACAGACGGAGTGCCAAGAATTCCTTTCAAGGTGCAGTTCAGCAGCCACCACGCCTTGTCCCATTTTCAGCTGTGGCAGCGCTGCCATTTTGACCAGCTCTACACTGCCTGTGCTCGGCACCGCTGCAAGGAGTTCACAAACAAACAACAAAATGTTGCTGGCACCATCTGTTCCTTGGAAACCTGCCAGTCAGCATCCAAAACACTGAGAGGAGCCTGTGTTGGGATTTACTTTGTATCCATACTTTCTGGAGGTTTGGCTTTTGCTGCTGTCCCAGCAGCCCTACCAGCAGCTGTAGAGAGAGCTTTGATCCATTTGGGGGGAAGGGGGGGGAAATCTGCAATCTAGTAACAATTTCCACCCTACTCACTGAGGTGACCTTGTCCCGTCAGTTTACAGCACAGGGACATCGCTGGGTCTGCAATGACCCAAAGTCATGGAACATTTTGTCCTCAGTAGCTAGAGCTAACCTGAACATTGCAACAATAAGGAGCAGATATAAAAGATGCATTTTGCCAGTAACTGAAATTCAGCCACTTTTCAAAAGGGCAGAGCAGATCCTAAACACACAGCACCCTTCATTAGTGTTTCAGTGATGAAGTGGGGGCTATGGTGCATGACTTTCATAGTTGAGGGTAAATAGACGGGAAGCTCACAAAGGACAATTGTCACCAAATGTGACACTCCACACACTAGAGAGAGGTAACAAACCTTCTTTTAAAAATGGTACAGGATTTACATGTTAAGATATCTCAATATTGCAGGGGAGAAAAAAAAAGTAAAGAAAAGAAAAATGGGGTAGTGTGCCATAACACTACCAGGAAAGAAAAGCCTCCATAAATTCCATACTGACGCTGGTAACATTTACCTGAAATGCAGTTTATTAATTTATCGTAATCGATAATAACTGGTTTATGATATCACAAATGCACAGTTCACCTCATTTATACTTGTTTGTAATTTATGCACACAAAGCATTGCTTTGTTCTACTATTTTTCATACCGCAGCTTGTTCAGGTTTTTTTTACTACAATTGGTATTGCATTGCTAATTCTTCTGTGAGTCTCTATTTACTGTAGCTCTTGGCTGCCTGTGTACAATGGCAGCAGGCACTGGCTTCAGTGCTGTGACATATCTATTTAATTAACCCAGCTGTTCTCTCTACAGTGTGAAGTACCAAGCAATGGTGCCATACTGGAAAGCAGGACTCATAAAACTAAAAAAAAATTACAGTGCCACTTGGAAAATGAAACACAAATAAAGTCTGCTTGAAAAAAAGATACAGATAAACACATCCCTGTCTGCCTTGACAGGTCTCTGCTATTCAGTTAGATACTGCACAATATTGCTGAAGACTTTTAGAAGTACCATTTCTTATTTTAAATCCACCTCCTTCATCTTAAATAAAATTAGCAATTTATCTGCATGTGAACAAAAATGGACCATTTTCTTAAAATGGAAAAAATTCAACAGCACGCCTTTCCTGGTGGCAGTGTTCTTTTATCTATACTTCTACAGCGTCCATTCTTAAAAGTGCTTCTGCATAAGATATAAAATAGGAACATCTCCCAGTGCAAGCTGATACTGCCTTTTCCTTGAAAGCTCATAATATCAAAATCAAACAAATCAGTCTGTTTATCAAGCTGTCACTTTGCAGCATGCTGAAGAGAAGGAGGAAAAATAAAGCATTCACTGAAGATTATGCAGCCATTGTACATGAACACTACAATAAATATAATTTAGAAAACATCTCCTGCCCATCACGAACTGGGCGTCAAAATGAGTCAGTTGCACCAATTAAAAAAAAAAAATAGACAGAAAAGCTGTCTACACAGACACACTGGATGTGAAAACTAGTTAATTGCTTTGGAAGAACAGCATCCACTGGAGCTACATCCATATTTAAGGATGCCTCCTGACCATGGCAGCTGGGACAAATGAGACACGGCAGCTTCAACCGGTCTCTCCAGTCCTTCAGCAATGCAGAGAAACTCAGCTCATACCCAGATGGAAATTAACTCACATCAAGTGAGACACTGCTTGTTCTCCTTAAGTGCTGTCAGACCCCTCCTGCATTTTCAGCTGACACCTGAGGAGGCTGTCAGTGGTTCCTGGGCTGAGGGCATTTGTGTCAGCTATGCCAAGGTACTCAGCACACTCCGTGCAGGGTTTTCTTCACCCCACTGCTGGTCAGTGCAGAGGACAGCCGTTCTCAGTGATGTGTCTGCTTTGTGGGCACAACTGTGTCATGGAATGAAACCTGGACAGTTCATTTCAAAAGCACTTCTAGTCACTGATTCAGAGTAAGGCTACTATGAAAAAACTTCCCACATGCTCTAGAATACAAGCAATTCAAACAGATGCCAGTACAGTAATACAACTTTATTGAAGTTCAAAAAATTATTATATTTTATTTTTTGATAAAAAGATCTGAACCTTGCAGAGTGGCTGTTCTCACAGTAATAACCAGTAACAAGAGAAGGAAAAGCTGTCTAACGTCACCTGGCCTCTTATAGTCTTGGCTATTGCAGCTACCAGAGTTCCCAGGATTTTAAGTACAGCCCTGGTGTCTGCTGTCATTAAAATGATGCAATACAACTATACATCTAGTGTAGTGTTATACACACACTCACATCTATTGGTAGACGGACAGGTACAAAGTCACTTGCCTGTAAACTGAGAGTGGAACAAAAATGGCAAATTTCTACCTACCACACAATCTTGTTTCACCTGCTGAAGTCAAGATCCAGGTGAAGAAGTCCTAGGCTATTATTTTATTTTCAGAAGTATCTGAAAAACAAAAGTTCCTTAAAATATTTCACCCAGGATATCTATCCAGAAACCTGCAAATTAGGAGAGATGTACCTAAATCTATTTCTGGTGTAAGGTGGAACACAAACCAGGAAGCCAATTAACTGAAAGGAAAAACATTTCGATTGACTTCAACATTCTAGGCACTCAAGACACTGCATTCCCTGCAAGTTAAGAGCAGAGAGAAAGAAACAAGCTGAAGAATTCTCTATTAGAAGACCATCCTATGAACCTAGACCTAGAAATGTACTGACCTTTCCTGTGACCCTTGTAGAAAAGTGATTTTTGTGAAGACTTTGGTTTTGTAAGCACAGCATTTTATTGCATTTCCCAACATACAACATGCTTTGTAGCTCTTCCCTGAAACAAACCAATCTACACAAATATTTCCAGCTTTTTTTTTTAATTCTTACAGTTGTTCATCACTACAATTCACCTTTAGTAGTACCTTCTTGCAAGATAATGCTGCATGTCCTGATGTCCCTCTTAATTTTTTGGGACTACCACCACACAACACATCAGTCCGCTAAATAATGCGGTTCAAAATCTGCAGGAAAACACATAGTCAACTTTTATTTTAACCTGACAGACTGGAGGAAACTCTCACTCAGATATTCACATTGGCACAGCTGCTAACAATGGATTTCCCAACTGTTCAAATCCTCAAGCTGATCAGGTAGGAAAAAACCTACTTCACCTGTGGGGTGAAGTAGGAACATGTTCAACAACACTAGTAACTGATTGCCTTATTCCTACTATTTTGTAGGAGGATATGATAGTGATTCCCCAAACCAAGAAACAGGGCAAAGAGCAGCTCTTCAGAGCTTTCTCCTTTGCCTCCACCAACTATTGTTTACCATCTTTCATGACTTGAGAACTTTCTCTTCACAATGGCAAGAATAATACTTTGCCCATGAATCCAACCTGGCTGCAAATAATTAGTTTACATAAAGAAACTGTAATTCTTGATTTATGGCAGCACCCAAAACCTACAGTCAAACCAAATCTTTGATTTGTGTCTGCAGTATTTGTCTGCCATTGCTGGGCTGCAAAAAAAAAAAAAACCAAAAAAAAAACAAAAACAAAACAAAAAAAAAAAAAAAAAAAAAAACAAAACAAAAAAAAAACAGTGAAAAAACTTGTAAAAATTACATAATAATAGATTCTATACAGGACAATTTGTGACACATATTCAGCATGAATCATGAGAAACAAAGATGAGAACAGAAATGAAAGCCAGGTTGACAAAACATTTTCATTGTTATGACTACAAATCTGAATCACTACTTATTTTTTCCTAAAGCACTTAACTTTAGTTGAAAATGGAATAATCAAAAGAAAAAAAACTACTTACTGCTGTAAATGCCAGAAAAAAAAATTAATGAAGAAAATATTCAAAAGTAAATAAATCAGTAAAGGAATACTGAGGATTCTTGCATGCATTCAAAAATCTGCAAGGATAAGCAAAACACTAGCACTGAACTGAAATACTTTAGCTTTCTTATTAAGGCATCCTTAACAGGGTGGCAACTAGTTAAAGACCAGTTGTTCTTTCAAGATAAGCAACAACACTCTCCAACTAAATTTCACCTTAATTTTAGGTTTTCATCCCACTGTTTCCTTGCCTAGGTATTTCAAACACGTTTACCTTCTGCAGCATTGCAGGGAGGTAAAACTTTCCTTTCTTGCTATTTTTTGTAGTTGTCCTACTTAGCTTCAAACCAAGCACTTGAGGTTCAACTCCAGAGCAAATTCGTGTTACTCTTAGCTCCCTGACCTCCATTCAAGCCAAACCTACAAGAGCATCCTGAATTTTTCTGCTGATGGAAGATTTCATCAGTGAAGAGGCAGGCACCATCGGCCATCACTCTTCCTTATGTGCTCCATATATCACCACCCTGACGGAATCAGTAGCAAAAGGGAACTGCCAGTGATCACAGTAATTCCTAAGTTGGTCCTCAGCACATTTCAAAGGTGAGGGCAGTTTTACAGAACATAACTCCTTTGCATTCTGTAGTGGTAGAAGAGGTACTTCCCTGAGCCCCAAGCCAGGCCAACTGGTTCATCCCATAATTACCGTATTGTTATGCAGTAACCTACCCCAATTTCACCAGGGTGCCATAAATCAGGCCTCACGTTCAGGGGGGCTGTAAAACCATCAGTGGCAGATAGCCTGCGTCCAGCTACGGTCTAGTGAGAGCTGTCTGAAAAACACTGACAGTAGGAAACTTTACTGCTGTCATCTGCACAAGGCAAGTACAGTGTTTGAGATACAAGGGGCTGATGTCTACCAGACACCCAGGAGGAAGCTGAGGTGCAACCTTTTGCTGCAGAGGTCTCTCTCAGCATTCACTTTTATCAGCTCCAGTACAATATTTTCAAAACCTCCCCCTGGGTGATGTCCTTCAAAAGCCTTTCCTAGGTATCCAGTCTCAAATTTGATTTCCCTGCTTTTATTCTCCCAATTCTTCAAAGATCATTCCAGAAACCTGATTTGATTAGAAGTCTCTTTTAACGTAAGCAATTCATCCTCGCACATGCGGAGCTGTTGATTCACCTTTTCTTTAATTTCATTTTGCCTGACTTTCATTTGAGCTATCTCAATTTTAACCTCTGTTAAAGCTCCATCTACCTTGTTTACTGTTCCTTTGATTTGAAAGATCTCCTCCATTAAGTCCTTAAGCAACAACTCTGTGGCCATTTTTGGCTCCAGCTGTTTGTCAGGAGAGGTCAGCCACTGCCTCGGTCTTTTATTTGTCTGGAGAAACATTCAAATTGTTTTCAGAGCAATTGTTTTCTTCTCATTTCCTGCCATCTCTGTTTGAAAATAATAATGAATTACCTCAATTCTAAGGAAGGTTTCGTCCCTTTGCTTCATTATCAAGAGCAGGGAGAAAGACTGTTTCAGAGGTTGGCATCCTGCACAAATTTCCTCATGTCTTGCTTGAAGAATAATAATGCAGGAACGGTTAAAAGTTATCTTCTACAAGTATACAGGATCCTGCAAGAAAGCACTTGAGGCTTCAGAAAATTCACCTCCTTAAAATCCTGCCAGGCAGACAAGTATTAGATCTTCTGAACAAGAGGGCCAGTAGCAAAAATAGTTCATTTAAAACTTGCATACTAAAACAAAGTTCCTGGGTTGGTGGGGTTTTTTTTTTTTTGTTTTGTTTTGTTTTTTGGGGGGTTTTTTTTTGTTGTTTTTTTTTCCCCAGCTCTGGTTAGCAGGATCAGTTCCTTAGCTGGACAGGAAGCCTGGGGCAGCTCTGGAAATAGGTTTCCTGCCTCGATACAGAGTTGCCAGACTATCTTTTCTCTTCTAAACACATACAAAATGTGCTCAAAGGAACGCATCTAACACACAGAACTGATGAAAGAGTAGCTTTAGACCAGAAGATGGCCTTTCTCAAACAAACCTTTATACTTTGGCCTTATTTCATGTCAATAAGGAAGATACAGAGACTTAAGATGTGTATTTAAGTGAGGGGGTCGTTTGTTTTCACAAGTATCTTTACTTTAAATCATATCCCAGCTGTTACTAAGCCCACCTGAGAATTAGAATGCTGTATATTAATAATTCACCTTAAAAATCTAGATTTTTTTTTTTTTCATTTTGAGCACACTGCTCCCTTCCCCCTCACATACATAAAAAATGTCACATTGAGATTCATGAACTGCCCTACAGACAAAAACATAATTTTTGTATGCCCTCCCAGGGGAAACATATCCCACCTTTACTGGATTTCTCTTCAAATGACATGACTCCTTATCTACAGGAACCCTCTCTTTCCACGTCTGAGCTGAAAGGCTGTATAACTAGTTTATATGTGATGCCCTATCTTTAAGGCAGCTAATCTGAAGTGAACATGAATCTCACATTTGCACACTTTTTTTTCCCAACTGGATTAATTTTTAGTTTTAACATTAAATTTCTGCTCCATTAAGGAGCATAGCTGTGTTTTATTAGAAGCTGTTTTTCTAACACTACAGGATTTTTACCATATCAAAGAAATGTATTATCTGTATTTTTGTAATAATTTTATTAACTTATTGTGACCTTCTTACTCTACAAACCTGTGCTTCTTACAAAATGGAAATGCAAAATTAGATTCCTAACATACTAAAGCACACCTAGCCATACAGACTTAAAAATACTTAAGTGATTTACAAAACTCCACAGAATTAACCTGACAGGCAGTTTAGATTTTTGACCTTTGACTTAATGGAGGCAAATATTTGCAGAGAGAAGATGGGTTATCAGATTGGTGCATATACAAACTCAGGCCTGTTTCTTTATAAGAATGAAACTCCAAATTTGTCTTTTTCCATCCCAAATGAGCATTTTGACACCTCCTACCAGAAAGAGTATCTTGATGTAAAGTCTAAATATATATTCTTAATCAGGATACTATAAAATTTTTCCATAGTAATTACAAATCTCTAGAGTAGGATTGGAGTGGGGGGGGAAAAAAAGGAGCACCAGTGTACATAAAAAAAGACTCACCACTTTTGCTTTGATCTATAAATAAACAAACAAACAAACAAGGAAATTTTAATACTTTCTTCTTGCATTAAAGAATGAACACACAAATGTTATCTGTCCTGGTGCAATCTATTTGGTATGTCATAAAACAGAAGACAAGCCAGCTGGGTCTTGAGTCCCATTCTCATTGGGGCCCCTTTTCATTGCCAGAGCAGTGTAGAGCAGCCTCTGTGTCAAAGAAGCCGAGCCCAGATGAATGCACAGTGCTGAGCACAGTGACTCCATAGCTGTAGCTATTAGGAGAAATCCAGAACAGGATGTAGGAAAACTCTACAACCTGAGTCTAAGGAGACAGAGGCCACATCTGGATAAAAATTTAGGTGTAAGTGTGCTGTAGACATACAGGACAGAAAAATAAAATTACTGGGACCTAAACTGAGACATTTCACAGTGATGACACAAAGAATAAATAGCACCACTATAAGCTATGTTTGCTTATCAGGCAAAGGAATGAAACTTCACGAAAAATATAATTTTAAATGATCATAATGCTGGGATACAAAACCAGCACATTTGCAGACTGATATGTCTAATCTTTACTTAATGTCCGTAGTAGCGATTGTATTAAAAAAAAAAAAAAAAACACTAAAAATTCCTAGCCAAGCAAAAAGCCTGATAATTTAACTTTCTGGCTTGGCTTCCAAAGACTAATGCAAAGTTTAGTAGCTGCACAGTCAAATAAATCTTTCAACTACAGCTTGCTTTTTTTTTTTTTTTGAGAAAATGGTAAATATGGTATTTTCCATATTATATACCAGAACTACAGTCACAACCCAAGAATGTAGATCTTTCAACCATTCATTACAGAAAATATTGCTTGAGGGAAACTGCTTTAAACTGATTTATGTGGTAGACACCCCAGTCAAATTGGACAATGTGGCAGATGGTAATGGATTTATGCATATTTATGTAGCATGTATTTACTTGTCGACTTTGTTATCCATCTTTTGCCCCTTCCAAAAGTAGATAGCAATTTACAACAATGATGCTGTGATGCTGTGACTGGCTGTCACTCCCTTTGCAGCCCTTTCCTCTGGACAGGCTAAAAAGCAGCATCCTTTGTGCAGCTATTTTAATTGTTTTACAGTTTTATTACAAAACATCCTGTCTGTTACACTTGCTTCCTGAGGCTATCATAACAATGTTAGTTGCCACTGCTTAAATCTGCCTCAGGGTATCTGTTTTTACAGTTACAATTAAAGTCAGTAAGTAGTTCACCAACATGTTAACATTAATTTATCTTTTAATTTATTTGACCTTTTAAACTAAGCAAGTAACTCACTGAGGTAAGGGATGCACAAAGTTCAGCTGCTATATATTTTTGCAATAAAGTGGTTTTAGGTTCTTTTCCACTAAAACATTCAAGTGTTCAGTTGCAAATGTTTTTATTTATTCTATATCTCTTCAGAAGAAGAAAAATACATTCACATTGTATTTAATATGCATGTGTTTTACATAACACTAATGCATATACCACCAGTATAATCTTTAAAATTCATAACAGAGCAACTGAGCAATCCGAGCAGATTTTCTAAAATCTTGATGCACTAAAACCACTAGGACTCTTAGAAGCCTTTACTTGACCAAGGATGGTTTACAGAGCACATCAGAACTGGTGCCAAAACAAAGAACACAAGGAACCAAATTATCAGAAAGCAACAAACTGCTTTGGTTTTAGAACAATTTTCTCCTGCAGACATGGCAAACGTTAAAAAAAAAAAAAAATAAGCGTTATCAGTAACTTCTGTTGCCCTTTGCTCTCATTGGAAAATGCAGCCCTATATCTGCATGCCTCGTACTGGTCTCTAGAATCTGATGCAAAAAACACCCAGGGACACATTTCAATTTTTAAGATTTATATATGCAAACAGCTTTTTAAAAATGCTGAATAAGTAAATGCAGTTTAATATCAATCACTTATTAATCTAAGGTATATTTAAGTAAGTCTCCCCAGCTGCAGGAAGAACCCCCAGACAAATTTTCAGGACCACTTTAAGCTAAATCTAAGCTATGCTGGTGCAGCTCCCGCATGTTTTTGGTAACGTGCCCTTTGCCTTTGGGCATCATTGTGAGCTGGTGAGTCTATCTAAAACCCTGATAAGATGAGAGGGGTACCACCCACATCAAGAGCACTCCCTGGTAAATTAGACGTGGGGGGATGGTGAGGAAAGACTCATCAAATGGTCATTTAGTGTCAGAACCATTCAAGCTCAAGCAAGAGGCAGTAAAGAGGGAGGGAAGCTTGGGAAAAAAAGCTAAAAAGGGGAAAAGACCAAATGAAAACAGTCACTACCATCTAATAAAAAATTAATCCTCATAAAAAAGATAAGAATTCATTCACTCCCTCCTGGCTGATTGAAGCATTTGACTCCTCTTCTCACAGACCTCCCCCATGACAACCAAAGCTTTACACTGTTATTGCCATCTTCCTCCCAAGTTCCCAAACCTCTCTGAGCTGTAAAAGCCCTTACTCAGCTTCGCTCCTAAGCATCTACAATCTCCAGCCTTCATTTCTCTGCAGCCCAGGCATCACCAATTAATACAAATATTAGCACCAAAATGGCAACAAAAAGAAAATAAAAAAAGGGGGCTTTTTTGGGGGAGGGGGGGCGGGAAGGGATGTATTAAAATACAAAGGATTTTGAAAATATTTAGTTTTGGCATCAACAATAGCAATTCATTTTGCATCTGAATCAATTTTGAATATCTGAATAGCCCATACTATTCTCAGAGATACACAATGCCACTAAAACAAACACCCAGATTTAAAAAACAACCAACCAACCAAACCAACTCGGGCCAGTTATGTATCTTTCTGTTTCCCCTGTGCTGCCAGCAGAACAACCAAGCTGACATGGGATTTAGTGCAGCCAGCTGTGGAAATAAGAAATCAGGCTGTGCCTCACCTAAGCACTGAGGCCACACAATATGAAGAAAAATGCTATGGCTGGAAGTGGTTGTCGGTCAATTACTCACCCTTTAAAATCCTATTATCTTCCAATTCTACCGAGGAAAAAAAGGCACTGCTGAACACAGAAAGGCAGAACAAACACTACCTTTTTAACCAAATGTGTCCAAAAGAGTTTATCTCTCCATATGCTGCCAGTCACCCAGCTGAAAAGCTTAGTTCTGACTGGGTGGCTCACAGCACCAAGCCAAGTTAATGGCATTTTAAGAAGAGAGGTGTATGTGGCAATATTTGACTTAAGGCTGTTTAGCACACCGTGGCTACAGAGTAAGCAACAGAGATGAATTCTAGATAAAGAAGATAAAAGGAATGCAAAACCTAGCCAAAAGAAAGACTAATGCCTGCCAGGTAAAACTCAGAACTGTGTGTCAAGAAAAATATTCAGTAATGAGGCAGCAAGACAGATTCAAAATATATTCCTAGCAGAGAGGAGGATCAGTGCTCTTGCCATTACAGAAACCTGCTTGAGTGCCCCCACATCAGTGTACTTCTTTCACACTGCTAAAGGCATAAATTGCGATACAGTGAGATTTATCAGATGCCATTCTGTGCTGGCCTAAAAGAATAAAGCTATGCTCTGGTTTAAAATGTGATAGACTCTTCTGTAAGTTGACCACCAACAGGATATTTATCCCACAGTCTGAACTCCAAAAGCCTGCACAGCATCCCTCCCTGTGCTCATACTTGTATCTCGACAACGAAAACATTTAATACAATTAAAATGGAGCCACTGCAGAGGGATTGAATTTTCCCCCACCCTATGGAGATGAGACTGCACCATGTACAGCCTGAAGGGAAGCAAAGGAGACTACACAAGATGCTGCACAGCTCTCCAGAGCTGGCTGGTCCACAGGACCATGACAGAAGGAAAACCTCTGTAGAAAGGTGTGTGCTGAAAGCGCCTCTTCCCTGGCAAGAACGGTGTGAGGGATTATTTCCCAGGGACAGAAGCCCTCTGCTGGTCAACCCTTTTTGTAAGATGATTTACAGTGACTAAATGCACGCAGGTTTTAATTTGTTCCTGGTTTTCCTACCAAAGTAGAACTGCGAATGAGAAACAGAAAAACTGATTTCACTTTCCTTTTGAGGAAAAATCGACTAACCAGAGTTCAGCAATCAAATCCTTTTTTATTCTTATTAATTGGGTAACTTCTGTTCTGTTATTTAAAAAAAATGCAGTTCAGCCCATAGTTAAATATGTAATCAGTTTCAAAAAGTCTTCATGACTTAAACAGTGCTGACATTACATATACACTCAACACCTCTTTCACTGTTCACACAAAAACGACAAGAACTATTCAAATAAAACATGTTGCTGACATAAGTACTCAACCCTGCAATTTGTTCTCCAGCACATGTATTTAATATTTAAATGCATTAAATTTTTCAAAATTTTAAATATTTAATATTGCTATTACACATCTGAATTGTATTTTAGGTTTTCAAAATTATGTATAAGCATAAAAAAGGCATTACCTCACCTTCCCATGAAATAGGGACACTGGTCCTTAAAGTAAATCAAATCTAGTTTTGGTTTTGACTGTGAGCAGGTCTCCTAGCTGTAGTATTGAAATTGGTTAATTGTACTTTTAGGGCTAATTGCATTTTTGGTACCTATTCAAAAGTGGAATTATTTTCCTGCGAGGGATAGGTAAGTAATATTTTTAGACACATCCCTCAAAGTTCAGCAGAAAGAATTAATTCTTGATTTCTTCAAAATGTCAAAGGTTTGTTCCAGCCAAAGAAAAAGCCTCTCTAGACAAGTCAATCTTCGAATAAACAGACTTTAACATGCAAACAAATACACACACACACTCAGGACTCCTTGTCTCAACACCATTCTACAGCTCTTATTATTTATTTATTGTTATTACTGATTCAGTCAAGAATCAGACTTTACAGTCTGGTGCTTTACTTATGCACTAAGAGTAAAGGTTGATCCTGAACCCGTATTGTTTTCATTAGAAGCTCAGCATCTAGCATGTAACAAAACTCTGAAAAAAAATTAATTATCATCTTCATATTCCTTAGTCCAAAGATCTTAGTCCGCAATATTGTAGTTCAGTTCATTTATGCATCAGTGCATCTTTAAATCTATCCAGAAAAAATAAATCAAGGAAAATATATAAATAAAAGATATCAAATCAGGTGCAGTCCTACAGATGCAAATTTTGTTATGTGGTGGAAACTGTATATTTCTAAAACTATACCAACAACCAAGCAGTAAATCAAAGTAATACAGACCATCTACAAGAGAGACACCTGCCACTAAGATAACCTTAAAAATTGCTTTAAAGTCCAGTATAGCAGGATTCTTAAAAATTAAGCTAATGCCATTATAACTTAATAAGAGAGGATTCCTTCTGTCAACAAAGGTAGTAACCAGCATGGCAGAGCACACCACTTCTGCACCTGTGCAACCCTAACCAGCTGGTCAATACCAGCCAAGTCACTGCTTGGCTGCCAATGTATGCTTTGTACGTCAGTCAAAATCTCACACATATGTACTGTGAGTCAGCAAAATGGAATGTTTATCCAACCAGCTCCAAGATTCTGGCTCACAGGTACCAAAATTTGCCCATGCATCCAAGTTTAGCTAGGAGCTGAATCCTTTTTCCACTAATCCCAAAAGATATGTGAATGAAAACACAACAGGATTCTCCTAGAGAAGATGCAGTAATCTGCCCTCAAGATCTGAATGACCTACAATAAAACACCCAGTTCATCACTCTTGTTAACAAATTATTACAGCTGCAGCCAACAGCCTCATTCATGTGCACTGAATACAAGTTGCTGATACCTTAAATCTGTTATTTTCTTATTTCTTAGCATCTAACTCTATAACTCTATAACCCCAGGCAACAATGCTCTCCTATGTGTTTCCTGAGTGATTTTCTAGATTTTTTTTTCAATGACAGAGAGAATTTCTATTAAATTATATTACACTGACAACTACTCACATCAATAGGAGGACTGATTCTTCAGGCTCAACACCCAGCCTTCTTTGAGGCGATCGCAGGGAGCAACCACCACGCTGCTGTCTTCCAGACCACAACTAGATGAGAAGGAAAATACTCTGTCTCCTTGCAGGACAGAAACAGAAGCTATGGGTGCCAGCCTCAGATCCAGGCAGGAATTTGCCCCAGTAGACACAATCTCTTTCTGCCTGTTCTGTCTGAGCTTCCCGCTTCTCCTTTCCCTCAATGCCCTTGGGTGCAACTGTCCTCCATGTTGCAGAGTAGGAAATGGACATAAAAGGCCTGTTAAATAAGAGCATTGCACCCACACAGGGTGGGGTTTTACAGAAAAGGACCTTCTCAGTCTGCAGAAGGACATAATTTCAAAACATCATTTTTGAAAAGAAAAGAGATAATAATCACAGGACAAATCACATCCTGTGGAAAGTAACTTGCACCATACCATATTCTCTCAAGAATACTCTACATAGCTAACAAAGGAGCTTAAATCTGTAACTGCAATTACAACAACATGTTAATACTTAAAACTCTTTTAATATAGCTCATCATTTAATATTTCTGACAAAGTACCTTCTTTGGATGTATTACAAAAATCTTGTGCTGGCTTACAGAAAGCCAGGCACCACCTCAAAGATTCAAGTTTTTGAAAACCAACAGATAATATTTATACTTAATTTTGAAGACTTAAGACAAGACTGATGTTTCCACTTACATTAAAACCACTCTTACAGGAACAAAAATGTAGATTGCAAAGCCTGAAGAAGACTGGACATCAGTAAGCCAAGCTCTTGGCAGGACAGTTACAAAGGCTGGAAGCTATTAAAATAAATTGCTGCAAGCCTTAGTCCTAAATGTATTATGAAGCAAATGTACAGTTTAACCCATATTCCAGCAAAGCAAGTCTCCCTGAACCATGGAAGCTGAGAGCAGCATGCAAAACCTATAGCATTAAGCCAAACAACCCTAGGACAGGTCCTTCAGCCCAACTTGCTCCTCATGGAGTTGCATTATTTTCAAGAAGACTTTTAAAGGAGAGAGATGTCCTCAAAGCCAGTAGGAGAAGCACAATATGTCCCTGCAAAGCGCCAACCCAAAGCCCCCGTAAAGGATATGTGATGTATTAACAGTATTAAACTGTTAGGTATTAACATTTAACTATGCTTAAGCAGCAGATGTCGAAGAGAACGCATCAGTGCTGGGGAACCTGGAGCAAGGCATGATTTGCAGTGACCCGGTAGAGCTGCAGTGAGAGCACTAAACCACGGGGACCAGGAGCAGCCTCAGTGAGCTTCACAACAGGCACGGAGGGTAAGGCCAGGGAAAGCTGACATACACGTGCACAGACACAGGAGGAAATTAAGGATTTCACTAAATGGAGTGACTCACGTTGAACAGACTAAATACAGAAGGACAAATGATGCAAAGATCCATTCTGAAACAAATCAATCAAACTGAACATTACTCTCCATATGTGCCACCTGAATGAGACAAAATATTAGTACCTATCAACAAGAGAAGTTCAGCCCAAAAGATATCCATGCCAAGTACCATGAACAAATCAGTGTAACGGATAGCATAAGGCAGTATCTTTCATTGCAGTACTTAAATCAGCTGCAGGAGCCCAGGTACGCCCAGGTAGCCCCTGTGGCATAGGTCAGGCAGGGTGTCTCACTGGGGGGCTGTGCCAAAATACAGCTGAGCCTTGTCCTGCAGACTGGCACCAATGCCACCCATGTTGGCACGTCTCCAACATGGACCTTGGGTTCAGGTTATTACTGCTCCTAGCTTATTCATGCTGCCAAGAAGGAGTCTTCATGTTAAACAGGAATAAAATTCACAACTATTAATGAGGCTAAACAGTGCCAGAGCAACACACTATTTTCCTATTGTTTCCTATTGTTCCTCCAAAGTCACTACGCAATGAGAATTTCTGATCACTTTAAGGCTCCCTTATAGAGTATTATAGAGTACCTTTGAGAGTACCTTGAAATCCAGACTACTGCATCCAGAGTAACTGGAGGGCAAGTTACATGGACTAAAAAAAGAGAAACTAACTGAAATCCTAAAATTACCAAATGATACCGTGGAGACACCTCCTATCTCCAGTGCTGCACTGGGAAATTGTGTTTCTATTTGTAGCAAAACTAATGACAAACAAACACATGAACACTGATAATATTGTACTGTATCTTTTTTGAGCCACAACTTAGCAATGTGCTGCTCAGTACTTATCCCTCTGGTGTCTGGCTCTGTCCCTACAAATTTTGGTTTAGCTCAGGCGGCAAAAGTTCATGCCTGCTCATGACAATATTTCAAAGCCTGACATTGATTCCACATGAATGGTGAAAAGGTTAAAAAAAAAATAAAAAAAAAAAAAAGGGTGAAGTAAGAATCATGCGTAGCAACCCAGTAATGGGGCTACCGTGCATCAGGTTCCTCTGCTTTCACAGACAGATATTTGATACTGGTAAAAAAAAAAAGGAGGTGTGCTCTGTTGAGGGTCCAGTGATGCTTTAATTTAGCATAAGGTTGAAAGATAACAATGAAATAATTGAATAATTAAATCTATGTGAGCGCATCTCCTTAGTAACTTAAGTAAATGTATATAAGTGAGTGAGCTTGAAGCTGCTGGGACATCTCTGAATTCACTACTCAGTCCTGTCATGGTCTCACTCTAGCAAACTATTTTTCCAGAGCAGGTGGAAGGAGAAGAGAAGAAAAGAAGAAGGAAAAAAAGTGAAGACAAGCAGGCCAGTGTTAAGAGAGCAATATGTTAAGGTGCCTGATTTGACAGTTCACAACTCGCTTTGCATTCTGATAATTCTCCTTTCTTTGTTTCCTTCAGTCTTCTTCAAGACCACATGATTTTTTTTTCCTCCCTCTACTTCCTCAATTTCTTTTCCTGCGTATCCATCAATATCTCTTTTACTTCTCCACTCAGGTTTCTCTCCTGTTTCCTCACTTCGTGACTTTTTCCAACTCAGTGGCCTTTTTTTTTAATTTTTGTTTTAAAAATTTAATCTTCATTTCATGGTTGCCCTCTCCACACTCCTGAAAAAAACCCACCAGAATAAGTTGCTGTACTAAACCAAACATTTCCTTCGTGCAAGACACAGCTTTGAGGGCAGCAGCAGTCCTGCTGGAGATAGGAGAGCAGTGTTACAGCACAGTTAATTAAGTACCTTTCCCTTCAAATTCCATATGGACTCTGCTTTTACTATGATTAAGTAAGAATCATCACTGCAATTATCTTCTGGACTATGACAATACTGAAGTGTAGCACATCATATTTGTATAAAAGCACATTACAAATTGATCCTGAGGGCGGGAGCAGTAATTTTGCTGTCTACACACACTATCTTTAAGTGCAGTTAAGAAATCATTTCACAGGCTCAAACTATATAATAAGATGAAGGTAATAAGCATGACTGAGACACAGAGGGAACAAATTATCTTGTGGCAATATATCCTACAATTGTGACTGGATAAAACTGTTAATCTGCAGATGAGCAGAAAATGTATAATCTGAAGGGATTTCTTAATTTAAAATAAAACAATCTGCTATCCCTTGATAAAACAGTAAGAACTTTCAGTATTACACAAGTTACAGTAAACAGCACAATAGGACACACGTCCAACAGAAAAAAAAAAGTTTAAAAGAAGTTACTCAGTATCTCTAGCATTAAAATGTTCCTTTAGAGAAGACAGGCTAATAAAGATCTGGTATAATGAAGAGTCCTCCTCTGCTCGCACATACCTTTCTGCTGATACAAGAATCCAGAGCTTTTTTCCTAGTGCTCTCTCCTGTCTTACTTGTACTAACCATCCGAGCTGTTACATTGAATTAATGTAAAACCACAAAAAGATTTCATATGAAACAGCTACTCAAACTTCACTTACAAACCACAGGTGCTTTTCCACACAAAGTTAAATGATACTCATCTTTCACAGACAAAGCATCCGAGATTAAACTATGCAGAGTAATCTTTCAACACAATTATTACTAATTGCCTCTTGTGATTGCATTTTCCAAACATGTTCTGACAAGAAATACAGAAAGTAGTGTAGGTGAGGTGTTAAAAGTGAAAGGCAAAAGTAATATTATAATTTAAAAACCAATTCAATATATTAAATTAGAAAAACCTTTCTGTACTTAAGCAGACAAGCAACATTAAACAATTTAGATCAAGCTGAAGAAGGTCTCTACACACAAGAGGAAAATAAGAGTACATGATTCCAGCATAGAAACTACAGACACAGCCATTAAAACTGTAAATTTCTCCATTTACAGTCCCACAGGGAAGTCCTCCACAGAATCACCCCTCTAAGAGCAGAGCTGAGTTTTTGGTTTTCCCTGGGACTACATCAACCTGCCACTTGCAGATGCGGACTCCGCACTTCATGGGCAGAAGCACAAACATCAAACTGGGCTGCTGCAGACTTCAGGCATTGACTTCAGTGGAAGACAGCCACATCTTGCTGTGGGGAAAACAGGCCAAGCAATTAAATATGCATCAGCATTAAAGCTAAATATACAGAAATAGCTTACAGACATAATTCTGGCTTACCAGCTCGGCATGCATAACCTGCATACATATTTCATTTTTAACTATGAAGACAAAACTTTTGGACTATATACTTTCTGTGACACTAACTTTACCATTCTATGCATCACTGATACTTGGAGCAATAAAAAAATAATATAACAGCATTAGTAGTAACTAGGCTTTTTTTCTTTTTTACTGGAAACTTATTCAAAGTATAATTGACTTGAGAGATAGTATCTGTCCAATTAACATTAATAACAAGTAAATCATAAAATTCCTTCCTTGGTGCTTAAGCCTCCAGTGTACAGCTCTGACCTTCCAACTCTTTTTTCCTTTACCTTTTCTCTTTCACAGTTAATTCCCAATCATATAATCCATAATAACATAAATTCATAATAAAAGGGAGGCCTGTGAGCCATTCTGCCTCAGAGCAACCTCCACAGCACACACACACCAAAAAAAAAAAAAAAAAAAAAAAAAAAAAAAAAAAGGCAGAAACATTAAGCTACAGCCACAAATTTAATGCTTACTTCCAAAAGCAAAATGAGGCTATCTGCATCCCACATTTCATATGACTTTATATACTATGAATCTCTGGTGCATCCATAGGTACAAAAAGGAAATTCCTTCTTTCCTGCACTATGGCAGCTCAGAATACTCTGCCAAACCCTTCAAAGTGTCAGCAACCTCTTACAGTGAGATAAAGACAATGGATAGCCCTACCAAGCTGCTAACATCTGGTCAAAACCTGCAGCTTCTCTTCTCTTCTTCTAGCACTTATCCAAGCTAGCATACACTTGCACAAGTCTTTAAAGCATTGAACATCTAAGCATGTCACAATTCTATGATGTCTCATTTATATAATTAGTTCTAACATATGGCCCACAATCAGTGTGGGAAATCTAAAATATTCTTTGGGAAGCTGTCAAACCTAAAGGGATATATTTTTCACTAAGTGAAAAGAATTAAATATGCAAATTCTGCTAACAATAGGAATAGGGAGGAAATAGAAATCTAGCCCAAAAGGCATGCTAGCTCATTGCATCAAACGTGAGTTATTATGCTCTGTACCAGTCAGTGCCAGTTCAGATCAGAATATACAGTGACATGCAGAGAAGCTCTGCAGCCACCAGGATTTTAGCAGTGCTGTGAAAAACCGTACAGTAGATAAAAACCAAAACCCACTGTGGAAATGCCAGCTATAATTAACACACTGGGCTGATTCAAGCATATTGTATTAATCCATATCCTTTTCAGAAGTACAGCTGTCCCCTGGATGGGGATATATCTCTAACATCTGCAGCAAGTAACACACCATGTGCTAGCATGGACCACTCTCATGCAAGCTCACCCCAATTCCCCTTTCAGAGACAAAAACCCAACAACTCTAAAAACCTCTGGACTGAGATTTAATTCTCCTTCACTTGTTTCTGACTAGGAAAGCCAAATCTGTTTCAATTGTGGCACCACCATGAGCAGCAGCAGTAGGCATCCTTCTCCCACCACTGGGAATGACCAACTTGGAGAGAACCACAGCCAGCACTCACAATGGACAACAGTCCTGGCAATAAGTTATCTCACTTCCCTGAGATCCGTTCAGGATCAAAAGTTGCACCTGTTACTTATCAATGAATTGCTAATTAATCAGTTATAAAGATGTAGGTGAAACACTCCTGGAAAATGCACAGAAGAGCTCCCAGTGCCAACAACAAAGAGAGCACCAGGTGAGTTCCCAAATAATGCTCCAAAATAATTTCACCATTCACTTTCAGAATAAGCACTGAAATATGGAACCAGCTATACCTTTCTCAAAACAGTTGGTAGGAAAGTCAAATCTCTTCAGTAAAACCCTTTCCTAAAGGCAACTTGAGCAATGTAAAAGCTCAGTAATTTGTCTGAATAAAATCCTGCACCCTGTGGTTAAGAACCTGCCAAGCAAGCCAAATACACTAAACAAGCAGAGCTGGCATTTGACGTGTCTCTTAAGAGTGAGCTGTGACAAGTTACTAATGATCTCAGTTAGAAAGCAGCTAATACAGTGCTGTAAAAGGCATAAAGACATGCAGAAACCTGGTAATAAGGACCAAATGCTGACTTGAGATAAGCAGCTAAAATAATTGTCAGTGAATGACACTGCTCAGCTCAGCTCTAAACCTGTTCCTCCAAACATTCTCCACCTCTTGTTGTTAGATGGATTCATCCCTACCATTCATCCCTAACAACACTGTAGGTCTAAAATGTGCTCTATATGTGTGAACAGCAGTATGTTGACATAAAATTTGTTCTAAATCTTAGAGTAAGCCCCTAACATGCCACATCTGCCTACAGCAAGAGCTTCACAAAGCAAGAAAACTGGCAGCTGTGAAAAGGAATTAGAAGTGTTAATAACAGGTACAGAAGAAAAAACTTAACCATTGCACTCCATATAATGAAAAGAAAAAAAAAACCTTCTCCGTGAGAAGGGAGATCACCAAGGGAAGAACTACTTGGACTAGAGACAAATTTGTAAAGCCATCATCAGTGAGTGGAGGCATTTCCAATGTCTGGAGGAAAAAAATGCCCAATCCAAACAAACAGTAATAAGCCATCTAGAGATGAGGAAAAAAAGGAGACCCATGCAATGCAAAGAGTTATTCACAGCAGTAAGAAAGCATATGATGCCTTCCTTTAAATTTTATCTCTATTCAAGCTACTACTTTTATTTAAATTTTTCTTGCAGCTCATTGAAAATGCTGTCTGAACCATGTCTCCCAGTTTTCATAGGTGGAAAGAAAAATGCTATGTCTTGTTCAGATAACTCAGGTTTTCTAAAATTACTACCACTTCTAGTTATCGAAGTGTTATACAACCACCAAAGATGGAAGCTGGTTTGCTGTGACAGGAAATGAAACAGACCCAATGTGTTCCTATTTGCACTCAATTACTGAATGGGAGCAACTGCATGGTAAGGTGATGCAACCTGACACAGTACTTTCAACTTTGCATTTTCCTGGTGTGTATGCCTGTCAAAAAAGCTTCTTTTCCTTTCCTTCCCAGTCCCTTCCCCCAGTTTCAGTTCTTGACTTTTATGTCTTAGGTCACCTGGCATTAATTAACACTATTAAAAGGAAGATTACGTAAGGAGCAAAACATATAAGGTATCATATTTTTGATACCTATTTCAGTTCTTTAAGGCCTTTTTTCCCAGTATCTGCACAGCACAGATTGCCACTGCTAGAAGATGAGAGTTAATGGACAATCAGGAAGGCATGGTGAACCAAGGTCACAGAATTAAATATTATTTAAGAGCACAATATGCAGTGACACAAATTACATTTTTGCAGGGAAGCAGCAATATTAGCCTCAGAGCAAATGAATGATGTGCATCCTTCCCACTGTTAAACTGTTCTTTAATAGAGACAAAGCATGGAAAAGTATGCAAATATTTTTAAACACAAAGGAGATTACAACCTAAAACCTTAAGCCAAATCTTTACTTGTATTTATAAGGTTGCTTTACATCACTTCAGTAAAAGAAATGGATCCTTAAGACCTTTACACTGTCAAGGTATCAAGGGTAGAAAAAAATACCTTTAACATAAATGAGATGATCAGACCTAGCAAGATTCAAATCTAGGGAAAGATAACATGCATTGTTTACATAGTTCTACATTACATATTATATTATACAACATGTTATAGATCTTTTATTTAGAAGTAGGGCATGCAGGTAATTACTCTCTTCATTCCTCCCCCGATACATGAAGAAGAAACAATTTTCTCAGATTTGTCTTAAAACCTGAAGGCCAGAACTATCAGAAGCCAGAGATTCTTAAGAGAAACACGTAAAATTAAGTTCCTGTGCTTTCAAATACAGCACTGAATGTTAAAGGAGCTTGTTCAACTGAGTTTGCTTGCTCCTTCCAATCTAAGCAGCTTTTCAGTTTCATGTATTGTTCATTATTTTCCACCTAAAGACTAATCACATATTTGACATGCAAGTTTCAAGTCATTTTGGCATGGTCCAGACAACACAACTAATATTTAAACAGCTGTGTTACTGCTTATTTCAAAATGCATGCATTAACTCCTCCAATCACATAAATCATTACATAAATTCTTCCCATTTCAAGAAGCACAAACCATCCCCAAAAAGATCTTGAAGTTTAACTTTAAAAAACTGCACTAGATACCATAAAAATATGCTTCCATTAATAGTTACAAAGGAATACTACAGATAACTGTAGTGAGATTTTGATAATTTAAAGATACCAGTCAGTGCAATAGAAGCGTATTAGCAACACCAACAAATGGAAAAAGCAAGTATTTTTCAATGACAAACATTAATGTTGACATTCTCAGGAAACTTGGGGTATTCTTTATAACTGAAAATAATTTTGGACCCTCATTTCCAGAAGTGTACTTCAGTTCTGTGGCATTACAAAGGCCTACAAAACTTGATCTTACATTGGTGACTTGAGGCACCTGGACAAGAAACTAAAGCCAACTGAAAATGTGCCTGAAAAAAACCAAATGGCTTTGTGGCCAAAATCAGACTAGTTTTCGTAAGGTCTTCCATTTTTAGTATGGCAAGTTGTTAATAAAAAGAAAGAAACAAAATTCTATGTACATTTTATGCAACACAAAGTTTCCAGTGAGTGGAAGCACATCTTCAAATAAAATGTCAGTAAAATAAAATGCAAGAAAATAGACATGTGCTCCCAAAAAAAAAGAAAAAATCAAATAAACAAACCAACCAACCAAAAAACACACACACAAAACAACCCCATCACCAACCTCCCATAAGTATAATTTTGTCCGGATGGGCACTTTCCTCTCCTTCTTCATGCTTCCGTTGTGTTCTAGTAAGAGAAGTTGTATTAAGGAGGCTGTTTAGTCTTGGAGTGCTCTCTCACAAAAAATCATTTTAATATGGCCAGAATCAGTAGAGCACTTGAACAGTCTCAGCTAAGTCCTTGAATAGTTCTGTTAAAACCAATGAGGAATGCATGAGCTTAAAATTAGTTTTCTGTGTAAATGCTCTGGAACAGGGTTGCAATTTCATTTCTTGCCAATTTAACAGGCAATTCCTGCTTCTGGCATAAGATACTAAATACCTTCACCAAACAGTGAAAGTAGTAAGGTCTTTTAATGTAGCTTTCTCAAAAAGGAGGGAAAAAGTGCTGTCCCTCATATCCTAACTAATTTTACCTCTGAGAAAAATTTAAATTTTTGAAAGGGAAATTCTCAGCGATTTGCCTTTCTTTTAAAAATTTACATGCCAATAAAAAGCCAGGTTCCTTTAATTAATTTGTCTGTTCAGAAAGAAAAAGCATTTTCAAAGAATACTAAATACCTGGAGCTTTTTTAAACAGCTTTGTAGAAAAAAAATAAAGTCTCATTACAATTCAAAGACAAAACAGAATCTTACAGATCTGCCACTGCACTTAAGCAAAAGTGCTTAAGTAATGCACAGTAAGCAAAAGTGACTGTAATCCTCACAAAGAGTCTGAAGATGAAGTAGTAATTATAGCACTTGACAGGAAGATGTGCCGAGCACCCCTCCATGCCCTGCTACATTTGCAATACCTCTGAAGCCCAACCCTTGCTATTCTTCCAGTCTGGCAGCTGGAAGGGCAGGTCAAAGTAACCTATGCTGGAGAACTACCCAGCTGAAGCATCCAATGCTTGATGCTGTAAAGAACCTGCCCAGCACATCATCTTTCCCAGAGTTACTAGCCCATCTAACCAAACACAGCTGAATTTCACAAGTTTCACTGAATGCAGCAGTACAAAACAGTACCCCTTGGAAATATAATGATTGAAGAAGTAAGATTATTTATCATTGTGCTTTACAAAAGGAAGTTTTTTGGGAAGCAGCAGGAGGTTTCCTATATTAAATAAATAAATCTTTCTTGATTGGCTCTTTGACACTAACAAAGGATTCTATTTCATCCTCTGTGTGAGCACATAGCTTCCCTTTAAGCTAAAAGAAGTTACGCAGGCACATGGGAGAATTTACAGCATCGCCTCTTGCAATAGCATCCTTCAGTTTTCACCTATAGTCACATTCTGAAGGGAAAAATACCTGGCATTTTGAAGTTAAAGGCAGACACTATGTGAAGGATGGAAAACCACGCAGCTGCTAAAGCTGATCAGCCCCAGGGTCTAGGTCCAACTAAACCCTCTCTGCACTAAGGTACATTCTCTATTTATTCATATGCACATGCAAAGGAAACAGAAGCTTGCAACCGGAGTCAGACTTTGATTTCACACAAGACCTGAAAATCCAGTCCTTGCACTGAATAAGCAATTCAGTATCAGCTAATTTCTACTGATTTTGAAGTTGAAAATAGTACATATGTTTAAGTAGGTCTGGCTATGCAGCAATAGTTTCACCTTGTATAAATGTGAGATCCTCCAACACTAAAAAAACTACAACCACGATACAGTGATAAAAATCTACAAAGGAATCATGTGGAACCTTAGGCTCAGGGAGGCCGTACACCTCCACTTCCATCCTGCACAAATTTCTAAGCCAGTTTTAGTATAATCATGTGTTTGTGACTCCACTGCTTTTCCCTCAAAAAAAAAAAAAGGGGAAAAAAATAATCACATGCTTCTCTACTAGGATTGCATTTTCCAAATAAAGTGAGTTGTGGCTGAAATGCTGATTACCCAGAAGAAATCCTAACAAAAGCAAATGTCATAAACTATAACTATACACTACACAATATATGCAGTTTCTCTGCAAATGCAGCCCTGGCCACAAAAACGAGAATGCCTTTGGAGTCCCATTACATATAGGAAGAATAAGATATTTATGAATGGCCAGTAGCTGCTCATGCTCATTGTCCTGGGAGAAGCATATATATTCATAACAGCTAGTGGACTTGAATAAGTTCCATGTATTTACTTTGTTGCAGAAGAATACATAAGCTACACCACAATCCAGGATTTAAGGCTCATCCAAATCACCATCAGTTTTCATGTGAAAGAAAAATATAATCCACAGTCAGTTCATACATAAAAGTACACACTCCATCCTGGAACACACTTTTGACAACTGTGTAGTGAATCCTTGATGGAACATACTATTTGGTATGACTCAAAATCTGTTTTTCTTGAGGGCACTTCCATGAATACACTCTCAATTGCATAAATAATGTATCACTAGATATTTGAGAGGCTTTCGTTATTCAGAAATAAGTCTTCTTCTGTGAATAAGCACTTCAAAAAAAGAAAAAAAATCTTTCTTTTTGCCATTTCTTCCCTTTTGAATTACTAGAAGCTTGAGACTTCAGTAATCACAGAGGAGTTACATACTTTCATTGCACTGCAACTGAATAAAAACTAAGAATTCTAAAAATGAAAGACAGAAAGGAATGATGGAAGGAAAAAACAACTGAAAACAGTCAAAATAGAAAGACACAGGAGAGCTGTGGTCTATCAGTGCCTAACAGTGCCTACAGAATCACAGAAGAGAAGGGCATCCTATAAGGCACAAGTACAGAATAACTTGCTCATAGTACACTTGAGCTTTTTTCCCCATATAATTATGTCTTAAATCACTGTGGTGGGATATTCACCCTAACTTCTATTGCTGTGTCTATTCTAATTAGCCATGTAAATGTCAGTTTTTCTTTTTGAATTTATGCATTTAGACTAACATATCTAGTTTGCCACAACTTCCCAAAGTTAATTATGCATTGTATAAAAACACCTACCTTGTTTAAATCTGTTATCTCCATTTATTGCCTTTCAATGCAGTTCTTTGTTCTTGCTGTAAGTTAAAGTGCATGATTTATTTATACACACACCCCCCACTGACTGCTCATCCTCTTACTTAACTATGCTGGCTTTATTTCTTTCAGTACCTTGACACAAGAAATTCCTTCCAATGCCACAAAGCACTTCTGCCCATCCTTTTCTATTTTTATTCTATTTTCTTAAGAGTGATTCACCACAAAACAAGTAATTCTTGTTATAAAGCAACATGTTATAAACAAGCAGTAACTACTAACTAGAAAAGACTGCCATTGTTCTATAAAATTATTTGTTAATTTCACCTTTTTGTTTGTTGGGGTTTTTTTCTAGCGAGACAGACAAAAGCCCAACTTGCCAGCTTTTCAATTGCAGCAAATGTAGTTAATTTAATATTCAGCAACATGCAATTAGGTCAAATTATGTATTCAGAACTTGGATTTACTCAATATTTTGAATATGTACTTGGATTTGTTAGCTGCAAAACTTCATCGGCCACCACAGTGCCTGTTCCCTAAGATTTGCTAGATATCCCTGAGTGTTTCTAGCCTTCCTCCAACTCATTTTCTATCGCTCACAAATTATACAATCCCTTTATTCATCTTTTGAATTGAATAAAAGCATTAGTAACACTGACCCTACTACCCCTATTTCTACATCTTCCCATTAATCTCCTATGATGTCCATGTTCCAAGTATCCACATGGCTCTGAGCATGGCACACACCCCAGAAAACAGTAAAACTTCTGAATTGTACTGTGCCACAACTCCTGCAGGAGGAAGAGTTCCATTAAGTCTGCCTCATGCCTCTCCATTCCATATTCTGAAACGTTTCTTACAGGAGAGCAGTTTTGGGTGAGAACTTTTTCAAAGTCTAGAGGGAAAAAAAATTATACCCTATAATGTCTTCTGACACAAAATAGTAGTCTGGGTTAGCTTTAGCTGTATCTACTTCATTTGAACTAGGGGTTGAAATGCTCATAAGAATCTACTATATTCTCTCATGTTATGTACTTTTCTTTGCCATTCTTCCCAGGAGAATCCCACTCTGAGTTGAAAAGGGCCACAGACATCCTGTGATCCAACAAACCCTTTCAGTAGGCAGCAATACAACCAAGGAAAGGAGAGGTTATGCTTTGATATGAAATATCAAATTCTTACAATATTTCACTAAGCCTGTCTGGATGCTGCTTTCACCACCAGCTGATACATTTTCTTTCTTCGCAGTCCTTAGTCGGGAAATCCAAAAGTGGGGTAACAAGACAGCTTGAAATACTACATACAAATGAAGTTCTCTCCTTTTGTTGAAAAGCCATTTGTCCCAAAAGGCACTCTTCTAACCTCAAAAGCCTGCAAACAGCAATGCTTCTGAGAGCTCACATGCATCTCACACAAACACGTATCAATTTAAATGTCAGCTCAGAAATGCACCTAAGATGTACAAAGAGAGCACTTCCATTCTCAGGATTTCAGCAGGTTCTTTGGTACACTAAGTTGTAGCCAGCCTACAGTCAGACATTGTTCCATCGGGTCAGACATTATTTTATAGCAGCAAGTGCTACATTTAGACTCCACTCACTGCCTTTCTCTGTCTCTTTTTGAGGAGGGAATTTTTTCCATGTGTTCACAAACAGCTTGTCCTTGGTTATTTTAGCTACTGTGTTTCCATCTAAAAATCATCAGAATCAATGATTCAGAAGTACTCCTATAGGAATCCTTTTCTTCTAAAAGCACAGTATCATACATTCATTTCTACCTTACAGCCTTCTAAATCTAAAATAGCTTTAAGCTATAAGCACAGCTATAAGCCCAGCATCTGAATACATCCAAAGAGGTAATACACTTCACCTTTCTAGCACTTACTGTCAGCAAAAGCTCTAAAGTATCACAAGTGTAGGTAGCAAACCACAAACGTGACTGAAACTGGGAAGCAAAGCCATGAAGTAACTTAGAATGCAGACTGTGCAATCATAAAATGCTTAAGAGAAGCAATTCTGAATTGAAGATTTTAGAAAAAGAATGGTACATAATTTCATTTCTAGAGTGGATCAACATAGTAAAAACTGGATGCAAAAGTCAGATTTGGCTGCAAATATGTAGCTTCCTTTCTTCTTTGAACTGTCACATTGTGACCATAGATTAGTCCTTCAGACTTTGTCTGCCAACCTCAGTCTAAAGTTTTTATTGTGATGCTACAGCTTAACACTCACATCCTTAAACCACAGTCTTTCTCAGCCCTGCGACTGCAAAGTAAAAATCTTAAAATGCTTGACCCTTATGAACTAATAAAAATCAGAAAATACAGAACAAACACAGCCTTTTAATTTCATCTCTACTTGTAAGTACTTGGAGACCAAAAGAATGGTATTTTTAACTCTCTGGAGAGAATAAGAAAGTCTTTGTGCATTTGATTCTTGAACATCCTTGTCTGAATTCCTGCAGAAAAGTAATGGTTCCTTTTTCCTGCTATCTGTTAAATACAAAATGTGAATTATCTAAGCACATGCGAAACTTCTGAAGGATGGACCTTAACCAAAGGTCTCCCTAAGTCTTCTTAATAACAAATCACACACAGGGATGTGGATCAAGCTTTCCAGCTGCCCTCCCAGGAAGCTGTTGTCATAATGGGTTTGAAATTGTTCAGGACAGAGATAGTGATTCTTCATGGTCTGTTTTCTGAGGACCTTCTGTAATATAGTTCTGATCATATTGAGACAAGCATACAGCTCCTTTTCCTTCAGCAGCAACAGAGGTTGAAAACTCATCCCCAAGTTCTCTGAAGAACATACAATACAGTATTGAACAGATCATTCCATTCTTCATTACTCATAGGCATTCCAGCATGAACCCATTCCTACTCAGGGAAAGCCTCAACTAAATACACATTCAGTCCCACTGGCATAAGCTGAGGCTTGGATCTCATCACCAACCACACACTCCAAGTTCCCTCACTGAACATATGCTTCCTGAATGGGGCTTCAGTCAATTAATACACCAAGATGCTGAAAACAGAAGGGCACGGTTGCTACATGAATGATGAGATAATGGAAATGCTAAAACATTACAAAAATACCACAAGCAGAGTTTATGTCCTGAAACAGGTATGATCAATGTCTTAGCACAGGTTCTGCTGCACAATTCTTGGGACTCCTCCAGGTAAAACCACTTTCTGTAAGACCAAGCTCCTGGCTTGGTAGAAGTCTCACTCCTGTGCAAGCAATACCAACTACAGAATAAAGAACTGGTGATAAATTAGGTGAAATATATTGATCAAATTTTCAACCACCCAGACCACAATTTCCCAGATAACAAAGACAGCAGCTTGTTAGCAAAAACCCAAAACACTCCCACTACCTCCAATTTTCAGCAAAAGCCTAATATTAAAAATGAACTTCCCATCACAACGAAACATCCTGACACCTAACTGCAGGATCCTTTAATGAAACAAACAACAACAACAACAAAAGGATATAGTGTTCCAAGATTTTCACTAAAAAGGGGGAGAAGCTGATTTTAACTGCAGGGAGTAAGCTACACTAAATCAAAGTACCTAAAAACTAACTAGGTCCATAGTCCTATATATATATCAGGTTTAAGGAAAAGAGATGTGAAAAAGCAACCTCTGAAGTGTTTGCAAAAAAAAAAAAAAAAAATTGGATCATACTGCTCAGAAACAAAAATGAAAGATGTTTTGAAAATGAGAGTTGTTGTTACTTTAGAGGGAAAAAACACTTTTGCATATGTTCTACACAAAGTTTTAATAGGCCTAACATGATCCAAAACTTAAGGGTTTCCTCTGTCTTATGTTTGATAAAATTAAGGTTAGTTTTACTTATTTCTTGTCTCTGGTGCAGAGCAACAGTTCACAACCAGAACAGGTCTGTTGGACAAAGCCATTTTCACACTTTAGAACAATGACTTTGGTCTAATCAAAAGGAAATGCTACTTCCTAACATGACAAATTATCTTTTTTGACATAACAGACAGGACTTTTGCTTTTCTCTGAGCTCAATCTTTGTTTCATCGTCACTTTTATCAGGTCAATGCTGGTGGCAATACATCAAATGCTTAGAATTTCAATGAAATTGTCATTGCAAAGGATTTCAGGGGTCTTCAAATTTTCTCTGGGCACAGAGCAAGACTGGGGTATGCAGCAGTCTCTCAACATTCCCTGCTTTCCTGATTTCCCAATGGTGATCAGAGCAGGCTCTATGCTTACCATCTCATCCTGGGTACCACACAGGGTATTTGGTATTTGTGAGTGTCACCCAGTGGGTGGCTTCATATTTTGTAGCAACCTGGAAAGGTCAACAGCCAGTTAGGGGCTATGAGTTGATAATGAAATATACATATGCAGTTACATGCTTCAGCCACCTATGAAGTGTTTCCAAGTTAGTCATGGTTATATATTATACATATTAGTTAGTTATATAAACAACCCATGTTTATACTAAAAGTACGACAAACAATACACATAAAGATGCACAGAGAAAACATACACTATAATTACAGTATTTTCTTACTACATCTAATCACATCAATAGTCAAAAGAAGATAAAAATTGAAAAGTCACATTCTAGATGTTTGATCCTTTAAAAATTACATCTTGAAAGTGCCTCCAGTAGTTCTTCATGTCACTTTATACATTTTTCTTCTTCTCAAAAATCCTTTCCTCCCTTCCTTTAACATAATATTATAGTTTATCCAATTTCAGTACCTGGTACCAGCAAGCTGAATTTGCAAGAGGACCTTACTGACAGCTCATCTCTTACACATATGTACTGTTCTGCAAAGAAATAGAGTCCGAGGATCCCGAACCAGTTTTCTGAAGCTACCATTTTAGAAACACTACCAACAACTAAGAAAAATATGGCTGCATAACTTTTAACAAAACAATATGGAACCTAATCCGATGCATTAGCGGTCCATAATGCTATTGAACAAGACTACAAGAGAGACACTTTACTTGCAGTTCCTTGTCAGACAATTACTCTCTGCTACTGTAATACTTCATGTGCATACTTCCAAGGAAGACTCATGAATGCACAGGTTCATTAAGGGAATGAGAGAATCGATTGTAAAATGGAAAAGGCCGAGTGAGGTCATATTTCAAAGAGATGAATATGGTACACTCCATTATGTTGTAATCAGCCTCTCTCTTTCATCCTAAGAACTGTAATAGTCTATCCTAATTTTCAAGGAAAAAAAAAATTCTCACTGCCTGCATCGTACCTTCATCCCAAATACAGTGAGGAATTCAAATGTGCTGCAGGCAGTTTCCATTTACCATGGTCTTTGGAGCAGACGGTATTGATGTTGCTGACCATTTTTCTCCTTAATAAGAAAAACATTCAAATGCTACTAATATTGCTGCCTTGGCAAACCACATTTTATAGATGGGACTTGCCCTGTACATGACACATAGAACATCAATCAAGGCTGAATTTTATTTCAATTTATTATGGTTGCTGTCTAAATGAAAAAATGCTTATATCGTTAAAATGTCTTACAATATAAATGTGCAAATGATGTAATCACCCATTTTGTGAGAAATTTCTGATTCTGATTAAAAATATCTACAGTTGAACTTCTAAATATTTATTAAATGTGAAACAAAAAAAAAAACAAGCACATAGGAAACCACAGCAATTGCTATCTGGTGTAACATCATGGTTTTATGCTTGCTAGATTTATCTTTAGAAGATGAGTTTATCAGGTATTCTCTTAAAATGGTAAGAGCTGCCTTTTATTCAAATCTTTGAGAATAAATTACTTCAATCTTGACTTCATTCAAAACCTCACATGCATGGTTTTTTCAAGTTATCATTTATCACAGTTCTTTGCTTGCTATAGTCAGCTGTCTCCAGACTGAACCTGGTGGCCTGCAAAAGCCCTGCAAGCCTTCCCAGACACACATCTCTGGACACCACACAATTATCAAGGGGCAGAAAGCAGTACCTTAATAAGAAGAGAGACAGTACTCAGTTTTGGAATTCACAAACCTGTCCCAGCTGTTGAGACAGAATTTAACTCTTGGCAGAATCCTACTGGCACACTTACCACATCTGATGTCCCCAGGAGCTGGCTGGAATGCTGGCTCTCCCAGCTGGTGCTTCCAGCATGGCACAAAGCAACACATCCAACAACATATCCCTGCTGCAGAGCACTGCAGAACATCAGGTCAACACAATGACATTGAAAACTCATTAAAATCTCATATTATTAGCATACAGTAATTATATAAATACAGTACTTCCCCACTTATGAATAGGCAGCTCTTTCTGTGTGTTTATTGGACAATACTCTAAAGTCCAGAGCCTAGATGCATCAAAGAATGATAAACTGTTACAGAAGTTCACAAGCACATTGCAGACCAGAAACTAAATCCAAACATTTTCTACTGAAAAATGAGAGTACAGATTGGCAGGCAACCAATTCTCCCCTTCTACACTGACACCACCTGGAGTACTTCAGGCAGCTCCAGGGCCCCTGACAGGAGGAGGGAGGATAAGAGGGCTGGAGCACCTCTTCTGTAATGACAGGCTGAGACAGTTGAGGTTGTTCACAGGGACCTTAGAGCACCTTCCAGCACATAAAGGTGAACTACAAGAGAGATGGATGGAGAGAAACCTTTTACAGGGACATGGGGTGACAGGACAAAGGGTGATGACTTTAAACTGAAAGAACACAGATTTAGATTAGAGGAAGAAGATCTTTACTGTGGGGTGGTGATGCACCAGAACAGGCTGCCCAGAGAGGCTGTGGACACCCCATCCCTGGCAGTGTTGGATGGGGCTTTGAAAAGTGTGGAAGATCCAGTGGAAGGCATCTCTGCCCATGGCAGGGAAGTTGGGACCAAATGATCTTCCAGAGGTGCCTTCTAACCCAAACCGTTCTATGATTCCACATTTTCCTTACTCGATTCCATGTTTTCCTTACTTGGACAAAAAGTATCTAAACCAGAGATAGGATCAAACAGGTAGTACAGCTACACACTGCTGCCTTTGTCAGGTAACCACTGCTCACGTACAAATCCCAGCATCTTTCACAAGAGGAAAACTTCCTGAAGATTTCCACTTTGCAGTGAATTTTATTATAGCCAAGAACTGAGGAACAATTTCAATTTGGCCTTTAGAGAGTTAAAAAAAAAAAAAAGGATAAATAACTGTCAATGAAGGAAGTGTATGAGAGCTACATGAGAGATAAGTGGACTTTTATAATATTGCATGTTGTAAAGTTTGCCAGAATGTACTGAAAGAAGAGTCAGTATCCTGGTTAAATCACATCCTGCTGCATCTGTCAAACTTTATAGCTAAAATATTCATATCAATTCCATTAAACAATTACAGAAGGAAATCCAAAATATTTTCAGAAATATGTTGGCTTTGTCCTATCTTCTTTTCAGATTTAATAACAGATAAAATACTCTCAGCTTCAAAGAGTGATTTTGTTGGGTGTATTCACACCCTGGAGGCTACAAAGCAGTTGTCCTATGGAAATCCTACAAAACCTAAACTTTACTACACATTTCTGACAGACATTTTAGACAAGAAAGGAAGGATATTTTAGCATTTATGGAGCTGGCCTGACATTTAGGGGATCTCAATTTAATTTCCTTGTCTGCCAGACTTCCTTCATAATCCCAGACAAAGCAAATTATTTTCTTTTCCCTAGTTTCTCATCTTCAAAATGGAGAAGACCATTAAAGTACTTGAATCATCCAAGTTTTGAAAGACAAAAAAAAAAAAAGCCATTTTTTTCCTCTATTTTCATTTTTCCCATGGAGAGAAAATTACCTGAAAGCTCAATCTCCCAAAGGCTTCAACTGTATGCTGTTTTGTTCTCAAAATCAACAACACACACTATTTTTAAGTAACACATTTTGTATGTTTCAGATCTTTGTCACTGGAGAGCCTTCCATTTTAAAATGCCTCCTCTGTGATAAGAAAAGATATTGAAGAATGAGCATAGGGAAAGTTAATAAACAAAATGCATTCATGGCCCATTACTTCCAATAACTTTACTATATAAATAGTCCACTCATCAAATAATGGCCTCAATTAACATTTAATTCTCAGACAATGCATTTGTAATGTACTGCAGGGATTAAAAGTTCTGCATGAATATCACTATTCTGGAAGTGCCACTACTTACAAGAGAAATACTGACATATTTTCCACTTGATTAAAACCAGTTTCTAGTCTTTCCTCACCCTGCTTTCTCTACTAGGCTTCCTTGCACTAAAAGGATCAAAAGAAAAATATATACTCTACATAGGGGCTCCCAGTCTGCTGGCTGATGATGACCATCAGCCTTGCTTTTAAAATCCACAACCACACTAGTGCAGCATTACTACACAGGAGAAAACCAAGAGGCCCTAGTAATTTTGTTAAGAAAGCAAATGCTGAGAATTCCCTCATGTAAATGCACGTTTCTATCCTTTTTACAGCAAGGTAGAACAAAGCAAGTTTTTCCACAGAATATTCTCAGTTGGAAGGCACCCACAAGGATCATCGAGTTCACCTCCTGATTCTGCACAGGACACCCCCAGGTGTCACACCCTGTGCCTGAGAGCATTTTCCAAATCTCTTGAACTCTGTCAGGCTTGGTGCTGTGACCTGGGGAGCCTGTTCCAGTGCCCAACCACCCTCTGAGTGAAAAACATTTTTCTAATATCCAACTTAAACCTCCCCCAATACAACTTCAGGTCATTCCCACAGCTCCAGTCACTGGTCACCTCAGAGGAGAGACCAGCATCAACATAACCTGGCACAGAAAAGCTAAAAAAGTTAGCAAGTTAGCACTGCCACTGCCAGGAACAAACATGAGGACAAGACCAAGGCAACAACGGAAGAGCCTAACATTATGTGGACACTGCAACAGTGAAAAGCACTACAAGAACCGCTGAGATGCTTGGATGTTTGCTACCCGGTATATTAAATGTGAAAGACCTCCCCTCAACTCAGCCATCTTGCTGCTAATGGTGAAAGAGAATATCTTTGCAATATGTGGTTGCTTTTATCTTGCAACACAATGGCTGAGATGAAAACTAAGTCAATTACTCAAACACCAACAAAACACATTCTAACAATGACTGCCGCATTCATGGTGCCATTTTAGAAACTGACTCCAGTACACTCAGACTTATTTTTGTGTCCTGTGGGTTTGACCTAAATCCTAATGAAATTAACTGCTAGAAGAAACCCAGCCAGCAGGAGCTACCAGATTTCAAGGCATGATGCAAAATCTGCTGAAAAAGTAAACAGATGCTTGCTTCTCCTAGAAGCCAGGAAGCTCCTGGAAACCTAAAATGGACCTCACTGTGCTTTGATGGTAAAGTGATGGAATAAATAAAAAAATATTAAGAGTTAACCTATGACAGAGATCTAAATATAAAATCTGGCCAAGAGCCATTATTCTCAAAATGTGTTCTAAGTCATGTTAGGACTTCTGCCTGTGGGTTCATCCAAGGCATGAAAAAAATACAATTCAATGAAAATTAAATATCAAAAAAACCCAAAGCTGCTTCTCACCCATTATTTTCCTCACAAGTATTGTCTTATTTTAAATTTATTGCTAATACAGTATGTTAGCAGTTGTCCTTAATAAGCTCTGCATACATCCAAGAAAAGTGCATACACTGACAAAGATGCTTCTAGTTTTGCACAACACATGGCTTTTTTTATACGGTATGCTCTCTGTTGAAAACTACTCCCTCACAAAATGAAAATTCAGCAGAAACTCTAATAGCTTTCATATTTCAGTCTAATAGGTAGCATGGCATTGCACTGCCACCCACCTTTGCTACAATATTGCACAGCACATTTAACAGACATTTGCTTCCTTCACTCAGTCCTTACGTGCAGCTTCTGCAGGACCTTAGTATTAACATTTAACAGAGTCTATGAGCATAAAGCACATTTATGAACACCTGCTAGAACATTTTAACTGTTAAATTTTCTTGCTATGCTTTATGGGCCAAATCCCGGTCCAGTTTTAGCCTCAACTCCCATTGACATCAACAGCAAGCAGACTTGATTGTATGTGGGTTTCCATACCAATTGAACACAGCTTTAAAGAAAATAGGATCACTGGTAAGTGCAATACTGGATAGAAAGCCAGCACTTAGCAGCTCTAAATAGTCACTGAACATAGCCTGCAAAAGCAATTAAAACAAATAAACAAGTAAACCCCACACTCACAAGTCTGTAACCTCCAAAGTGCATTACGAAACACAACGGACTCTGAGGCTAGAACTACAAGGTATGCAGGTATCCCATCCACAAATGGCTCGGTGGGATGTACTACCACCAACTACTCCCTCAGATCACTCACTGGCTCCTGTCACCAAAATTCAGTTATTTGTATTAAAGCAACCAAAGGCCAGAATCCAGCTGTGTCAGCATTGGTGACCTCCTCTGACACATCCAGTCACAGACATCCTCAGCAGCACAAGATAGGCTGGAACAAACCATGCATAGCCAGAAGTTGTACCTGATGAACAAGAGACCAAGGAAGATGTTGCAGAGGAAACCATGCCAGAAGTCTGACTGCTCCAAAGATGTTCTCTACAGCTGTTCTTCTCTGACAGAGTTTTACCACCTTGCTGGAGATGTTTCTAACACCTCCGTAAGACTGACTGTGACTGTATAGAAGCAACACATAGCTATTCATAGCTTAGAGAAAGAGTAGCAGAGGACTCTTCTAAGAAAATTCAACCTCATTTGAAATTACCTAAGACTTTACTTTGGCCACTGCTATTAAAAGTCCAAAACTAGTAAGACAGACAGCTAGCAAAGAACAGACAATATGGCCATGTCACATCTGTTTCACAAAAGCCTGACAGTAAATGCTTGATTGAAAGCATACTATTAAGCCCCCCAAAATTCAAGCAATTATAAAAATGAAATTATGGACACAATGATGAATGACAACAAATGAAATGTTAACAAATCTAGCACCATACAAAAAAAAATATTGATTTTCTCTGATTACTACTTAGGTGATCAGAGTGTATAAGGTCCTAGTTGCCTGCTTGCTCAAGATTTTATTAATGCTCCAATATCAGACACCCAATTTGGAAATCAATGCTTACTTCATCATTTTTCTCTGAAGGATCCTATTATTCACAATTGATTTAGCAGAAATGAAAGGCTTACCATTAACGAGACCCAGCTGCTGACACTTCTTAGATGAATTATTGAACTTCTAAGAGTGAATTAACTTAACCATCACCAAGACTTATTGTCTGATGTTTCTCATACCAAAGTCAGTGTATTTATAATTACAGAACCAAGTAGTAGAAAGTAACGCCTTTTCTGCCTCTTCCAACACCATATACACCAAGTAAAAATAAAGCTTTGCAAAGATAAAAATATGAGTTATGCACCACATTCAGTCAGTTAGAGCTTAGTCTCTAACTGCCTTTTGACACCCTGAATCTTCATTTATTTCTAAAACTCATAGGTCATTTCAAGGTTCAGAAAGAGGAAATCCAATTTATGGCAAGTTACATCTTCTGTCAATGAGATTACTGCAGTCGAAGATCCCTAGGGCTGACCATGCCCTGCCAGAAAGCCTACAGAAGACTGTTATTAATTCCCTTTAGGTACAAAATGAAGGACCACCTTATGAATTGAGATAAAAGTAACAAATATTACACTACTGCAGGTAGAAGCAGTAGTACCAGCCTGTGGCAAAAGCAGTGTAAATGTACAAAACAAAAGGCCTATGTTCAGAACTTGCCATCTGAGCCAAGGGGCACTCTCCGCTCAGAACATAAATTCATCACACCCATTTTCCAGTCTAAGACAGACTGTGCACCACCCAAGTTGAATTCAGTTCCTCATAAAAGAGCTTTTGCTCTGCAGAATGAAAATTTCAGTGCAGAAAATGAGCAGGTTTGGAAGGGCAGGTCATCACACCAATCTCTATTGTAATGCTGTGAATGACTCTGTAATCCTATGCAATTCTCAAGCAGGTACACTGCTAATAATGCTGTTCACGAGTCATCCTTGAGAAGTGGCAATAAAAACCTTAGTGCCAGTACACTGCCCAGCTGCACTGATCCACAAACACATTAGTGTCAAGAGCACAGAGCTGTGCTGGGCAATATGTTATCCTTCAGCCACGGACAGCAGGACCACAGCTGCCTGGTGATGCAGCCAGAACAACTGCTCAGCTGTCAAAACTAGTGAACATTTCAGGTCTTAGTAGACTTTTGGCTAATCTGTACTGCCTGGCTGGATATGCCTTCAAAATGCTAGAATGGCAACTGTTTTGTCCTTTAGCATTCATCATACTTGCAGAGGTCAGCTTGATTATACTTACCGCTGCAACTGCTCTGAAGACTTCAGCACAAAACCAAGTTCAGACTACAGATGCAACACATTCAGGAAGTCTTCTGGATGTATAACACAATTTTTTGCTTCCTTTTTATTCCACCAATGGTTAGATAACAGACCTGTTCTATCCTTTTCACACATGCTGAAACACAACAACTGTCCAAAATCACTAGAGCCTCTTCTCAAAGCCCTCCATGGATTTGAGTGCTTTCACACTGCTGGAGGCAAAACACCTGGGCCTTTTTTACCAGGGTTAGTATCTGAGGAAAACACTCTTGGAGCAAACCAATCACTTTTTGAATACTCTATTTCCCTTTCCCAACCCCTGCTTTAACCCCTATCTTACTGAAACTAACCTTAAGATTCTGCTTTGGACATTGGACAAACACATCAAAAATTAAGAAAAATGGGAAGGAAAGAAACCTGACAGATAGAGCCTCCAAGCTCATAGGTCTAACTACATAAGGAAAACAGGCCAAAAACATGAAATTATGATAATTTTTAAAATATCTAGGTACCAAAAATTTTCAGTCTGCATCTTCTCTACAGAATAACACTTTTGAAATGGAGGGTGGCTGGCCATAACTGAAATCTGGTTAAATCTGATATCTGCATAAAACAGATCTCAGCAAGTAGGTTGTAACAACTTTTTAAAAAAAGACATGGACCTTGGCAGATTTCCTGCTTTTCTTACACTCATTTCTTCCAGTACTTCCCACATTGTGAAATAACTCTTAATGCTATGAAGACAGTGCAGACTTCAAAAATTGGTCCTAGTGGTTCCAATGGGAGTAACGTGGTCAGAATTTGGCATTCAACAAAGTTTCCATTTCTGCATAGGTTTCATTTATTTTTCGGTTTAAAAATAAGACCATATTTTGGCACGTTAACTAGAGCTGCTCCTGCAGCTCAAAAGAAATAACACTGCTGGCAAGCCTCAAATCTGTTCCAAGACAAAAAACTGTGTTGGCAGAACTTTTCTAAAACTTCTTTTTGACTAGAGGCAGAATTCAACACCAGCATAAATGGAGAAACTTCAGTGAAAACAGTTATGTTACACATTAAGTTTATATAATGCAAATATATTTAGCTGCCATGGACCTTAAATTCTGTTGAACCAATTCTGTTTATCTTCTACATGTACATAATAACTTAGCACCAAATTCTATAATCATTCTTCTCTGAATACTCCTTTCCCTCCTACATAAATGGTACTGTGCTATTTACAAAGTACCACAACCATGCCACACATTTTTTTAACCTAAGAGTTATCCAATTAGAATGTGGTGAAATTAAAGCTGCAAGATCTACATTGCTGCATCAGTTACAGGCACAGAAGAAAATAACATAAATCTGACATTTCACAACTTCTGAGGGTTTGATTTTGCAACCTACTTTCTAAAATACCTTTTTCGCACGTCATACCCAAGGGGGTTTTTTAGAGCATGAATACAGTTAACCAATGTGCAGCGGTTCTCCATCAACACAGATCATAGCAAGATTTGACTCCCAACTCCACTATGGTACAGACAACAATGAAAGCAGTCAAGTACCTAGACAAAGATTCCCATGTCCCCTCGGATAGTCAGGATACAGCTGGTTGATGGATGGGACAAAGTACTTACAAGGAAACCTGTACTATTTTAGATTAACTGTTGAAAAAACTGAATTGAGTTCTTGCCAAAGAGAGGGAGAAAGTTACATGACACTGGTATCAGGCTGCTTCAATTCTCTTCAAGAAAAAGCAATACAAAGCTTAAATATATAGGCATGTCTAAAGCCAAGTTCTAAGCACAACTTGCTTACTCTACCCTAAATACAGCTGATTTAACTCTAAATACATTTTGTTTGAGTATTGCATTGAACATCTTCGGTGTTTTGCCTTTTTGTCAAACCATGCTTGTTTTTTACATTTTGTTATACTGTCACTGAAGAAAAAAAAATTACAACAAAATGTAGAGTGAATTAATTTACCTTCAGATTTTTAAGGGTTTGTATCCAATGCGCGACAATTAATGAGCTGCTTCAAATAATTAAACTAAACACATGGAGTAGAGGACCTTTAATGGTCTCTTCCAATCCAAACTATCCTATGATTTGCAACACTTGATTGTAAAAGTTAGTCTGCCTACACGTAAGGTATCTTTTCAATAAAATATACCAGTTTAGATGTCCACTGACTTAAAACAATTCAATAAATAAAAAGAAAGGTAAGAGTTGATGATTATGTTCAGACTACTAATTAATGCAGTTTATTAGATCACCGATATAATTAACACAATGACCAGTTAAGAACAGCTAGAACTCAAAAAAAAAACTTAATACACTTTATATATAAATAAAAACTAAATAGAATATGAACTAAACTCTAGGTCCAAAATTCCAACCAGCGGTCTCATTGAGAATAAATTACACTAAATTTTCAGCGTAGCGTGCCTAAGAATTGATGTCACAAAAATCATCAGATCTTCAGAAATTTAAGTTTGCCACCAAATATAGGGAACATATTAATCATCTTTTAATTTACACTGTAGAAATAATATACTACAGGTGCTTCAGAAAGACTTTGATTTTCAAAAATAAGCGGTCTCTCTTTCCATACATTACCAAGTCTAACAGAGGCACATTTTTATTTAGGCTAAATCATGCCTTGTGGGACACACTTAGGAGGAGGAAAGGAGGACATGCAACTGGCATTTGAGACATATTGCCAGTACAAAGCTGCCAAAAGCACACAGCAGGGAGCATGTTTTGGCTATCCATGAGCAGAATAAGCATGCACTCCTTAACCACTGCCAGCTGGCATTTGTTTCCAAAGAGAATGCTCACTAGGCCGTTTGGAGACTGGACATACTCCTAACCTTAACTATGCTCCCATAAAATCATAATGCTGAGATACCTCATTAACCATGCCTGTCTCTTAGCTGACTGCCAAATGAGAAAGACTGAATGACAAACAAAAGAGATACATTTCTCCCTACACACAAAAAAGTACTTAAAGTATATCCTAACATACCCTAGTGCTTACAGCAAAAGAAAGATTTTTAAGAGTGTTGGAAGAAAATTCTGCCAGAATCTCCAAAAGCAGAAACACTGCCACTCTCTATTGTACATAGATAGAAAAAGTGAAATCCAAAGACACAGAGTACCAAGAAAATATAGCAACGTATAGAAAGAGTGGCAGGCACTGTGATTATAAACTGTACTATCATGTTTAATACAACCTTTAGCACTCCTCACAACAGACGCTCCCTGCTTTATGTGCTGGGGCAGATTTGTGGGTAGAAGATTAATGTCCCCCTCCATCTGTTAATGACTACATAGGTCCCCTGGGCTTTGCACCAAGGGTACTTTGCCCTTAGGATGGAACAAGAAATGGGAATTTGTGTTTGTTACAACACACACTTTCTATTTCCAGCAACACTAGCAATTGCTAGATGTGTATTATTTCAACTTAATCTACCAAAAACATATTTTATCATGGTAGTTCAACTGCGATTCCAAGCAGATTTTCAAAGAGATTAGTTAAAAGAACAAACCAACAAGGGGGCACTTTTCACTTTCAAAGTGCTTTCCTGACACACACAGCCTGCATCAGTATTTGCCCTGTACGTGTTCTATTCATTAACTTTTCACTAGAGTTTCAAAGTGACTCCACTTTTTGGATTTCCCTGTCTCTGCCACTGATAGCCTGCTGCCATGGACCAAGCAACTCGGAAGGAAGAAATGTACCAGAGACTGCCATGCAAAGGAGAGGGTTCCGTGAGTGGATTTTAACTTACCCCTGTTAACTGTACCTTTGCTCCTGAGACCTGGAGGCAAGTCAGAATGAGCTTGACACCAGCATAGTCTTCATGGACCTAAGCCAGTTTGATATCCTGGAAGAATATAGGGAAAGAACAGTTACAAAATGAAGTTCTGAAGGAATGAGGCAAACATAGTCACCACCAGAAAAATTATACTCTGAACAAAATCAGGAATCTTATCAGTAGCTCCAATATCCACAAATGTGACATCAAAGCCAGAGCGTTGCGTCACTAAAGTCTCTGAATGTGGTGTCTCAGGTTTGTTTCATGCTTCCTTTCTTCCTTTTCCCACCCCTATCAACTGAAACACCAACCTCAGTTCCATCTCAAGGAAGAAATAGTTGTCCCTGACAAAATTACCTATGAGCACCAGAGGGAATTCCAGGAGCAGTCAACCATGTTTGCATTAACACCAAGCATTTATAATTAACTCCTCCCACTTCAATCAGCTTAACTTTGGAAAAAGCTGGAACACATTTGCAGCTGAACCATAGACACACGAAAATTCTACCCTCTTTTTAAACAAGTGAAATGCGATTTCAGCACATGACCTCTACCAATCCTTTTGATCCAGCTAGGCACTGTTTCTCTCGAACCATTCCTACCCAATAAGAAAAGCAGTACAAGACCATAGTCAAGAGGGGAAGAGAAAGAAAAATGGAAAAGGACTTGCTCCGTACTGTCCTTCATCTTCAGCAGAGAATTTCCTGGTCTCAAACACCACCAGAGTGAAGAAACTGCAGCCACAAAAGACAATTCTTTCCCTCTATATCAATAGCAGTACAAAACAATAAGTGTTGAACTAACAAAGTGCTCTGCCTGTCTAGGCCTTAGTACTCATAATATTACTCTGAAAACACTTCTCTACTGGCTTCCCAAATAAGGAAATACTCTAAATCAAAGATACATACTTAATGTTGTTAAAATTAATTGTAAAGCACAACCAAAAAACCCAGCCCAATCTGCATATATTTTGCTTCCATTATCACAAACTTGTTAGAATCAACAGAGCTGCTCCCAGATTTCTCATCTGAACCTAGTGATACTTGGCCTTTTTCTTATGCTTCCTCAACAAGTCATGCATTTCACCTTTCATTTGAAAATTAAAGGAATCATCTTTAATCTGTGTACAATAATGGAAAACACATTATGATTTAAATACACAGAACAGGTAAAAGGGATTCAATGCCAATATTTATTGATTAAGTCATTCTCAGGTCCTTTTGGAAGTCAGAGCTGAAAAGCTTGAAAGTCAATGCTAAAAAAAATAAAAAATATACAGTCAACAATATTAAAGACAAAAGCACAAGGAAGGTAAAGGACAGAGCAAAGAGCTGAGGTTTCCCTTCCCTGTAGGAGTACAAGATAGCACATCTCCTGACTGATACTCCTTTGAGCAACAGCTTGTTTCCCTTAATGTGCCTCCTCAATTGCCATCCATGGCCTGCCCAGGTAGGCAGCTCCTGGAGAGAAAAGCCACTGAAGTCTGTGCATCCTATGGAGCACTGACAGCAATCATTCAAGCTTTTACACAAGCCCCTTGTACCTCGGCGGAAAGGCTGCTCTCAATCTGGCCTCCAGAGAAAATACAGCAACCTAGATTGATAACATCTACTCGCACTGCTGCTGATCAGACATAGACTGTCTCTGACAGTCCTTCTGAAAAGCTGAACAGCAGTCTTAAGCCTCTAACTCAAGTACTGGTAAAACACATTTAAAGTCAATCGCAAAGAAACCCCAAACATACATGTTTGGGGGAAGAACAGGGGAATTACTGTTGCTTATTTGTAAAAGAAGGGAGGAATGTATCTTGTCTGCACACATACATGGACAGATGTATGTCTCACACACAGGTAAAAGATATAAAACAAATGTAAAAACAAATAAAACAAAAAAAATGTATACATATGTATATGTAAAACAAATACAACTGGCTCTCCACTACACAATTTTCCACTTTGAATGTATAGGCATCAATATATAAAGTTCATGTTATTTCAGTGAGACACTTTTTGAATGAATAACGCTGGCAGGATTGCAATTAATGTAACACAGATTATTTAATCATCACTAACTCCAGGACAAATTGAAGTCTGAAGGCCAAATCTATGGGGATTTCAGGTGGCATCACTAAGACCTCACACAGATGCCCAAAACAAGTATTACTGGTATTCTGCCCACCTTTGTACCAAGATAGTCCTGAGAAATGACTCAAAAAACAAACAGTCAAACATGATGACACAACTAACAACACTGAGCAACTCCATCAACAGAGAGTGCTCTCATTACATCAGGAACAAAGGACATGTGAACAATCAATCTTAGAGAGCTTCAGTAGCCATTCTGTCAAAAAAAAACCACAAACAAACATTTTTTATAAAATCATAAGTAATTTTAAATTTAATATGTTATATACCTTCCCAGACTTGTGAAGAACTCACCACTCCCCAGCAGTACCCATAGCCAAGTCCAGCAAAGACTATCACTTGACATGTGCCACATTTATTTGTCAGAGCTATTCTCAACACACAGAAGCAAGACTGTGACTAGTCAAGGCAGCAGCAGTACTTTTCCCAACAGTTTAACCTTGTTCCTTTGCACGTGCTCTTTATCCATTTTTATTCTAAATTATCTTGGGCATGACTACTACACAAATGGTTCCTCTGATCCCACAAACAAACAGCTCTTTCATCCTAAGAATGTAATTTAATAGACTATTTAGCATAACTTTTACAATACTTATTTTTCTCTGCAGGACATCTTCTTACAGAATCAGAATAATTTAGGCTGAAAAGGACCTCTAGAGGCCACGTCCTCCAATTCCTAGTTAAAGCAGTGCTGATTTCAAAGTTAAAACAAGTTGTTCAGAGTCTTGTCCTGTCATGTTACTAAATCTCCAAGGTCAAACCTGGCAACCTCCACAAACCTCAGGTCAGAGTTTAACCATTCTGATTGTTAATTCTTTTTCCTTATGCCCAGTCAGAATTGCTCTATTTCTGTATGTGACAACAGCACCTCATCCTTGCTCTGTACACCTCAGAGAAGAGCACTACCCTCTGTTCCAAAACAGCCTATTAGGAATTGGAAGGCAACAATTCACCTTCATCTTCTAATCTCCAGGCTGTGCAAACCCAGATCCCTCAGCATCGCGCTCTATGCCATGCACTCCAGACAACAACTGAAACAAGGCAGCTGATCCAGGTTAAAACTCTTTAAATGATTTATGAAAATGTAACAAAACCTTTCACATACCTCACCTTGATCATACAACATTACTTTACAGATCCCTGGACACAGACAGGGATAACCTTACTTTCTGATCCCAAAGAAAGTTCTGATGACAGCCTCAGAGGAACAGCAAGCATAAAGGATTTGACAAGGTGATGCACTGAGTGGCATCTCAGATCACCTAAACACTCTGGAACAGCACTTCCTTAAGAGTACAAAGAAAAAAAAAAATCAACATTTTAAAAAAAAAAAATATGTGGTTTAGAATGTAGCTATACAGCTTCCTGCAGTTGACCCCAGAAAAATAAGACATGTGATGTGTAATTTCCTTTGACTTTTCTTTGAACTCTAGATAGAAGTTCCTGCTTTAAAGAGTAGGATTTTTTGAATTAATTACTTTTACAAGTTTTGCTAATATTTCCAAATACTACCAAATGCTAAAATATTTGCATGTACCAATTCCATAAGTTAGAACACTCTCTCAAACAACTTCTAATTATTATTTCAAGATAGGGTGCACTGCACTACTTTGATGAAATGAGCAGTACCCACCTCTCCCTTGACCGTACTAATTCCAAAACATTTGCAGAGACTCTAGACATAGGTCAGAGCACATACAAGAAGAAAGATGTGTAAGAAAAAGAAGATCTGTAACCCTCACTGAGCTACTGAGAGCACACTTCCTTGCATGCAGCACAAAGCATGCCCTCACAGGGCGTGAATCAGGTTTCTTTCAGAGACCCAAGGAAGTCAGCTTTTTATACAACTTCATAGGATGTTCCCCATATGCAAGAATGGGTTTAATAAAGATATATTATTTATTTAGTGCTTGTCTTCTATTACTTTGCTACATATTGCTGCCACAGGGAAAAGCTTTTCATATCTGCCTAAATAAGACCTAAAACTTCTGGAATCATGACTGAAAGACTCCAACAATCAGCAGCCCCAGTCCTCAAGATTTAACCATGCAAATTCAAAACCCATCCCCTTAGCAGATGCAGCAGTTCCACCCAAGGGCACAATACGTATTAACACTGAAAAAATTAGGCATGGAACTATTTATACACACAAACACACCTGTATATTCATTTGTGCATACTGTTGACAGCACTGGGCATATTACACACACGCCCCAGTACTACACGTGTAACCTCCAGCAATTTAAGAACAGTAGCAAACACCAGCGTCATATTTCTCTCATATTCATAAGAGAAAAGCCATGGCAAACACACCAGAGCTGTCACATGGTAATGGCACTTCACTAGTGAGCCTGCTGCAACTCTGGAACAGCATGAGCATCGCAGCCCCACAGAGTCCTCTTCCAACTCCCCACACCAACCTAGACACAGAGCACAAGCTGTAGCACTGCATGAGAAGTAAAAGAGAAACTAGCAGTGCCCCTCCAGAGAGAGGCAGCGCTCTCGTACCCAGCACGAACACACGCATCGGCACAGGACTCAACTCGGCTCTGAAGTTTTACTCATGACCTGGAAAGGTTTTGCCATCGCCTGTCTAGCAAAAAGAACAAAACTCACTCTATGTGCAAGGCTTTTTAATGCCTCCACAACTGACGCTTTCACATCTCCAGGTTGGGGGTTCCACCCCCCACCCCTTCATCCTATCCTCGCCATTTAGCTTGCACAGAGACCACCTCCAGAGTGCCATGCTAATTAGCAACAGCTTGCACTCTGCATTAAAACTAAAAATAACCCCCAAAAAAATCTAGTGAAATGAAAAACTGAATGAGCTCATATGCATTTCATCATTTCAGTAACATTGGCATATTTTAATAATACTTAAATAATTTTAATCCTGATCTGAGCAGCAGACTAACTATAATTGCTGAAAAATAAAGTTATAAATTAAATGTGAGATATGGTAGTCTATTGCCCTACAGACTTACTAGAAAGTGCTACAAAAATATATATGGCTGTAACCAAAACTAACAATAATAAGCTCACTGTGTGAGGATAAAACAAAGAGGTGAACAGTAGAGAAATGTTCAGCTGGTGTGGCAAATAAATCCTACAAACTATAACTTTAACAAACTAAACAATAATTTAATAAAATTTAGTTCTTTTCACTTTTGCTATCATGAGTAGCTCCTAAAAATAAGAAAAAACACATTCCTTATAGGTAAACGTCCATTCTAAATTTTCCTTATTTCCTGTACTTCATTTGGTTGTTTTGCAATGGGCTTATTCTGCTTCCTTACATTCAGCATTCGCCTATCTACCTTGAATACAAACTAAACTATGGATTACAGAGAATGAGAAGTTCAATGACTCCTCCAGTCTTAAAGATTTCCCAGTACTATACCAAACAGAACACTTCATATGGCTTTGTGGGAGGGAAATGTGATTTAACTAACATTTCATCAGTGTCTTGGGAGTCAAAGACCATCTCCTATAATATTGAATGTTTAATTAGAACACAACCTACAAATAAAAAAATATTTGACACAATTTTCCCCCAGTATCTTGCCTAAGCTATAACAATAGTTTGCACTGGCAATGCTCACTGCAGTAGACTCCATTATTATAATTAAGATCAGCTAAGCTGTTTTAGAGAATTTCAATAGCTACTGTCTCCTCCTCACAGATAAACAAGAGAGAGTCAATGATATTGAAAGACAACAGATTTAATGCAGATAGCTTACAGAGTTCAATACCACAAAATATTACTGAAACAACAGATTATTAAACCAGGCAAGATATTAAAGTGACTGCTAGCTAAGAAGGGTTAGAAAAACTTCCACCACAACAAAAAGTACTCTGTAATTGCTCATAAGAGCTGGACGACAATGGCTGGACTTTGTATTGTATCCCACTGAGGAGTGGCAGCTTTTTCAATCATTGCTTGTATCACCTACCAGGAGAATCCCACCCTGGTGTGCAAAGTAATGGAAAACTAATCTTTGTCTTGAAAATACCTGCACTTCTTGTGTAAAACACCAATATTAGCACAGATCTGGTTGAACCTGCTAGCAACTCTAATTTTACGTGTGTAAATCCACAGAAGTCAACAGGAACTTACTTTGTAACTAACTTTGTACTACCTACCCACCATATCCATACCAAGAGAAGTGTGAAAATGGATGATCCCTTTCAGGCACACCTGGCTCAAACTCCTACTGTATACACCTACAGACACTCATAGTTAGGAATTTGCTGCAATAATTCATTTATTTCTACAGAAATGCGGATATGTGAGAACACTGAGCTTTCTACACCTCACCCACACTAGAGACCCACTACCCCCAAAACAAGCTCTATCAATACATCCCTTTTACTATTGACATAGACAAAATTACCTCAGCAGAAAATGAAAAAGCAGTCCTTGGTGGTGCTGCTCTTTAAGTAGAGAAAACCCAATTTTCATGCTTAACAGAGACACTTTACCGTAATGGCACTAAGGTGAATTAGCCAGAAAAGGCAAGTGAACTTCAAGACCACTGCAAGAAGGTGCAGAAAAGATGCAAAGTACCCCAAAGTGCAACCATCTTAGATGGAGCCACTTTGCTTTCTTCACAAGCACACTTAGTCACAACATAATGACAACCCAGGCTGAGACACTCTCATTTACTAACACTGTTACTTTACTATACAAGGACAAATCCTGCAACCCTTCATCTAGCAAAGTATATTTTGCTGGAAGCTGACCCACATAAAAAGCTGAGGATCAACCTTCTCTGATCATTAAAACAGACACAGACAGATGCTGACACAACAAGCTCTTACCCAGAGCTTGGTTAATAAAGGAACGAATTAATTAATTTTTCAAATCCAAACCACCCTTCTTGGTTAAAAAACAAAGCACACACTAACTCTTGAAGCTCTTATTTTAAAAGTAATGGTTTTTTATGCAGTTTTGCTTCCAACTCATCCCAAATGACATAACCAGAACTACAAACAAGTGATGTCCACATAGCAACTTCTACCACAATGACACAACTGATCTAAATTTACACTGACATTACTTTACCTTAAATTAACCTCTCCCACATGCACAGGCTTTTGCACTAGGTATCCAATTCCTTCAGTTAGACTCAGCATCATATATAATTAACCTATGCTTGCTAAACTTCCTCATGAGAACTCTTCCAAGAGAAAAAATGAAGAGTAGTCTCAGTGAATTTCCTTTCCTTGGACTGTTGTGGTACTGTCCTGGTGGGCACCTTTCAGATCTAGCACTGTCCCTTGGACTATAATATTTTGTGTTGCTCCATTAACTAATTCGTTCTCAGAATCCATGCTATTGTTCCCCTCTCTCTTCAAAGCAAAAAGTTAGACTGCGTTTATTGCCAGTTATTTAGCCCTTCATATTTTGTTACACGCAGCTTGCTTAAATGCCATTAAAAGCACATCTCGGCCAAAGGCAAAATATCAACACTATCCAAACCAGCAAAATTCTGCCACAGAATCGAACCTGTCACACTACACACAAACAACAGTGCGCCACTAGAAAACACCAGAAATGCATAAAGAGCATCCCTATTACCTTCTTGCATCAACGCCTGTGACACGCACACACCCGGCCGAGTCTTCCCGTATTTGCTAACCATGGATCACTCCTTGGCAGGCATGAGAAGGGATCCAGCAGACCCCCATCACCGCCAGCCTCACTCACCCAGAAGTAATCCCTGCTCCAGCCGCACTGCCACCGCGTCCCAACACTATCCTCCGGCGAGGAGAGGAGCCGCAAAACTGAACTTTCAGTCCCAGAAGGCGCAGCAGAGCCGCCCTGCAAGCCTGCCCGGCCGCTGCCCGAGTTGCCGGGGCACAGAACTAGCGGGAGGCGAGGCGCGCAGCCGGCTGAAGGACGGGCACCGCGGCTCTCCCTGCGCAGGAATCTCACTCACACGGCGCACATCGCTGGGGCTCTGCTCTCGCACACCGAGCCGCTCTGCACAGCCAACGCTGCTCGCCTTGTTCTAACCACATCTGCAAACATCAAGTTTTCTGGGGCTTGGGTTGTTCTGGGTTTGTTGGGGTTTTTTTTGTTTTGTTGTTTTTTGGGGTTTTTTTAATTACGCCAAAACAGCCGTTCATTCGGGCCAACACCGCCCAGCAGGAGAGCGGCCGCAGCGGTGGAGGGGGTGCCGGGCTGACAGGGTCCCGAGCACAGCCCGGCTCTCCATGCTGCCAAACCAGCCCCCGACCCGCCTCGGGCGCGCTTTTGTCTGCTCAGGAGAAGGCACGGAGAGCCCGGGCGCTGCCGCCACATCACCGCGCTCACGGGCTGCAGCCCAAAATAGCGCCCGCGCCCCGCCGGGCAGCGGGAGGACGCGCCCGGTGCCCCGCGCTGACCCGCTCCGAGTTGGTGCGGGGGCAGCGCGGCCCCGCGCGGGGGGCACGGACACGCCAGCACCAGCCGGGACCACCCGGGCGCAGCCGGCAGCGCGCCCCGCTCCCCTCCCCGTCTTTCCCCACGGCGGACGCGGCGCGGCAGGCAAGGGACCGACCTTCCCCGTTCAGCCGCGCCGAGCCGCCGGCAGCCCCGCTTTACCTCAGCAGCCTCCCGCTCCCGCCGCCGCCCCGCCAGTGCCGCCGACAGCGGCGGCGGCAGCCCCGGACCCCCCCCCCCCCCCCCCCCGCCCCGCCCCGCCCCGCCCCCTGGCGGGGCCGCGGGGGCTCGCGCGCCCCCTTGCCGCGCGCGGGGCCCGGGGGGCGCGGGGCGCTTCCCGCCCGCGCGGGCCGGGAGGCGGGAGCGGGGATCCATCCCTGCGGCGGGCTTCCCGCTCGGGAGCTCCGCGGGGCATCTGCGGCCCGGGCCCGGGCCGGGGCAGGTGCGGGACGGGACAGGGCACCGAGGCGCCCCGGGGCTCGCCCCCCTGGTCTCCGGACGTTGTCAGACGCTTCCCAGAGGGAGCGCGGTCCCGACCGGCCCGAGCAGTCGTACGCCCGTCCCTCTTTTCCGCCCAGCGCCCGGGAAGGGGGCGCGGGACGCGCTTACACCCTCCCGCCGACCTCTCACCCCGCGAGTGCTCTGCCCGCAGCTCCTGGATACAGTTTTTCTTCCATCGGACTCTCAGCGCGGCGCCCGCTTGTCGCACTTCCAGTGGCGATGTGTCGCCTCTTGCCTTGGCGGCTTCAGTGTCTCTCCATGCCTTCTGCAGGTGTGTGGTCCGATGGGGAGCTGAGCACGCAGTGAGAAATGTTAAGAATTCCTGCTAGGGAAGAAATCCCAAAAGAGGGGGAACACCTGATGATGTTCAGATGGGCAACAGTCTCCAAGCCTTCCATCCCAGCAGCACAGGAACTGACTGGGCCTTCAGCATCCTCTCAGCTGCTGTTCATCTCGTTAGAGACTGCAAAGTCTTCAAGAGTTAAAACAGGCAAAAACACCCTCTATTCAGATTTTTGACAGCTGTAATGAGCACAAGGAAGAATTATGTAAACATTATTAAGTGTTAATAAACACATGTCAGCGTTAGGCACTCTTGTGTAGAAATGTTGGTAAAAGCCACAGTGAAAGCTTTATTTATAATGTCTTTTTAACTTTATGTAGCTGGTGTAATAGGCCCTGTGCATTGCTGTTGCCTCGACGGAAAATCATTACCCAGTAATGGATGAGCCAGTTCGGAAGGAGTGCCACTGGGATACTGCACACTTTCATTCAAAGATGCTATGTATTAGAGGAAGTAGCAGGAGACCTGCCAACTTTCCCAATTTAATTATTAAACTGTCAGTTCCTGACTTCTTGTTTCAACTTCCTGAGGCAACATCTGGCGGTAATAACAAAAATAAATAAATAAAATAAAATTTGATCGTTCACTCAGCAGCATTCTCTTTGCAATGTGCTTTTTGCAGCAACTTTTATGAAAAGCTCAATATGGGGGATCCAGACCCTGCATCTCTCTGAACTACCTGAAAGCAAAGACAAGAACAGGTTCAGCTGCGATCCTCAAGGCAAAGATGTGCAGAAGGCTATATCATATACTTGAGCCTTTTTTCAATGAGTCTGGTGATGTTCGTTTTAATCTTCCTAATCCTTCTTTTATTCATAAGAACATCAGCGGGTTTTTTTTCACTGCATGAATCTGCATGATATGACTTCGGGAGATAAAAAAAACCACCTTTTGCTAGCCAAGAATTTTTGCATTTTCATCAAACATTGCTTCAAAAGGGTAAAGTTGGTTTCAGGAAAAGCAAAAAAAAAAAAAAAAACAAACCATAAAGGATATCAGATTTAAATGCTACCAAATGTGAGCAAAACACTGAAAATAAGTTTTAAAATATCAGACTGTGTCTTCGCATGTTCTCTGCATCTGTTTCATATGATGTGACAGCTTCAGCTCGTGATTCGTTATTGCAGTGGCTTTTGGAACCGAATGCCTCTCTTTTCATATCCTCACTCAAACACACGCACACGCTTACAAAAATATGTATCTATATATGTACACATGCACATGGAGAGACAAATACAGAGTGACTCAGCTCTGCATTCTACTTGCTTAATCAGTTTCAAAGCTTCAGTACTGTTCCTTTGCCTTATTTAAAATGCCCAAGTCCACCTTTCCCTCATTGCTTATTTCAGTGCTGGGGTACAGAGCCTTTGACAAAGCTGGGCCATCTATGGTGCCTTCTGCGGGTCACCCTCTCCTAAAAAGCCTTTCTGCAGGTCAGGAGGTCAGCCCTTCCGTTAATCACATGGCAGCTTGGGATTCAGCATTCACCCTGGACACTTGTCCTAGGGAATCCTCAGAGACCTTTTTCCTGGTGGTCACTTGGAGCTAAGGAAGGAAACCGAGTTCTGGAGGCAGTGGCTGTGCATGCCCGAATCACAGAGAGATAGTATCAGGTATGCTGTGGGGTGACCACCATTGCCCACGCACTGCACAGTGATTTGCTCTGCCCTGTGCTGTGGACAGATAGGAGTTGTAGCAACTCTGCTGGTAAGTACCAGTCAGGCAACTATGGCATCAGTGCCTAATTCAGTACCTCCAAGTATAACTCTTCCCTAGAGCTCCCAGAGAAAGCATTCCCTTCTATCAAGCCAGGTAAACAGATCAGAAGAGTTTGAAGTCAGTGTTGCTGTCTTTTGGTTTTCTGTCAGATATCTAACATTAGTTTGGTTTTTTTCCTCAGAAGTTTCCTTCTTCTCATCGCTTGGAGGAACTTCTGGAACATTTTATTGATTTCTTAGTTGCTCTCCTCTGGAACTCCTCATAATTCTTCGCTTCCTAAGGCTTCCTCGGGTACTTTTTCTTTTGTATCCCACAGTTCAAGCAGCAGAAAAGCTAACTATCCTGTTAAGTAGGGCAGCCTTTCTTAAATCGAGGAAAGAACTATGGATAATCCTTTCATACCTGTCTCCCATCTTCAAGTAAAATGACTATGCCTCTTAAGTTGTCATAGGATGGAATTGAATGCTTTATATAAATTCTATTCAAGATTCTCCTGTTTTCCCTACAGTTCATGACAGATCAGTCAGACTCTTCCTTTAGACTGTAAAGAAGAAAGAAAATAGAGAGAGGGGAGAGTGTTCAAAGTGGATTTTCTGGTCAAATTATATCTAACATTTTTTCTTCTATTTGCCAATTCCCAGACCTATGGCTCAGAATTATTTTTAGAAAAGCCATCTGGGGTTAAAAAAAAAAAAAATCCTTAAAACAAAACGTTTCAAGATGCTCTGGACCAAAGCAATGTTCCCAAGACAGCAAAGACTATCCTGTGACTAGATGCACCTTTGGAAATTTACATAGGAAGTAGAATTTGTACTATAGGAAGGAAAAATTGTGCTTCTGTACGTTAAGGAGTCTATCATCAATTTTCCTACTTTTTTCTCAGGAGATCCCATGACAACTTCTGTACCGAATATTAATTCAGAACTAAAGAGGAAACTACACAAAAAAATGAGCAAATCCTTCATGAATAGAAGGTCAAAGAGCAGTTTAACACAGAGAATTTCACAATCTGTTGGAGAAGGTCAATAGCATGATGGATAAGACTACAGCAGATGTATTTGTATATTTACAAATGTGAAAGCAGAAATTAGGGTCTTATTAAAAGTAGCAGCTGTTAATTGCCAGCCTAACATATAGACACATGCTTGGAGAAACTGTTAATTAACTGAGTGAAAAACTGGAGAACTTTCAGCCCTGAATTACTTGCCATGGCCTTAAGAAGCTTGGTGAGAGACTCTGATTCCCAGGTGGATCTCAATTTGCTGCCTATATGGAGGGAATGATGTGTATCTGGAACAGAATTGCCTATGCTTAAGGATGTGCTGATCCACTAGGGTCAGCATCAGCAACTATTAAAACAAGATGACATAAAGAGCCTCCCAGATATCTGTTTTCATATAGTCTGGAGACATCAGCTCATATAAAACTGCAAAATACTTGAGACTCAGAATCTAAAATTGCTTTCCTAAATGAAAAGCTTCCTTTACTGAAAGGAAATAAAAATACCCTGCAGGATTTGAAACGTCAGCCAGCAGACTAGAAATCCAGAATCCCACTAAGCTTGGGGCACACTTACATGAACATTTGTTGCAACAGCCAGCACTTACCTAAGGACATGATAAAATTCCCAAGGTGTTAATAATAATAGCAGCTCACTCCCTAGCAATATTCATAGGTTGTTGGTTGGTTGTTTTGGTTTTTTTTCCTGCAAGATACTGGCAGGAAGGAACATGGAGTCTGTGCACAGAATTTAGAGCATTAATTTTGTGTCTGCCATGCTTACTAGGTAACAGAGAGGATGTTTTACCTTTAGAGATGAAAAATATAGCTGCGGTGCACTCAGACCATCATGCAATAATAACTGATAGTGGCAGCTGAGATTATAGGAGCATCTGCAGCTAGAAATACTCAGCTGGGACTCCTTTAGGCTTCTGTGTATCATCTGGTCTTCTATTATCTCCTTGGGAATTAAACTAAGCAACACATGGGTGCCATGATTTCTGAATGCTTGATAAAGGAAGTAAAAAATAAAGCTAATGAAAAATCCAACCAGTATAACCGTTACTGCAAAACCTCCTTTACTGAGCTGTGTAATGACTTAACAAGGGCATGCATAAAAGACAAAGAACAAAGGCGTTAGAACAGCTAACCCATTTGTTACCTGAGAGTTCTCTTCAATGGTAATGAGAAGATTGGGAGAGATAATTTGGTGCATTGTAGTTAAAGAACAGCTCTTCGAGGTTGTCCCCAGGATGGACTGTCAGGGAGTGTCAGGATGCAGGTATACTGATAAGACAATATGAAGAACATAGGAAGAGCATTTGGTAGGAGTAAAAAAAAGGTTGTAAAGGTTTCTAAGTAATTAGGGCGTAAAGTTGCAGAAAGCAATGTCAATTTGTAAGAAACCATGTCATGTCACCTTGGCATATAATTGGTGACCATGAGGTGGAATCCTGATTACAGGGAAAAAGTATAGAGCAGAAGAATTGTTACAAATACAGAGGTAAATAAAGAGATCTGGCTAAAGTGGACTTAGCTAATAAGGAGAAACTCTACTTGGATGAAGAAAGAACAAAAATATAAGTTACAGAAAGACAGAGGTCTAACTCAAGTTGTGTTTGAGTTTGTTTCTGAATTTGTCCTATACACTTAATGATAATGTGTAATCCCTCCAAGATTTCTGCTAGGTCTTCTCTTGAGGGAAATTATGCATCTAGTAGCAGATCAATGTTATTTGAGGGTCTGAAATTAACAGTGAGCCCAAGTATTTGACTGTAGAAGTGAAGTATTTCAGTCCTGCAAAGGTCCTTACGGCTCATCAGGGTCAATACAGAATTCACGGAGCACAAGGATTACTCTGCCTGCTATTTTACAAAGCACCATCAGAAAGATGTTACCAGAAATAATGAGTAGAAATTAGTCTTGCTGCTAGTATGTTACAGCAAAGTGAGCTTCATGAGAGGATTTGGAAGCCAGCCACCAAGGGATGAAGGAGTGGGGACAGTTCATGTATGCTGGTGAAACATCACATCGCAGTTTGGTCCTGCAGGCTGCGTGTTCTGGTAGAGGAATCCGAATGGCTGCTATAAGTCAAAGCTTTAGACATCTTCAGACAAGTATGAGCTAGTGTCTGTCCTGCAAGTAATGGAGGGGATGTACTCTGTAAATCACATCAGTGATCCAAGCTTAGAGTTCTGATCAGAGAAGAACAACAAATCTGTGTTACAAAGGCCCCTGTGTCATCTTTTTAAGTAATACCACTCAGCCCTCAACAATCCAATACTGCTCTGATAAAATTATTTTTGGATTCATGCTTCCTGAGATACCTTCCTATTTATCAAAAACTAGCAAAGACTTCTGCAACTGCACAGGTGCTAGATGCAAAAGACTTTTATGCCAGGGACCTAGGGTAGTATTTCAAAAACCAGACCAATATTCGAGTCAAGCACAAGCATGCCAAACACAAGATTAAAAAAAAATGGGAAGGACAATAATAACAGTTATAATGCTGCAACCATGTAGAGGAAGACTGAATCTAGAGGAGAACTTAAAAAATTTGAAGTTTTCTGCATAACACACGCCCATATACTGAGCTTGGCCCATAAGTTACATACTCTCCATTGCTGTATAATTGTAGTCCAACTCCACTGAGAATAACTGCAACTTTCATAATCTTGGTAGAAGGTGGGCTTCCTGGTTTTCTAGGAGTTTTTCCAGTATTTAAAATTGTGTTGCTGATTAAAATTATTGTAAAATTCCAGAGATTAAAAGCTGTAATAATCACTGCAAGCAGTCACCAGGAGATATGCGTGTCAATCAAGATGTAATTTTTAAGTGTATATATACATATACATATATATGTTATAATAATAAAAGTAATAATAATTCCTTCCAGCACATGTAGAAGTTCTTGTTTGCAGTGTCCTCTAGGGCAGATATTCAGTCCTACAATTACTTCTGAGATGACATTACTATAGTTTAACTCCTAAGTAAATAGTGTGGAGTACAGTATGGAAGAATAGTTTTAGGCAACTTATTCTAACAGTTGCTTCTTACAGTCTTTTACAAACTGGTTGCTGCATGGATTGCACCGACCTTCCCCAGGACCTTACTTACCAGCAGGAAATTTCTCATGTAGTAGGGAATCAAGAGTGGCAATTGAACCGATATTCTATTGTTCTCCAGTGTTATTTTTGTTGCAAGTGGGTAGCATGGTTGAAGGAAAGCTTAACAGGTACTCGACTGGTAAAGATACCACAGGTCCACTGCTGCTGTAAATTGTTGGCTCATTACAGGATCTGCTCCAGGTTTGTAAGCAGTCCTGCAGGCAGTGCTGAGCCACGGGGCACTATTCATGGACTGAAACCTAGGAGTCTGATCTCCTTCTGGAGAGGTGTCTGAGGACTAGGAGAGATACCCTAGGGCATCTCATACTGTCACTCAACACCTACATCACAGCAAGCCTTTAGAGTCTCCAACTTGGAGTCAATTTTTACACAAAATATCTGGATGCATTCTGGCCTTTTTTTTCAGAGGGTCACATTGAATGTTAAGTATTTCATTCTTTACTGCTTATCTGGAAATAATTATCTCCAAAACAATACAAACAAGTTAGCAAACAAACAAGAATACCACTAGGGTGTTTGTAATTGAGACCTAAGGCATAATTGTTTATCTGTGGATGATAAAACACAGCTATTTATCTATGTTAACCTTTGACTACTTTCTTAGTCACATGGAACAGCTTATTAAACAAGAAAGGGTGATGTATAGAGGTAACAGCTACTCTGAGGAGGTTTGCAAAATCATGCTGTCACTGTTTGGTTCAGCACAATGAGGTCAGAGCCTTCTAATTAAATTCAGTGAGTTCAGCCTTCAGTCTGCACTCTCAGTTGTCATAAACACGGTTGATATTTGTTATTATTTATGCTGTAGTACTTTTCCCAGGGTGTTTGGGTTTTGTGCATATACAGGAAGAAACAGACTTATTGCTATGGGGATAATATGTGCCTTCCTAACTCCGGAAAATATCCCTCTGACCACTAGACTTTGTAAGTGTTACTGAGTTTCATCCATTACCCATATCTGACTGTAATTTGCTGCGGAGTGTTCTGCTATAGCTTTCTATAAAGACTAATATGAAAATTGCATTGAATCATATTCAGAAATGGAAATAAAGGGGTAAGGAATGGGCACCACCAGCTCCACAGGCTCAGCTGGAAGAACACCCCACCTCTCCTGGCTGGCAGGGCCAGTGCAGTGAGAGCTCCCTCTTCCGTTGGAGATAATTTTCATCACGGGGCATGCTGTCATTTTAACACCAACATCTGGTTACCTGCTAGATTTTGTCATTGCTCTACTTAACTAACATTAGCATTATAAATTAACATTGTTCTGTTCTGTTCTTTTACTGCTTGCTATTGTTTTCCTCTGTGTCATTTCTTGGGCTTTCCGTTGACTAACAAAAAAATCAGTATCTCTTCTACAGAAAAAAATCTGAGTAAGATGAGTGCAATAATACAATCACCAGGGCACATTTTTTAAGTTTAAAAAAACCAAACAACAAGAAACCGAAGCAAAACAGGAATGTACAACATACTCAGAACAGTCTCCCCTATGGCCAGTTGTAAGAAGGCATCTTTGGCATTTATGTTCTTGTTGAAAGTTAGCTTAAAATGTCATCATTTTTTGTAAAAATGGAATATACTTCTTGGAACAATTAATAATACACAAGATTATTTTTTAGTTAAGGAACTTGTTTACTTCTTTTATCTAAATATGCTTACAAGGTGAGTGTGAAACTTTATATCTGCCATGGTCCAAGCCCAAGAATGAATCTTTAACACTTGGCTTTCAAATACTATAAAAAGTAATTTCATTAATAACTATTTATGTTGGACATCGTGATATTTTCTCCCAATAATCTGCCTCCTTCTGTGGTGTTATGTCCTTCTCCTTTTCCCCCAAATGACTGGTTCATCATCTTAAGTCTTTAGGGAAAGAAGAGTCATTTGCTAAATGCATTCACAGCCCACAGCACAGAAGGGTCCTCACCTGACTGGTCTTTGGCCTTAGAATATTTTACAGGAATTTGTTGCCTATTATTCTTGTTTATAATAAATTATGTAAAATTTCCATTGTTCTCATGTTGTATTGAAGGTTAATTTTTGTATTCCAGTTAAAAATGTCTTGGTTGCTCTCAGAGTGCCGGATTTATGTTCCATCAGATTCTGCAATATGATTGTGACACAGATTACACGGTATGATGGTTGTGTTACAGTAAGACGTGAGGAAAATAGTGCAACACTTTAAAGTCCTACAGTTACAGCACAAATGACACACCATGATTTTGCTTTTCTTTAGACTCTGCCGGGGAGCAAATATCTGAAACAAAAATCCTGGGTTTGTCTACAGGCAGTCACAGTACTACCATCAGTGCATGCTCCTGTGTGTTTGCCTTCCTTCAACTCTGACCAAGGATGAGTGAGCACCCTTTTGAATACAAAGGCACTTCAATTTTCATGCTTATTCAGTCCTGGGCCTCTGCTGAGACTATGATAGTAAAAATGCCACATATAAAAATGGTTTTAGGATACATGTTTTTTCTCAAAAAGTCCAGCTGCCATACTAACTGATGTGTCTGATGGTAGAGCATATTTGTGTGTGAGACTGAGAGAATGTTTGTATTTTCAGGAAGAGTCAAACAAAATAATGGGGGCAGACACATTATTTGAATATTTTTCCTTTTACATTTGAAAATTCTGGACTGTGTGACCAGCAATTTCTCTGCCTTGCCACCACGTGTTTTAAGTCTAAGCAGCCACAAAATTCTCTGACCACTCAGATGACCAAATTCCTTCCTGAGAGTAGAGTTCAAGTCAACTCCACTGTCTTGCATTTTTACATCTACAAATTAATGAAAAATGCAGTATTTTTCTTATAATAGTATTGCCTTCTCCATTTGGTTTTACTCTACACCAGTAAAAAGTCTTTGGAATGTCTTACAAGTGATGTGCTGAGAAAAACAATGGTAGGATTTCAGAAGTTTATATGCTAAATTTCCAGACAGGGAGCAGGCAATATAATAGTCAGGAGTCTTCCAGGAAACAGATCTTGACCACACTGGGTATTTAAGGTTTCATTGCATCTAAAAGAAACAAAGAACTAAAAAGAACTCCTCCTCCTTTTCAAGTTTCACATTTCAATTTACGACTACAAAAGTCAAATTTAGTTCAGCTTTCTCCACATATAAAACTGGCATGGCTGCATTATCCTTTTTGCCAGTTCTCCTTCCACATTAATTTTTTAATCCAGTGGCTATCTTCAGTTAAATCTGTGAAAAGTCTCAAAGATGTAAGTTTTTACAAGTTCTGAGAATTTCATGACTCCGCTGTTGCTGCTGCTGAGGGATTTGGTGTTAGGTAGCACACGGACCCATGACCTGACTAACCACTTAGCAGCTGCCAGCCAGTCCTTGCAGACTTTTCTTCACCTGGAGGGAAAAATAAAGTATAGAAGAGCGACACAGGAGGGAGCTGATGGTCTGGTGGATACATAAGGGAGGTTTTGCAGGAGGTGAGTTAATGATCTGAAAAGAATAAAGGCAGTAAGATAAGGGAGAGGCAACTACAGATACAACAGCAGAGGAATTTATGAAAGAGGAAAGCCAGCTAGCAGAGGAGATTTTGGAGAAGAAGTAGGACACTAGTTTATAGGAAGCAAGGCTGTCAGTACTGTTGTTACAACCTGCTTACTGTAAATGTAATTGCTTGTAGACAATAGAAGGCAATAATTGTAAATTACAAAATGTAGTGCATAAACTGTAATTTATATATAATATGAGACTATCCTCCCTCTTAACAGGCTTGAAGTTTAATGTTTTACTAGATTATCATGCCAATAACGAAGTTTCGTTATTTAAAAGAGGTACATTATGGAAAGAACAATCATAGCAGCAGTATTCAAGTACTTATCCACTCTGCAGTTTTCCCATGTTTCCAAGCTGTTAGTTGTTTTAAAAGGAACTATAATTACATTAAATACTTCCCTGTGTTCAAAAACTGAAATTGCTTTGCTTTCCACAAGATTATTAACTTGCAGTAAATATGGGTGAGGTGTTCAGTGTAAACACAATTGCAAAAGGGTACAGCCTAGTCAACACTATCTCATTAAAATGATGACTGCACAGCACAAAACACTGAAAGATATTTCTCTGTTATATAAACTATTGAAGAATATTAATTTACCCATAGCTATACAACAATGGTTCAAATTTAGTAGGAGTACCTTGATTTTCCTTTCTGTAGCTCAAGATAAATACTTTGTCTCCTCAAAACGAACTAATTTTACCAATAGGACTAAATCCCTTTACCAGTAATATGCTGGCAGCTCTAAGGAACAGTACACTACATTGAGGTCTAAGAGACCCTGTGTATATACAGGGTATATACTGTGACAACACAGAAGGATGTCTCAAATCCTTCTTGCTTGTTGTTTTTCTTTACTTAAGCAACATCATGTTTAGGCTAGATATTAGAAAAGGATTGTTGATCCAGTGGGTGATTGGGCAGTGGAGCAGGCTCCACAGGGAAGGGGGTCACAACACCAAGCCTGACAGAATTCAAGAAATGTTTGGACAATGTTCTTGGGCATGTGGGATGACTCTTGGGGGTGTCCTGTGCAGGGTCAGGAGTTGTATTTTGATGATCCTTGTGGATCCCTTCTAACTCAAGATATTCTGTGATTCTGTGATATTTGCTAAAGGAGCCCAGAAGAAGAATGTATCCTTAAATGTAGGAGAGCTACGATCAAGTGCAACTAAATTTAACGTCCACAGGAAATCCAAGATGCACAGGTCTGAAATAAAATGAAGAACTTCCACTCCAATGTAATTTCCAGGGCAATATGGTCCAGCCAATGCTGGTCATTTACCAGAATGTTAGGAAGGAAAGTTAGATGGGTAGGTGAGCACCTGATATCTGGAGTCCAGATACGTGACAGTTTTCCCCATCAAGAGGTATCCAAGAAGTTACAACAAAGCAGTTAATTTTTTTTTTTTTTATTAAGGGATATTCTTGCTGAATGCCAGCCTGCAGATTCCCTCTGGAAACCAGCAGCTGTAAGAAAATAAAAGTATTCATAAAAATACTTAAGGCAAGAACAGAAAGTTGGGCAGTTGATAGGCAGTTAATCTCAACAACAGACAGAAACAGAAATAAATCTCAGGGAGGAATGGAAAATACTTTTCCTCCCTGAACAATGGTGCTAGCAATAGAAAAGTTATGTGAACAAATAATATATGTGAGACACTGGTAAAACCAAAGATGTTTGGGAGAAAGAAACATTTCCTTTAAACCTTGTGCTCATTTTTTCTTATGTTTTTTTAATACGAGAACAATAAAAATTACATTGCCCAGAAAATGCAGGCAACATTTTCCTAGAATACAGTAGTGTAGAATTTGTGTTCATATCTGTATAACTGATTACAAAGCTTTCTTTTCTCTGTCTTAAGGAAAGGCTGTTTTGAGTTAAGGAGCTTCCTGTAAAAAAAAGTTTACTTCATGTTTAGAGAGAAAATACATTTTGTACAGGGACATCTTATATTATGTATGTACCATTCTGGTTCTCAGAATAAAGTCTTGCACTGGACCTCATGCAAAAGAATAAATTCAGAGCATTTTCTAGTCACCACAATAAGGATGTATTTAAAATGTAGGTACAAATTAATGAACTTTGATGCATGTGTGTGGAGCCAAAGTGAGGTAGGCTTACAGCAATATTTAGCTAAGCTCACTTTAAATGCCCCTTTTTATCAGTGACCTTTCCTTTAGAATTTCTGTGATAATACTTGGGGATATCACATTAAGTTTCTTGGTATAAAATTGAGCACCGAACAGACTTTTAGAAAGATTATGGTGCTAGAGGGATATTTAATGGTGAAATCACTTACTGTAGTGTTCATTTCTGAGAGCAAAGGTCTGAAGTGAAATGAATTTGGTGATCTTTGATTAGTCCTCGTTGGGCAGAGGTCCATGTCTGAAGTCAGCTATGTGTATAATTAGGTATAATTTTTACATCTGTTCAATAGAGGTTAATTGAACTATCATAATAATTGAATTCCAGTACTTCTGATTTTTTCTGTTCCAAGTGTTCCTGTGAGATCAAAGCCAAGTATTTATCATCCAGCACATTTGTAGGAAATTCCTGTTACATTCAGTATTTGGTTTGTGGGTTAATGCAGGGCATTGGCATTTTTCAAACGTCTAAGCACAAATACAGATTCAAGCTTCCAAAATAAACAAGCAAAATAAAGGAAAAAAAAAAAAAAGGCATGCTACACATACATTGACTCTATACTGAAAAGTCCTCATAAATTAAAAGAACAGTCAAAAGCAGATAGGTTAGCAACTGACAAAGATGGAAAGATCTCATAATCCTAACTGTGTATTTGCAAGAATCTCACTCTTCTTGTGTTGGTTATTTTAGATTCAGTTTGTATTACACATATTCATTAAGTAAACACTTTGCATTAACATTGAGCCTGAAATAATGCAGCTTTATTTTTTTCCTTTAGCCACAGGTGTACAAACACATGACAAAAGAATATGCATGAAAGCTGTGTGTATTTACTTTTTTGTGTATGCGAGCAGTTACACACATTTTACAAGGTTACTGTTCATTCATTCAGAAAACTAACAGGGGTTTGTTTTTCTTACTGCTTTCATATGAGAAAAAAAAAACAGGCACCATGATGAACAGCATCCAGTTGTACATTAATGTGGGATCCAACATTATTGGATTATTTTTGGCTCACTACACTTGTCAGACCTACTCTTTAATTTTTTAAGGAAACATTTTCTTTTCATTTACCGACTCTAACATTTATGAAGAATACAGACTTTTGATACTGAAGTTCTCTGTTCATTCAAATAGGCAAGATACTGAATAAGCTTTCTTTCACAGAACAGGAAGGAAAGGTATTGTCCATGCCCATTTACCTATAGGCTTCTCAATGAGGACTGTCCACAGAGGTGTCAGAGGTGATCAAGGAGCTCAATTTCACCAGAACTACTTCAGAAATTTAGACAGCTTATGAAAAAAACCCATAAAAAAATAAAAAATATTCAATCTGAAAGCAAATATTTTACAAATTGGAAGTACTGCCATAATGTCTCAAGGGCTTTATGAGCATTAAGGTTGAATGACCCTGATCTGTCAGCTCACTGGTCCACTTCTCTCATGGTACACAGGTTTGATATTAGCAGTGTCTCACTTTGACGTAGCATGGGAGTTATGGGATTTACTGTCTCTCTGGGGAGTCCAACTATAGTGGAAAATAAAGGTGAGGTACAAATATATCACAATTACTAAATTAAGATTCTATTTTTTTATTTCATTAATCCCCTCAAATTATTGAAATTTTTCCTGGTAAATTATTTCTTTTTAAACTAAAAGTATAGGTTTCTGAAGGAGGTTTGGCTATCAATCCATTTTACTTTTAACTACCAAATGATTTTCTGAAGAAAATTTCATTAAGGACTGGTGTTACCACCCAAATTAATCCGAGTCTGCAAGTGGTTGTCTCATAACTTTTAGGCTCAGTCAGGCTGGTGGACTGATTGCAGTGGTGTCTCTTTGAACAACTGGAGTCAAGAACAATGCAGAGTTTCAACAGTGCAGAGAATGCAGGACTGATCCCTACGAACACACTTCACCTCTTTTGCAACTAAATCCCATAAACCAACTTTAGTGGTGCAATGAAGTTCATTGTCTGCTAAGTCACTGTGAATCATAAAGTTCCCATTTGTGTGGTATAAATCAACATAACTATTCAACAATTAAATCTACAATGAATATATTTTTTAAATTGCCAAGCATTATGTTTCATTTTACAAGCTTGCACATGCATTCTTTACAGCCTACTGTCGTGTAATGCTTTATAAATGATACTTGATAAACAACAGCTGTATAATCTTAGAAATATTCATCAAGAGGCACATATATCCATGGTAAATCACTTTTGACTTGTACAATGCTGGTGGCTGGCAAATATTCTCCTAACTACTTGCATGTGGAACATAATAAGACATGGCACTATGCTTCTGTGAGACAAAAATACATTCAGAAAACATACTAGGGTATCAATTGCAAGCAAGAATGAAAAACCTTTGTCAAGTGCACAGTTGCAAAGTGTAAATCTCATAGTAGATGCTATATTTATGCAACACCACGAAGCAGGTTTTGCATAATAACACAAACTAATGTTTATTTTTAAATTGGATTTCATTGCACTAATTTTCACAGTTTATTGGCACTGGAAAATAAAGCTTAGGGAGGATGTGGTATCAAGGATTGGCTTTGCTCTCCCATGAATTAGACCAAGCTGCAGCTCCTGTATTTGTCTTAGCTGTTAGAGTTCTACTAATTCCCTGGATTACGTCATAGTTTATTTCCTATCTGTTATACACATTTCAGCTTTCAGAAAAGTCCTTGTGAGGCAGAGTATAAAATAAAAGTTTTCAGGTGTTCTTTCAGATGCTTCTCTGTGACTTCTGCAGAGCCAGATACAACAGTTCATATGTCACAGTGAGTTTTGGGGAGGAAGAGATAAGGACAGAAGAACATCATTCACATGCTGATGGCAACTCGGTGCTGATGCTGTTACAGAGCAGTGGGACTAAAGAATTGAAGTGCACGGTGATTGCTACCTTTGGGCCCTGTGCTGAATTGAATTGCTCGTTAGAGCAGCCTCCAGCTTTATTGAGACTCTGCAGTTTCTATTTAACATTTACACTATAAGGTTACAAGCGTTGTTCAAGAAGCACCATTTATCTTTTGTTTAGTATCTTCTGAGGAAGCCAAAGTCTGAGGTACAAACTGGATCTACTCCACTCGCACTGCACTTTCCATGGCACAAGTTATGCTTGTTTTTTTAAAATCGTGGCTAGGATTCTCCTCACCTAATCAAGCAAAACACACCCAATGTAAACCCCTCAGCTAGGCTTCCTCTAATACCCAGTGGAGAAAAACAGGCCAATTAATCTCATCCTAAATACTACCTGAAAAAAGAGATGAACCTCCCTGTGGAGAGTATGCAGACTCTAGAGGGAGCCTAAAAGGCTTCCTTAGAGTAGAAATACTTTTTTTTTAATAGGGTAGTGTGAAGTGAGATGAGTGCAGCCAGCTGTGCCCTTTAGTCTCTGTGCAGCAGCCATCCCCCCAGCACAGCTGCCCTTAACTACAGAGCACAAGGGGGTTGTGTGCATGTGGTACAATTTACCCCAGCTGCGCAAGTGAGATTTCATTCAGGCAAGTAGCTTCGTTTACCTGATCTGTTTTGTCTGCCTGAAATGAAGAACTTGTTCCATGAAAGCAAATAGCTTTCATATGAGTTACTTGAAGTGCTAGAAAACCTATTTTTCCAGCATAGCCCAACAGGATCTGTTTGAGGAAGGTGTTGCTTGAACAGGCTTTCTACTAGTTGTTTGTATCCATGATACACACTTAAAGGAATTTGCTGTCTCTGCAGTTCTGCATGTGTCTGTGTTACACCAAAAACTCTCAGGTTTTTTGACAGAAGTTGATGGATTCTCTTTATATCCTCTTATCTCCGTTACAGATAGAGGAAAAGCTGGAGCATATCCTTTATTCACTTATAGAGGCAGAACTTAGGCAGGAGCTCTCAAGAAAGGAGGTACTGCACAGGAAGTCTCCTGGCAATCTAATTAAAAGATGAGCTTTGGACTGAGGGGAAATTGCATACTTCTGAGACAAATGCTGGAAAGAGAAGAAATTTTTCTCGTTTCTCATGGCTGAATTTGGAAATATAACTCACACAAGACAACAAATTTTTCAGCTTCATTTCTTGCTCATCAGTAGCTCTTACTAGGAAGTGTAGAAGGTACAATTTCTTTGCCCTTTTTTTCCAACTTGAGGAACTCAAATAAATTAATAGGCACCCTTATCTGTTGTGTTGGCATCTCTGGTTTTATCTGTGCATTGTGTCTTTGTCTGTTTGTGAACAGATACAAGTCCTGCCATGTATTTACCCCTCCAACCTGTTTTAGGCCTTTTAAAACTTTTTTTTTAAAACAATGTGCTTATCAATAGTTTTTCATCTTTTAAACATTTCTGTAGAAACAAAGACTGGTTCTATGAAACCAAATCAAAGAACATAAGACATCTAACTGATCTACATTTCTGCATAAATGAGAGCAAGTAGAAAAAGTTTAAAAATTTAGAAGTTTCTTCAGTTAGGCACAAGCTAAATTTACATTTTGAAAGCAGCAGAGCAAGTACACATGACTAAAAGTTGTATTTCAGCTCACTATCATCACACTGCTAACACCATAGGACAAAAAAGCTTTACTAAGTATACTACTACTGATTACTTCTTAACTATAGAAGACCTTGCCTTCCTGGTGACATGAAGGTTTCCAACAGAAGGCAAAGACAGGTACTTGAGAAACAAAGCATGTAGAGGCATCTTTTTCCCTTCTGTTCTATTCCAGCTTTTGTTCGTTGTTTGGATTTCCTGAAACAGAGGCAACATCTGTAGAATTGTGTTTAAATTCATTAATGAACCTCTTCCCTAGGGACTCATCTAATCCTTTTCTTGATTCATTTAATTTTGGTCTCCACCCTGAAGCAATGAGTTCCACAGTTATATGATATATAGAAGCATTTTCTTTTGTTTGCTTTAAAACTGCTGTGATCTGAATGTACTCCATTTCTTAACATGATGAAAAGCAGTGAATAACAATTCACTACCTACACTCTCGGAATAATTTTTTGCTTTATAAATGTCTGTCATGTTTTTAACCTAAGGTGTGCTGCAGCTTTTGTTTTGCCAAGTTAATTGCCATCTTTACCTCTGTTTAGTTCAACTGAAAGATTTTTGAAGCAGGGTTACTGGAGTTGTATGCAGCATTAAATGTGTAACACATATGAATTTTATTAAGTTGTTTTTTGTTTTGCTCTCAGTTCCTTTCCTAAGAAATCCTAACACTGTAGTCGACACCAGTTAAGCCATGAATTTGCAGATTATCTTATAGAATGAACCCCAGTAACCCTGGATTCCCTGTCCAGGATAGAAATAGTTAATTCAGAGCCCATTCTTTTACTAATCAAGACTGATTTACTCCAAATGCATTATCCTGCACTTATTGATAATGAGCTTTATGTGCCATTTTACTTCACTGTCCCCTCCAGTGAGCTCTGGAAGTCCGTGCTGTCTTTCATCTCAGAATCTCCCTCTACCAGGTAGCACAGGAGAATGATGAACTATACAGATCCAACTACAGATATTTAGGGAACTTGTTGGTTGAAAAAGCTGACTGCTTGCAGCTATTCTTTGTCATCTGCCTTTAAGTCATTACTAATCCATGGACAAACAGCTTCCTGCTTGTCCCATGGTAATTTATTTTGTAGAAACCTTTAATGAAGAAATATATCAGAAGCCTTTTAAAAATCCAAGTACTCTATAGCATTAGGATCACTGTAATCCATATGCTTGTTGAGAGTTTAAAAATTTCAAATACATTTGTAAGAAATATCTTCCCTTGCTAGAACAGTGTATTACGCAATATACTTTGTTTCTCCAGATGTCTATTAATCTTATTCTATAGTACAGTTTTACCATTTTGCCTGTGCAGAAAGCAGACTTGCAGTCTATGGATCCAAGATCTCTCTGGAGTCCTTCATAAAGATTGGTGTCACATTTCCCACCTTCTGTTGCTCTGGCAATAGGTTAGACACCACTGTTAGCAGTTTAGCGATTTTATATTTGGGCTCTGTTATAAATCTTCAGTGAATACCATCTGTTCCTGGAGATTTCTTACTGCTCAGTGTGTCAATTTGCTCTAAAGCCTTTTCTATTGACACTTGAATTTGAGCCAGTTCCTCAGCCTTATCTCCCATAAGGAATGACTGATATCAGGACCTCATTCTCTTCTGTAATGAACACTGATACAATAAATTAATACAGCTTTCCAGCAATACCCTCATCTTCCTTGAATGTTCCTTTCATACCTTGATTGCCTATTGGTCCCATCTGAATCTCTGTCAGGCTTTCTGGTAATGATAAGTTTGAAAAAAGTTTTATTAATAGGTTGCCTGTCCATACTGTTGCTCCTTCAAATCCCTCCTGGCCTGTCATATGGCATCTCTGTATTCAGTTTTCTGCCATTTATACTCCTCTCTCTTATGTTTGTTTGGATGCAGCTCCCAGCCTTCACTTCTGACAGTTTTCTCTGCTTTAGTATTTGACACAGGCCAGGTGAGGTTTTTTGTTTCATGTTTATATTTTTAATGACTGTATATATTTTCTCTGTATCTCTAATATAGAACCTCTCTAAATTGTCTTTCTGAAAGTGTTTTACTCTGCTGATGGCTGCTTTTCATTTTTGTTTCACTGTTTCACCATCTTTTTTAAATTTCACCATCTCTTTTTAAAGACTTTGGTGTTGTAGCACATTTGGGACCTTTCCCCTTCCAATAATGAGGATAATTAATGTGGTCACTATCAGGAGACTCTGTATGGGCAGATATGTCTTCCCTGGGTAGCTGCTCCATAAACCAATCATCTCTGATACCTAAAAATGTTCTCTCAGAAACAATCATAAAATTAATTTATTTTTCAGAAAGTCTACTTTCATTTGCAATCAAAAAACAGTTACTGGGGGGGGGGGGGGGGGGTGGTGGTGGTGTAGGGGGGTAGAAGAACCTAGATTTAGACCTTTTCTACCTAAAATTGCAATGAATTTATATGATGTTGATCATACTATCTGCTATGTAAGTATGACATTTCAATTCTTAGCTTGATTTTACTCTGCAAATTTTGCTTTTTCCTTAACCCAATATGAGTCTGATAATTTCAGTGAATCTACTTTACTGATTTATACTGAATTAGAAGTAAGATCAAGTCTTGAATTGGCAGATACACCTAAAAGAGGTATTATAATTTGTAGTCGTTGTAGATATATGCACGTTGTGGTCATTTTCAATCAAGTTTTTATTCCATCTGCTTTCTTTCTTTATAATTGTTTTAAATTTATGGCTAACATGATGTATTTTCAAGTAAAATTACCAGTGATACTCAAGAACACTACAAATCTTCTGACTAGCTAACTTTCACCTTCTCTGCTAATCTGTGTACTTATGAAGGAATTTAGCCATAAATCAGCAATAACACAGCTATTTTAGCAAAACCAAATGTCATCCATTCATTTGACTTCCAGTCCCAGCACAGCCAAAATGCCACGGGGCAATCAGGAGATGAGTGTAAGTGCTACACAACAGTGCATTTAGTTTTTCCATTTGTCATATCATGTCAACTCATACTCTTCAACTTCTTGCCACTTAAGATATAAGCAGGAATAGCTGTCAATATAATCTTCAGGACATCTACAAACAAATTTAATCAGCTGAATACAAGGGTGACTGACAAATTCCAAAGAGAATCAAAAGTCTTCTCTGGAAGCAGAAGAGATCTTTGAGTGCTTTTCAAAGAGTGCTTTGCTTTGGAGTTTATCTGTGTCACTGCCCTGCAGTCTTCTACTAAGTGCTTTCTTCTGATATTTTGCACCAGTGGACATGAACCTCCACCTGCATGTTTTACCAGAAATCCCACTCAGTTATAACAGGTATCCCAGTACCATGGATTTTTGCACAAGAAAACTTTTGAACCTTGTGGAGTTACCAGAGAAATTTCAAATTAAAACAGTTTTAAGGAATGGTTATCAATAATAAGAAGAAATAATTAAAAATGAAAAAAAAAAGATTTGGAGGAGTGAAAAGTTGTGAATGGTAGTAACAAATGGAACTTTTCTCCAAATTAAGTGCATATTTAATTCTGGTACTCTTCCTGTCATTTAGTTTCTTGTGTAATGTGAAAGTGATTTTCTTATAGAGCTAAGAATATTTAGTTAGCTGGTATCTAAAAACCTAATAAGAGGTTGTTGTGGAACCTCCTTCCTGCACTCGAGTTGATATTGATCAGAATCATGGGGGCAAATCTTACATTTCTGTGCCTAGCCAGCCTCTCTCTTTACACCAGTCATAAATGTTCAGGAGTTGGAAGGCAAGAAGATGATTTTCTTACTGAGTATTTTGTTGCAGTAGAAAGAAATTCTTTCTGAGCTGTGACAGGTACTGGCACAAAGTTCTGGCAACCCGAAACTGATAAAAGCCAGCTCTGATTATGCCTGTTTCTTGCCATCAAATGTTGTGTGCTTCTGTCATGCCAAGTAAATCCATCCAACTCATGAATCATAATCTAACAGAGGTTGCTTTTATCTTTCAGATTCCAGTGATATCTATTCTGTACTTCTGGTTCTGCTCTTACACCTAGTATAAATCTTATGTGTAATTATTAATTAACTATTCAACTGCTTGGTTAGTTTTCCTATGTGTAATTCAGATTAAATGACTAACAAATAAAAATGTTCCTGAAATTTTATTTTCAGTTCTGTGAAGAAGAGTTAACTACTTTGTTATCTGTACCTAAAGTTTCATCCAATGTCAGAAAAAGCTATCACTATTTTTACTTCTTTCTTGAATGGGGGCATATTTCTTGGACTGTATTGTGTCCTCTTCTTTTTTCTTGTTTTTGTTATGAAGAGGGAGTTTATGTTCAATTTAGATTGTTACATGACATTACATTAGTGTAATTTAGCCCTGGCACGTGGTAAAATAAGACAAAGGAAAGACCAAAATATCATACTGGTTCTTTTTAATCTTCCATAGAACCTATTATTGTTGTTTCTCTTTTCAAGAGAGGGGAGTTGAAGACCGGTTCCATTTAGTCCTTGTTCATTTGTTTATGTTTCTTACCAAGAAGAGCCATTTCCCAACTGTGACGTCTTTGCTTTATGGATGGTATCGACAAAAATTGTTGAATTTCATACCTTCATTACAGCCCTCCTTTTCCTTGAGCCACTAGGAGTGACACAGTTTTTCTCCAGTGGTGCAGTCTCCTCTAGTTCTAAAATCTTAGGTTTGTGCACAGCAGTTTTAACAATATGTGCAAGAATTATGACTACTGTATTTTATCAGAGGTAGGATATTATGAGAGGAAGGGACTGCTTGTAAAAGAAATTATGGTGCATAGTGCTTTGGCTCTATATCCTGCAGGTAAACTGACTGATATTTTAATTTCCTTGGACTCTTTTGAAAGCTCTCTAAATGAAGGTTCTGAAGAAAATACATAACTTTGGTTATCATATTTTATGGTTATTACTGTGTACACATTAAATGTGAATTAATGCAATAAAACAGTACATTTCACATAAAAAATACTATGAATTTCACTGCTGTTGCTGACATAGCACATGTATCAATGTAGTTATGGGGTACAAATTGTTGGTAAGAGAGGCAGTGTTATAGTTTTTGAAATTCCCCCATTATATGAACTCAGAAAGAATGCTGAAGCTTGTATTTAATTTATCTTGTCTGGTAGGCATTTCAAAAAAGCAATATTGATGCTGAATTTATCTTTACTTTGAAGACAGTCAGAGTAAATAAGCATGTGGAATGTACTGGTGCCAATGAAAATGTTGGGGCTTGCTCCTCCCTGGATTAGTTTGATGGTGTGAAACCATCACAGACATGTGAACAGAAGAGCTCTGAAGCTTTTTGCCTCTGCAGGGGATTCACAGGCCTGATGCATCAGGGAGCTTTCTGTTTAGGACTCACTACATTTGCTTCAGCTCCACATATTTTTCTGGAGATGTCTGGACTATATTTTTTAATTAATCACTGATCAAAAATGTGTCTTTTAAAATGTTTATGCAGAAGAACAGTGAATCTGCAAACTCTCCTATTCTGAAGATAGAAAATAGCAAAATCTGGTGTGCTGATACTTGTGTACATAAGAATTTGGATGAACAACTGAGTTATGATAACTTAAACAACTGCAAATACCCATAACAGGTGCATCTCCTGAGCCTGCTGAAAATCTCTAGCAGAGGTTGAAACCTGCACATTTTACTTCATGCCTTCCGTAAGTGAAAACTTTGTGGATAGTCAGCTACCATGGCTGAGATATAATATCCCAAACAGCTGGGATAATTCAGCTGTACATCTGAGCCTGTGAACAGGGTATTTATTTTATTACCATATTATTTGTTCTACTGCGTCGTTCATTCATTGCCAGTTGAGAATCAATAATCTTCCTACCTTTATGCTTCATAGATCTATCTAAATACCACTTTTATACTCTTTAGAACATCCACAATCATACTTTGTCTTGCTGATACATATAAATGTGGAATTTCCTTCCAGTTCTGATCCTCTGGTTTTTCAAATCCCTCCTTCAGTATCAAGTCTTCCAAAAATCTTACCTATGTTAATCCATTAAGATAAGAAATGTCATGACCCTAGTGTTCAGAAAAATACAGGCACTTTAGTACCTGAGGAGTATCCTAAATGAGGAGGAAGTCAGTAAATTTATCAGATGTGCCACTAGTTCCTTACACATTAGTGCTAGAGGTGAATTACAGCACAGCAACAATAAAAATCCTGATCAAGCAGATGGGTAGCTGCAGGAAAGGAGCAAGACTGGAAGGGGAGGAAGCAGGAATGAGTAGATCTCAGCTAAAAGAAGTAAACTGGACTGAAATTATTAAAACTGTGAGGAGTTGGGTTCAGACTTTAGGTATCTCATTCCTTTGAGTCCTATAACCACTTAGGTTGGAACAGCCCTTTAAATAATCAACACCAACAAATTAAACAAATACTGCCAAGCCCACCACTGAATTATGTCCCTAAGTGCCGCATCTTCAGGTCTTTTAAATAACTCCAGGCAGGAATGGTGACTCAACTACTTCCCTGCACAGTGTTTTCCAGGGCTTGACAATCCTTTCACCCAAGAAATTTTTCCTTGTATCCTAACTAAATCACCCCTGGTGCAACTTGAGGCCATTCTTTCTTGTCCTGTGGCTTGTTATCTGAGAGAAGAGACCAATCCAAGAGACCACCTAGCTACAACCTTCTTTCAGGCAGCTGCAGGGAGTGATAAACTGCAGCTCCTTCAGCCACTCCTCATGGGAGCTGTGCTCCAGACCCTTTGCCAGCTTCATTGCCCTCCCCTGGACACACTCTGGCACCTTAGAGCCTTTATTTTAGTGAAGGGCCCAGAACTGAACAGGATTCAGTCTGAATACAGGAGGATGATCCTGCCCTAGTCATGCAAATCTCAGCATCCCATTTATTAATATAGTATTAATTGTTGCTTCTTCATAAGAACAAATTATTAGAAAGCATTAAAACTTTAAAACAATTAGGTATTTTAGCAGTGAAAGTATTTCAAGAGATTAAACATCTATGAGTATATAAGCAGTTTCCTTTCCAGCTTAGAGTCCCTTGTCAACACTTTCAGTATCCACCAAAGACACAAGATGCAGATGGTCAGCACCTGCTTGCTTCAGGCTCTGGTTTGGCTGTACACAGTCCTAAGTGCACTGTCACTGCTTAACAAATACATCATAAATAATTACTGTAATTAATACTGAAGCTACTTCCTTGGGCTACTTATGCTTTCTGTGTCAGTTCTGCTGCATGCAATAGTGCTAATCTTTTAGGCTAAGTAGCTGTTAAATTCTTTGAGTTTGGTGAGTTGTTTCCAGCAGCGAAAAAAAATAATAAATATCATTAGAAATTTGCCTCATATTTCTATTTATCCTCAGAGAATTCATCGTCAGTTCTTGCTTGTCTGAACACATTAGGAATCAGTCAAAAGGAGACTGCTCATAATCCCTAATCACCATTTCAAATTTTTCTACCCACTACCTAGTCCTGAAACGCTGTCCCTTAGCCACACTACCATGATTCCTTTGCTCGCTTCTGAGCTTTCCTGCTGCCTTTGTGGTGGCATCTGACTCAAATATATTTACAAATAGGTCAGAACAACACTCAGTCTCTGTATTTCCATTCAGACTCCAGGGAAAACTCATAAGTATGTAACTCTACAGGCATTTTCTCCAGCACAAATATAGTTTAAAAGGATCCTTCCATTATCTGCACTTTTTTACTTGTTTCTATCCTGTTTTAGCCCCTTTACACTGCATAAAGTCCTCTCTGAATCACCAGTGCAAATGCTTATGGGATTATAGTGTATGCTTGATCACTGACATGCTCCAAGGTAATAATTCCTTCTCTTATATTTGCAAACTTTTAAAAACATTTAAAAGCACCACAAGTGGTTTTTTTTCATAGATTTGCCTTAGCACACAACCTTTCTACCCAACTTGTGATAGTAGAAGATGAGGAAGAGAAGGAACAAACAAAGGAGCAAGGGTTATTTTGTCTGCTGCTGGAAACAAAAAAAAAAAAGCACACAAACAAAAAAAATCCTACCACCAACAAAACAAAACAAACAAACAAACAAACAAACAAACAAACAAACAAAAGTATGCAATACCAAAACACACCCACAGCCCTCATAGCTCAGTGTGTATCCCAAACTTGTGCACTGGTTTGTTTGGATTTGGACACAGTCTGATCTTGTTCCAAAATAAAGAGGAATGTGACTGTTACCTGATTTAACCAGACTTGAAACTAGAAATCATACTTACAGGTTCCACAAGGCTCATGATGGTCAAAAGATCACAGATGTTCTCTGGGAACCAGCCCACCTCTAACAGAGCTGCATCTTGCTGCATTGGGCTGTGTTTCAGTTTTTGTTTGCACCTAAAACCAGCTGCTATCAATTAGCTATCCTGTCTTACTTCTTAGTTTCTATGGACCATCTGAAAATATCGTGGCAGAGGCTCAAGAAATGAAAGGGGACAATTGACTTTGATGATATGTTGTGTATTTTGTTACTTTAAAAACTCTTCTTTGCTGGCACACAGCCTTAGGGATGTTTTGTTATTATCGCTGTTGTCAGTTCTGAACACTAAAATTTACTGTATTTGATGTAAAAATCTCAACTCAAGGTTGTAATATCTATAAAAAAGAATATTGCTATAAAGATTAAACTCTGAAAGGGTTGCTCACATCCATGAGCAGACAGTAGAATAAATACTGAAAATCTTATCTTTTTCTATTTCTCTGAGAAGCAGGAAACAATATGAAAAACATTTATTTCTATTTGAAAGAAAATACTTTTAACAATACATAATCATTATCAGTCAATACTCAGATGTTGATAGTAGTTGTTTGGAAGATGCTTTTCATTATGACCTTTAAGTGCCACAGTCCTAAGTGATGGTGTACAAAGAATATTCCTTCATTTCAATATCTACTAGGAAAAAAATAAATTGCTTTTGAGTATAAGCAATATGTATGATAGTGGGACATATCTATACATTGGCTCACCCTGCACAGTGAGAAATGAACAGGATGACATTCTGAATTTGAAATCACCACCTGTGGGCATGGCATTTCTTGCTGCAAGCAACCCTCAATTCATTACTCTTTAAGTACAATGCTTTTTCTATGATCCATCTCACTTATTTCTAACTAGTACATCAAACATACTATACAAAAAATGTTTTCCCAAATGCAGTCCTAACATATTAGTGTTTGCCTAATTGTCAGCAGCAAGATTTTACATGAATTTTACAATTTTATCCAGCTATGCAACTAATAGGACTATTCAGAATCATGTTAATAATATATTTTCTCAATTTTGGAACTGCAAAAATCTTACACTGTGTCACATTATTCAACGGAAGGAGCTGAGATGAAATTTTTTGTATGGGGAAGGTACTCAGTAATTGCCTTTTTAGAGTTTTTTGCATCTCCTTTTGAATTATTTCAAATTACGAGATCAATATTTGATGCTGGCCATAATTCATTGAAGAGAATACTGTGGGATCAATAAGTCTTACTACTGTTGAGAGTATCCTGTATGTATTGGCCAAATCTTGTATCCAAATGATGATTTTTTTTCATTCAAATATCTAGGAAGTAATTGCTGTAACTGATTAATTTTAACATAAAGTGCAAATGTGAGCTTAGACAAATACAAGCTGCATATTTAGTCTTGTTGAGGTACTTATATTTGTTGAAATATGGTATTTTGGCAGCAGAAATACTGCTTAGGAAGCAGATAATTACTCTTATAAATCAGATGATCTTCAGAATAAAATGACATATTCACAAATGAGAAGTGTCTCCAAACTCTGGCTCCTTACCAAAAGAGAAAGAAAATATCTGCAATATTTTATATTGCAGAATGAATCACATGAGGAATGGGAAAAACTAATTTTGTGGAAGTGGGTGGAACTGACACAATTTTGCTTTTTTTTTTTTCCTTTTATTTCAAATCACTCCTTTGCATTTAACTTCCCTTTTATGCCCCTTTACACCCAGTAATCTCCAAGCTCTTTTAAATCATTAATGAATGAACCAGGCTGAACCAGGTTGAGCCAGGCCTCCCACTGATTTTAAAAAGCAGGAACATATAATTAGGCTAATTTACAGGAGAAAGAGCTGATGTACTGGAAGGGTGAGTGACAAATCCAAGATCCCAAAGGACGCCCAAACCAGAATCAGTTATAAAACTTATGCCTTTTAAGAGCAGATCTTTTTTTTTTTTTTTTTTTTTTTACCTGATCAATTTTTGCATTAATTGTAAAGGAATGGGTGCTAATGTAAAATACCATCTCCTCCTGCAAAGGGAGTTGTGCTAAAGCACTGGCCAACTAAAGGTACTTGTCAAATTAACAGGGTGATCAAGATGAAGGCATAAGCCTTCATCCCTCATCACACGTTCAGGAATACAGGATCCAGCCTCGGGTCTGGGTCCACAGCTGGCAGAGGGAGATGCCCCCGTGCCTCTGCAAATCTGTTTAATAAAAAGACCAAAAAAAAAATCTGTCAGGATGTTTTTAAAAGATTTTATTTAATTGACATCTAGGGAAAGGAAACAAACTAACCAAAGTAGAACTTAACGTTTATCTTTAAGTCCACTGGGAAACCTGCATTGAAGCGATAGTGTTCTCTGTGACTCAATAAAGGCCTCCGTTTTTGTCAATCCTTTATTTAAAGCTCTGCTGACCTAACCACATAAAGGAAAATAATCTTCAACCTATTTTTGTGCAATGATTAAGTCTGCATGAGCTCCAAAAGCATCCACGACTGACAGTGGAGAAGAGGGTCCCGGGATATTCAGCTGTGATGTGTTGCTTCTGTGAAGGTCATCTCTTCTTTCAATCACAGTGAATGATTGACTCAGCATGAAGTTCATATTGCACAGCGTACTTTCAGAAATGATTCATGTTAATGGTGTATCTCAAGGGATTGATGTTCAACAGAAGCTACATCTCAAGCTTAAAAAATGATTTAGCAATATGAAAGCCTGCAAACCAAAGCTCACATAGAGACATTTGATGGTAAACATCAGAGAATAAATACAACTAAGAGTCATAAAATTGGATAGACAATAAATCTGACTGTTTAAGACCTTTTGGGGCTCAAATCATAGAATCCAACATCACTTACACAGCCATCCCTTGATTCAGCTGTGCATCTTCTCCTGAGATGAAAACAGAAGACATTTTCACCATTCTGACAGGTTAGAACCGCTCAAGGAAGTAGCTATGTCAAAAACATAACAAAGTACAATTCTGAGGAAATACAACTCCCCCAACACTACCCTCTCTCCCCACCTCAGTGTTCATGGGACGCACCTTCAGCAGAGTGGCACTGGAAACCTTAATCTGGATTTGGAAGCGTGGCAATGCCACACTCAGGCTGTGGCTGGGAGGAGAGGTGACACACTGTGCTTTTGTCCCCAGGAGCCACCGCTCCACTTCCTCCCCCAAGGCCAACACTCCCTGCTTTCACATACATGGAAGTGTTTATTGGTGAATGTTGAGCACATGACACCCCATTATAGGAAAGACCAGGTTATGCCAAGGTTTCTCCGTCAGTGTTTCTCTCTGACCCAGCTGTAAGTTTTTTGAGGAGACCTGGTGGCTGGCAGCCTGCTGGAATTGAGTGCTTAAGGGGGAGGTCATGAGGTTGGAAGTCATGCAAATATCTACTCATATCAGGACAGGGCTAGGCAGGGTTGGTTTCTTTATTTCTATGTCAAAGCCCTTCTTTGTATTTTGTCAAATGTTTACATTGATGGGGCAAAGGGATTGTCCTTGACCAAATATAAATATAGAAAACATGACGTCAGAAAAGAAAACATTACATGTCTTAGCTTTCAACTGAATTGACATCTGAGAGGGTTTTCTGCTGAGGGAAGGTGGTGTTCTGTTTGCAATTATGCCTTAGATAGGCATAAGCAAATAAGTGGATTTTTAAAGATCAGGTCAGTAATTTTGAAGATTACCTTGGTACATATTTGTTGCCTTTATTAATATGTTATGGTAGTACAGAATTTTTTTTTCTTTGTATTGGGCTCAGAAATGTAAGTTATCTTCAACTTCTTCTGTCCAAATAATACATTTAGCACCCTGAGCTTCAGAGGAAGTTTTATAAACCTCACAGCCAGTGAGTGCTACATGGTAGCTATTTGTTATTTTTAGAAATCATTACTTATGATAGGACTATATAGTCTTGATATCTATATGATTGTTCAGTCCTTTTTTATCTTACTGAATTTTTAGTCTCCATGATTTCTAACGGTACTGAATTTCACACCTGGAATACTGAAAAATATTGAGCTTTCTGCTGCTTGCCTGCACCAAATGGCTCCTTCACTTTCCAAACGAGGTCGAGCTGTGGACCCCTGACTGCCTGCTCCAGAACACACAGTATTGTACAGACTCGTGTAGAGTAAGCAACCTCTATCATCTCTAGGGAGATTCTTTTCAATGTCCCCCAGCAGCCCCGTGGAGGCTGGGTGACACACAGCCCACCGTGCTACGTCTGTGTTCCAGCAGTGCCACTCCACCTCTCTCCACACTCGTGATTGCCACAACCCATTGCACAGTCCCGCAGCTGATTTGCTTTTTCAACTGCAGTTGCACATTGATCTGTGTGCAGAGCAGTCCCAGGTCTCCTTTAGATGGTATAATCAGCTTAGAGCTTTCCAGGTAGAGCAGATAATTCTTCTTTGCAGCTGGATTCTGATGCTCTTTGTTATCACTCTGACTTTTCACCTATCTTATTAAAGTTTCTTTAATATTCTCTACAGTCACCTCATGTCCTGTACAGGTATACAGCTTAGTCCCCTCAACAGACTTTGTTGAAATGCGATCCTTTCACCTTTCCAAGTCATTAATGAACTCATTAAAACATGATGGCTCATCATAAGGAACACCTGGGGCAATTAATCCACCACTGTGATGGGATCTGGTCATTTAATCTTACTTTTTTTCATCTCTAATCAGGTCTAGACTGCAGCAATCTTAAAATCTTATATTTAAAAGGTTCAAACTGTGTCCTGACCTAACTGTTAATGTACATTTATTTCATATTTATAATTAATTCCCCTAGGACTAAGTATAATTGAAAGACAAAATTCAAAAGTCTGTCTAAAATTTTAAAGCCCACTTTGAAAAAACCCCTGCCAAATGGTCAGCCTGCTGTGTTATTGCCTGGTTAAGCCTTTTAAACTGGTGAGGTAGGAATTGTATGAAAAATACTTTCTGCTACTTAAAATATTCCTCTACCAGATGCAGGGTCTTATGCTGCCTTGTCCATCTACTGTTCTAATTTCTGCATTTTTTAAAATCCCTTAGCATTTCATTTGTTCTAACTAACTAAATGGAATGCTTCAAATCTACCATAGAACTGAAAGGTAGATAACAGGAGAACATAAATAATTTATGGAGCAGAGACAGAAATCTAGGATTCTCCTATCTCAAGAGATCAACAACACCTAATATCTCTTGATTAATGATCAGAGGAACAAGAAATTTATCATAATTCCCTAGTGATCTCTGCCCTGATGTTTATCTGTCATTTTCTAATTACTTTCTTCATGTGAATATACCCAGTTCTATGAGGGCAATCTCATATTTCTAAAACTCTTATCTATAGTCAGACTGTCTTGTACTGTAATTTTTCATACAATTCTCCCATCTATGTCTTTTTGATGTTGTACATTATAAGCCACAAATGAAACTGCAGGTTCTGCCTACTTTGTGAACAATGACATTTCTGATTTTCTATTTTTTTACACGTAAACTGAAACAAATTTTTCGAGTATGGGCAGACAAAAAGCATCACAGAATGGATGCATATTGTAGATATTCTCTCACCTCCTGAGAAACTGCCCTCAGGGACAAGGGAAGGCAGGCTGAGGGAGCTGGTGCTTTTCAGCATGACAAAGGTGGGTGGAAAACTTTTTATAAGGGTCTGTTGCAATACAACCAGGGTCAATGGTTCAGAACTAAAAGAGGATGCATTTTGGGGAGTATAAGGAGGGAGTTTTTTACAAAGGGTTTGGTAAAACACTGGAACAGGTTGTCCAGAGAGGTGTGGAAACCATCAGGATTTGGTTGGATGGGGCTCAAAGCAACCTGATCTAGTTGAGGATGATCCTGTTTATTGTAGGAGGGCTGGACTAGATGACCTTTAAAAGATCCCTTCCAATCCAGACTGTTTTATGATTCTAAGAATATCAGGAATTGAATCAATAAAAAAAAAGGAAAGGAAGAGAAAGAAGAAAAATAATCTTCCCAGAGATCTTGAAATTACCTTCTTTTAGTCAGTTCTTCATGAGAATTCGTGAAATTTTCTAGCTTATTCCTAACATGAAGATTCCATTTTTTCCTAACTTGACCACAAAAGCCCCTGCTTGGCCTCTTTGAAATCAGAAACTTTATTTCATCTACTATAACCTGCCATTTAGCAAAGAATTATATTATTTTAGTTATATTAACCACTCTGCTGAGCTTCAGTAGCTCTAGCGAGGTTAGCAAATGTGTAGATGTAATGGGCCTGTAAAAACATTCCCTATTTCTTTGAGACTTGGTGATTATTTTTCTTTGTCTGCTGGATTAACCAAGCAATGATTAATGTTGGCCTGATAAATCTTACATAAAAGTGAGACATTAATTTTATCTTTATAATCATAAGGCTGTCTAATGTTGTGAATGGCTGCAAGAGGTCTGGAAATATTAAATAATTGTGAGAGAAAGATAACATTTCTGATCTAAAGAAAAGAAAAGTCAGGACTATTTTAATTATTTTCTCTTCTTCTAGCAGATATGTGAACTGCAGCTGAGATTTATGTAGTTTACATTTTTTCTGAGTTGCAATGGCCCAAAGGGGGCTGCTTTAATTCTTGAATAGTTAAAGCATACCTTTCATCAATCTTTTTCTCTTTCTCCCATTCCAGTGTACCTCTGCATGCTGTCTAATTTACACATTTCAAGGTGGAACAGGGAAAATATGTACCAAGAAACCACTTGCTTTGAGAATGCTCCTGAAATGCCATTTGTGCTCCACTGTTTACCTGGGCAGCCTAAGAACAGCCCATGATCACAGCCTTGCTTAGACAAAGTCACTTTATTTGGGTGAATGTTTTATAAGCACTGTAGTGCCCACATCCTGCTACTAGTTAATTCAGTAGACGAGTGACCCCATATTTCAAATATTATTTACAGGCAACCATTCAAACTCACAGTGGGAATCTTCAAAAGCACAAATGGAGGGCAAGTCTCAAATTCTTTTTGACTTCCAACAGGACTGAGACTCTTTGTAGCTCAGAACATCTCCCATAACCAATAAAATGCCAAGCTAAAAACATTGCATTGCAGTGAGGTTGACTTATGATGAAGATAAGACAGTGTCTCTCAGTTTATTGAAGCTATTGTTTTGGGTAGTTTTATAGCCTAACCTTCAGTAAGTGTTATGAACACCATATCCTTTAAGATTACAGGGAGAAGAAATTTATCTAAAAGATAAAATGCCTGATAAGTAATGAAAAGAAAATGCTGGTTTTGTATCAAGTTCAAGATTTAATACATACAAATGTGAACTGCCTTGATATACTTATTGTAGTGTTTGCACTAGGACATGTCCCCAGAGGAGAGGGTGCAAAGGCAGAGGAGGTTTCCCCACGAGCAATGCCCTGTGAGGTACCTGACCCAAGCCCATGGTGGGGTTCTAGCTGTGCAGTTCCCCCTGTTTCTAAGTATACTGAAGCTGCATCCAGTCTTGGTATCCTTTCACACATCCTAATCGTGGTATTTCAGTTTATTGTACACTAATTAGATAGACCTGTTGGTTGAAGGAGAAGAATCAACACCCCGTAATTACTTCATTGTAAAACGTAATGAGCTTTGGAACCTGACTTACTGTAAAAATTGCAGCATAATAAATAGAACACAGTTTTCCAACTATAAACCAGCAGTGAATCCTGTTAGTGTATTTCTTCATGAAACATGTTTATGTGATAGTCTTCCAATTTTATGGCTGAAGTTTATCACCATAAGGTGCATTTCATGACAGCCAAATAACTACATTCAGTTAGACTTGTCACCATGTGCCTTCAGTATCAAGACACATGCTGATTGTATCAAATAGTGTTGACTGTCTTTGGCTGCAAATAGAAAAGATGATTACACTGCTCTCTTTAGATGTGATGTAATATTATTCACCTCACTAAAAACTGAAGGTCAAGGTTGTCTAAGAACATGAGAAAGATCATCAATTGAAAGCTTCATAATGTGATGATAATGCACTAAGAGAGACAGCAGTAGTTTTGCATTAATATTTCTGTAATTTCTTATGCACAAGGCAGTGCACAGCCTACAAACTAAGGAAGTGACTACTGATACATTTATACAGAAAACAGAACAATTCCAGGAATTCTGATGCTGCCATATTTTGCAGTCACTTTATTTATCTCATAAAGGTCAGTAAAAACGGTTTACACTCCTGTGTGAAATTCCAGCAAAGGATTAGTACATTATCAATATATTTGTGCCAGAATGTCGTCATCATCACCCCGAGCCTGTGAGAAATCTTGAGTAAATTAAGGGATAGTGATGGAATCTAGAGAAATAGTTTTAAGCAAAAAGAGTTTGCTCAGGATCATAGCCGAGCCTTGTAAAACCACTGGCAACACAATTTGTATTGAACGTGGGCAATGGAAATGCTTGGACCTCACTCCAGTAGTAAATACCAAATATATTCCACACCACGGTACACATTGTGGAATTTGAATGGAAGAATAAGCCCCACAGTAGCTTTAAGGGGAGACCCATTTCTGCCAGCTGTGCCTCAAGCAAGCCGTGCATCCCTGGGTGAGAGGCAAATGGAAGGCAGCGAGTTTGGAATCACGGTGTGCCCGGTACCGGTACTGGAGCCCGGCGTGGGGATGGCTCTGGCTGCCATGGCAACCACGAGAGGAGCTCCTGCTCTCTGTCCTCAGCTGGAGACCCTTGGTCCCCTGCTGCCTTGTCACCTGTGGCCCTGTGACAGCCAGACGCACACCCCACATATCTAAAAACAGTGGAGATCCGGGAGAGAGAAACTGATCTGTGGTGGGTTTTCAGCTCCCCCCTCTAACATCTGAGAGTAAGAAAATTCAGAAGATAAACCCAGCTTTTATATTGACATAATAATCATAAAGAATTAGAGCATAATCTGCTTGGAAATGACAGTTTAGTCTAATTTAGGACTGTATACAGAAGTATTTTTATGGTAGACATTGAATGGCATTGTGAAAGCAAAGGAGGACAGGCATTTTCATCCTTAAAATGTGTCATTGTAATCCTTAACCTTAATTTCTCTCGTTTAGGACCATCAGTGCAAGGATAATATATAATCTACCTAAATAATCTTAAATCTAATAATACTGATCTATATTCTTAACATCAACCACACCTTAAAATATTTCAGTTTAGGAAAACACATAGAGTCTGGAATAATGACAAAAGTTGAAATTATCTTATCTATAAAATGTTGTATTCAGGGATTAATTGTAATGAGATTTTAATATATATTTTATTGCTTTAATTTTTATTTCTCTGTTTTGTTAAATGAGAGTTGTTCCCTTAAGAATACATTTAGAAAGAGAAACAAATCATCTTACTAAATAATTTTGATAAAATGTCACCCATGACAGTGTTGAAATTTTGGTAGATGTTTCAAAAGATCAAATAATATACCGGCATGATCGTCCCAGGTTTTCCTTTCAATAAACAAAGGGAAGCAAAAGGAGACATTCCAGAAATTTTAAAAGAGAGAGAGGGAAAGAGAGACAGAAAACAAATGGTACAGCAAGAAAAGTGAAATTGAAGCCATTGACAGAAGGGAAGCAAGAAGTAGAGGGGCTGCCAAGTGAGTAATGACAAAGACTGGGTGTCTGGGTGAATGTCTGGGTGACTCTCAGCCAGCAGCTTTGGAGCTGCTCAGGGCACCTCTTGCCCCATCCCCACCCAGGGGATCTCCGCTGGATGGGTGCCTGTTGTTTTTCACCCTTAAATTCTTAACCAGGAGGTATTCAGAGAGAGATCCCTTCTTCAGATCAGCTGACACCACTCCATGGCATCAGTTTTCCTGGCACAGTGGTTTAGAAGTGCAATCTCATACAGCAGCAGCTGAAGTCAGTGACTGCTGCAGGTGCTCAGCTGTCTCATCCCCTATCCTTTTCCTTTTCCATGCACCTGCCCCTACGAGGTGCTCTGAGAGTTCAGTCTGAGGGAAAAACAAGAGAACTGGAAAGCTCCAAACACACTGTGGCTTCCATATCTCCTGTCCTGCTGCATTCCTGCACCTGGAATGGTGTTTGTCCTGTGTGTGACAAGGAGATTGTGCTGTAGCTGTCTATGTCTGGGCACCGGGACGTGGTCAGGGAGATACTCTGTCCTTGGCATCCCTTCAGAGAGATGCAAGCTGGGTTACTCATGTGGACAGAGTGGCAATATCAGTCCTTTAAATAGCTACATGGGGGAGTTTGAGTTTCTCATATATGTAAACTATTATCTTTAGACATAAATCATCTCTTTATACATCTTCATATAGGAGAAGTGTTACATACAGGTTTTGTTCCTCCAAAGGGGCCAAAGTTCAATTTTATGTAAAAATGTCTGGTGATCAGAAAGTGTTTGTTTTGTCTTTTTTTAACTGAAAACAAAAGAAGACTGCAAGGAAATTTAAACACCACACCACACCACACCACACCACACCACAACACACCACACCACACCACACCACACCCCCCCATCACTACTATTAATCTTTCTTGCTAATAACCCTATGCATAATAATCAGTATTTTGTCCTCCTGATTGTCTTTTCCTATCATTCAGTTTTTAAAGGGTTTAGATCAGACTATTCAGTCCTTACTACTGAACATGCATAACATTGTCTTCTAAATTCCCTGTAACTATTCAAATAGCAGCTCAAAAAGACAAATTATCTATCACTCCAAAGTCTTAAAACAAAACAAAAGGCACCATATTGCCACTTTAGGGACACATTTGTTGCCTGCTGTTGCTATTATATATGTCATTTCAGTCCTGCAGTTAGCCATAAACTACATCTTTTCTTTTTCCAGAGAGAAATAGGAGATGCCTGAAGGGAAGCAAGAATGGAAAGCATCCTTAAAATGACTGATTTACAATTGGTAAGGAGATACAATATGAAAATTATAGCTTTCTGAGTGTGTCACATGCCAAGTTTGCACAATGCTCTTGCTTTAAAAGCTGCCCCACAGGCCAGTGTGATGGCTCAGAGGACAGCATGGCACACACGTAGCTGTGTGACAGGGAGAGACCCCAGGTTATGGTCCCAGGACAGGCAAGAAGCTCCTCTCAGGGGATGAGCTCATGGGACACCTTTACTGCAGAGACTGCTGCATACAAGCCCCTGCACCAAAGAGAGTAGGCAGCAACCTGCCCTTCTGCAGTACATCTGAGAGTGGAATGGAATAATGGAGGCCCCAAAAACATCAAGTGAGAGAAAAAAACAGTCCCTGTGATTCAAACCAGAGGCTGGTTTAAGAAGTAAGCAGCCTCTTAGCATAAAAGCCTACCCAAGTTCTAGTGCATAAACGAAAACCAACGTGTATTTTATGTGACTGTGAAAAACAAACATACAGAATGCTATTTTTAGCAATCTCCTGGGATTTAGGAGTCTGGTGTAAATTAATCTGCTTTAGCTCCTGTGCAGCTTGATCTCTAACCTAGGCTGAGAAATGGGATCTGTTTCTGCAGCCTCTACATTGCAGGGTGGTGTTCTAGAGCGTCTATCCTCACTTTATCTGTGAGGTATAAGAGGAATATGGGCATTTTTGGGTGTTGGAGATGCATGGCTGTTCTTTGCCTTTTCTTTGCCTGTTCTAAGACGATAATGAATAGGAGAAGCGCTGATTCGTTTTGCATTTTAAGCAAAAAACATGTCCATCATGAAATTTTGTGGGGAATTTGGCCCAGTCCCAGGGTTGGTACAGTGTCTGACACATCACATCTATTATTTACTGAAGTCCTTATCCTCTATAATTTCAAAAACTCCTCTTCAATACCTTTTGTCTTTTTGCTGTCTGGATTTTACTGTAGCATGGGATTCCTTATTTTTCTTTCATCCTTTGTGAAAAAGCACTTCACTTTGTTTTCTTTTTGTTACCTGATAATTTCATTCCATTCCTGCTCCTTCTGATCTTATCAGAAACAGAAATTATTATTTGGCAGTGTTGTTCTCCAGTCACTCAGGACTGCAAAACCTTTTCTGTAACTTTCATGCTCACCTTTAGGATTAGCTACTTTGAAAAAAGCAGAATTTGCTCCATCTTTATTCATTCCAGATTTACAATGGTTTGCAAATAATTTATGTATAGAACAGATCCCACATGTAGACTTCTTCCACTGGGCATCTTCAATTTATTCCTGATATTTTTTTATGTATTAAAATTTAATTTGACATTAATCCATGAGAGGATCTTCCCTCTTATCAAGTAATAAGCTCTACTACTCCAAATATATATAGATTTTCTTTATTTAAAAATCTGTTATTCTATAGGGAATTCCTGAAGTATGGAGCTAGTTGCACCAGTGTCTTCAAGAAGCAAATTTGGTTTATTACAGCTATAAGTGAGCTACTCCACAGAGCTTTACTAATAAGTTGCACAGTGATTACCACTCTGGTGTTCTTATTTCCCCATCACATGCTGGGATGGTTGTTTAAAAGTCTTGTGAACTTGTTTTGAAAAATGATCCTTGATGCGGTAACCCAAGAGTATAAAACAGGGTGACATTACAGTTTGTGTGTCTCCAGCTTTAATTTGTATTTAATAACCTAGTTTTTGTTAAGTATATTAAATTTAGTTGACTTTTAGAAGAGCACCCACTGAGTTTTATGCACATGCAAATTGTATGTCTGTTTGCTATAGAATTAAACCCTCAATTATAATGGCAATAAAGATGTAGTTATAGTTTTAATAATCAATTATCAAATAAGTATCCTGATTAGTACTTGAGATTAAATTACTGATGAAATTTTCCCTTATATGGGAGTTTTGGGCACTGGTTTTCCTAAGGAGATAGATCCTCAAACCCAAAGAAAGAGTACCTGGATATAGATTTATATTTTAAAAAACAGGTAAAAGAATTTTCTCTGATATTTGCTCTTGTTGCCACAATAAAAAATAGCATATTTCTGTCAAGATTCCTACCTGTATCAATGATCATTTAATCTGCACCTGGTAGTCAGCTGTAAATGGGGATTCAGTGTTATCTTTTGAACTGTTAATGAGCAGTTCTATTGTTTTGAGACAAATATCTTCCATTTCTCCATGGGCAAAGTGGAAATAACAGACCGGTACTACCTATAGATACTGCAAAAAATGCTCAAAGGCATGAAATTGGGAGAGAGAAACACAAAATACCACTGGGCTGAGACGTAACTGTGATTGAACAAAAAGCTTGGGGGAATAGGAAATCAAAATAGCTAAACAATTTTTCTGGCCTTATTGCTGGTGATCTTGGGTAGTGTCAGGTAGGAATTGCATATGAGACCTTCTTAAGAGGGTGTTGAACTGCACAGCTCAGTGCTCTGTACTCTTCTCATCCTGTATCTAGGCCTATAGCATGTTTTATTGAAGTGCTTGAAAGAGAAGTTTGTTCACCATTTGACATTTTGAGCTAGTTTATTTTCAGTACGTTGTCAGAATTAAACCTCCAGTGTTTTCTCATTTTTGTGTGCTGTTCAGAGCATCAATGTTTGCCTTGTTGTTTTCCCCCTAGGAAGATTGCCTTGTCTACTAATTTGAATGTTTTAGCCTTTTAATCTACATGGATTTTAATGAAAACTCTTTTGACTGTTAGTTCACAGATTTTCCTTGCATTAAAAAGAGCCTGAGGTTTTTTCCATTGAAGTAATTTTCCTAATATGGTGACAAAATGCCAGCATCTAGAAGTAGTGACTTAAAAGGAAAGAATTACTCTTTGAATGAAAATAAGACAGGATGCTAATTCTGATTTTACAGAACTTTTTCAAAAAGTAGTGTTAAAACCCAGCAAATCTAAGAAGTCACTTCCAAACTTAGACTATAGACTATGTGGAAATCAAGAATACAGGTAGAGATTTCAGATTCCTGGAGAGAGAAGTAATTTAGAGGGCAAAACCTAGTATCTGGATTTGGGAGAGCAATGGTTTCCAAGTGGGGAGATGGAGTTACTGATTTTGGAAATCAACAGCAGGAAGCAGCAAATAAGCATTTCTTGTAGGCTCATCTCATTTTTAAAAAGTCATATCTGGCAAAGAGAGCTTGCTTTGCCTCTATTCCGGAGCCTTCCATTTAACAGGTCCTTCCATGCCTTGCACATCTTGGTGCTTAATTTAAATTACAGTGTCCAAAGAGGTCCCTAAAAGTCTTTCTTTCTCCCCACTAGTACTTTGTTATTCTTCTCTGAATATAATAGTGCATGAAACACTTATATTGCGAAAATAATAGGTTAAAAATATTAGAAGTGGACAGTGTCTACTTCCCAGAAAGACACAGACTTAGTCATTCAAGCATTTGAATCTCTGCACAAAAAACCTCACAGGTCTTAGAGTATTCCCAAAGGACTTACTTATGGCTCCTCTACTCCTCCTGATAGCACTTAGCAAGAATCATATTTTCCAAAGCCTTCTGACCTGCCCACGGCCCTCTGTTTTACTGAAAGCTCTTACCAGTGTGCAGGACATACACAAGTGAACAGGGACATCACTAATTACTGTAGCTTCACTTCAGGTTTCACAAATGCTGATGTCCTGGAACTTCTGCTCCACTGCTGACTCAGACTTGTCCAGACATAGAAAACTTGTCCCACTTTACAATAAATCCTTCTGTCTCAGAGTTTAAGGATATCCTGAACATTTGTAAAAAAATGGGTGCTAAGGTGAGGAGGTTTTTATGAAGATCCACAATCACCACCAGCCTGTGGGGATAAATGAGCCTATGGGGAGAGAAAGATCCATTCTAGAGAATCCCCCACTTCTTTTGTGTGACTGAGAGATAAAGTAAATAGTGCCCAGGTTTCAGATATTTTTTATAATTTCCATCTTCTTTTGTCACTGTGATTTCTATGAAGCAATAAATGTTTCAAAATGCTACAGAGAAGGGGAAAACTAAAGATTTTCTGACCTAAAGGATGGGCAGAAAGAGAACAAAAGAGGAAAAGGCAAAATCCGATTAATTCAAAGTTTCAGTTTTTAATAAAACACCCGCTTTACCTAAGAAGGTGAAATATTCCTGTTGAAGTTTTTGGTGTAGAGGACAAACACATAATTTCAATTTGTGGGACAAAGAGGATGCAAACATAAAATTTTAAGTGGAACTGTATCAATTCTGAATAATCATTGGTTAGAGGAAATGATAGTTCTGTAATACACACTTACTGTGCAACAAAAAAGTGGGGTTTTTTTTCTCGTGATTGTATTTAAGATTGAGGCTACATTCTGCTTTTATTGAAATGTCATTATATAACAAATAAATCCCACAGTGTCCCTCTGTGTGGAACACAGAGTGGGTAAAATCAGTTATGTATCTGCTTTCTTCTACAGCAGCCTGTACATCTCTGTTGTTTCAGCAGCATCAAATATGTATAGCAGATGCCATCTCCTGGCAATATCATTTTTGGAAAGTAGTACTAATCTTAACACAGCTTACATGAAGGAACTGATTTTTAACTGTTTTTGAAATACACTTAATGTGAAAGCAAGCTGTTAGGTCCTTGGACTTTCACAGAAAGCATTGACAGTTCAGGGACATCAGTTAAATGTTCTGATTTTCACTTGACAGTTCCTAATAGTCTTGTAGTAAAGAACTCTATGTTAAAATTTTAAACACATATGAAATACATTTAAATACATATTTTTTTAAAGTTTGGAATTCTTAAAATGACAAAGTTTACAGGTAGGGGTCATTTTTTTCTTGAGATGCCTGATACAGCTGGAAGAGGACAGCTTTTAGATTCAAGAGGGAATTTGTAAACTTATCTTCAAATTCTTGTCTAATTATGTACAGAAGAAATAGGAATCAAAGTTCAATGATTTTAAAGAGACACATGTTTTTACTAGCAGAGAAATCTAGTACAGTGACATGGAAAAAAAAACCAGAATTCAAGTGGATAAAATGCAAACCAGTCTGATTTGACTTGGACGTATTTAGAATATTTTATTTCATTTCATGAATAATTATTGAATTTCAGAAGCATCCCTAAGTGGCAAACAAGTATGATAAGGCCACACAACAAGCTCATGGAAATGAGGTTCTGACATGCAGTAATCTGCTTTATTACACCAACAGATTGCCTGGCACTCAGCAGAGTATCTCCATGGGGTCTGTGGCCCTGCTGCTTTCACAAAGCTGAAGCAAAAACAATAGTGGTGAATCTTCCAGCTAACGGTAATCTGTGCTCATTTTGTATTTCCAAGTTCTTTTGTATTTAATGATGTTAAAGTAAAGAGCTAAGAGTAGGTGTCTCTTTGCTCCATCTCTGTTTGTGCCATCCTGTGTTTTGTGGTTTCTAATACAGACAGGTTCACATGAGACACCAAAATGGTAAAAGTAAGGAGGTCAGAAAAAGGCTGCAAAGTGGTCTTAAGATGCCAGGGCCACTGGGGCTTCAGGAGAAAAAGGAAATAGTAGAAAAAAGCTGACATTGTGCACCAGATCAACGTTGCTACAGTTTAGACAAGAAGAAAACTCAAAGCTGCGCACATTTTAGGACAGTGGGTTTGATCTCACTGAAGCTTCTGCACAGTATTTAATGCAACACATTGCCATTAATTGCACCTGAAAGTAGGGTGCCTTTCTGGACAGCAAAACTGGACGGGGAGCAAAAAACCTCTGACAACTGAACATTCCTACCCCTACATGTGCTTTGTTATAGGGCAGCACAAAACCCTGGTGATCCATACCTGAAGCAGAGTGAGTGGCTCCCTTGGAAAGTCATAGTGATGAAAATGCTTGGGGTCTTTGAAGCAGACATATCCATTTGGAATATCATATTCATGTAGAGTAAACATATCTGTGAGGTACTTCAAGACCCAGGAATCCTGTGCATTCATGTTTATAACAAGCAGAAAACCATGTGTCAGCTGCTGCAGCTGGAATTGCTTATACTACATTTTAGTAATAAAGCCAACAAAGTGCTGCTTACCAAAATTATATCTTTTGCAGTGGTTTTAGAAATTCTCAGCATTTTAGAGTGATTTTTAGTAGGGCTATATTTTGCTTGATTTTTATATCATTCTGCTCAGACATTTTTTGGCAGTGTTTTGCTGATGCAGCTGTTTAGGGAACAGAGTCCCAGTCAGGGGCTGCTTTTGCCATTGTCGCCTATCTGGGAGCTGAGAGCCCGTCTCTCTGGAGCATCCCAGCTGAGCTGAGCGCTTCCCACCTCTCACCAAGCTTGTGATCTTGGTAGGGCAGAGACTGTTTCCATAGCCCTAATTGCTCGCTTTGCAAGGTTCCTTGTTACAAGTGTTTTTGCGCTCACTGAGGCATGAGAATCAAACTTGTCTGTGTTTGCTTCAGCCCCATAAACAGTGCTTGTTACAATATGGGCTGTTTGCCTGATTATTCAGAAGTCTAATCATTGTAGGCTTCATTCTAGCGGCACTCACACTGAGCTTGTTTTGCAAAGCCCTCTCACGACTTCCATTATCGTTTTAGTACTATGCAATTCTTTCACATCATACTGCTTTCAGAAAAGGGGGGGGGGGGGGGGGGTTTAAAAAATAAAACAGAAAAAGCCGACACCACAGAAACAGCTTCTTTGCACGATACAGTACAGTACTGTTTTCCAAGTCATGCCTAGAGCTACTACTACTTATTTTGCTCTATGGGAAAAAGGACTGTTTCCCTTTGGTAATTCTCATCTGCCCAGTCCTAAGCCTCATTATAATCCATTTTTCCCTGCTTAAGTTATTGTTCCCTGGCTCTTAATTCTAAAAGTAGAATCGAATAATAAAACCTGGAAATTGCTGTCTTTGGTGTAGGGAAAATATAAACCGGCCACGTTTTCCTCCTGGAGGTTTTAACTTGAAAAACTGGAGCGTAACTGTTGTCATTGTCTGAAACTTCTGTAGCGGCTGGCAATTTACATTAATTAAGTATGCAAATAGATGACATAAACAACAAATTGGCCTCAGCGTTAACAGTTTTCCTCACACATTTTGAGGCAAGCAAAGTGGTATAATGGTATGGAAGGGATCTAATTCATCCTAATTCTGATCTTCCTCTGGGAGCAGAAGGAATCCAGCTGTGCTCCTGGTGGTGTTAGTAATTTTGACACATGGAAGATTTTGGTTTTAATGTAATTTCAGATAAATACTGCTTGGTTTTTTTTCCTCTCTTTTCTTTTTTTTTTAGCAACATTTACAGCAAAACAAAATGTGATGAGAATTAGCGTATTGCTGGTCAATCAAATTACCTCAAGCATGCAGAATTCCTGTTTCATAAGTGGAAATAGAATTTTTTAATTTTTAGGAGGTATCAAACTAGTGCAAATAATTTCTAGATAGCATTCAAGAATTTTGGTTGCAGTTTTCACTGCTCTGAAAGGACTGTCTTCTTGGAGCTCTGGAAATTAGTACTTAAGGTTATTGGTCTGTCTTCTCTCTGGCCATGGTAGAGAATGTGTGTCAGAAAAAAATTTATAACAACAGTACTCATTTATCTTTAGACATACTCTTCTTTTACAGCTAAACAAAATGAATAAAGAACGTATTCATATTCAGATATCCACGTCCATTCACCGCTGTTCCCCTATAGATCTCTCCTTCCTTTATGTTTCATCCATTTTTCCCTCTCAGAAGGAGGGATGCCACAACCTGCCTCAGCCCCAAAGCCCTGGCTTGCTTCCCCAGCTGCCCCATATTGTCCCACAGGCCATTTGTTCTGGTCTCATGCATTGCTCATCTTTCAGTCATGTCATGCATGCTGTTTGCTAATTGCATGGTGGCAAACTAATCTGGGTCTCTTACTCATTTGGGGTGGGGGGGCCACTTCTGCTCTGCTCACAGGCCTCTGCAATGTCCCTGGCAGTGTAACTGTGAGTAAAGGACTGAGCTGTGTTCCTTCAGAAGCTTAACTTTTTTTACTAATGCATTTTCTTTGCAGATCTATTTCTACAACTGTACAAGGCTGAATGTTGCTCTTGTCTTCATACCCATACACATTTGCTGCTTATAAGTAAATGACAGTGGAGCAGAAACATGCACTGGTGCTCTCATTGCTTCCTCATCTGCAGATCACTACAAGTTTTACGTATTTGAAGTGAGATTTGCTTATTTTGACTGGCAGCATCATTCATGTGGTTTTGTATTGTCTCTTCTGAGTGGAAACAAGACACAAATGCAAATTCTACGTTGTGAGGTAAGAATGCTCCTTTGTGCTTTGCCAGTACCTTTATTCATCAGGGCACTGGCAGAAGCCAGTAGAAAGCAAACCCAGATAAAAGTATATTCAGTACTTAAAAAATCATCTCAGGTATTTGCTTGGCTCCATTCACAGCCTTTTAACTTCAGATATAAGACAGAAAAGTCTCATAATTAATATAGAATGAAAAACAAAAACAAACACAGCTGTATTCTATGGTCTTTATCTGGCCAGATTATTTACAGTTATGAATATCCTAAGCCTTTTATTACTAAACTTTGCTATTTTGTAGGCTGATAATTTTCCTTACATAGCTTTCTGCTCAACAAGAACATAATAGAATAATTTGATCCCATATGCTATCAGGACAAAATAAGGATTTCTCCAATTATAATTCAAGATTGTTCTTCAGAGTTTTCAGGTTTCAAGATGTGAAGACAAATGCAAGTAAGTTATTTTAACATTGCTTTGGTTTTGTGTAATTTTGGTAAGTTATGTATGAGCTCTACAGACACCAGCAATCCTGACATAGACTAGGGTTTTTAACAATCAGTCCTAGAGAATTTCTGTGTGACCACTGCACAAAAATAAGCATTCTTAAATAATCAGCTATGTTATAATCTCATGTCAAAACTGCAGAGAGAGTGAATTTGCTATGATTTCAGTGCAGCAAGAACTACTAGAAGAGTCAGGCAGCAGCCTGGATTCCAAGGAATTAAATTTAAGCAGAGTGTCATACTCACATTTTCTTGCTTTAATCTAGGTCTGTTTGAAGTGATGATATCTGGAGAGAAAAGCCTTGGCTTCTGATAGTGAAGAATAATCAGTGTCAGGGAAGTACAGACTCAAGTGATAGGGCAGGCATGAGTTTCTTCAGAGAGGAAAGAGCCAAGGAGTGCCTGCCATTTGGGACTGGCAATTCCCAAGGATTGCAGGTTGATCTGCTTTTGGTTGTCTAGTAGTGTATAAGGGCAGCTAAGCTTTGTGCAAGATGGAAGGAGCAGAAGGAAGGAAAGGCTGAAGGAAAGATGGACTTATTGTTTAGATTAGGCAAATAGCTGTGCATAAACCCAAAAGGATCTACACGTACAGAGGTGACATTCCTGCTTAGCCTCAGACTCCCACTGCTTGGATCTTAGTTAATTGTACTGTGGTCTATTTGGACCATCTCTCTAGGCAGTGTCCATCAGGACCACTGCTGGAACACACGTTATTGTTTGTACAGAAGGTACTGAAACACAAATTTTGATCTAAAGTGATTTGGTCCAAATCCTACCTCTTCCAAATATCGTGTGGTGGTGACCACAGGGCTTTGAATGATCTTGTTCTCTTAAAGGGAAACTGACTCGTGCCCAGTGAGCCACAATGTCCTCCTAAATAAACGATGCAGTAGAAAACAGTGTTGAACTGGACCATACAGGCTTTGCACCATGCCAGGGCACTTTTATAAAAACAATAGACTGTGTTTCTTTAAAAAAGAATTGGCATGCATGTGTATTGACAGTTACCTTCACAGGAAATATTACATCTCTGTATTAAAAAAAATAAAAAAAAGAAAAAAAAAAGAAAGTATTCTTTGAAGAGATCCTGTGCTTTAACCCAAGTTGGCCTTGTGAAGTCTTTAAGATTGCAGTGCAGTATCTGAAGTATTTGGTGAGGTGTAATGAAATCTTTATGCTGAGGTAACTTTCTTCCTTAATAGCATGGTGGGAGAGAATCCATTATGTTTTAAATCTGTCTTTGTCTCTGTGGAGACATTTATTTTAAAGTAACATTTTAATCATGGCTTCAGCCTGCAGGGAGAAAAGAAGATACCCAGACCTGAATAATGCATGTCCAACTACCAAAGGGGATGCTCTATTAACTCTGATTTACATATGACTGATTGTTTAAATTTACAATATCACCATTCAGATGGCATTTTGGAAAGGTGAAGACCTGGTTTAGGGCAACCATAATTCAAGGAATAAATGAACATAGTTTAATAAACATTATTTGAAAGCATACATTGTCAAAATAAGGCTGATCCCCACCACAATCATTTTTATAATAAATCAGCTTCCAGGGTCCTTTTCCTACCATTTGGGCTTAGAAATTATTTGCCTGGGTGTCCTTTACTATGCGTATTTTTATGGATCCTTGGCAATTTTTGGGGTCAGAAATAACATATATCAGCAGAGAATGTGAATTTAACAAACATCATTATAGGCACCCATTTCTCACACCTGTTTTCTTTCCAGAATCAAATAATTCTGCTCAGTTCAGTTTGGCCACTTGTCTTCAGTTACTGGGTCTATGAAGCATTCCTTGATTTACTTTTCAGTGGTCTCTCCTGGCTTTTTGGGGCTGTGTGCATTGGGGGAGATGCTTTGCCATTCTGGCAGTGTTTGTGCCTCAGTAGTGGGGTGTGCTGTAGCTGGGGAGTGCCTGGTTAAAGGCTTCCCACTGCCTTCAGTGACAGCCCTTCAGCTCCAAGCCCTGACTCCTGTCTTTCAGAGTAATTGTGCCATCCAGTGCCACTTGTGCTGGGCAGAGGCACTAACAGTGCCACAGACACACATAACCCAATATCTTATTCAGAATGTTTGCACAGTAATCTCGATGAGAATACTTTCAGGATTTTTTTTTTTTTAGAAGCTACAAGCAGCGAACACTGTTATAAATGTTAGCATATAACACTCTGAGAGGAATAATTGCAGCACATAGTTACTTATGTTAATAGTATCACATTATCTTGTGATAGCTGTGCAATTAAATGAGTCACCACTACGCCAAAACCTCATTTGTCTCCAAGCACTCCACAAATATGCTGCATTCACTGTCTGTGCTTCGGTCTGATAGCTTTTTAGTCACTGCATTCTCTTTGTGTTTGGAGAACAACAGAGCTGTGAAGCCTTTGAAAAGGTGGAGCATACTGTTTGAAATTTAGTAATAGAAGGATATTAATCTAATTAGTGGTTTTCCCAAAATGTATTTAAGAAGGCACTTTTCTGAGTGATATTTACACAGCACTGTCTAAACCTTAAAAGAGTGTTTGAAGAACAAAAATAATGTTGTGACACAGCAGCCTGCATCCTATTTACCCTCCACTCTGACTACAGCCTGTGTACTCCATATCCCTCTGAAGCGAATCCCATCGGCACCGTTTTGAATTTTCAGATATTCCCAGTAATATATGCAGAACTTTTGTGCTGAGCAATACTGGAACATCCCAGAGGTGAGTAAATATTCCACTCAGTCAGCTCTTGGTTTCTGGTCGGAAAAGAAAAGGAACCTAGCAAGCAGATAGGAAAAAGCTCATTGATGTTCAGGGAAGTACATTTTAGACAACAAGTACGATTTGTCCCTTTTGTGTTACAGTGTTGCAGATTTTTTTGCTGAAGAAATTATATCGTGAATGGGGAAGAAAACTGATAGTAAAGCATTTCTTTTCTTTGTACAGAGTCTCTTCTGTTTATTTTCCTTATTAAAATCTGCAGTCTGATTTTTGTGCACTTGAAGACACCCCTCTGGCCTGGAAACACAGCTAGGTCTAAACGTGGATAGAAATTACTTGGCTTCCACCTAAATCACTGTGGAACTAGAGTACAGGCACAACAGCTCCTCTCCTGGTTACTGCAGCAGCTCAGAAACAAACTGAGGAAAAACAAAGAAAAACGGAGTTAAGCAGCGCTTGAGAAAATGTTCCCTGTGGCCTCAGGACACTGTTCTGTTATGGTCAGATGCTGTTAAGGTTTAAGGAAACAGAAATCCAGAGTGGTACATTTATACCCCAGAGTTTAATTGTGACCTTTTGTATTTAGGCAATATCTTTTCCCAGCCCAGGAACTAAATATAGTACAGAGAGACACTCCTCAATGTGACATCAAGTATCATTCTTCCCCTGAAGAAATAAATGTGAATGATGAAAGCAGGAATGTGGAAATAAAAGTGTTATTTCCACACTTATAATGCCAGCTAGCACTTGTTACCAAACTTGTGAAAATAACACGATTTACTGTAATAGTTTACACTTGACTAGTGAGGTATAAAATATCTTTATCTTATAGCCATATAAACTATGGTTAAATTAGGCTGAAGAGACACACAGAGCAGTGCCCACAAAAGGATTAGGAGTACAAAAGCATTACAAATATAAGAGGCAGAAGCAGAACATCCTGCTCAAAATATGTGTTGAATGGAATGGAAAGGAATTAAACTAAAAAGAGGATGAAGCAGCTCACCTCTTGGGTAATTCTTTATCTGAAAGAGAAGTTGATTTAGGCTGAGGCTATACAAACCCCTTACATCCCTGCAGCATTTTGACTGATAATAAAACAGGGACTCTAAATGTGAGAATAGTAAGAGATAATGTGATTAGTCTGATCACTCAGATTTTCACCAAAACAACAAAAGCTTTGATTTAAGTAGTATAATTGAGTTTGTATGTTCCCACCTATCAAATTATTTACATTGAATACTGGAATTTTTCAAGGCTTGTTTTGCTTTATTTTCACATCAGGATTACTCAGAAATCTGAGGTGATATTATTCTCTATTCTTGTGTTTGAGAAAGATAGGGATATCAAACTTTCCTTTCCAGGAATGGGAATTAGTGATTCAAAAATAAAAGCAACAAACCAAAGAGCTGAAAACAGCCTGAGCTGAAAAAACATCTCAACTGAATTACACTTTTCCCATTTCCCTGATGTGATAAACCTTACACTCTTAAAAGATCTGTCTTTTAAATGGAAAATCAAATGGAAAACCTCAGCGCTTTGGGTTTTTTTATATACGTCATGAAATATTGAACAAAAAAGAGGTCATAAGCCATTTTGTTGACTTTATAGGTCTCCTGAGATTGCTTCAGGCTCTCTTCTTGTTTGCTGCTGTACATCTGGAGTGAGAGTCATGCAGAGACAAGATGGCAGGTGTAAGCTGCTCTTGCAGATGTAATGCATTTTCCTCCACAGCATGCAAGAAAACCACTTCGTTTCCCGTTTTCACCAGAAGGATAAAAAAACTTTGGGACATGCTCTTACCCCCAAAAACCAAATTATTTTTTTCCATAAGTTCCAGCTTGACTAGTATGTTTTCCTACAAATTGAAACATGCAGCTTCTTTTGGTCAAACAAACAAAAAAAAAAAATAGTTACTACCATGGGGGAAAAAAAAAAAAAAGATTTCTCATATTCTCCTAAAATAATGACTTAATGTTGTAATTGCGCATCTAAAGAAAGACTAAGGCATGGAAAAATGAACGTAAGTAAGGCTTAGCGTAAAATTAAAAACGTCTATGCCTATAGCAACAGCAACCAAGTAATTCAGGAAATGTGGCCACGATGAGCTTGTGAGAGGCAGAAAAAAGTTACAATCCTTCATGACCTGAGAGCGGCTCACATCGGCCCGGCTCTTCCCAAATCGTGCCACCGGGTGCCGCTGCAGGAGAGAGAAAGGAAATCTTTTCCCAAGAACGAGAAACATTTATTTTCATGATTCTGCACTCGCGCCTGGCTGAAATAGTGTTTTCCCTTCTAGAACACACGCGTCCTTCTTGTATTGAATTCTTTATCATGAGTTATTAATTCTACTGCACTTGAAAGTTATTGGGTGGGGGAGAAAATAATGTCGTAAAATCTGTGTGTGATTCACCTTCAGCAGAAGGGCAATGCAAGTGTCGATGGACTGAAATTATTTCATTTTTCTTCAAAACCCCCCAAGACTTCACTATGTAATTCTGCCGCAGTTAAATCTCTACGGTCAGTTCTGATTTCACGTTCTTTTAATTTGCTTGTTCTCAAAAGAAAACTCTCTAAGTCGCAATTGTCGGCGGTGCTGATTCCCCTAAAATTGTTGCATTTTTGCAGATTTTCCCCAAACAGTTTGCAGCTAAAATCCAGGAGGGGAGCCCATCAGTCCTAGCACAGCTGACTTACTGAGTAGCATTCAGGCCAGCCGGAGAGAGATTCACTCACTCTGTGCTGTCTTACCTGAGGTCTGATTGATTATCATTTTGCTGACAAGTTGGTCAAATTCCCCAAGAAACAAAGCAGGATTCTGGCAGAAACTAACAGTGCGCAGATGTTATTAGAAATTGTAATTAAAAAGAAATTCCTATGTTATGAGGATTTGCCTAGGAACCAAAAGGCAGTATCAAAGCATATGCCTCTGCTGTATATTACTAGACTATTATGTATTATTGAAATATGCAAAGCATGGCTATTAAGGAGAAATTCAAAGAAGCAGCCAAAGGAGTAGAAAGTTTGCAGGTGGCATGCCGATTGTTTAAAGATGCTGTACCAGAGACTAACAGCAAACATTTACTGCGTATCAAAAAAGACTTTAAAAGGACCACACGCACGCAGAAAGCTGGCATGACAAAACAGAAATGTGAAAGTAGTTGTTAGAAGTAGCAGTCAATCTTCAAAAAGTGGGAATTGTGCTGAAATGAGGAAAACAGAAAAGAACATAAACTCGTATAGGTTTAATATAAAGCTTTTATATAGTGGGCCAAAAATATTTTGAGGAATAACTTGTGATAAGCATAAGAGTGAATAATAAAACTTGCTCTAAACACATCAGAAGCATGAATTGTGCCAGACAGTTTATAGGCATTCTATAATGTTTGGGCTATAAAAGAAGTATTTAAAGGAGATAAGCCCAGAGCTGAAATGCTAAATGAATTTTTCACAATAATGTTCTCCATGGACAAGCTTAGGCAGGTTTCAACAGCAGAACCCTTTTAGGGTCCAAGTCCAAGAAATTATCTCAGTTTGAAGTGTCAGAGGAGAAATTTTAGATTAGACGGAACCAAAAGGGAACAAATCAAGTAGATTATATCAAGTTTTCAAAACACTTCTAAAGGAAGTCTGATATATGTGACAAATTATTAGTGCGATGTAACTCGACATGTAGATCGGCCTCTTTTCCAAAGGAATGGAATGTGGCAAATGTAATGTTCTTTTTATTCCTAAATTCAGTGGGACCTCAGGAATTACAGCCCAATTAGCCTAACCTCCTGCATCAAGCTGATAAATCTTTTTTGAAAAAAGTGTATAAAGCACAAATTATTAGAGTTTATTGAAAGATTCAGCATGCAAGAGAATGAGAGTGATTTGGATGATACATTATAAATGATATGTCTTAGGTGGATTTCCTAAACCTTGAACAAAGATTCTTCTTTAAAGCATGCTGAAGAAAGCAAGCACAAGATAAAATATGTTTTCTCATGTGTTCATATGCAATTGAAAGAAAATCTTCAGAAATCAGGATAGGGAATGAACAGCTAGCTTTCCATTTTCACAGTGGCAGGGGTATACTTGTAGATGTTCTCCAAGATTTGATGCTCACTCCTGGGCTATTTTATATTTTGAATGTTTTAGAAAAGAAGTAAATAGTGAGGTCATAAGATCAGCAGCTGATGCAAACCAAGAGCCACTCCTGTTGGGATGCAGGATGTTCTCTCAAGACAGAGCAATTTGGCAATAAATGGTGGAAGAAATTCAGTGTTAAGTAGATAAAAATACCAATGGGGAGAAAAAAAAGCCTCCTTATACTTATGCAAGTGGAGCCTTAAATAGGTTATAACAGCTGAAGAAGGAGGTGTCTGAGTCCTTCAGGAGATACTGTATGCAAATGTCAGATTAATATTCAGCAATAGCAAACAAACAAAACCCCAAAGTTTTAGCAGAATGAAATAGTGAAAAAACCAGAAACCAGGATGCAATTATAAGCATGATATAATTTGCAGATCTAGAGTTATAAATATGACCTATGACCCATATTTTGAAGACTGTGCATTGTTCTAGTTGGACTTTTAAAAAAGAATATTGCAGAACTAAAAAAAAAAATAGTAATGATGGCAATAAGTGTGACCAAGTATAAGATATGGCTGCCACAAAGGATGGAACTTAAGAGAGGAAAGCATGCTTTAACTTGGATGAGAAACACCTGTTTGGGATATGAAATAACAAAGGTTATAAAATAATTAGTGGCGTGGAAAAAATGAGTAGGGAGGGATTCTCCTCTTTCTGTCACAGTGTAAGAACTGGGCTCCCTGAAATGCCTCTTGTAGATAGTAGGCTTGAAATCAAAAGAAGGGAGTAGTCTTTTAATTTTAGTTGCCATGGAACTGTAGCCGGTGTCTCAGCAGCAACTCCTGCTCCAGAGAGATTTGAAAAAGCCCACAGAGACAAAAGAACATTAGATAAAGAGCTAAACCGTACCTCAGTCAAGTATAAACAAAGGTGGTTGTCAAATGTTTATGAAAGATAGACACTAGCTCAGGTAGCTGTCGTGAGAGGGGGCTGCAATCTGTAGGCTTGAGGAGATGGTGTGCTGGGTTCATCTAAGAAAGGACTCTCTTGGTTGTCCTGTTCAGCTGTACCCCTCTCATTTACAGTAGTCAAATCTCAGCCAAAAGTTATGATTATCTAAGAAAACATGGATATTTTTTTCACTAAAATCTTGACCATTACTTCTGAATGGGGTACATTCCAGCTGGGTTTTGTGATCTGTAAGTCAGTGGATCTGGCCTAAGGTAGCTTCAGTACCCAACAGACAGAGCAGCCTGCAAGAGGTACAATCCTATCCTGAACTACAAGCCAGATGTATCAACTTCCAATGGCACTGTGTCCTTGCATGGGGGTCCCACGAGAGACAAGAGACCATTCAGGTCTTATCAGCACTGCAGTCCCGTTGTCTTTGTGACAGAGCTAATTTGAGTTAAAGTGATATGTCTGTGCATTTTTTTTGTGCAAGTGCTTTTGTTCTGGACAGCATGAAAGGTGTTAATGCAGATTACAGTTTAACTCTTCAGTGAAAACAGCTTCTACAACCTAAATACTGCTGTCTTCCCAATGTGTATTTCTGCATAGCATTTCCTTTTTTGCAGACTAAACCTCTACAGTGGACAAAAGAAATGCTAGGCACTCCGAGGTACAGGTTGCAATAACTAATTAAGATAAATGTGTGCACAATCAGTGCAGGGGATAATGAAGTTCCAGGCAATCCCGAAACCATTTTAGATACAGCGGTTCAGAACTATGTCCAAGCTAAGTCCTGGGGTTTGTTTATATTTTTACAGATTTCTAGCAACTTGTAAGGATTAATAAGTTATTGCTGAGACTTCTAGCTAATTAAGTACTTAGTTATGATAGCAGAGTAAGAGTAGGATGGTATATGAGATGGCTTACCTCTGACACAGAGAGGTCATCTGGTTTTGTTAATGACAGTGGAGCCATAAACGCTATTACATATGAATCTGTTAAACTGTAGTGTGTGTAGAATGGGAAATGGAAGTGCAATATCATCAAAATCTCTGAAAAGATTTTTATAAGGTCATGATATGCTGACACCAAGCATTTTAATATAAGGTTAACATCTTCTAATAATACATTTGATAGCTATAATGAGGCTTTCAATGGAAAAAATATTTAACTGCAATATTTAACTTTAAAAATTATAAACCCTAAATGCATAGTGGTATATATTGCCACTATAAATTAAAATTAATGTATACATGACATAGTTACGAGAGAAAAAGGGGCATTTTTTGATTAATGGTATGGTAGTAGTTCTGTCTCTTTTCACTTGCTCCTGCAGAGTGAAAGATGCTAGGAGTATGAAAGAGAAAGAAACCATTAAGAGGTTTAGCTTCTTAACTTCTCCTTTAATTGTGTCCTGCAAGCGTAATATATTCTGTACTAGTTTCCTGGGAACTTCAGAAGGATGAACACAAAAAAAAAAAACCAAAAAAACTGTCTTTCTGAGCAGCCTTTGTCTAGAAACCAACATTCATATTAAAGGCTGAACTGTGTTTTTTCAAGCTTTAGCATATATACATCACCAAACAACAGACCAGCCAACTTATGTAAAAGAATAACCTGCCTTTGAGCAGAACTTATTAGCTTGGGCACAGTTCCACAACAGCATGTCCAAACAGCTTTTGGATTGAATGTACCTTCCATTTTGCACCTTAGAAAATGAGCTAAGCTATTCCACAACTGTCTCCACCTGACTACAGAGACATGCCTTCATAATGCAGCTTGGACCAAGGCCCTTCCCCAGCTTGCTGACACAGGTTGGCTGTCAACTGCTCTTCCCAGCTGATGTGAGGCAGTTGCAGCACGATGAGTTCAATATCTGTACTTACAGGAAAGTCACCAGATGGGCATTAAATGAGCTCTCAAGAACACACAGCTTAGTTTCTGAATTTTGCAGGTTCCTTAAAAAGTGTGGTGTGAAAGTAAACAGCTCTGTCTGCTTGCTTGCTGCCTTAAAACAAGGATTGTCTGGAAAAAAATGCAGTTAAAACTGAAGACATGAAAGGGGCAGAAGTTCCTTTTGTTAGCCCTACAGATCAGTCAATCTCCCGTAAAACATAAACTGTGCTTGAATAAAATTTAGGAACTCTTCCCTGAAAAACACATTTTTGTCTGAGGAGCACCTCTAGTTCAGGGGAAAAGGACCATGCAGCAGGAACTCTGCTCTGATGAGTGTCTGTGTCACATTCAGTAACAATTGTGTTACTGGAAGGCATTACAGGGAATGTGCACCTCCCCAGATCCCCAGTTCTTGAGTGCATACACTTCAGCCTGTTCTGCTCCTCCCGTCTCTCTTCACAAAACCCAATGTATTTTGGACTAGAGTCTGGAGTGTATGTAACAATTTCAGCATTATGGGAACATTTTATAACTATGTGATTGCATGCTACAGAAGAACTTGGTGAAAGCCCCAAGCAAGGAAGGCCACGTAAACGAGGGAAAAATTACAAAGAAAAGTATAGATAGGGTTCAGCAGCCAGAAAAAAAGAAAAAAGTGCACCCCTCAAAAGCATAGGAAAAGAGAAGGGGCAAGGAGGAGGAAAAAAAACAATAAATATTTTAAATATGACATTGATTACAAAGTTGCTTCATTGTTCATGTTTGGCAGTGGAAGAGGAAAGGAAAAACAGCTTTTTGGAATGCTGCATGAACGTTAATATTGATGGACTCATAAAAGTAAATTTGGGTTTCTCAAGGGAGAAGAGTGCAGACACTCCTTTGCCATTTAAAGCTGAAGTTCATGTAGAGGAGAGTCACAAAAGTCTTCTCTCTGTGTACCATGAGTATTCAATAAACCAAATATTTTTGGCAATGTGCCTGCTTAGATGAGTGTGTTAGTGCTGCCTGCTGGGTTATGTAAGAGGGGATACTGCAGCAGAGACAGTGAAGCAGGAAGCCTGAAATGTTCCAGAAGACCAGCTGGGATTTCCCCTGCTGCTATTGTCACAGCAGAACCACTATTTTTAATTTAACTAGTAAAAATTCATTTACTTGTCTCACTCTAAGCTTAGTCTGCTACCAAAAGAAAAAAAATAATAATAATTCAGGCAATGCTAGTGGGATTTTAAACATGTTAGAGTTTAAACACACTAATTTCCTGACTGGAGAGGAGAAAGCTGGAAGACCAAACAGCACAGACACACCATGTCTGCCTCATGCAGTACTGTGACGCTTGGTGATGGGGGGAAATACTTGGCTATGGTGCAAAGGTGATAGAAAGCCAACTAAAGCTGGCAGCTCTGCTAACACAAACCAGAAAATAGCCAAAACTCTTGAGGGGATGCATTGTAAAAAAAAAAAAAAAAAAAAATTGAGAGGGTAATGTGATGTAATTAGTTACTAAAGCAGAGGGATGGGAACCAGAATGCCTTGATTTCTATTGTTGTCCAAGTTACATGCTGAGAACATAGTCATGCCAGGTACTAAATGTCTTCTTACTTAGGCTCCTGTCTGTTCAGGATCTTGTCGTGTAGCCTTTCCATATACACCTGCTTTAGCCAAACATTCAGACTACAAATATGGTCCAAAATGCTTCTCTCTTGCAACTAGAGGCAGACACTTTGCTGTGTAGTTGTTTCTAGGATAAAAGCATTTTGTACACAGACTAAAAGTTTTAAAATTAATTATATGAGAATCTGCTTCCAACAGGATGTGCCGCCTTTTTGATACTGCCCTTTTTGAGTGGTAATATATGCTTCAGTAACATAAATCCCATGACACGTCTCTGCAGGGTGTATTGGCACATGATAAATATACTAAACAACATTAGCTCTACCATGGCTGAGTTGCTGATGAAAAGAGACAGTAACAAAGACAGTGAAGTGCAAAAGGTCATGTATTAGTCACATATGAAGCTAGAGCTAACAGTTCCTGGACCCTGACCCAGTGTACTTTTCCTTTGGCCAAAGGGTAAGTTTGAGTGTAAAACAGACATAAAAAAAACTAAACTTGTCCATGGTTGCTTGAATTTCAGAGTTGAATACATGACCTAGGAGAGATATGACTTCAGAGATGTAGAGGAATGTGGGAGAATGTGATGAGTACTGATGCATCCTGAAAAACTGGGAAGTGGCTAACAAGTACTGCAATGTACTTACAAATAGTTGCTTTCCAGAGATTTATGATTTGTCCAGTGAATTCCACGACACATCCCATCACAGTCCCTGGCTCCAGTCCTGACATCCCCACTAAGTTCCCTGTCTAGTCATTCTGTCTTCCCTCTCTCCTCCCTCTAAATCCTACAGTCTACCCATTATCAATTCTTGACCCAGTTTTTCTCACTTTCTACAAGCTTACAGTTACATTTTCTATCAGTTTTTCTCATCAGTTACTGTATGCTTTAGTTTCACACCCATTTGTACCTTGCATTTCTGTCAGGCAGCTTTATCCTCAATATGTAACAAAAATTGGTGGGGGGGGTGAGGGGGGGGGAGAAGATAAGATAAAACCCCGGGAAAAACAATCTCTTGGTCTCATAGGTAAAATCCAAAGGCATCAACTGTAGTTAGGAAAAGCTGAGAATATTGTTGCATCCTTTGGAATTTCAGGTGAAAAGTGCAAGTGAGTCCCTTCTGAGTACTGATGAAGAGTCTTTCAAAAACTTGGACCCTGGTTAAACTTGGTGTGCTTTTCACTGAACATGGGAATAGACATATTCACTGCACAGAAATTGCCCCCTTAAAAATTTCACATTTTCCAAGATGTGAAGTGCTGCAGCTGTTCAGAGGAAAGGTTGTGAACAGACACAAACCCATGCTAATGGTAAAAGAGCAAACTGTTAAAGCACTGCAAAGTTATAGCAAGACAATATAGGGTATTATCCCAGAAAGTGCCAGACAAACTTACTCATAGCTGATGCTATCAGCACCACATCTTACTGCAATTCACACATAGTAAACTCATACTTTTTCTGTCATAGTTAGATTTCATGTTTCTGAAACACATTTTAGGGTATTATTTTTCTTGAATGCATATGGCCAAAAAAAATTCCTGCTGTTGATCCTTGTGATTTACATACCAGTTTACCATTTTAAAATAAGTGCTGTGTAAATAACAGAGAGATTATTATAATACATGGGTAATTCTAACCCATTCATGTGCCAATGTTTCCTCAGATTGATAAAAGCAGGAGCTTCAGATAGCTCTTTAAAATAATTGACACTTCTTTCTCTGTAGTCCTGTGTCTGCGAAGTATCAATTGCCTTATATGAAGCCCCCAAATCTGTCAAAACATTTTGGATCAGGTACTCAGCTCCTGAAGCACTGAACTTCAATATACCAGTTTTATTCAGATGCTGTGTTTGGTCTCTTAAAACTCCTGTCTTTTTTGTCATTATAATTTATGCTCTTTTATATTCAGCTTGCAAGTACTGTTTCTGTTGATCACTTTAAACTTTGACATAGTTCTGAATAAAAAATGCAGTATTTTGTACTGCATACCAGATGTGGATTAGCTAAATGGTGCTCATGGTCCTAGAAATCAAAATCCAAAAATGTACTTGTGCTTAATCATTACACGTCTATTTAATCAACCATTAAAACATTCAACTGTGGTATATATTTAATCAACCATTTTCTAGACCAAAGAAACATGGTTTTTATATGGCAAATCAGTCTGTGTGAGATAGTCCGTATTTTTCAGATTTCCCAAGGTGCTTATTTTAAATGGTATTCGGTTTCCCTCTTTTTTTTTTCCTTTCATCTGGAGTATCACAAAGTGCTAGACAAACTACAGCTTTGAGCAGCAGAACATTTCTGCAGGGAAGTAAGGCAAATAGTGACATAGAACAAATCTGTGTGTCATTTAAAGAGAGATTTAAAAAACAACAAAAATCCCTCACACTCCAACCCACCATCAGATTGAAACTATTGGGATGGTTATCTCCCTGGATGCGAATCTTTGACTCACCTTGTACCCTTCTTATATTTTAACTGAAGAATTAAGTTCAATTAGAAAAAGGCCAGGCCTGCACTGGGGAGTCCAGGTTCCCTACAAGCTCAGCTTTTGCCCCTTGTTCCTGACTTTATTTATGTCAGAGGCTGAGGTGAGCTCAGTTCTGGGTAGTTTTGCACTGTGCACAATCACCCTGCAGAAAACACAATTATTATTCCCTCTGATTAATAATTATAATTGGTTTAATGGAGCTTCACAAAATACAAATTGAAATACATTCACTTCCATGCAGGCTCTCAAAATCAAATGGATCTAACTGTGATGAAAACAGAGCCTGTCACTTTATGGACATGTCACCCATCTGTCATCTGCTTTGAGAAGGTTTTCAGGAAGGAAGGAGTGGTGCTGTGGACAAGGCACTGGAATGGCTCCTAACACAGCAGTTATGACACTACAGCTGTAACACACAGCTGCATGACATTTCTGGTGGCACCAGGCAGTTTTGCTGCAGACAACATCAGTCATATCTCTGCATCTGAACTAAGAGCCTGTATGGCTGAGCTCCCAGGGGACAATGCTGATGCCAATCTCTTTGATTCCTGACCAAGACTCCTGAGCTTTCCATTCCTTCTGGATCACTCTGCCAAAGTCTGCGAATATTACAAAACCCTCTGCTCCTTTCGTCCAAATGTTTTCACACACAACTCTATTTCCTACTGGAAAGCCTCCCATTCCTTCTTGCTTCCAAACACTCATCCTGCAACCCTGCGACAGCCACAGGACCCCCAGTGAGGAGCACTCTGCTTTGTTTAGCCTTTGACCTGTCCCTTCCTAACTCCCCTGCCAGAGCTCTTGCCCCAGCCTGCCACTCCTGCTCTGCCCATCTAGCTGCTGCTAGTACCCCACCTCCTATGTTCCCTTGCCCTCTTCTTGAGGGCACCTAAGGGTGATGCCTACCTACGCCATGCCTACCTATTTCCTCCTTCTTGCCCAAGCAAGACCTAGCTCTTCTTCTGATAGCATTTCATGACAGCAGGTTCCAGATGTGCTTCCTGGGTGTCCTCTCTGAGAGCAGCAGTAGAAGATGTATTCTGGAAACAAAAAGGGCATATGAGTAATCCCACTGCACCACTAGAAAAGGCAGGAGGAACTGTGAAAAAGATCGGAGCAGAAAAAAACCCCAAATCACAACAAAGAACATGGGTCTAGCTGGCATGGGAAGGGAAGAGCTGGAGCTCCAGGACCTGAGAGAAGATAGTGGTGGTATCAAAGACTGAGAGTTCAGATTATTACCATGGGGGTACAGTTGAAAGTGAGGAAGGGAAGGAAGGAAACAAATGCGCTAATGCACATCAGGAAGGCTGTTTCATTCTCGTAATTGTGGAAAATTGTGAGGAAAGGGTAGTAGGAGACATGTTTTATTTGCTTTCACCAAAAATAAACTAAACAGCATAATCCTGTGCTGGGAGGGGAATGTTCAGCCATGGACAAAAGCTGCAGTCTGTGGCATCCATCACATCTTGTATTGGATGCCACCACAGGATGTGGATGTGATGCCACTGCCTTTCGAACAAAAAACCATTTACTTTTCAAAACCGTCGTTCAGAGCCTCTGACAAGCCCGGGCGAAGGGATCTGACAGGCACTTTGTGGAGTGTCACAGCCGCGCTGCGACACAGCTGCACAAAAGCTTACAGCCGCGTCCCTGTGGCCTCGCTGGGGACTGGTGATTATCGCCTCTAATCCGCCCCAAGAGCTGACTCTGGGCTCTTTGTTGGGCTCCGTGCAACCGCATGACTGCGCTCTCTGCACCCATTGTCTGTACCCCGGCTGTTCTGTAACCCTGGGTCTGCGCGGAGAGCTCTCGGATGCCCTGTAAGCTGGAATTTGGCTTTTTTGCTTATGGCTTCCATTGTCACGACACTAGAGGGTGACAAAGATTCAAACGACAGCCACAAGGAAACCATTAAAACTTGAAATCCAGATGAATTTTTAAAAACTGACAAGTCTTCCGCTGGAACAGGCATGAAGATTCAGTGCTGCTAATGGCATTTTAATAGAAGCTGGTGTCACTTGATGGAAGTTTGTTTGATTTGGATCAACCCTGAAACAGATTTTTTAAGATTAAGAATCACAGAATCACTAGGTTGGAAGAGTGATAAAGTGGTAACAAGACTTTTTTTCTGGGACTTTTCCAGAACAGAGTGGAAAAAAATTGAACATTTTGTTGGGTGTTTTTGGAGTGGCCCAAACCATGGTGCAAAATAAAGCAAATTTGAAGTAGTGATGGGAAATCAGTGTTTATGGAAAGTGTGAATAAAGAGAAGACAAAAAAAAAATCAAATTTAGGCACAAAAATTACTGTTGCTAATATGAACAGCAGTTTTCAGTTAGAATTATGTAGAAAAAGAAAACTTTTCTGTAAATAATACTGTTTATAAATGTGAATGTATCGGCTAAGAAGTGAAAAAGGTCCAGTTGCTTCTCAACACTGAGGAAGCCAAACTTGTTTTCTGAAACAGTGCATTTTTCTGGGCATACAATTTATGTTTCACAAGAAAAGAGGGTTTGGATATGTATCAGCCACTTGATAGCACACACATAGAAAGAGATTCAGGATCAAATCAACCAAGTTGTCACTCTCAGACAGTGCTGCAATCATGTTTAGCCTTGCATCACTTAAAAAATGGTCTATTATGTATGTAAAATGTTTAAATTATTTAAAAATAGTAAGAAATGCTCTGCTGAGTTAATTACCTTACCTTTATTTGCCAACTCCAAGTAATTTTTGAGTGAAATTTGCATGATGTTACCCGCTCCCAGGGTAATCTCTTATCATGAGATTTTGTAGAAACTGCAAAGTACTGGCACTAAAAAGTATGTAAATCTCAGCTTTCATGTCTACAAAATATTTCCAGGCTGTAAGACAGTGGAAAAGTAGTGGAAAATAAATGAATCTAAATTTCCAGCATCTGAACTGCAATGAAAAGAGCTTCCCTTTGTTATTTTAAAATGTTATTTTAAATTTTATTGTTATTTTAAAAATGTTTAGGCGGTCTTGTGATGTTTGGGCTCTTATTCATCACTCTCAGGGCTTGCTGTTGGCAATACAGGGTGCAAATGGCACCAGTCTGGGCTAGCGGGGTCACTGACTGCAATGAGGAATTTACCCCACCCTTTGAAATAAGAAAAAGACGTGTAAACCACTTTCATGGAAATTCTGGGAAAAAATAAGAGATTTGGTTAAAGATTCTGGCTGCTTGAAGCACTTGGCCAAAAGAAATTATGTTTAGTGGTCAGAATAAGACACAGACTGTAATATCTGCTGTTGCCAGAACTAAGCCAGCCTCTCACCTAACAGACCAGAAGTGCCTTTGCCTTCCTCTATCCCTTTGCACAAACGCCCTCATAGATGATGTAGCATTTTCTGGCATAAAGGTTGAGATGCCATTTTGGTGGCATCTATGCACAAGACAAAGTAATGGCTAAAGAGAAGGTGTGCTTTTCACAAGGGAGGATGAAAGCCCCACACAGACTCTAATGCACGTGTTCTCCACTTTGGATAACCCCGTGGGAGAGGGAGGGTCACCTCCTTTGGGGCTCCATGTGCTTCTTGAGTGAAGCAAAGAGGGCAGGACATTGTTGAAGGACATGGGACTGGGAAAGAGACCCTTTACATGCTTTAATAGTCCACCTTTTGCTCCAGTTTTCTCTCTAAAAGTGAATTCCTACTAGAAAAACTTCTGTAATATGTTTTGAGATCTCTATGAGATCAAACAGAAACACTGGTAGAACCTGGAGATGAAGAAGTTGCTGTCGTAGACATGTGTGGGTTGAGCAATGAGGCCTGAAGTCATCCAGTGTAACTGCAGCTGCTCAGCCACCCTGGCTGTGCTGGGGCTGTAGCTGCCTTTGGTCCCCAGATAAGCAGTGACTGGAGAGCTGCTGGACATTTTGGGCTTTAACTGGTCCTTCTGCCCAAGTGTGTCTTTTGCCTTAGTGCTCTGTTTTCCACTGAAAGAGACACCAGAAAACATTCTAAAGGAAATATGTTTTATAACAGTTGCTTTATGCAATCTTTTCAAAGTTCCAGCAGCCCTGACTGATCCTCGGTGGCAAAAAATGAGGGGATAGCCACCCAGTAGTTAGTTGGTCTAAGAGGAAGAGAGGGAGCTGCTTTCACACAATGCAAGGACTCAGCCCCAGCAAAAGCAGGCAATGACAATTAGATCACCACACAGATGGTTCACAAAGCCACAGGTGGTTTTGGTGCAGAGAAGAGGAATAACACTAATGTGCTCAAGATACTGTCCAGAGAGAACAATCTACACTGGTGTCTCAAATTCTGTGTCTGAGGGAATATAAATGGAAGTCAATTAAAAGCGAAGTAACCCAAAGCACAGGACAGGTGGAGAGCATCTGATTTTGCTGTGGGACCTGGGACTCTACTTGTATATGCAGGACACTTACAAGAACTGTATGTAGGGGATACCAAAAGCCCCCACGCTTAAAATAGTGCTTCTGAGTATAACAGAAAGGCATTTGTGTTTGTTTTGCTTGTAACCTTTTTGTTACCCCAGTTGTTTTGTTTCATTAAGCCACTGAGGCTATGGGTAGGTATGTGGACAGCCTCTCAGTGTCTGAGGCATCTGTTTGGCAGCTCTACAGACTGGGAAGTGATGCCTGTGAGGCTGCAATGCCCACTGCTGATGGAAGGAGCACAGAGTCCTTCCTCCCTTACAGATGGAGGAGCAACCTCCACAGGAGCTGGCTGTGGTCCAGATCACCACCCTCATGTAGAAGCTGCTGTCCGCTGCTGTAGTCGACATAACGAGGCAGTAGATTGCCATAGTTTTCAATATGTGCTGTGGAAATCTGTTTGTACTCACACAAATGGTCCCTGCAAAAGGGCCTCCAGTGGAAGGCAGGAACACAGCATCTTGCCAGTTTGTTTCATTCAACAAGCTGATTTGCCATTTAAAGGAAAATGACTCTTTCCTCTCAGATACTTCTTGTGTGTGGCTGTTCCATTTCTCAAGAGAAAGATGGAGTGCTTTCCCACCCTTTTTTTCCCCCAGACATTTGCATTTTTCTTTCTCTCCCCTAATTCTTCAGTACTTTCCTGCCAAAAAGTAACTGTTGGCATATTTTTGCCTGTAAATACTCATTGTGGGAGATTAGAAATAATTTTCTATATCTTGGAAAGAAGAAACCTAGACTATCCCACACCTCTCTCTAAATGATATTATGCTTTGGCATGGCTTGGGAATTGTTTGTAGCACTATTAATGTCAGTACTTTAAAAGTTTACCTAATCACATGCTTCGCACCGAAACTACACAGACACAGCATATTTTTCCAGAAACTGAAGATATTTAATAAAGATACAAAAATCTATAACACAGAAAATCAATAAGTACCTCAGAAATTCTGACTAATCTGCATTTTAGAATCTGAAATTATACACTTACTGGTTTTGATTTATAAAATTACTTTAGGGCTCCATCTATTTTTAAAATTATCTGAATAAATATTGTACTAAACTACACGTAATCTCACTGTGATAGATTTCTCAGATTCATCATTGTAATCCAGTCCGGTGCTACTAGCTTGAAAACTTTGATGCTGAGCTTGTAAGTCAGCAATCACTAAGAAGTTGTTTCACAAATACCTCGTGAATTGATTGCTGAAGTCATGACATTTGCTGACATTTATCATTTGTCCTCACTGTAGCTTTTTGAGCTGAATCTTCTGTGGTCCAGATTACATTACTTCAGGAGTGCAGAGTTTATAATGTAATGGTAGTGGGGATTTTACTGGTTTCCAGAGAGGTCCATAGAGGAAGAGAGCAGCTTGGTGGGTTTGTGGCATCTCTTCTAACTCCTTGCTTTGAAATAAGGGTTGAACAGACCAGGTTGGAACATTGCTGGGCTCTAGATATGCTTTGGCTGCACGGGACATCTGATAGGAATTGCTGCAGGCAAAACACATTGGAAGTCTGTAACAGTTCTGGCTTTGGGGAGAGAGCCTTCAACAGGGTTAGAGGAAAAAGGAACAATGTTGCTGCACATCTATTTTCTCCCTTCCATTCTGCAAAAGCATTAAGTGGGGATTATTAACAGTGGAGGATACTCCTCCACAAAGTTGTCTGTTGATACTTTGCATGATTCTTAAGTTCATGGTACTATTAGAACTAGGGGTAATGTCCCTAGCTTATTACAGATCCTTCTCTCAAGTAAAGCCAATGGAGCAAGCAAATTCAAATAGGCTAGAAGAAGCCAGTTGTGGAGATCTAGTGGATTGACAGAAACATTTGGGGAAGTTTCAGAAAATGGATGACAAGTAATGTACAAAATTCCATGAGCCAAATGCTCATCTGGTTAATATAACTTTCTTTCCCTATGAAACTGAAACCTCTAGATTCATTAACACCAGATGAATATCTGGTCCTTGTCTGAAATTTTCCAGGCAGACAGCTATTACTTTTGTCCTCAAATACTAGCCCTATTACTTCAATAAAACCAAGCAGCCAAAAATTCAAAAATTAGGAGGAGGGATATAGGGGGAATTTCAAATTCAAGCCAATAATGAAAAGTTTCTTTGGTCTAGTCTGGAGTAATAGCTTGTGCTTCTCCATAATGGTCACATTGAGATGGTAAATTAATTCAATGATAAATATAGTTGATAGCAATTGATATGATTGTCTGCTGTCAATACACAGGTTTTGTTCAATGTCTCATGTTTTCAAAAGAATATGAGGTTTTCCTTACAGACACACAAAACCATTGATAATAATAAGAAAATACAATTTCTTGCTTCCCCTTTGTCTGAAAGCAATGAAAGAATCCTGCTGATTTTCCAAAAATAATTCAACTGAATTCTGAGAAATATGGTTAGGGTCTGAAAGGTCTCTTTTTCATGAAAAAAAAAAAAAAATCCCCATTTTTTACTATGCTGAAACTCTCTCAGCAAAACTAAAATATTACTGTGGTAACTGTACAAACTACAAGACACCATTCTCCAGGAAATTACCGTCTTATCATTCAGTGGACATTTCTAGTGCCCATATGCCAACATCCTGCTTTTTGTAACATACACCTTGTGGCTTTTAAAATGGATCTTTTGTGATTGCTCTTAATGCAGATCTAAACCCATGTATTTCCTGTAGTTTGTAAAAGCTTGGCTTTGTTACACACACTCTTTCCTTTGCTTGGGTGTCTGTGTGAGAAATATTGTCTATATTGAATTTTATCACTAAGGAACACCCATTGTACTTCCTGTGTTATGGGCTAACACATATTCATCAGCATTTCCATTTGTTTAGATTAATATACATTTTTACAAGTGGATAACAAACTTCTTTAAAATAATGGGTTCCTTTAGGAAGTCCAAGTATTCTTAGTGATCTGGACTGAATAGTTAAGACCCAATAACTCAAGAGTCAAAATGAAACTTTGAGCCCTACACCATCCAAACGCAGGGAAATGTGTGAGAAACCAAGTATCTCAGGAGTCTTCATTGTAACATGTTGAGCCAAACAAGGTCACAATTTTTTTCTCTCAACTTCAGCGGTACCAAATAAAAGAGATGACAGACAGAATCCTTGTATGTTACAGCCCTAAAATTTCCCAGGGAATAAACTTCTCAGTAAAAATTTAACTGTTGAATGTCATCAGACACATCGAGTCGTATTCTTATCTCACGCCCACAATATATACAACTTTGTCAGATACCGGTTTTTCATAATTGTTTTAAAATAATCAAATAAAGGGACTTTGTCTGGGATTTTTGAGTCTGTTAGCAGACAGTCTTAGAGCACAGCAGCTGCTTGAAGGGGTTTCCTGAAAGTCTTTGTTCAAAGAGAATTTCAGCCAAAGAAAACATTACTAAGTTGGAATTAGTACTAGCTACAAAAGAGGATGTTTAAAAAACCACACATACATATCAGACACTTGAGAGCTGATGATGGGCAAGATAAAAGACATGCAAAAGCAGCCAGATTGTGTGAAATACTCCTACCCTCCCTGCCTGCCTGCTTTCCCAGGGTAATATTGCCCAGGCTACCCGTGTTACGGAGCAGTATGAGTTGCAATGATGAGTAATGAAACCCCTCTGGGCAGAACCACTCTTTTGGTCACCTCTCATCCAAGCGTCCATTTCCTCCTTCAAATAGCAGCAGGAGTAGAAACTCTGACTGGTCTCTCTCACACTTAATTCTTTGCCTTTCTTTGATGTGCATGGAAAATAGTTAATCTACAATAACTATTTTATTTTTGGTTGTTTTTACTTTCCTCTAATTTCTGTGCCAAAAAGTCTAAGTGTGGTTTCAGTGTTGTCCTCTTAAAATAAGTGCAGTTCTTAGTCCAAAACCAATAAAATTCCATCTGACACCCCAACCTATTATTTTCATCATCAGAGAAATCAATATACATATTCAAATAAAACTCCAATAAATTGTCATGAGGCTGCATAAATAACTTAAATATTGTTTCATAACTAATAAGATCAAAAGCCTTTTGAATATCTTTAGCTGGTAATTTGTTGTTAACAAATGGTAAGATGCCAATGGCATCTATGAAGATATCAATATGTTCTCAAAGCCAGCTTTGGAGTAGAGTCAGATAACTAAGCATGAAAGATAGAGAGTCTTCATGGCCTTAAAGTATTAACAGCTCAGAAGTAAAATATAAAAACAAACAAACAAACAAAAACAAACAAACAAACAAAAAAAAAACAGGACCTGGATCTTCCAATTCAATGAGGTGTTCTGCAACTTCTGTAAGTGAACTATGATATCACTTTTGCTTTCTGCTGCTGTAGTTGTTGCTTTTACTGATGTTTTTACTAAGAACCAACCTTATTTCTAAATCAGTAAATACCATTTTAGGTACCTTGATAGAAGTGATATATGGGATGTAGTAAATCCCAGAGTTCCTCTGGCTTTGTTTCATGCAGTGAACTCTTGTTATTGTCAGGGAATATTAACAAGAAAAGAAAAGAAGAGGCTGCAAGTAAAAGTATGTGTCAGGTTCTTTTGGAATGTTCAAATAGAATAGAATATAAAATACGTTAGAATATATAATGTTTATAGAATTTGGAATTGCTAGCATGTTCCTTACAAATAATATCTGCATATGATTAATAGAATTACTCATTATTGACACAGATCTCTCTAGAACTCACGCATAAGTGCCTCCAGATTAACTACATAATTAATGGCACCATAAAATCTTATTAATTAATATCAGAAAATTATTTATTACTGCAGATATATGCATTCATTCTGTAAAAAAAATATTGCATTGTATGCACACTGTGTTGGATGAAGTAAGGTGGCAAAATTATTCTTGATACTCTTTAAACATTTATCTGAGAGCCCTAATGAAAGTTACATGAAATAACCATTCAGTGCAGGGGTTTTTTATATCATTTTTTTTTATTTGGGGACATTAAATGCAAAGAAAACTGAAAATGCACAAACTTTGTAAAATTGCTGTCCATTTAAAGAAAGCTAGGACTAGACTTTAAAAGACTTGAACTGATAATCAAATATATAGGCCAGTTACATTTCTGATTTCGCCATTGTGGAAAAATACTGTAATATGTCCATTATATTCTGTGTTTTTCCCAAAAATACTTAATAATTTATCATTGCCAATAGTTTCAGTGTGGAAACAGATTTATGTCTCCATGTCCCTCCCTATGGTATATTTGAGTTTCCCATGAAGGAAAATCACTACCAGAAGATAAGCAGTTCTACATGGCAGTTCTGCAAAGCAATGAAACTCTGCTTTGCCTTTTCTCATTAAAAAAGTAACCAAGAAAGAAAAATCTTGATCTGTCTCAGTTTCTTCTCAAAAAGAAAGTTTAGGTCTCTGAATATCATCATGTGCAATGGTCTGTGCTGGAGTTTAAAATATTTCAGACATAGCTGCAAAATGTCATATACTTACTGTCTGAAAACATGAAATAGCAGCCTACTACTTTTTGCAATATTCCCTTTCCCAAAATTCACTGAAGTAAGTGGAAATGTTTCCACTGATTACATGAGTTTTGGAACAGATTGTGTTCAAGCTGGTTAAGGTTCTGCCGAAGGAAAGATTACAGGAATATGATTCTATTCTGAGAATTTAAGAAAATGCCTATTTTAAGAGATTTCCATTTAACTTTTTTTTTTTTTTATTGCACATCAATCACAAAAAAAAACAAAACTGAAAGAAAAAAATGGACCTAAAGGAAGAGTAATCTGCTTACTGGATAGCAATCTCTTCTGCTCTATCTTCTTCGTATTTTATTCTAAATGGCATTTTTCTTCATAAATATTTAACATCTAAAATATTCAAATTTCAAGGAAGAAAACTGATGGAATTATTTGACTAATATTTCAATATTGCTGATATTTTGCAAATTATTAATTTAATTAAAGATACTCAGGAAAGTTTAATTAAGTATAAGTAAATTCTGGCATTTGCATTGCAAGATTTAATTGACTTCTTTGACTAATAAATACTTCCGCTTTCTCATATACAGTAGATTAGAAAACTGCTGGTGGTAAACATTTGAAGTATGGAGAATTGTCTGAGCTTCATGACATCAATTATAGACTAATAATTCTCACCAATTTAATTTCTGTTGGTTCTCCCAGTATTGCAATGTCCACATTTTACAAGTATATCAATAAATAGACTAATGCTAAAGCATTAAATTTATGGCAGGTACCTTCCAATGAAGTAGATATAAATGAAATAAACTTCTTAATGTTTTATGACTAGTAAGATATTATATAAAGTGAATTTTTCATTAGAAAATGACACATTTTTCATGTGTCATGTAAACAGCTAGGTTACAATACAGAAATTTCACATATGGAGAGCAATCTGTCAGTATGATCTTTTTCACTAATGAGTACATATGGTTTTTCCTCATGTTTTCTCTGAACACTTGTACCTAACCCACAGTATTCCACAGCAATCAGATATTGTGGCAACAAGCCCACACACAAAAAATAGAACTTTGCTTATGCAGGGAAATCAAAACTTCGCTATCATATGTATATATATCTATGAAGGGCTCTTTTCCTAGTAGGAAAAGAGGCAAAAACTTCAAACTGTTTTGAACAATGAAGACTGACTGGCCCTGCTTATGATAACAGAGAACTGGACTAAATGACTCAGTCCTGTATTCCTGTTTAGGACAAGTTTGATTTGGTGTATAGAAAATATTGTAGCAAATCTCTAGGAGGTAGCTAAAAAGGAATTGAATAAAGGTAACTATATTTCATTCATTGTCTATACGTAGGCAGAAACTAGTATGTTTGGCATATGTTACAACTTGTACTTCATTTCTTCTCATGAATCTCAATAAAGTATGGCTTTATAATTACTTATGCATGAGTTAGCAAGTCCTGAACATCCTAAAGAGGAAGGGGGTTTTTTTGTTTGTTTTTTGGAGTTTTTTTATGCTAATGCAAACTGTATGGTATGAATGGAACCCTGGTTCTGGCAATATTGCTTTGACTGCTGACTTGGTTGTGACATTTCTTCAATGCTTGGTGATGCCACCAGCACAATGCTTAAGAGATCTGCTTTAGAGATCAGCTCTATGGTACAGAGTTCACCTCCTGGTGAAACTGGGTGGGCATGAAGGAAATCTCCCTGGGCTTACCTGAACCTAGGGTCCCAATCAGTTAGACTGACTCTACTCTTCTATGTAACACAGCAGGGGTTTGTGAAGCCCTGCTGCATTTCAAACCCTTTCTTCAGGGTTACCAAGGAACCTAAGACTGAGTGAAACCCAAAAAGGAACAGCTTTTCTTCTAGCCAGGAAGATTATAACTAGCTCATCTGGCATTGATCCATCAGCTGCCTGTGCTTTAGACATCTGTAGAGACTTTATACCAAAGGTCTGGGATGAAAGAAAAGGGATGAAAGAGGAGGTTAGCAATCTTGCTGAAATGCTAACTGGAACTGAGAGATCTGGGACATGGATGAGAATCGCTGCCTCAGAGGAGATGAGCACCTAGAGCACCTTTCTGGGTAGCACCTAGAAAATATATTGCTCAGCTCTGATGATGAAATCGGGTAAGGAAAAGGAAATGGGGCCTGGCTTCCATACTCACATCCCTGCATCATGCAGAAGGATGATCTTGAGGAAATATACTGTCACCATTAGGGGAAAGAAATGATAATGCACCTGTATCACTTTATTTCCTGTTGCTTTTATGTAGTTATAAGATTTTGATAATGTCAAAAACTTTGCACGCAGTTTTATTACTCTTCACTCTTTCTCACGTATTTACCTAGCAATACATAGCATAGTCAAAACCAAAAACTAAGAAACATAAGTCCAAACCGAGCACTTTTACAAGCCATTGAAAATTTTATCTGTCAGCTGAAGAGCAAATCAAGGCATAGAGAAGGCTGCTGATGCTACATGAAATCAACCCTGCTGGCTAGCTCTGCCTTTTCCCAGACTATATCTGATACCTGGTCTATTTTGTGTAAAGCTACCTTGAGTATCTCGACTGAACTCCTCAATCTGCAAGACCAATTATTACAAATCACAGCATTCAGCAGAGCTGGGCTTGGAGCAGGGTGTTTTCCAGCCCATTCCTTGAGGTGCCTGCATCCAAGGCTACTGCAGGGTGAGCTCAAATCAAAATGCTGCTTGTGAAACTTGTTTTTTTCCAAATATTTGTAATCTGAACAAGAACAACAACAAAGATGATTTTTCCCTGGATTGATGAATTCACAGGAATAAAAGATAAATTTTGCCTTGTTCACATTTTTTTCATGGGTGACAGTATATACAACAGACCAAGGCATCCTTTCTCTGAAGTCTGAACTCTTTAATTTTGCAACACTGCTAGTGTGAAGAAGGGGTTCAGATTTCCCATTCACGCCACAAGCACATAGACTAGAAATAAACTGCAAGAAAATGGGCAGGTTTTCAAGGGTCATTATGGTATTTTTTTCTAAGCTGTGTCAGCACTGTTCTAAAACTATCGAAGTACTTTATGATAAAGTACTTCACTAGTAACTTAGGCAAAACTGACTGTAATACTAGTCCATACCATTTCAGAGACTAAATAAATGTGAAGATTATATTCAGTTGTTATGTCTAATTTGAAGTCATATCTAGAAATTTAATTGAATGTGTCACGAGTTCAAGAAAGTACAGACTAGCAAAGCATTTTCCTCATCAACTTTTGTCTGAAAGTTTGTGACCGGGGATCCAGGCTTTAGTGTTTGGGTGATAGATGTCTTAATCAGCACTAGGGGAAAAGCCAAAGTGGAAAATATTGTGAGGCTTGTGTCTGTCGCATTTTATGGATTGACATAAGGTTTATTATTGTTTAGCAGTATTAATGGATTGACGTAGAAAGAGAGATTTATTAGAACTGTTCTAATATCGACATGCTTTTGCAAACATAAAAATAGATTTAAGACCCAAAGGGTATCCAGGCTCACTTCAATGTCATGTACAAGTTTGGCAGTCCTACTTGCTTTGATTTATCTGCTCTCTTGCTGAGTCCATAGTCTCTAAGACTGGCTCCTTGCTGATTATCATAGCATTATGAATTTCACTTGCTGCAAATGGGAGAACTATTTAAGTAATATTTTCACAAAATATTATTTTATTATTAAATTATACCTTTTATCATAAACACATAGCAGTAATTTTTAATAATTATTATTTCCTTTTAGCTACTTTTTTTAATATTACCTTTTCTAGAGATTTCTTAACTGCACCAGTGACAGAAGAACAAAACAAAATAATGAAAACACAAATAAATCTCAGCTGGCAAAACAACATATAACTCAGGGTATTATTTTCTCTTCCTATAAATATAAAACATATTTCACATACCTTTCCTATGTTTATCTAGACTTTTCTTCCATAAAGCTTATGACTGCAAGGGCTTGCAGACCTCATGCAAGAATTATTTTTGATCAAAAATTTCACAACCATCCAGCGATTATTCTGTTAGCTGTGTGAAGACTGGGAAATCAATAGCCATTTTGGAAAACTGTTGTCTGTCAGAAATAATGTTTATCTACCATAGTTCTGGTATTTTGTTCTTTTCACTGTTTTCCCACTATCTGATTTTCACTTCCACTTGAAATATTTTTGAACATTATCTTCCTATTGTTGCTGTGCACTGTCTTCAATAAAACTGTGCCTACAGAGAAAATAAATGTTCTTCAGCTTTCTGCTCTGATCGTTGGGCAGCACCTTCTCACTGGTTTCACTCAGTATAAAGCCCAGTCTCTATTCCCTTGTACTCAGCAGCCAGGTGAAGCAGAACACTTTTAAAAACCTAAATATATGTTTGAAATTGAAAGAATGGAAGGGGAAGCAAGGAGTGCAGGAATACATATTTGATATATTTAATCTCTGATCTATTGACCCAAGATAGAACATTCCAATTTCATGACTTGTTTCTTATGATCTAAGTGAATTTATTGTCCGTAAATCCTTCTTTAAAACTCACCTCTGCCCTGATGCATACCCTGACCTTTGTAAGGCAGCTGGGCTGGGTTCTCTTACCTAATTTAGTCATCTAAAAGGCATTTAAGCACTAAATATAGACCAGTTACCTAGCTGCCTGCTGCAGTCAATGGGCACAACCACATGCAGAAAGTGATTCATCCCATCCTAAAATATGTCGGATGAATGGCCCGTTTCATGGACCTGTCACTCTCCATGGACTATGGCAACAGCCGAGGTGTTTAAGACCAAATGCCTCACTTTTATACAGCTAAAGTTAGGTGAGCTAAATCTCACTTCTGGCATCCCCATTGGATTTCCTTTCTTGATTGGAACAGTCCTACTGTTTCTTTGTCTATCTTGTCTCTGGTGACTATACATAATTTTGTTTATTGTAGACACATGTTCTGGTTTCATTTGTTTTTTCTCTTACACACAAATTTCAAGGAACATGGAAAAGTCTCTCCCTCCCCCAGTTTCCTCCTCTCCCCCTACCCTTAAAAGAACAACAAGAAATTATTATGGTGCCAAAAAAAAAAATCATTTGACACATACCCTTTAAACAATCTATAACTGATAATTTAATCAGTGGAATACATTACATCTCTTCATGAAAAATCCCCACAAATACTTGTGGGGATTGGTACTGGACAAATTGGTACTGGAAACTCTTACTCTCTCAGTTAGTACTACTGAGGGCAATGGAAATATTTCTATAAATAAGCATTTGATATTAGTGAGGAGACATGCAAAAATAAGAATTACTTGCATCAGTAAGATTTTGCTGAATGTAGCCTTTAATTTATCATCTGCAAATGCAGCCCAGTGAAGATGTAGTAAGATTTGCTCTTTTGTAAGAGTTACAGTTCCAGATTTTGGTATGTGATAGCCCATGACTGAATAAGTGCATGGTATTTCCAAGGGATTGTGAAGGGATATAGAAAGATTATTTTCTTTACCACTCTTCCTGTGAAATTTCATGCATTTGGACAGTGTATAATTGCAAGCTACATTTATTGCTATTTCCCTTTTTAAATTAAATCTTATGAAGGTGGAAGCCAGAAACAATACCTCTGGGTTAATTATGTAGCATGTAATAGGATTAAACCTTCAAAAGTAAAAAAATAAATGTTATTTTTCAGAATCATTAAGGCTTTAACAACTTTTGGAGTTTATTTAAATAATACACAATGACACTGTCCTACCCTAAACTTACTGGATTCTAACATTTCTCATTCCAGATTATTAGAATTTATACACTTTGTGCCAATTCCTGAGAAGTTCCTTCTAATACCATTACACTTAGCTTAGTCTTTTCTCAGGGTTTCTCATTATAATTTAGAGTTTCATAATTTCAGTTGGTTGTAGTAAATGCTTTGGACAGCTGGAATAAAAGAGGCTTTGTTTCATAAAATCATATAGGTAGTTTCATATGTTAGAGAGAGAGTTGTGCCGGAAGGGGTTTGAAGCAGACTCAGAAATTGCAGCTCCTTCCACCACATCACATATGAAGAAGAAACCCAGAGAGAATACCCTTTGCTGAGCACAAGACCAGACTTCGTGGAGTACTGAATCACTGCCAGCTCTCCAAATTTCTCAGCAGTTACTGTTCATCCTCACCTTTAAACATGTCTAGTTCTGTGGAGTACTTTCTACCAATTCCTATGGGGACTAAACCCATAATCAAGTAAAAATAACATCCCCCATCGACTATTTATGTAGGAAATGTTTTAATACCATATTTTTCAGCTTTGCAAGAAGAGTTCGTAAATACTGAAGTGATAGGTTGATGTCTGTGTATTTTAACCATCTACTAATCCATGTGTCTGTGTATTTAAAATCCCTGAGCCAAACTGGTATTTTCTCACAAGAAATAAACTTTGTGCTTGCCTTCATAAGAACATCTGAAATGAAATCTTACAAATTTCATGCTGATGTCAGTTTGATGTTAGTTTTTATAAAGTGACCTAAGACTACATTATTGGGGAAATCCCTTAGAAGAAAATCATAGAATAATAGAATCACTTAGGTTGAAGAAGACCCTTAAGATCATCAAGTGCATGTAAGTCCAGAAGTGGACATCAAGCCCGAATTTGCCTGTTTTTCTAGTGTCATTTTACTTTTCCCATTATGTGGAGAGATGAATAAGGCATTGACATCCATGGAGGATGATTCACAGTAGCTAGTGAATAAAAAATAATTTTAGGATCCTCACCTCTTTGGCTATGTACTGGTTGAAAGTTTTCAATCTCTCTCTGGGGCGAGGTAGATAAATCCATGATCAGTTTTCAGACAAACTGCCAATGTGCAGCCACATGGTTCCTGGCCTCAGGGCCCAGGTTTCTGTGGTAAAAGAATGGAGGTTCACCAAATGGAAAAGTGCTACTGTGCTCCCGAGTCCCACCTCTGATTCGGGTCACTGGAGAACCTGAACTCTGGGTTTCAGACACGGTGTTGTATGAGAAATGCATCTCTCTCCTTTCCCCAGCTTCTTTAATTTCTCATGGTGCTGTCAAGTCACGTTGTATGAAATATGTTCTTTGGTGCTCAAGTATTCCTTGCAGGATTTTCTTATGTAATAATTTCATTGCTTTATATTTACTTTTGCATTTATAAATGATCCATCTATTTTTAATTTAGGTAATGAGTTCCTTCTACACTGAAACAGCTCATTTTATTCATAGGTACACATTTCAGCAGAGATCTTAAAATATTCATAAGATTGTCCAGTTGATTTTTTTTTTTCTCAGGCTGTGAATCAGTCCCTGATAAAAAGGACCTGATCCTGCTTCTGTTTAAATCAACAGAAAAACTTATAATTCCCCTCGGACAGAGATGAACTCATCATGATACTGAGGAAGGTTTGTTTTACTATTTTTTCCACAGCAAAGTATGTTTTTCTATCCTTCTGGAGGGCTGCAGTACTTGCCAATATTTAAACTTTATTTAGGCAAAGCTCGCATGAATATGGGTGTCAGGATAAGACCTACTGACTCTTTTAATAAAGAAGGGAAAAAAGCCACAATCAAAGCCCTGACATATTTTTCTTTTCTGCTAGAGCAAAGCAGTGAGTGTTTTTCCTCAGCTCCTCATACCTTAGTGCCCTGGGGTTATCCCTCAGGACAGCAGGATGGGCATGACAAGGCCCAGGATGCTGCCTGGGAGATTTTGGTTAAGTCTGGCTGCTATCCAGTACACAGGGAAGCTGCAAAAGCTGTTCCCTCTGTAAACGATTTTTGTGTGGGGCAGTATAAAGAAGGCTATAAACCCCCTGACAAATCTACCACGGTCTTCCTTGATTAATGCCTTGATTTGAGCTTTTTCCTTAAAGCTTTTTTATTTCTTCTCTGTCATATTAGGATTTACTTATTAAAATGGAATAACCAATGCACTCCAAATTCAGTTCATGAGGCTTCCCTGCCAAGTCCCACAAACAAAATTACAAGGTCTGGTGAAATCCTACACTTCTTGGTTATTAGCTCTGTCAAATGAATCATGCTTCTGGGGAATCAGATGTTCTTAGGATTTAAACACTCATAGCTGTAAACGCAGAAAAATATCAGAATAAAAGTTTGCTGTTTAATGAATTTCAGCACATGATTTCTGCAATCTGTCCTGGAACAAAACATAGGAATAAAACAAACGTAGCATGACATAGGCAATAACTATCATAGCCCTTGATAAGTCATTTGTGTGTGAAACAAAATTTATAATTAATAGTGACCCGTTTCTCATGGAACGAGGTCCTGTTTTGGATAGTTTCCAAGTCATTCTCTGTGTCCCTAGGCACAGACTCACTGCAGAGTGCCACAAAAATTTCTTGATTCAGAAGCAGGAAGGGTAAAATAATGTAAAAACCAGTTTTAAAGCACTTGAGACACCTAATCTTAGGATAGATTCACTTCGTAAGATTCACAGAGGAAAAATGCATGTATTGAAATATTTTCCTGCAGTTCTTTTGTTTGTTGGTTCATTCATGGGTTTTCTTTTCATCTGCTCTGATGTGTAAAACATAAATAAATATATGACAGAGCAAATATTAACAGTGTGACCAAATTAAAAAATTTTCAGCAATTACCATTGTATTCCTCTTAATTTGCAAATCTAGTACTCGCTCTGAAAAAGACAGAGACAAATCCTATTTGTACTATCTTTTAGGGGATAAAACCCATTGCAAGAATCCCTTGTACAGCAAAGCTTCAGATGGAAGTGAGGAACACAGCCTGACTCTAATCCAATTTTGACGCCTTCTCCCGCGAATAATTGGGGAGGTCTGGAAGTGTTCAGCCCTTTGGTGGTACCTAGTGTCTAATTCTGCAGCCATACTGCAATTCAAGCTTGTGAGAGCTCTCATTTCTTATAGTACATGTCATACAGAATATGCTGGCCAAACCTGCCCTGGATTACTGAGGGAAGGGACAAAAGTCCATAGTCTGCTACTTTTGCTAAGTTTAAGTGGTACCTTATTTTAGAAGCATCTCTCTGGAGCCAACGCTCTTGTGCACATCCCTGCTGGAAGCTGTGTGCCCATACTGTCTGTGTGCAGACCAGACAGGTCTGTGTTCCAAGGATAAGCATGGAACTGCCCATAGTCCCAGTGCAATGGCACCATGCCAGTCAATCTGCTAAAGAGATGACATCAAGTTACCAGGGATTCTTTCATCCCTTCCCTGTGCTGTCTGATGAACACAGGAACAGAATTTAGTAGTTGTCCTGGCTATCAGCCTGCTGAAATCAGTACAGGTTAGGGCCATTGTGACCAGCTGTCAGTCTGCTCCTGTAGGGAAAGTTTCAGGCCACCCCCAAACTTTTCAAAGCTTTTAAAGCAAAAGAAAGAAACCTCAAAATCCCCAAAATGAAAAAGTAAAACAATGAAAAGCCCTCCTAAGATATTTAACAGGCAACTGAAAAATTTTTTCCAAGACTCCCAGTACTGGATGCACAACAGCTTTGAAGGAGGACATGCAATACATTGTAGAATTCCATCTCTTTAATCGTATTCCCATTATGGAACAGAAACCGACTTGGATTTTGTGTGGGGGTTTTTTCGAGCTTGACTCTGACCAGTATATTTCTTTCTGCTACAAAATGTCCTCTGATGTTTCCTATTGTAATAACTAGTCTTACATGGTTTGTTCCTGAGTCTGTTATGCTTTAAAATTTGTCTAAAAAAATGACCCTCTTTCTTCACTGTTAAATTCATTAAACCCAGGAGACTTGATCTCTGTAAGAAATACTAGTTTCAAAGAAATTTAAAGTTCTGAAGTTTTAATTTACTTTTTGCTGGTCCTCTATCTGATGTGATTCTGATATCTTCTCATTGGAAAACTTGTGTCAGGAGACTTTGATGGCGTAGTTTGCATTTCCATTACTTTATTCTTGCCAGATAAATTATTGCCAGAACTTCTCAGTCACTGTCTTTATTAACTCAGTTAAAATTCTCCTTTGGGTCATTGTCCAGTAGTTTGTCCAGCTCACTGATCTGCTGGCAGACTGAAGTATCCAGTGTCCGGAAGAGCACTGTATCAGGGAAAATGATGAAATCATAACATCTTTGGAATTACACTTCTTTCATTGAAAAAAAATTTATGCAAAAGCAGTCACTGTGGATCCATTTCCCTCAGAATACAAAGGACAAAACAACTCTGTTTAGTAAATTTGTTTGGGTGTGAGTAGTTTGTTTTAAATACAGTTTTTCTTTGAACACAAAGCCTCTATTCACAAGAACAACCATAGTCTGCACAGTTATTGAAGGGTGGTGCAGCATCCCTCCCGCCCAGCAGGACCCACTGAGAGGCTTAATGTTATCTTCTTATTTGTATTTACTACACAGATAAAAGCTTCCTCCCCATCTAAATCTTCTCCCACCATGTTCTCACAAGTCTGCATAATGAGATTAATAAATAAAGCTTCAAAAGGTAACCCGATCAACAAGACTTTGTATTCCTCAGCTTTATGGTTGTGGTGAAGCAACCTGATGGTGAACTATGGTGAACTGGCAAGTTGCTGGTGCTCTCAGACACTACAAAGCACCTTAAGTTGCAAATCTATTCTCCAAAAAGGGGTGCTAGTAAAGTGATACAACCAAGTTATATTTTTGTATTGTTCTAATTTTTTCCAGACAAAACATATCAAATTTACAAATGGAAAGGAAAGTTATCTCCCTTTTCAGTCTTAATGTATTAACTTGCCAATACTTGGCTCTATCAACTTGCCAAGAAGCAGAATGTCATTTTGGATTCTTTCTCTTGTTTTTCCAGTGTGTTGCAATGAGCAGGCCAGTTCCACCACCAGAAACACTTGGCAATCAGATTGTCTTCAGTAGCTTTGCACACATACAATGGATTCTGACACTCCACAAGAGAAATAACAGAAACCATCTCACTTCCTCTGGTCTGTGCAGAGCTAGCAGGAGTCAAAATAAACTGCCAGTCCTCCAGGCAAACAAATAACATGAACACACATGGATTGAGGCTGCAGCAACAATAGCCAAACTTTTGCAGGATCCTATAGGAAGCTGCCCTGCCTTTGAAAGCAATGGGAAGTTCTGCCTAAGGCACAAGCAGTTTCCCCCTCACCCCCTTGCAGCTCCTCAAATTGCACTGCTGAATGTCTGGTCCACTCTGTGAGGTTGGAGCAAACTTTTCCTGGAGAACTGGCCCACATTATACATCCATCTTGGCACCCCTTCAGCCTGCAGTCCTTCTTCCCTGGTTGCCAAAAAGCATGCTAGTAATTCAGATACACTGGTGGGTCTGGGATGTGAATAGTTGGCCACTGGGAACAGTATGAAAACTTTTTTGTTATTCATAGCCCATCATAAACCAAAAATGATTTGCCACATGTAACTGAGCTAGTTTGGGATTTTAAATCCTTAGACATCAAACCTTCCAACTTATTTCAATTGCTTTTTTTTTTTCTTTCCATTGCTCTGGGAGAGGAAAAAAAAAAAGCTTCACTCCAACACAATAAAAAATACCAGGGGTTATCAAGAGGCAGTTCAGGGATTGTTTGTGGTTTGTCAGGCAAATTTATGCAGACCTTAAGTATACAGTTGGCACACCACTGAAAATGGGTCATTTCTGCACATCTTTTGGGATAAAGAATTTAGCAGGGTAGTCAGATTAAGAGCTATGCAAACATGGTTTAAAAAGCCATGCTTTTCTAGATGGTTTCAAAAAACAGATTCAAAAATTGCAATTCATCAAAAGCTGACCAGAGAGAGATGAGGAAATAACATAGCTAAAAATTAAAACATTGGAAGATAGATGGGATTTTCTTCAATAGTGTGATGAAGAACTGAGAGTTAGCTCTTCATGGATTCTGCTGTATTATGCTCTCAAAGCCATTAAAAGAGCTGTTGAAAAATTAACCACCATACAGGAGTTCAAGAAATCTCTCAACCATGTGTTTATTTTTCCATCATGGCACAGCTTTATGCATGCAAGAGAAAGAAGCAATCTACCATTTGTTTAAAATAACAGAGTCCCAAGAAACCCTAGCTCTTATATAACCTAACACCAGCAATATTAAAAATCTATCCACACATTTCTTGCGTTGGACTTCTTATAGCAAGTTTGTGTGTCTCACAAGCCTGAAGAAGAAGAGGCTGCTCCTCTCATAACTGTCAAAGCTGTGGGCAGGTTTAAGGATAATGCCATTGCTGCAGTGGGCAGATACAGCAACATGGAAATCAGCTGAGCTTTGTCATTCTGAGTTTGTCTTATTCCAGGCAGGAACCCCACTGGTTTTCTCCACCTTATCTTCTTACGGTATCTCACAGCCTTCAGTACATGCAGTACATTTACTGATACATGGAGTATCCTTCAACTGTTCCAACTCCTTATTCTCTTGACGTGTTGGCAGTTAGTAGTTGCTAGCTCTGCTAGACACACACCATTATTTTTGGTGGAAGAAGGAATAGCTCTTCCAGCCCATCAGAAAATTACAATGGAAACCTGTGTGGACAAGGTTGGGTGCTGCCCACCCACATTTGTTTCAGTCAGTGACAGCATTTCCTCTGTTCCTCCTTATTTTCCTCTGCTCCTAATTCAGCCATATGTTTGTGTTTTGTACGTGTAAGTGAAGCTAGCAGGAGGCTTGCTGCTAACTTCAGTGGGGTTGAAATTTAACCCACTATCTACATTTCTGCTTGTAATATTAAATGAAGGAACTGAAATTTCAGCAGAGCTTTTACAGACAGAGAGATGCACACTTGGGTTAAGATCACTCAGGTGACATTCAAGCCTGTTGCACTCAATGTGGGAGCTATTTTTTTCACTACGCCTCTGTTCAGCCCACACTTGAGAAGAAAACACACGCAGACACCGAAGATTTATTTATTTAGAATAAGCATCAGTTGAGGGAATTGAGTGGTAGAAACTGCTAAATTATTTGTCTCCCTAGTCACGATTAGAAAAGCTGCTACCAAAAGGGTGTAGCATAGAAATAATATTATTCCTTTGGTCTTCTCTTTTTTCTTTAGCGGTCTTCTCAGTAATACTCTTAATGATTTGGAAATGCAGCAACAGTATATTGCAATGCTAATTTGAGTATGGAGGAAAAGCATTTGCTGTCAGTATTAACCTTTGTTTTTTACTGTGAAAAGCCACAGTAGTATGTCATGCTGATCTAATTTGAGAATTATGTGTTGAAATTATTACGTAATTCTTTTGTTTCCATCCCGTTTAGATGCTCTATTACTGTTTCTGTGTATTTTGTTTTAAAGTGTTTATAAGATTGTTTACAAGGCTTTGTTTGTTTATTGTCTAGTAAGATAATAGATGCCAGAGCTGACTTTACCTTGGTTCCTCACCACTATGTAGTATTATAAGTAGGGTTAACTTCCAAAAATTCAGATTGTTTCCACTGTCATTGCTGTGCAAATAATGCAGTGCATTTGGTTGCTCTTTTAATCCATGGATTTATCTGCACATTAGATTCCAGCACTGGACTGAAAATGTACCTAAATTTATTAAATTGGTAGTATTTATTAGGTTTTGTATGTTGCTTTTACGTGGTTTCCTTTCCTTTCTCAAGGAAAACAAGAAAGAGAGTATTAAAAGCTTGCGCAAGGACACAGAGGAAGGTGGTGGCAGACCTAGTAATTTTGCTGCAGTCTCTTGGTGCTCATTCTCAAGCCACTGCCCTTCACTGTGTCGTCGTTTGGCATCACTCCAAGATAACTACAGGTACCTCCTACTGTAAACTGGGCTGGAAGTGATGCAGGTGTGAAGACTTATCTTTCAAGACAAACTTTCCAGTACACAGGTGGGAGGATGCTGAAGAGTAGATACACAGTTTTGTTTTAGCATGCTGGTAGAGGGCTGATATTCTTCTCCACAGTAAATTTGTTACAACATCCATTCATTTCTACTTCTAGAAAATTAAGTCCCTCTCAATATACAGGTGCACCTGTAAACTATGTGAACTGCTGTGGGAAGAAGATAGAGCACATTTACTTTTCATTAATATATGTTTTTGTACATGTATATATTTAGCATATTTTAGAGAGTTTTAAGTGCTTTTTCAAAGGAATATAAATATATACACATGTATATAAAGACTTAGTTCTAATGCTCAGCTGTGAGTAAGGAAAACAACTGGTCTAAGAAGTCAAACAGTCTGTGCAATCAAATTTAAGACTCTTCAGTTTTTCGTCGGAAAGCTTCAGGTGGGTGCTTGTGATTACACAGCAGACTGTGCACTGCAGGAGCTCCTATAAGAAGAAGTGGTTTCACCAGTTTTGCAACCTTAATAAGAAGCCATTCTATCACAGAGAAAAAAAAAATCTATTTTAAAAGAGCATGTCATGATTCATCTGTGTATAAGTCACTTTTAAGAATAAACAAAATTTGTGTTTTTAGAGCACCAGTCTCTGCCGTGTTGCTGCTGGTAAGGTACAGTAAACAGCTGTGCTTCAGCTTCCCTGAACAGCAAATACTGGGGCCTATGGAACCAGTAGGAACTGATCTTACACAAAGGTTTAACTCACCCATGACATGGGAGACAAAATAACACTCTTGCATGTTTACAGAGCCTGCTAAATTGTAAAAAATGCAGTAGTTCTGGAAAACACACCATACCACGAGTTCAGAAATAATTTATATTTCCCTTCTGATTATATGCTGAATATTGGCAGGGTAGTCAAGGGGGACTATTTATAATATACAGTAGTTGCAAAACATTATCTCTTATTCACACAAAATGAAAAAAAGAAAGCTAAGTTAATAAGATGGTCAGGTAAATTGATAAAGAAACCTTATACTTTCAGACATAAATAGTCAGTTTAAGAGTATGATTGACACTTCAGTCAAAATTCTTCAAAAGTTTCGGATGGTTAGCAGAATTTCACTTTGCAGTGAGTGTCAGCAATTTGTCCTTTTCTCCTCCTCACAAAGGGAAGCTCTTATCGAGTAACTTTCCTGTGGAAAACGGATGACCAGGATTTTTATTTTTGACACTAGTTAAGTAACCTGTCATGCTTTTCCTTTGTTTGTTTGTTTCTGTGGTTCTCATTTCCAAGACATATCCTGTGGACTGTTCAAATGAACTTCAAAAGTGAGAACTAAGTACATCTGTACAGTGTCTCATTGCAAGTTGTCTGTCTGAAACAACTGACTCTTACACTAAGTCCATCCATAAATATACCAGGGTTCACACTGTTAGTCCTTTTCAGAGTTCCAAAATTTAACCCTTCTTTGGAGGGCAGAGGTGGGGTTTTTTCTACATCCCAGATATCTATTCAAATAGATCTTGGCACAGGCAAAAAGTGAGGTGTTAGCTTTTCTTGTTAGACCAGTGTCAGTACTCCTATCCTAGAATATGAACAGTTGAAAGATTTTTTTTTTCTGGAACAACCAAGCTAATTAAATTTATTATTTCACAGTGTCTCTGACCCTAAAATAATTTGCTGGAGCACTTTTGCCCCGTTATTAGGTTAGTTTGCCATAGAATTTATTTGGTTCCAGGTGACATCAGGGCCAGTGAGAGCTGGGTGCTCTACAAGGGCAGGGGAGCCTTGACTTTATTCTGATTGCAGCTTTAATTGAGGAAAGAAGAACATAAGACATTTCCCTCTCTACAGCAGAAAACCCAGTGATTTGCATACACTCTGATCTCACCTCAATGTGGTTTTAGCATGGTTGCTAAAGATATTAATAGACTACTTTTAACTTAGACCTCCCTAAATATCCTCACAGTGGTATTGTTACTATAACAGAGCACACTCCTACATTATCCTCTTTGGTTAGCCTTAAAAATACTTTAAAACCTGAAGGGAAGAATGGAGTCTTTGTCTATGAATGCTAAAATCTATCTTCATCCATGAGAAGCTGTCGATGATTGCCATGGAAACATTTATTAATTGTCTGTGGAGCCTGTAAAAAATAGCAACAAAAAAAGGTAAGATTTGTGAAGAAATAAGACTTTGTGAGACGTGACCTGAACCAGAAGATTCTGAAAAGACAGAAAGACATGGTGTGCTATAGGAAAACTTCTTCTTCTCCCAATCCTCTCTTGCATGCAGACCACCTTGGTGTCCTACCTAAAGAGACCACGCTCCCACTGACTAAGAGGAGCGTCACCATGTCCCTTGATGTCTGCTTACAAGACATCTTTCAAAATACAGGGGATGCTGTGTGACTGCAATACAGGACTGTGACTTCAATCAGAAGTCAGGACAGCCATCCAATGTGCATCATAGTTTGAAAGGTTTGAGAAGCTGCATTTCTCACTTTTTTTTTTTTATAATTCTCTTTCACTCTGTAAAAATGGCATTTCCAGATCTAAGTATATCCTTCTGGGCTAAATGTGATGCAAACCCTGCATCTGCAAGGTAATTTAAAAGCTCACAGCAAATCAGTGCAGTAAGTAGGAGAGACAGGACAAAAGAATACACTGATGTATAACTAGGTTGGTCAAAAGTACATCTCAAGAAGTCTCAATAATTGGTTGTTGATTTTAATTTCTGTTTTTTTAAAAAAATAATCTTAAAGTGTTACTGCTGAAATCTCATATTTGCCGTCAGTTCTCCATTGGCCAGCCCAAGAGGTATTTGGGCTCTTAAAAAAACACACCAACCTCTCTTGATCTTTGAAGTGTTAATCACCAGGTTAATCACTGCAATGGTTTAAAAGAAGTTATGAAATTACAGCACCAATTTTGTTCAACACCAGCTCAGACTGACAGCTATCAATAGTTATTGACCTAACCCGCTTGTGTGCCACTCTATTTAAACAATTCTTTACTCATTAAATGGGTCATTTAACATGGGCAGAAAATAGAATCAAACACAAGGAGTGGCTGTGCTTTGCCTCTGTCTTCCCATTAGAGAGGACTCCGTTCCCTACCGGGTCCCAGTGTGAATGACCAAACAATGTCTCCTCTTTAAGGGAAACTGATTACTTACCCACTAGCAAAAAAGTGGATCTTAGAATTAGTTTCTGCTGAAAGACTTTCCTCCTTACTGTTCCTCCAGGGTTTTGTAAAAAGAAATATACGTATATATATGTTGCTTAAAAGGGACTGCTGCCATGTGGGCACTCAGAACATGTATGACAGAATATTACTACAGAAGAATTCTTAAATAAAATTACCATTTCAACCACCACACACCTAATATTGATTTTAAACCAAAGAGGCCCCCTAACAAAACAACAGCAGTGGAAATTTACAGTGAGCTTTGGATCAGAAGGAAGTAATGAAATTGCTTTATACATTCCTCCTGGAGATGTCACAAACCCACATTTCTTTACTATCTGAAGTCCACATTTTGACACATGAACTGCTGTGCATTTCTGCAGGTGCAACAAACCAGATCACTTAGGGGTTTAGCTAGTCTTTTAATATCACCTCTTGCAGATTTCATTGGGGATCACATGAAGAGAAAGAGGCAACTAGAAAGGTGAGAGGGAGGCTTATTAGGCTGAAGACAGAAGCAATGGCCAAGACAGAGATGTGTCAGGACAGGAGCTGTCCAGGAAGCCCACGTTTACTGGATGAGAGCCACTGTGCAGCTGAGACCTTTCCCCTTTCCAAACTTTTTCGATCCTTAACCCTATGTTCTTTCAGTAACAATACCAGAAAAGTCCATTAAGCGACCTGCACAAAATTTGTCTGCTTCTTTATTTCTTCTTAGTGGATAAATCTTTTCATATGGTGAGTTGGCTGAGGTGAAGCTCATGGCAGAAGCTTTGGTCCAGGTGAACTTCATTAGATATTTCCCTCACAGGATCACTGCTGGCTTAGGGGATAACTAGTTTACTCCTAGCTCCAGTATGCACTGTGTGGTGATCTCACCCGTGACTGGTCAGCACGTGACCTTAGCAAGCTAGAGTGCATCTTTTTCCATATAAACACTGGCTTAATTTTTTTTTGCTAGTGTAGTAAAGGGCACTTGCCCTTGTTCATGCATAATTTCTTCTGTCATGCATAATTTTTCTATTACTTGTTGTTACATTGATTTTCCAGAGTGTGTATTAGCACACTATAAAAACAATTATTTGAGGAAAACTGAATAGCAAAAAAATACTGATTTAAACTACACATTTCACAGAAGCATTTGATATTCTCTGTTCTATTTTGCTGTATCTTGATGAAATGTTTTATATCAAGGGAAGAAATTAATATCAACACAGCTTTATATCCAGGTGCAGCATGCACAGATAAAACGTAAGTGAAATGAGATAAAATATTATGCTTGATGATGATCATTGAATAAGGTTGCATTGAGCAAAGAGATGCCAGAGTTTTTTATATGAATACATATCAGCAGAAAGTGACAGTGAAAAGTAGCAAATGTTTTGGGGTTGCTACTGATACACTATCAGAAAAGTTTAGGCAGCCAGACTACTAGATATTAAATGGCTCAAGAGCAATATGCTGAAATTTTATTCAACTAGAGGCTTAGATCTTCAGTATCCACTCAGACATATAAAACCACCGGGAAAGGTGAGTTTAAAGACTACTGAGTATGACAGTAAACATAGGGTTAAAAACAATAATATGCAAAAAATAATTCCAACAAGAAACATAAAATTCAAACATTGCTTTAGAATGCAAAAGAGTGCAAGAGATGAGTCAGTCTCAATACCTTGGCAGTAATATGCAAGCCAGTGGGGATATCCAGAATGAAATCATGTCACAAATTGGCAAGGCAGCAGCTGCATTTATCTGCTTAAAGAAGATTCAGTCCTTGAAAATCTACAACTTAAAGAACAAGCTGAATATTCAATTCATGTTATTTTCAACTGAACAGATGGATGGGAAAGCTGGAAATCTACCAGAAGTACAGGCACTCATCTAAGAAGTCTGATAAAACACTAAGAGAACTTAAACTTAGAAAAATAGTAATTTTTAAAATAAGTGAATTATAACAAATTTTCCAAAATTTTTCAGTATGTGTTATCAGATATTAACAGAAAAAAAAAAAGAAAAAAGAAAAAAAAAAGAAAGGATAGCTGTATCTGCACAAAGCATTGGTAATACATATGAAGGATGCACTGGGTCCATATAGAAGTGTAAGCAAAAAGGGAGAGCTAAAAGGACACCTTTCTGCTGAATATTCTGAAGGACTACCCACCATGAAGATCATCAAAGTTGTTCTGTGTGGAGCCCACCTGGCTGCTGCCAGGAGGCTCCTGGTGGCCCTCACCAAGGACAGCTCTGGCCAGCCTCCCTTTGCCCCCACCCCTCCCAGAGCAGGAGGAAACCCTGGGTGGCTGCTTCCAAGCTGAGGAACAACCACCACCTCAGAAAGTAAGTACCTGCCTTTTACATGGGCTTCTATGAAATTCGAGACATGAAAACTGAGGGTATTTGTGAATTCTTTTGAGTTTGTATGACACAGCAAAGCAGATGCCACTGCGTGCTGGATGGATGGATAAAAGCACTGCAATGGCTCAAATAAACTCAAACACTGCCTGTGTGTATAAAGCAGCTCCTTCATCTGGTTGCGCTGTCTGCTTGGGAGTTTTTCCAGTAGATTCACCCTAGTCAAAATTTCAAGGGCAAAATCTTCAGGAGAAGATACCCCTATTTCGTATGCAAATACAGAAAGATAATTATAGTAATTTTTATTTGTATACTTCAAGAAAGAAAACAAAACCTGATCATTATAGAAAATAGTGTGACAGTCTAGTAGGAAGCATGAATAGCAAAATTGCAGACCCTCCTCCAGACACTGTTTTTTATTACACTGGGCCTTGTCTACTCTAACATCCTTCCCAGTTCTTCTCAGCTCCAGCCAGTTATGTCTTCCTATCTGGACCTTCAGCAAAGAGAAAAATAAAACCGCATCCATAGTAAAATCCTAGTATAGTTTAGATTCATTCTTTTGCTGCTGCATTGAACTATAGAGATTCCACATTAAAAAAAAACCAGGAACTTAACATGTATCTCAGAAAAGGTCTTGAAGACACTCTTCTTTCCTGATGGTCACTGTCTCTCCTTGTGCTCCTGATTACAACAGCCCATCAAACATCCAGCTTGCTTCTTTGACCTGCTACGCTAAGGTGAAGTTTATGTCTTGGCTTGTCTCCACCTTGCTCCTTTGTCATTGATTTTCTTGATTTTATTGTCATCACTCTCCTCGCCTTCTCTCATTAACAAAGCATGGAACAGCATCTTTTGTTGCTTATTACAGTCCTAGCCTACAGACCTCCTTCTATACAGAACAACTGGACTTTTAGGACACCTTACGTATCCTTGCTAGCTGAAAATCTCTAAGTTTGTATTAAAAAATGAGTAAAGGTAATTCAGTTCATCAGCCCTAGATATTAAAAAGTTTTTTTTTTTTTTTTCCCAAGAGTAAGAATGGTCCTTCTTTAGGTGTCCAGAATACATTGAAACTTTTCTAGAGGGCTGATCATTACAGAGGTTTCTGAATTTGATAGATACACAGACATGACATGGGTAGACCCTCTAGCAGTGTGCTACCAGGACTCAGGACCAAATTCATGTTTGTTTAAACATATAGCACGTCTCACCTGGATTGTGAGGACTTATACTTTTTTTGAGTAAAAAGTACACTTCTTTAGAGAAGACTTGAAGATATTGAACTGCGTATAGAAGTTATATATTAATGTATTTCAGTACACTGAACTTAGTTATTCTATTACTTGGGAAAAAAAAATCCAAGTGGCTTTGTAGGATTGTAATTCACTGGCAACATCTACATACAAGCTGAACAGAAACATGATGTAGAAACCACTGACACACAGTCAGCACGTGCTATCCCATTTTCAGTGCAGAATCATGTTAGAGAATAACAGTGTTCTAGAAGCTTAAAAACTAACTGGGATGGAGCTTTAATCCTTTTACTGACTTTGAACCGCTCTCGTGTCTCAGCTGTGATATTATGAGGCTGTCTAGTCAAATTAATTGCATCCCCTAGTAGGAGTCATGTAGGTGCTTCTCTTATTTCTACATTTCTAATGCAGGCAGCACTGTGATACCTAAACTACATTTTTGTGTCATTTTCTTTCCTTTTATATCTTATCACATGTAAAAATTGCGGGTAGAGATGTGGAGGGAAAAAAAAAAGAAAAAGAAACAAGACATTGAAAACCTGTAATGGGTGTCTATTTTAGCAGCTCAGTAGGTCAGCCTCCACACCTGGCCACTCGTGCGACGGAAGAAAAAAAAAATAAAACAAAACCAAATATAAAACAAATATTTAATCCCAGAAGAAATAAGCTTCTTTGCAGTGTGTAAGACAGACGGTGCCCAGCGTCCACGAGGTGTTTGCAAAACCACCTCCACGAGCCCGGGCGCAGCGGCCGCTCTTACGCAACCCGCTGCTGCCCTGCGGGGCGGCTCTGCGGAGCGGGGCTCGGCGCCGAGCGAGCGGCGACAGCCCCGAGCGCTGCCTCGGCTCTCCGCCGCTAACCACAGCACCGCCAGCACCGCTCCAGATCGACGGAATTAACGCAGCTCGTTCGCCCGCCGTTCTGGCGGTGCAGAAAGGGGGCAGATAGGGTTCACTCCCGCGGAGAGCCGGCGCGGTGGGGCTTCTCTCCGCCGAGCGATAGGGACGCTGCAGGTCCCGTCCCCGACCAAGCCGGCAGAAGCGCTCAGGACAGGCGTGAGGAGCTCCGGGACCCTGCGCTGTCCCCGCCGCGGTGCCCAGAGCTCCGCAGCGCTGCCCTCTCCCTCTCCTCCTCCTCTCCCGGCCGCCTCCCTCCGCAGGGAGAGCCGCCTGCCCGGGCCCCCGGCTCTGCGGGGTCACCCGAGGACAGCGCCCGCCTCCCGCCGCAGGAAGCGCCGCAGCCGCTCCGGCGCCTCCCGCTCGGCGCTCGCCTGTGGCAGGTGAGACTCGCCGCGTCCCTCCCCGCTCCCCCGGGGGCCGCCCCGAGCTCTCTCCCCGCCGGCCGAGCTCCCTCGGGCCGGCGTGTGGGGCGGGAAGCCCGAGCGGGGGTTCCGCAGGCGGGCCGGGCGGAGAACCGGGCCGCGCTCCGGTGCCGGCGCTGGGCTGGGGCGGCCGCGCACCGGCGGGGATGGAGAAGCGCCGGGCGGGAGCGGCGCCGCCGGCCGCCCCCGCAGCCCGGGCCCGGCCTGGCCCCGGTGTGCCGCCGCCCGGGCAATCCGCTCCCTTCCCTTCCCAGCCCTGCCGGGGCTCCCCTCCCGGCCTCGGGATCCCCGCGCCGGCGAGGACCGGGCAGGAGCTGCAAGGGCAGCGTGTCCGAGTGTCCCCCGGCCCTGCGTTTTGCCAGACGTAGTTACTGGCTACACGGGAAGAAAATAAGCTCCAGGAAGGGCTACGTCGTGTTTGCTGCTTCTGCAGAGTTCATTCCGCCCCTGGGAACTGCTCAGACCTTGCAGGAGGGGCCGGGCTGCTCCGCTGCTCCGTAGGGAATTCAGGCTCTTTCCCTGCGCGGCGCGTGTGGGAGCGCTGAGCTCAGCTGGGATGGCAGCACGGGAGATAGCTGGGAAACCCTGGGGAGTTCGGGTCACAGATGGCAGCGGCCGTGTGTTATCATTCCAGACTGCACTGCGTGACCAGCTGACAAATTGAAACAAGTTGTAAGAACCTCTCTGCCAATTTAGGAAGGCTGTTTGTTAACCGTACTTGTTACTGCAAAGGATCATGAACCCGTTTTTTTGGGTTTTTTTTGTTTGTTTGGGTGGTTGTTGTTTTTTTTGTGTGTGTGTTTTTTTTCTTTTTTTTTTTTTTCTTTTTGTGGTTGCTACTGGCCTCCTACTCGAGTGAAGTCAATATCCCTCATGGAAAAAAAACCTGTGGAGTTGCATAGGGTGTTCTGTGGGATGCTTCTGCGGGAGTGATGTAAACAAACTAACCCAGAGTATTATGTAGAAAATGGAATATGGAGTAACTTAAGTCCTTCAGCAACAGGTGGCAGAGCTGAGGAGAAGAGAGTGCATGTCCTGGCTCTCTGTCATAGCTCAATCTTCGTCCATTAGGGGCAGGGCTTTGTCTCACCAAAACAGTGGCCAAACGAGGCGAAGGGAACACTGCCGTGGCAGGGGGACGCTCTGCTGGGTCATGCAGCATGGAGCAGTTGTGCGCTGGGGCAAGCAGGAGGCAGCGAAAAGAAAGCCGAAAGAACCTCAGTAAAAAGCAAGCACTTTCAGAACATACACGATAATCAAATCACAGTTCTTTCCCACGTTAAAGATTTTTCTTTCCTCCCAGAAAATATACCTGGAAGAAAAATACTGCAAGATGCTGAGGCACTAAACCAGTGGCAAAGGAAAACAGAGATATACTGTGTATCATTTAAAAAAAGTTAATACAGTCAATTTATTCAGGAAAAGCTGCCAAAAGGGGTAAGACTTGCTTAAGAATTTAAAGCACAACAGCATGCTTGGTTACAAAAAAATTTAAAGGTCTTGGACTTTCTCATTGAATCAATAAACATAAACTGAAAAGAGACAGATTCTAATATAAATTTATACTGAGCAGTTGAGATAAAACTTGAACAGAATAAATGAGAAGGCATTGTTAGGAAAAAAGGCTTGGGAAATGGTATCAGGATTTATTAGAGAAATGAAGAAAGACATATTGTCTCAGATTTAAAAAGGAAATCTCTTTAAAAATGAGGCCTAGCAGAAAGAAAGGGAACCTGCTAATACAACAATACATTGTTTTCATGAAAAAAGAAGAAATGAATATGTTCTGAGAAAAAAGGGCCAGGAAAAAAGGTTAAATCAAAAGAAATGCCTTTGATAATGATGGAAACATCCTATTAAAAAGAAATTGAAGTGCTCCAGGTAACACAAACATTTTCAGAAAGTAATATTGGAATAAGTTGACTAGCTTAAGAGAAACAAACAAAAAGGACATGGGATAGTACTCAGAAGCTGAAATGCAGGAGATAAATTACATTAATTTTCATCACACAAACTGTCACCATCTGGACATCAACCTGAGTAATACACAAAAAAAAAAGAGAGGTAGCTTGAGAAAAATTGTGGAAAGAGATTAAGAATAGAGAGCAAGAAACAGAGCATAAGTAGATAGCTGAACTGCTACAGGCATTTCTGGAGACTTTTATATGAGAGGGAAGGATGCCACACTGCTGTCCTAGGGACCTGTGAGCTCATTTTGCTATGTGGATGGCAGATAAAGCTAGAACCCCAGACTCTGAGACTTCACTGTTTTATTTTCTTGGCACATGAAGATACTCTGGAGAAACCCGAGAAATTCTTGAATGTACTATGGGCTGCACTTCCAGAAGAAGGACTGAGCAGGAAAACAGCTGATACATGATGATCTACCTGCTATGACAGGGGGATATCAGAAGCAAGGCCAAGAAAGTTAAGGAGGAAGACTCGAAACTCCCTTATGGGGCATTGGAAACCAAAGGTACTTACTGAAAATACAGACTTTATATACAACTGAAAGAAAGACAAAAGATTGTGAGGTGATTTCCTGGAAAGTATTACCAACTAGAAGGGGCAACTGTGATAAGGGCTGAGGTTCAGCCACTCCTGTACAGCAGCACATACACAACTATGAGGTATGTTGTGTTACAGGATGTCCTGCAGACCAGGAACAGCCTAATAGCTATCCTGTATCAAGCTGGGTTTCTAGGCCGTGACAGACCAGCATTTTATATAAAGAAAGGGGGCAACTAATTTCTTCATCTACCCAAGAAAATGTAGCATTTTTAATGGGGTGTTTGACACAATAACAGGAAAAAAAAACAAAAACAAAATAAAACAACCCCAACAAACCAAACCATGAATAAAAAGGAAGGAAAGCCTTTGCAGAAGAACACATGTAACACATGTAACAATGTGGTGCAGTTGCAAGAATATAGACAGCCAAAGAAAAGGCATTACATAGATAAAAATAGAGAAAACTCAGAGTAAAATTCTTGACCTTTCCAACCTTTCCAGGTCAACAATGCAATTCAGCCCCATTTCCAATCAGTCATAAATAACGGCAGTCATTCTAAAAGATATCTTCCATGAGGACACATCCTGACAATAACTTTACACTTAGATCTGACCTTGGATTCCTGAATCTGGACCAGTTTGTTTTTACTCTTTTTATGAAGTTCTTAATACTTCCATTATAATTATTGCATTTGCATTTCAAAACTGTCCTGTGGAGAGGAAAACAATAATACCATTCCTAATCAGTTCTGTCCCTACAAGTTTAGCAAAATGTAAGGGAGAACACATGGAACCTATGAAACCTGAGGAACCTATGGAACTTAAGCTGAAAGACAGAAATATGCAGGATCTTCCAAACATTTCCTGGTTTTTATATTAATGGATTAATCAAATAAAAGTGTGAGGAAGAAAAGGATCCACATAAAGTTTTCAACATATTAGCTGAAATGTTGCACTTGTCTGACATGTAGTGGCTATAATTCAAATGAGATATTGGATCTGCATTATGTAAATGGTACTATGAGTTTTGTCCTCTTCCTTGGTGAATTAAGGTTTTAGGCATAGCTCATATCTGTTAAGAGGTTTGGTCTAGGTGTTTTTGGAAAACATCAGAACACAAAAGCCACATGATTACTTCAGAGAGGTGTTTTCCTTTAAGGTTTCTAGAGACAGGCGCAAGAGAAGCCCTTGACTTTCTTCTGTATGACTAGGTCCTGGTGGTTAACTTTGACAAAAAACATGGTAAAGTAAAACTGCAGGAACTTTATCTGTCCTCCTGGTGAAAGTATGGATATTTTTGTTAAGAGGTTTGATTTCTGAATGACAGGTAACTGTGTCAGGCATGAGTTGAGGGAATGTGATACTTGGTGTTGAGATAAAACTGCTGAGATCCTGTTTGTAAAACTAGCCAGCTGAAGATCAAATGACAAAGAAACTGAGTAACTAATATAAATAGGAGGACTTTTAGAGGGTTCTGAGTCTCAACATTGTAATAAAATAGCTTTGGAGTGGAGAATGTTGCAAATAACTTTTAAGACTTTGGTGTAATATGTCATATAACAAACACCACCGTCCTAATTTTGTTGGGATAATGACAGTAAAAAAAGTCTCCTTTACTAAAAAAAGTAAAAGGATACTGTAAATAAGTAAGTAAGTAAGTAAATAAGTAAATAAACCATCTAAATAACTAAGTATGGTAAAGTAGGAACCACCATGTTATGAAATGGCAGAACAGGTACACATCTGGAACTGGAAACACAGACTCTACTTACCATATGTGTGCACATTTTGTTCTCCTTTAGTCTGGCCAGGTTACATGGATTTAAGTTCATTTACAGGGTATTTTTGTAAATTTTTAATTACTGGTCTTCACAGTAAGGATGAATGAGTTATTTACTGTTTTGAGATATTATAGATGTACTTAGGATCTGAGATCTGTCCAGTCCTCTGGGATTTAGATGGATGATCTCATTAGGTTCAGAGTCACTGCAGTAAGTCCAGAAACACACAGAACCTAAACATAATGCAAAATCTTAAGTACTGTTTGCAGTTAATTAAAAAACTATTTTTGTTTGTTTTGCCTCCCTCTGGCATCTTCAAGTCCTAATTAATTCTTAGCTGTGGGTGGTGGGATTAGGATTGGCAGCAAAACACACCTCAAACAGCCCACCAGCACCATAGGGCTGTACGTGCAGAAGTTCTGCCGAAGCAAAGATCACATTCTTGAGAAGTTAGATAAAGGTCGCTATTGTTCTTGCCGCCAAGATTATTTTTATCACATTGTCAACATAGTTGTTAATGTACAAACATGCAGGTGAGATACAGAACACATGAAACTCATAAAAAGGCGGAGACGTTGTATGCACATGCAATTAGAGCACTGGAGATGAGCTGTACATAAAAATGCTGAAGGGGAGCATGTGTTCGCTTGACAGATTAAGGAGCTGGCTGGCACTGTTCCTTGTGGTGAACTGCCTGGTGACATTTATGGCACTGATAAATAAAATGTGTGAGCAAATATCATTAATTGATGTAGTTCAAGGTGTGGCTGTTTGGCACATTTCTATGGAGGTGGTAATTCAGGTGCATAACCAGAGCAACAGTGAGGGGGTTTGTTTTTTGTTTGGTTTGGTTTTTTTTTTCTATAATGTTGCAGTTGTTTCAGAGTACAATGAGATTTTTTGGCTTAGAAGTGCTGCTGTAATTGGTTTCTGGGACTTTCTTGATTTGACCTAATTGGACATTTTGAAAGGTTGCCAAAGTATGGGGGAGGATTTTGCCAGTTTTTCCATCAATGATTAATAAAGCTCATTTGGAGGATCAGTTAGAGTTTTAAAAAGATTTTGTACCAGAATTGTTATAAAACCAATGAATTCTATTTTATTAATGGACATTTTCAGTGTTGAATGATGAAAAATGTGAACAGTATATGCACTTTTATTTGGAGAGAATTTCCTCCCTTCAGGTTATTATTATGTTATTTCAGGAATTTTATAATCAGGGTGGGGAAGAACTTTAATTTTGGTTTGTAGTGATACTTTTAGCAAAATCCAAATTTTGTTTTAAAAAAAAATCATTAGACTATTAAAAAGTGGTTTAAACAGGTAAGATTTCCTGAAAAGTTTATTTCCTTTTCACAGTATTTGAAGAAAGTTTAAGTAGCAATGTTCTAAAAGTCTTTAGAAGAATAAGTAACTGCTCTTGGTGTGTCTGAAGACCTAGTGAATTTAAAGAAATGAAGTGATATGTTTGGAGGAAGGAGAAGCCAGTAGTGTATGCCATCATCAGTTTCTAATCATCCCAGCTCCTCCCCAAGTTCTCGTTTTCATAAAGATAATTTAAAAACAACATGCAAGTGGTTCAGCCTGTCTCTGTGCATTTATAATTTGTTTATTTCCCTGGTATGCAAGTATAGATTTGGACTGTTTTTTCTACAGTCAGAGGACTGACTAGAGTGGATAAATTAACAAGCAGGAGGTTCCCGCATGTTGGAATTAGCAACTTATCTGTCTCATCCATTGCTTGTTTGTTCATGTTTTGCTCATTCAGATGTATCCTAAAGAAATGAGATACCCAGCTATTACGGTAGTTCCAGTTTCTAATTTGTTCCAGGAGTTCATAGCCGTGGGTCTGAGCACATCAGGAAAGACCTGTAGGTGTTTCCATACTACTTATTATTGCATTTGGGTCATAAGTAAGTTTTTAATCTTAATGTTATTGAGTTTCAGCTGACCGGGTATCTAAAAAAAGTGTTGCACTGCACTGCTATGCTATGCTATGCTATGCTATGCTATGCTATGCTATGCATAGCCACACCATGAGTTGCTATGCTTACTCTTTATAAGTCAAACAAGAGCTTTTACTGAGGCACTTCCCTCTGCAAAGCTTTATGCACACCAGGTAACACTGCTACTCTGCTGCAGTGCTTGAAGGTCACTTGAAAAGCCCGAGTTTTGACTCCATTCCCACAGAGAGATTTTTCAAGCTGGCCTCCAAAGTACCTTCTGGGATTCCTGACAGATCAGGTTTTCTAGGGGAAGGAACTGCTTCTTTTGCAGACACTATTAGCGTAAGTACCACAACTTCAAACCCATAATCACACTCGGAGGACACTTTCCTCTTGTATGTCAGGCAAATTGAGTTTAATTTGGCATTTACTGAAATATGACTGTTGAAAATCTACCAGCACTACATTTTACACTAAGCAGGTATATATACTACACTATGTGCTACACCTGAGGCAAAGAATGGCAACCCATTCTGAACTAATAGAAATACAGCGCTATCCAATTGCAGTATTTCTGCTAGCACCAGGATAATACTTCTGTTCCAGTTCTCTCAAGAGAATTTACGAACCAAAATACTTCCATGAAAACTCTCTGAAGACTCTGAAGTCTTCCAGAAATTCAGCTATGAATGGATTCAGGATGAAGATGGTAAAGTGATCTCATTTGTTGCATGTGTTAGGCCTGCTAAAATAAAGCTTAGCAAAAGCAAGAGTGGAGGATGAATGGGAAGATTATAGAGCATTATTTTCCATGTTTTTGCTTACTGAAATGAGTAGATGACCCCATCTTCTCCAGAGTAGAGATAGCAGGCTTCTACCTTCTGTTCTGAACTTAGTAAAAAGGTGGAATCTCAATTCCTAGATATTGTTATTTTTACTCTTAAGGTGGAGGTTGTTTCCCACCATGTCTATGTTTCTTGTTCTCTTTTCCACAGTAACGATTGCTTATGAGGTTGATTTAGAATAGGATGAGCCGCACGATCCCTCAGTTAATACACCCACCCACCTGGTGGTTGAGCTCCATATGGGCTTGGATTAGGAATGAGAGAACTTGCAAAGCTCTTGCTTCTGTCAGGCTTTCAAAATCAAGACTCTCTCTAGTGTGTTTTAGCTTTGCCTCAGAGCAACCCAGTTATAATTGTTCCAACTGAAAGAGCCTTTCCACGGCCTAATCTTTTAACTGAAACCACTCAGTGCAGTTTGGGACAAGGGATCTGTTTCCAATAGGACCTCTACAAATCTTCCCACTCCACCTTCTCTCTCAGCTATATTCATTCTTCATTTGATTCTTCTCAGAAGAGATGTCCCTTGTTCACTGCTGAAAGGGAACTGTGCTGCTAGCCTTTGGTGCTGCCACAACCACTTCAAACTAGAGGCTTTTCTGCAGGCCAGTTAAATGCTATTTCTTCTTGCCTGATGGGCTGTTCCTTACTACTGTGCTCCTTGACCATCCCATTTGGTATGAAGGAAAAGCTACAGATCTGAGCTACTGAAGCCTGTCATTTGTCATCTACTTTTTGCATTAATATTAATTTATTAATGTGAAGTTGCTTCTGATATGTATTTTTGGAAAGTCCAAACTAGGTCCACTACCATGAAATTTGGAGCAATGACTCATTAAAAAAATCATAGGACAATGATTTTGATGATGATTTATGAATGGTCTTGATATCTATTTAGAGAATAAGGAAAATAAACTACTGTTCACTCCAGTAGCCCACCTAGCCCAGTTGCCCTTGACTGATGAGTAGAGGATGCTTACAGAAAGGCTGGAAGAAACAGAACAAGTGTAGGATTTCCCAACTTCTGGCAGTCAGAGGATTGGGAATTTCCTAAACCAGAAATTTCACTGGATTGCATCATCATGTTTATTGGCCACTGATGGACTTTTCAAACATAAATTGTCTGATCTGTTTTGAACTTTCTTGAACCTCCACATCATCCTCTGATAACAGTCCAAATAGCCGTTTTTAGTAAAATAGCTTTTGCAATAAAAAGGAGAATATACACAAATTCCTGTTTAGTCTGGAAGCTGACTTCTGTCTAGGAGAGCTGAGACCTGTTTTTCCCAATACTTTATGGCTGCAATTTACAAAAACAGATCTTAAAAATAATTTTTGATAATAATTTAATCTTACTGTTTTCTTTCCATTCAGATTTTTTCGCCTGTGTTCATTTGGTTTTGTGGACTGAGCACAAATTTCCTGTGTCATGTGCAACCCTGCATAACTTGAAAAAAACTCCCTGCTGTGTCTTTTCATGACAGATCAAAAATGGATATGAACTGTGCGTTGGAGGTTAGAATGTGCCTCCAGATTTGTTTCTCTCCCTTTTGCTTTCCTTTTTGTTATTTATTTTTCTTTCCTATTTGTCTCAATTTTCATTCATTTTCTCTTCTGTTCTCACATATCCGCTCTGATTCTACTTGAATTCTGCTGGTAGGATGGAATTGGATCTATGTACAAAAGCAAAGTATTATTACATTAGGTTATTTTTATATTCCCCAGAAATCTTGAAGCAGACATATATTACACTGTATTGGAAAACTGAAAATGAGGAGGAAAAGAAACAGCATATAGTACTACTGGTTTATTTTCCTTTTTGTTTTTCTCCAGGAAATGGATATTTGTCCCAGACAAATATTGGCTAAATACCTTAATATCAAAATATTTTGAAGTGTTTCATGGCATTTAGAGAAGATTGGCCTCAGCTAGCATTAATAATAAATGGAAATTAATCTAAAGTCATTGCAGTCACATACTGTCCATCAGTTTTGTTGTGTGTATAAGCACTACTTATCCATTGTTTAAAGAGGGACTCACACAGGATGCTTTCCTGCTGTGCTGACTCACTCCAGGTTGTCTAAAAATGAAAAGGGGCATGTATGCTTGCTGATTTTCACATTCTTTAACATTTTAAAGACAAAATGTTTCAGATTCTCTTTGTCTGCCAATAGGTAAAGTTTTCATTTAATCAGCAGACATTTTTGAACTGTTGTTTTACCATGATTGTTTTCATCTTTAGTCACCGTGTTCTCATGCACTGTAGTACTAAGGAAGTAAGAGGCCTGGGAAATGGCAAATAAAACCCGGATGTCTTGTAAGACCCTCCTTCAAAAAGTTACTTTAGGGTCCCCTGTCCACCAGATAATGTGTGGTCAAGTGATTCAGCTTAACTCATGTTTCAATGTCTGTACTCTCTGCCTGCTTGTGTACAAACAAATTAAAAATGGAGCAGCTGAGATGTGTAGTACTTCTGAGAGAAACATGAAGTCATTTGTATCGGAGCTGATATGCCAAACAACCATTCTAAAATCAAAAATCTGTAGAGCAAAACAAACCAACCAGTAACAAGGAAATCTGGCAGCTGATGTCAGATGCACAATGTCCATTACCATTAGAGAGCCCAAATAAGCAAAAGCTCTCCCCTTCCTGTCCAGCCCTGAGGTGTGAAAGCCAGACAAAAATTACTCAGGAGGAAAATTAAAAAGCTGAAATCCACCAAGGTAGCAAGTTAAGTTGCTGTGTTGAAATGCAAAAGGAAGAATAAAGTTTCATTGACAAGACCCTTATGCCCTGAAAGGTGTATGTATAGATTCTCTTCCGGCTCACCTCAGAGCTGGATTACATCCTAGGCACTCCTGCTCCAGCTATCAGGCAATTGATGAGGTCAGCGTTAGGTTGCTTTTTGATTGAAGGGAAGTTTCTGACTCATGCATTTGTGAACAAAGTCACGGGCTGTGCATAACTGATGCAGTGGGAAACGGTGCCTGTACATGACCTGAACTTTGCTTCTCAGAGAGGAGGAAAATGCTGTCATTACTGTCCCGGTAGAAACTATGCGCTGCCTCCCTCTGTTCCTCCCTCCCTCTTTAGTGCCTGCTCCAGGTCAGGCAGCACAGGTACTGCGGGATTTCAGAGGCTCTTTGGCATGTCTTGCAGTTGTACTGAACCCTCATTTCATGGCTGCTAAGAAAAGCATTTACGTGAGCACATGGTAGTCACAGCACATCCCTGAAACTCGAATTAAATAACAGGACCTTTCTTTTTTGCCAGACAGCAGTGGTGTTTCAGGCACTGGGGGGGGGGGGGGAGGGGGGGGGGCACTGACAGTGAAAGTTGCAGAGGGCTTAGGGTCCTGGATTTCCCAAATGTGGGGACTTGCAGTTCATATGCAAGTATCATCTTCTGCCTAAACAGATGGAAGGGAAACTGTGGTCATGTGAGGACCCAGGAGCATCTGTCCACATGCAAAGTAAGTGTCGAGAGGAACACTTTGAGATACTTTGACATATCTATTCCAAAAGATGCAGGGAATTAGCATCAGAATACAGGAGGAAGCCCTGCCTCTACAGTACCCACAAATATTTGCTGTTGCCATCAGTGAATGGTGTTCAGTGTTGGTGTCACCCGATGGGGATAATGACACATTTTAAGGTTCCCATTCTCACCATCACATGGCTTTGTGTCCCTGCATTTTAGTCATTTCAGAGCAGTGCATCACCACCCCACTGGCTCATGCTGTGCTCTGTGTTTAGCAGCAGATATTTATGACACAAGGAGTGAAGAATGAAGTCTAACTCAAGTCCTTAGCTAACCCATAAGTGAGGGATTAACTGCCTATTGCAACCTTTTGGTAAGCGTAAATCACTTAACATTATTTTCATTTTTTCAAAAAGTCTTTCCCTGGCTTAGTATGTCAGCACACGACTGGGTTTGAAGTCATGGCATTTGAGTGACTGCATTAGATGACATGCATTAGATGGCCACTGCTGTCATAAACCTGACAAGGGACCTGTTGTGTTACTTTCTCGGTGAATGAAAAAATACATGTGGATGGGCTACAGCTATCACGGTTTGCTCTTGCTTTACACAAACCTGTCTTCCTGGCTGTGGTAGAGTTAAAAAAATAATTACAAGTTTTTCAAAGGATCACCCACATACACATGGTATGAGAGCTCTTTTCTTTGTTGGTTTCATTTTATTTGTACATGACTCACTCTTGGCAAACTGAGTGAGCCTCATGAGCCTGTAAAAATTCTGTTTGGATTAAATGATTTGCATTAAATGATTTATAACTGCAAGATGGCTTTAATATTCCTGTAATTCCTTAAGGAAAAACAAACTGATCTTATTCTTTCAAGTAGCTATTGCTTTCACGCCTGCTACTTCAGAGGCCATCTTACTTGCTCAAGCTGATAGCTGTTAATGAGACTCCGGGTACTTCTTCCTTGCTTTCCCGGCCTCATGAATTAGAGATGGATGGTGGGGATGTTCTGTCATCTTTTTCTGAGAACATTCTTCTGAGCGTGACTGAAGGCCAGGATACCTACAGCCTCCCAGACCTGCTTGCCTTGCTAAGAGCAAGGAGCAGCATTTGTGCTGGCCTGAGGTGGGGTGATCATGTTTCTGAGACCCAATTTACCCTGCTTTTGTATCCCGGAGGCCCATCAGTCTTCATTTTCCTGTCAGAGCTAGTGTGCTGGTTACAGCCACCTCATTCCTGCTGACTCCTGCACGGATCAGCTGTCAGCTGGGCTACCCAGCTGCCCTCACACCCTGACCCCTTGGTTCCCCAAGCTCAGAGATGTGGGGGCAAGGGGAAAGCCCTCACTGGGCATCCCTGAAGAGAGCGGACTGCCAGGCGCCAGCAGCCACCGGGGCTTGCCCGCACCTCTGGGACAGGAGGCCTCGCAGCAGGGTGTGCCTGCCAAAGCCCATGGGAAAAACATGCGAGTCAACAGCGGGACAATCCAGCCGGATGCAGGACGTGCCATCAACAAGCCCTTTAACTTTGTGTTTGCGCAGCGCCGCGGCTGCCCTGGCTGCCCCACTCCAGAGGCTGAGGCGCGGCACAGTTGTCAGCGAGTGCCGCTGCCTTCGGCCTCAGACCACGGGGAAACCTCCTCCCTTCCCGTACCCGTGTCCCTCGGACAGAACGACCCGCGGATTTCAATACCCGAAGCAGAAAAGCACCGCGGTTCCCCCGCAGCGGCTCCCCCGCCGCCTGCACCTCTCCCTCCGCCCGACCCCTAGGCGAAGCGGTCACCGGCAGCGCCCCGGGGCCCGCCCTGCCGGGCACCGCCCGCGGGGCCGCGGCGCAGCCGGGGGGATCCCGGCTCCAGCGGCGCTACAAGTGGCCGCCGGGGGCGGTTTCGGCTCCGGCTCCGCCGCGGTTTCCCTCCGCCCCGCTCCCGCCTACCGGCGACCCTCTCCGCGGCGCGGAGGGGCCGCGGGGCGCGTTGCGTAACGCGGCACTGGGCTCCGCTCCGCCGCGCGTCGCTCGGGGAGGCGCGCCGAGGCGAGGCGGGTCGGGTCGCCGCGCCCGGAGGTGAGCGGTGGTGGCAGCGGGGCGGGCGGAGCCGGGCCGGGCCGGGCCGGGCCGGGCCGGGGGGGGACGCAGCGCGGCGCGGAGCGGCGTGTGCGCGGCCCCGCGGGAGGCGGCGGCGCAGGCGGGGGGAATCCAGGTCACGTCCGCAGCCAGACGGCGGCAGGCGGGAGGGACGCGGCCAGAGGCACCGCACCGCACCGCGTCGTGTCCGGGCGGGCGGCGAGCGGCGCGGGGCAGGCGTGCCGCTGCGCTCCGCCGGTAAGTCCCGCGAGTCACCCGAGCGGGCAGCGCGCCCGACCGCGGGCGTGGGCGAGCAGGGGGTGCCGGCTCCGCAGGTTGGCGTCCCGGAGCGCCCCCGGGGAATTGCGGGGCGAGCGCGGGGAAGCCGAGCCGCGCTCCCCGGCCGCTCGCTATATTTAGCCGTCACCGGAGGGGAGAGCGGCGCGCAAACGCTGCCGGGGACAGAGCTCCGCCGGCCCGTCGGGGCGCCGCCCGCCCGCAGCAGCAGCAGCAGCATCCGGGGGCGGCGGGGGGCGAGCGGCTGCGCGGCCCGGCGGGGAGGGCAGGGACGGAGCCGCGGCACCGCCGGTATTCATCACCGCGGGGGGCGGCGGGGCCGGGCGGGGGGAGCGGCGGCGTGCGCGGCTGCCGGCGCTTCCTGATTTATTTATGTTTGCAGCATAGGTGGTATTTCCCCGTTAAGAGTTTATCCGTTGAAGTTTTCTATTTGACTTTCTAAAGCGGCGGCGACAGCAACAGCAACTACAGAAATCCGCGAAGTTAAAAAGCCAAGTGTGTGTTAATTGTTAACTAAATATAGACGAGGAAGGCTTGGAAGCTTTGGTGGGTGGATTGATCAGGTAGCGTACGAGTAAAAAGGAAAAGGCAAAATTGTCAGCCCCATGAAGCCAGGTGCCTGTTGGAAGGGAGGATCGCACCTGTTCTGGTGAGTGGTAGGAGCCCCGTGGTCCTCTGAAACCTTGTTTATCCTTCTGTGATCCGGATGGAGGAAAGCGAAACACAGGTTCAAAATGCTGTAATAAATACCAGGTCTGACCAGGAAGGCAAACGGGACATTTTTTTCTATAGTATAAGTCGTGTTCCCTTTAGTATTTTAACTTAACACAAAATTCGTGCATTCCAAGTGAGCCATCTGCTAGTTATAGTAACATATTTAGCATTTATTTACAAAGCTTAGTCTGTTGTAAATATATGCTTGCATAATTGATAGACTGGATATTTTTATAAAAAAGGGTTTGTTTTCCTTTTACAGTTCAGTACTACTTGTGTGTTGAGACAATTTTCTAGATTTTCTGGTTCCTGTTTTTCCCTTCTGAATAAACATTTGAGAAGAAAAACAACAGTGCAAAGGGTTTGCTCTTTTATAAGAAATTTACGTAATAACAAGGTAATTTTCAGGAGACTATACCAAATAATCAATGCAATTGCATTGGTTCATTGCACTGCCTCACAAAGAAGCTTGAGTTCTCTGCCTTACTTTGAACTCTTAATAACAGAGCTGTATGAATGTATAGCCATTTTTAAAGAGAAGAAGCTGGAGTAAATCACTGGAAAGTATAACCTTTCACTTTCTTGTAGAACAGTTGTTTAAGGCACAATAACAGCAAAAGTTCTGTGAAACTGTGTATGCCTACTTCCTTCTTGACAAGGCTTTTAAAAATTTTTCTACTAACTGGCATGAAATCACCATTCATATTAGTCCCAGGACCCTTAAATTAGTCTCAGGCTTCTTCCAGTTTATTTCAATTGGTGACCTTTGGATGAGCTGGTGTGTTCCATTGTTACTTGCTAATGATGGAATAATCTAGTCCTGACGTACCAGTTGTGAAACTGAGGGCGCTGCTGCTGGATGGAAATTCAAATGTCTTATGGCTCCATGTTGGAAAAGGCAGGATTTAGCTGTGATTTTCATTTGCTTTTAACTCCATGGACTCTGGTTTCCAGAACTGAAAGGGCTCAAACCAGAGCCTGTTAGAGTTCATGGAAAGTCTGCCATTTATTTTTACAGGTTTTGGATAAAGTCTTGTTTGAGCTAGTGTTGAGCGCATCATGGTTACTCCAAATTGTTCAGTGCTTTTGAAATTCTTTGCATATCCAAGTCACGTAAAGTCAGGTTTTTTTGTGTGCTGTCTCTTTCTTTGTGAGAATGCTCTTTTGCTTAGTAGAAAGTGGTGGTGTTTTATTCACTTTCTTATATGCTACATCATTAATTTTATCTGATCATTTCCTATTGTGAGGATGACATGGGTGATTTTTGGAAAAAGTGAAAGTGCTTTTGCTGAAGGCTGCTTATACTGAAGACAGGTTTCTTCAGGTATTTTTCAAAGAGCTTGCAATAGTGGGACATCTGAAATTGCAGGACATGCTTTTTCTGATGTCCATGCTGTACTTCCGTTGTCCAGTATATGGTTGTTTGCTGCCTTTTGTTTGTTTTTTTTATTACAAATGTGAAGGGGAGAAAATTGTTAATGATAACAGATACTGGTGTTCTGTGAAGAAGCTTGCAGGATAACACATACCTGTGGTAGGCATATATCCCCTCCTGGCTTCCCTGTTGTTGATGATGAGCATGATTTTTCCTTTTGGCTATATGTAAAAACCCAGCCAAGAGAAAGTAAGGAGGAGAAGGATTGCTATACTTAAATAATGGAAGTTTGTCAGAGTTTATTAGTCTAGTATAGCCTGTCTTGAAATTTGATTCCATTTGGAAGGGAGTCAAGGGATGAAACCTCAAAAAAACCCACCTGATTTGAGGCACAATGTCCTCCAGCAAGAATCTCATTTGCCACCGGAAGGGTGAGACCAGGAATTTTGGCTCCTTGGAAAAGGAAATTCTGGAGCTCATTATCTCTCCACCATCATATTCTGGTTTACTGATTTGGGGTTTGCTTGTTACTAAATGTTGAAGAAGGCAAAAGAGGCATGCATGTGAAAGAAGCTCAGGTAAATAGGCTGAGATGAGGGAAGGCAGGAGAAGCATAATTACTGTGAGCCTTCATGCCTTGGATTTCCTTCTAGGACTTGGAAAGTGCTAATTTTCCCAGCCAAACTAATTTGCTCTTAAATGAGAGATGGCTGTCATGGCAAAAAGCAGAGGTGTAATGCAAGGTGCACGGTAGCACTGCAAGCTGCATCTTTTCTCCATCTTGTCCTTTTTCCTGTGGGATTTCCAAAACACATGAGGATCTGGCCTCTGGAGGAAAGGTGGAGATAGTGCTGGGCACTCTCCACCTGCCTGCAGGGACTGAGGCAGCACATCCATGCCACGGGTTTGCAGAGATTATGGCCAGGATCTAAATGTGTGAATTCTCTGTCAGAAGGGATCAGAAGATCAATCAGGAAGGCTTTTCCTAATATTTCCACAGTTTGTCTTTGTTCCCTTCTTTCCAAGTACCAGAAGTTGCTATATATGTAGCCCTAGATTCTTTCCCGCATGGCCCAATTTAAGTAAATAAATAAAAGCTGTTCAGTATCTCTTCAGGTCTATGACAGCAGAATTCTGCCAAGTCACCAAGGTGCTTTCCTTCTATCTGCTTAACTGAAGGAATTCCTCTGGGTGGCATTCCTCTTAGTCCAGGGAACTCCTTGGCTTAATTTAGCCCATCAAAAAAGTTAGCACAATAATTCACATGTCCACTAGTGTGGCAGTACTGCTCCTGGCATTTTTTAAACTTTTCATTAATGGTGCAGTGGAGAAATAATCTCCTTTCTTAGGGATGAGCTAGGATTTCATGTATTGTGCAGGGATAACTAAACAAACAATGCGTGTGTTATGAGAACCTTCGTCATTAAAATCAAGGGCAGACTATAAATTTCTGTGTAAAGGTTAAATAATTGTATTCCTTTAATTCTGTGTTATTCCATCAGTTGTATGTGGTCCAAGAGGACATTTTGAATAAAGTAATTGAGTCTTGCATAAGTTGTTTCTCTCATGTAATTCACAACACATGAATTAGGTTGTTTTCATTATTCATCGCAACTACTTAATTTAAATATGGTCGTGGTAGGGGGACAATGCAAGTAAAAAGACTGGTTGGAAAAGTTGTTTCTGTTGTTAACCTTTTCAGTCAGTGTATGGTCACACTGCCGAAGTGCATGTAAGCCTGCAACCAGAGAGGAGTAAGTTGAAAGCAAATAAAATGGGATTTTTTGAAACACAAAAGTTAACTTGAATATTCTGTTTTGAATGCTTTTGGTCATAAAAATTCTGATTTTACTCAAACCCATTTTAGTTTATTGGAAATTAAGCATCCTGTGAAACCAGTGAACTAGTGAAAGAATAAAGAATTAAACCACAGTTTAAAAAATACATTATATCCTCAAGTGTCTTAAATATAGAGAAGCTGTAATAATTTCTACTGATGAACTAAAAGGGCAAATACTCTTATGTTATAATTAGATTATGCACAGGAAAGCAGTGTGATCATTCTAGACTACAGAACTCTTCTGTGTCCTCTGGTGAATCTAATCCAATAAATTAGGATTCTGTTTTTCCATTGGAAGAAATAAAAGGACTAATTGTCAAGCTGCCTAATAGTAAGGTAAAAAACAGATTAAGAAGATCAATCATCAAGTGAATTTAGAGTCAAACCAAATGTAAGTCGTTCTTCTACTGGGTGGAGTGAAGTTGGTATGTGTAGAACCAAATCACTTGTATGTTTGCATAGACAGTGATTACTGTTTTATCTTGGGCAGAAGTTCATTCTGCTCACCTGCTAATTTTTTTTGCCTATTTTGATGCTGATATTTGAGTGTTTTCTTGAATACTCCACGGGAGTTGGTTGGCATGAACTGCATGCCGCAGATACAGCACCAATGTTGCTTGACAGTGAGATGTGCTTTGCAACAGCTGTGGTGTAGGAAAATACTTTCTTGTAGCTCTTTGAAGAAAATTAGAAGTATCTGTCAACTACCTAAGTAGTTGGATCCTTGAACAATTGCTCACTAACTGATATCTTAGTGACATGCATATGGATGAACCATTTTCAAAACATTCACAAGAAAAATATACTTCTGTGGGTAAGAAGAGCTGTTTTCATCACCACTGCAATTTGGCCTCCTTGAGTGTGTCATGTTTGCTGTCATTATCTACATCTGTACAAGGTTCTTGAACTATGGGCCTTTTCCTTTCTTATGTTTCCATTTGTAGACCTTCACCTCTTTCTTCCAGTGACTTGGTCTTGCACCTTGACCCCCTTTAGTATCCTGTTATCTCCACACCTCTCATTCATGACGTTGCATTGTTTCTCTTGATTCTGCTATGCCAGCTCCTTGTGGCATGCTCCAGCCCAGCTGTACTTCAGCAGGTATGGAGTGCTGCTGCTGCTGCTGCTTGGTTTCCTACCAGTGGAAAGAATGAGCACTAATAAATTGAAGCTATTTCTTCTTTAGCATTGTCTTTTTCCTCTGACCTTTAGCACAAAATCGTTCCTGGTCCATTTGCCTACCTTCTTGCAACTTTTGACAGGTAGGAGTGCCTTCAGGTGGCTTTATGCTGTTTTCTAGCTTTACATTAAAATAGTTTTATTCACATGATTTATTAACTTGGCCCTAGCTCTGTTTTATTTTTAATATTTCATATATCTTTTTAAAAATGTGGCATATTTGTGTGCAAGGTGCTTCAAAGTATAATTATGAGCTGTAGCATTTATGTATAAGGCTTAACATAACTGTGTTCCAGGAAATTGAAGAGTTTGTCTGGAGCCTTCTTTTATAAGTTAGGTGTCTTACTTTCCATACTACATTTTTTCTCATTAAAGAAAGATAAGGTGAAATGTGTTATCCAGTTAGATAAACAGGGAAGAAGTCTATATAGAGTTGTATCCATATAATTCCAGAATATGCACGACCACGCACATATGCACTAAAAGAATATTCTCCTGCAGAGTATTTGTGACTAATTTAATTTTAAAGAAAAATAATTACTTCAATTAAATATTAAAGTATAATTTTATTTCTAAAAATACAGAGAAAATTGTGTCTGGAACACAGAGTACTTCCTGTGTAGTGCTGAACTGCATGTAATTTGCCTTGTGCCCAATTCACTGATGTGACTTACTGAAATGATTTAGTTTATTGAAATTCTCTATGTGATCAGAATAAAACAGCTTGGGCCAGAGAACTTGGATCAGCTATTTAACTGTGGAAGTTGCTGATTATTAAGTTTAAAGAGAAGAGAAGAAATACCAGAATTAGGGTTTGATATGCAGCCTTAATTCAGGTGTCTTTGAATAAATGCAAGTAAACTAAGGTTTAGAGTTTGTGGATGGTATTGCTTCACTTTTCAAGGTGTTTAGCTCTGTGTAATAATTGCCATTCTTGAAAACTACACTTCCTCTTAACTTTATTTGAAACCAGGAAACTTGGGATCAGATCATAGGGAATGCAGTTGGTTATGCAGAATATTGTGAGCATGTGGTCCTTGCCTATGCGCTATACATGTGTAACAGTAATTTTTCACTGGTTGTGAATTTTGAGTTTAAAATCACCTCTGCACCATGAAGGTATCTAACCTGATGACCCAACTTTATATTTAATTGTTGCAAGCTGTTTAGCTCTCATTATTTCTCTTGCCTGACCCATTTCCCCAGTCCCATGCCTCAGACGCCTCACACTTTTCTCTTTTGCCAGAAATGGGAGAGAGATGCTAGAAACATTTCATTTCTCTGAACAGTCTTATGCTTGGAGATGGCATCCTTGACCTTCTTTCCCCATCGAACGTCCTGTCAGTTGCTCCAGTTCTGAATTTGGCCAATGTTGAAGGCAGCTGCCATGTACCTGGTTCTTTCCTACAGGGTCTTCTTGCTGCCAGAAGGGATAAGCCAATGACAGGAGTCCCACTTTCAATTGTGTTGGCCAGAACCTGTGCTCTTGCCTTCTTGACTTCTTGCATTACTGAGTACTGAGGTTTTTTTGTTGTTTTTTTTTTTTGCCCCCAATCCCACTGCCATTTGGCATGTCCCTCCCTGGCTCCCCTACCTGGTAGTTCTGCTGGCTGCATATGTGAGCACTGACACGTGCTGTGAGACTGGGACAAAAATGGTGATAGCCTCTGCAACCTCCAAAATGCATGAAACCCTCTTTCTTGCCGAGTAGGTTGTTGTGCAAGATACCATCTTGATGGCAGCTGTCTTCATTTGCATTGAACTCTGGGAGAACCCAGAGACTGCTCTGATACTCAGGCCTCCTAGGAAGCCTGTTTGCTTTCATCCTCTGCCCAGGGAAGATGAATCTCACCCGCTGCCACTCTCACGGTAGGATGCAGGGAATGTGCTTGCAGCCATTCTGGCCATGACTTTCCAGTGGGTGGATGGTGGGAGTGTGTTTTGCAAGGCAGAAAGATCTTCTACTGTTATCTCTTCAAGCTTGATATTGATATCTCATATCAAAGCACTCCCTTAGTTTTGGGAAGTGCTTTCTGTGCTTGGAGGTTAGGCACGAGTTGGAATAGTATGACCAGGGAAAGTGCTGGATTCTATAATTCCCGAGGGAGGAAAGGGCCCTGGTCACATTGTCTTTATGGAGCAGTTCCCTGAGCTAGCCATCCTCATCTCTCCATCCTACTTGCAGTGACATGGATAAGTCTCCTTGCTTTGGCTTTGCAGTGGCTTCTCTTCAGTGCCACTTTCCTTGCGTGGAACCGTGTACATGGAAAGCCATATGTATATAGAGTGTGCTCCTTTCTGTATTCAGATGTCTTCGCTTCTTCTGGAATACCTGACAGCTTGTAAATTCAAGAATCTGGATGAAATGTGTTTTTTCTTTTTTTCCAAATACTACAAGAAATGTTTGTGAAGCACAAATAAGCTTAGGGAAGCACCTCTCCTGACTAGATTTTTATTTTCACAGGGGCAGTAGGATTCATCCTTATCATAAGGTCCTTTCTTGCCAAGTTACAGGTTCTCGTCCAAGGAATAGAATTCAAGTAGTTATATATAAAAAAAAAAATTAAAGTTTTACATATAGAAAAAAGTCCAACCTCAAACATTTCCTTTGCTACTTCTGCAGAATTAGCAAAACTCTTTGGACAGGTTGCCCAGAGACATTATGACATCTCCATCCTTGGAGATACTAAAAAGCCAGGTGGTTCAGGGCAACCTGCTTCAGGTGACCCTGCTTAATTGAGCAGGGTGGTGGACTGGACAGTCTGCAGAGGTCTTCTCCAGCCTCAGGCACTCCTTTACTGAAATTTCTGTAAAGATTTTGGAAGAGAATTGCAGTTCACTTTGATAGAGCTGAGCAAAATACAAAATAATTTAAGGTAGAGCACACTTTCAAATTAAGCTGGTCTGCCAGGCTTGCCTATAATAAATTCAGGAGAGTAAAAAACAATATGAATTTACACCAAATTGACAGAGCAAATCATATTGCTTCTGTCTACACAAACAGCTGAAGCATCTCTGTAACTTTAAAAGGTGCTCTAAATGCATTTTCCTGCACAGATCAGAGTTATGGGCTTACTTAAAACTTAGATATTTCATGCTCTCACCTATGCATATAGGAGGCCAATTCTCAGGATCATTGCCTTTGATCCCATAGAAAGAATCATAGGCTTATAAAGGAGCCAGGACTTGCCTTCTGTTTAGTAGTAATTTTCTGATTATACTTTGTTCATAGGAATGTAAATAGCCAAATTTACATAAGCAGACTACTCTGTGAACCTTTGCCCTCCCCTCTCTCTTGACCTTTGCTGTCCAGTTTGGCTCCCAGTGCATTTTCAGAAGTCTCTTTCTAGGGTTACTGTCTCTCTAGCAAGAAACCCAACTTCTGAAAGCAAGAAGGTGGCAGAACTGCAGCCACAAAACCTGAACTCAAGCAATCTTCCCTCTCCCATTACTGCTGCACGTTCTCATGAGGCAGCCCTTTGGGGATTAGTGTGTGGACCCTGGCTGGCAGCCAGGTGTGTACCAGACATCTCTTTTCTTTTGCTCACAGATAGAGCTCATCCACAAATGGCAGCTAGAAATTCATGCCTGTAATGTAAGTTCACATTAGTTTGACCTATGTTTTACAACAACAGTGCAGGCTGCCTGAAAAAGAAATTATCTCTCGGTATTTGTAGCATATTTTATTTCCTCATCTTAGGACTAGCAGGAAGGTTTATCTGCAATTTATGGTGGAGATAGAAGGAGAAGGGGAATTGGATTGCTGACAGGATATTGCTTGCTGGCTGCGCAAACATTGTGTGCATAAGACAAAAAGCTTGGACTCCTCTTTGTGAAGTTCAACTCCAAGCCAAATTAACTTAACCTCAGCCTCTTTCAAAACGTGTCTGTATAAATATAGCTGTAGTCTGTTTTGATGATCACAAGTCTGCAGCTGAATTAATTATTTCATGGTGCAAGAAAGATATGTAAAGGGAGACCTTTACCACTGAAGCCCGGATCTGCAAGATCAAATCTACAGTGTGATTTTCTTTTCTAATGTTTTCTTGCTAAGTGTTTCCGTATACATCATGCCTAATCTTGTCAATATTTCTTTAGGTCTTGCTCCTTTAAATAGCTCTGGGTGAGTGGAACACCCCATACTTTTTCAAAGATCTCCTGGAGTCAGTGAAAACCATTTGTGTGGACACAGGCATCTGAAAGAGCAAAGGCACTGAGAGTCCTGCACAGTCTTAAGACAGTTTGTGTTTGGGACATGAGAGCAGTATGGCAAAACCCTCTTTGCTTTAGAAGGTAATCTAATCTAAAAGGGCTCAAAACGATTAGGATTGTGGAAACCTCAATGTCTTTTTTTTTTTTTTCCCTTCTTTAGGGAAGAAATATTTAAACCCAGAAAGAGCATTAGGCAGGAAGAATCTGAGAGATTCAACCTGGCAGATGTTGCAAGATAGAATAGGACTGAGTTTTACCTATTGCTGTGTGAAGTTAAGATCTGCAATCTCTGTTAGGAGCTCCAGATTTCACAACACTTGGGTGATGGTGTAACAGGAAGAAGGGTGTGGGCAAAACTACAGAGCTACATATGAGTAATTCAAGACCTCACCTGTTTTCCTATAGGGAGAGCAGGACAAAGTGGGGAAAGCAGATGGACAGATCAGAAGTTAGAATTTAATCACTTAACTTGCTGAGCTTATCTGTATTGAGGATAATCTTTGGGGATTCATGTTTGTTGCATGCTTTTTGCATTTTTGGTGGATGCATTTTGAGTCAGAAAAAATTATGTCCTGTGTCAAAGCTTTTATATTCTATCTCAGCATAGCAAATCTGAGCTACTAAGTTATAGCCAGCAGATGCCAGCAATTTTTGTGGTACTGTACTGTTAATTTACTTGGATGTGTTTTCTGCAATGATGTTCCTAGTGGTGAACAAACTACCTTTTTAATAGTATCGAAGGGGTGGAATTACTGCCTAATTTCCATGTTAAAAAGTCTCAGTGAGTATTGCAGACAGATTATGACCTTAAGTAGTGCCCAGAAGTGATATGTCAGAAAGAAAAAGCTACGATCCCAATAATGATTTTTGAAATTCAGTCAACATTGCATATGTTTAATAAATGCACATCTTCCTGTAATGTTTGAAATTGGGGTCAGGACTCCAAAAATAAACTTAATGAGATTGTCTTCAGTGGCTATTACAGCTGGAGAATCGAGAAAGGCAGAAGTAAAGGTAGGTGATACAAGCTTGCTGTTTTCCAAAGCTCAACAGTTTTGTGAGCAAAACGATCTGCTTACAGGTTTTTAAGATGGAAGTAATTTCATCTACAGTGCTAAGTTTGGAATCCGTTTACCCAGACATCTGCATCTGTGTATATGGCAAGTCTTATATCTTGATTTGGGGATTAAGTTTATACCATGCTCTTATGTGTTTTTCTTCAGACCCTTACCTTAGGTTTTGTTTTTGTTTTGTTATGTCTTCATCTGTTATAATGTGCAGTCTCACTGATTATTGTTGCATTTCTTGTTTACTGATATCTTTATGAAAAACTTGATGAAAGTTTGTGAAAACTCAAGGCTCCGTATACTCCTATATGTCAGTTAGCCAGTGGTATTGATACTGAATGGAATTAATGCTCTTCCCTTTGTAATCCAAGCTAATGTCCTCTAATCAGCATTATGTAATTCAACAAATAGAGAAAAACCTACTGAATTAAGATACTGTACTGTTCTACTATCTCTGGATGTGCAGCATAGCACGTATTTTTGTATCTTCTGAACATTTTATAGATCAGTAGCTGAATTTCTGGGAGTAAATGCATTGTATTTTTGAGTTAATGAATTTCACTTTCTTTCAACACTTCTGTTCAAGTTATGTTTCTGCTGAATTACACATTGTTAATTAAGAATAATTTTATCTCTTTGGTTAACAGAAGAAATTGGGGCATTATTAGGGTGTTGGCCTTGCTGTTTCCATAACAGGTTAGCTGCTTTGATCTGGCTGCGTTGACAGTAAAATTGGGTCTTCTGCTTGGACGTGTAGAAGTATGTGTTTGGCCTAGACCGTTATCAAATTGGAGCAAGTAACTAGAATCAGTAAAGTGAAGACAAGCACAGTAATGGTTAAAAAAAAAAAGAGAAAATTAAGCAATGCAGGGTCATGCAGAACACTGTTGCTTTGCTGATGTAATTTGTGGCTGTAAGCAGAGGTCATGGTGTCATGCTACAGCTATCCCAGCTCTTCTCAGTTTTGTACCATTTTCCTGTAGCTCATACAAGCCCAGTCCTAGAACACCTCATTACCTTTTGTGTACTGCTCCTTATTTATTCTTTTTTTCCTAACCAGAAGAGATTAAACAGGAAAGAATTCATGCAGGATTTGGAAAAATAATAGAGAGTATGAAATGAGAATTAAACTAGAAAAGATTGCAAAGTGTCTGTATACATCTGTTAGTGACCTTGCTGTATTGACTGAAAGTATTGGTAAAAGGTTACTGCAAAAAGTGAGTGTTTTTAAAATTTTAACAAGGGGATTTACTTACTAGACTTTGGTCTGGGAGTGATGGTATTGCCACCCTGGAAGTGGTTGATAGGAATTAAGTTGTGTAAAGCACCAGCGGCTGTGTATTATAGAATAATAGAACTTTGTTAGAATGAGGGGTAGGCAGCTACTGAAGTCCCCTCTTGTATGATCATTTTTGGTGTTAGTGACATATTCTGGTTTTGAACACCACATGCCTTTGACCTAATTTTACTCTAGTGTAACAACATTGAGAATATGGGGCATTTACATCATGGAAAGGAGAATACATTAAATATTTCCTTATTTAAGTATAATATTTTTCCTTAGTTAAACATATGCAATAATGTAAAGTAAGATACAGAAAAAATAGGATTCAGTGGTATTTGCCTAAAGTAAGCATATGCAATCTTGTAAGCGCTGTGTGACATTTTAGATATTATTTAATTTTCCTTTTAAGCTTCAGACTGGAAGTTAAAGTGCCCTAAAGGAGTCTTTATTCTAGTTGAAGTGCTCTCATTGCACTGATCTTTTAATCATTTTCCTTTTCTTTTTGGTAGTATTTTAAGGTTTGTGGATTGTCAGAGAAGAAGTGCCATTTCTTTTATTAAGAACATTGGCAGCTAAAGCTACTCAGTGCCTGTTCAGTGATCTTAACATTTACCAGTCAGCCAGAAAAGGAGGAGGACCTTGCAGAATTGCAGGTTATATGCGACCCTAATTCAGAAATGTGTCTGTAATTTAGAAAACTTGCAGGGCAGGTTGTGAGATCCATGCTGTGGTTTTGCCATCTCACTGGCTGTGTGGTTCTTCTTGGGGAAAAAAAAAAAACGTTTAAAATATTACCACTGCTTTCATGAAATTGTGATTTAAAATCACATAGTCTCAAAAAATCTGAACCCTGACTAAGTATATGAAGATTTTAGGTTGGTCAAAGCACAAGAGATTACCTATCAAGACCAATGCTAGGACGAGTACACAGGGAAGAAAGGGGCAAAAGCACCCCTGTCTCCATGTCAGAATTACCAGCTTTTGTTCCTCTAGTTCCCAGCTGAGCAGCACTCCCCAACATGGGATGGTAATACCTGGGTTTGAACAGAAGTGTCATGGTAGAACTTCAGTGCTTTTCAGTGCAAAGAAATTTAATGGGACTCTTTCATCCTCATGAAATTTTCAAATATAACCTGACATCCTTAATTTCAGAATGTAGCACGTCAAGTAAAGAGCATTAGTCCTAACATTTGGACAACACCCATTTCAGCTGGATATTTTTATAATACAGTGGTACTCACAAAGACAGCAAGTTAGGTGCTTGGTTTTTCATATATTCACATAATTCCTTATTGTTCTTATTTTTTTTTTTTTTTAAGAATCCAGCTTGTTCTAGTATAGTCCTTACAGGGAAACATTTTGGAAGATTAAATGAAAAGTCACAGTTCCATAGAGTATATTTATGGTCTTTAACTCCTGTTGTTACTCCAGGGCCACCACTCTCAGTTGCTGCAAAGTCGTAAGGATCACTAGGTTCCATTTAATGTGTCTTCTAAAACTTCTGAGCTTCACAGGTGTCTGGGTGGCTCTGCAGAATGGCTGGGAACAAACTTTTTTAGGCAAAATCTTTACAGGTGGATAGTAGATGTAAGCCTATTTTTCATAATCTTCATTCTGTCATCATACTCCCCTGAGGAACTTTTGGAGCCTAGTAGTGGTTTTAGAAATAGATAAGGTAGCATTAGAAATAAGATGCATATGGAAGTAGCAATAATGAAGGAGAAACTGTTTCACCACTCTTGGTGATCGTCTGGAGATGAGTTTCCTGAGGTTGAATTCTGGAAGTGCTATGAAGTCATCTGATAACGTATAATAAAAATGAGCAGTTTGTATCCCTATTATAATTATGGTGTTAAATTTGTGCTGCTTTCTTACCTAAATTCCAATATATTTGGTCTGAATTGTTTGTAAGAATAGAGTAGTAATCCATCAAGAATGACAGAATTACCATGGTTTGTTTGTGTTGTGTTGTCCAAATAAAAATCCCTTTTTTGTTTGTACCTGCATATGTTTAAGACTGCATTTACCTATTATTTGTACGTTACCCATTTGTAAATGGTGCTTTGCAGTCATATGAAAAGAGGTAGTCTTTTCAAGATCTTCCAACATATTTTTATGCAGTTACGGCTATTTTCTATAGCTTTTCTGGTTTTTAACACTTAATTAGGACAAATGCACCTAAGTGTTTAAAATTTTCAGTGCTGTCTGGTTTCCCGTGTTAGAAATTACTCTTTAACTCTGTGTGTTTGCCTTTTTGAGGATATTGTGACTCATTATTTACTCGTGGGTAATCATCTTTAGTAAACACAAAGTGCATCTTGTGAGAGCTAATACAGAGCTCTGTGTGTATCACTTGGAAAGAGACCCTTCGATTTGAAAGTTCCTGCCAGCTGTCACCTCCTCAGCTAATATCACCTCATAATATAGAGCTAGTCACAGAATGTAGAAGTGATGTTTGTGTTTTGAAAAGCAGGAAAGCTTGCAAATAAACCAGAACTCAGTAGCATGTATGACTTCAGGGCTGCAGCAGAATATATCTGGGCATATTATAACTGTATAATACTACAGTTTTCTGTTTTGTGTCTGGTATCTTACTGCTATGCTTAGTTAGTATTGTATACATTTTCAATTAATGGAAGTAACAGAAAAATGGCATAAAATAGAATAACTTGATCTTGTCCTTTTTCCTGCTGTGGGAAGAAAATATACTTTGTATCTATTACTAGTTCCTTTCCTTAACATGATATCCTAGGTTTAGGTTTTGAATCATTCCGTGGCTGACTCAGTGATGACTCGCTCGTTTTGTCTCCTATTTATATAAGAAGTGAGAAGATTTAGCTCATGAATTTTTCATACAGACTACAGATGTCCTGATTGGGGCCAAATGCTGTCCTCAGTTACAAGTCAGTGTCGCTGGTGAGCTGTCAATGGCAGCGTTGTGAGTGTATTTCAGCGTAGTACTGAGATTTGAATGTTTTGTTTCTAATGTGCATATGGGGGTAAGAATTAAGGAGATGGTAGATAAACTGATTATAAAAATAGATAGGAAATAGAGGTTCATTTTCCAGTCCAACATGCTGCTGCCAGTACTGAGGCAAGAGTAAAACCATTACTCACTGCCCTGCGGGTGCTGCACCCTGCAATGAATGAGTACTGTATTTTAAATTATCTAGTAACATTATGAAAAACTGAAGTCGAAGCAGAAGTTCAGATCTTAATTAGTGAAACTGCCTTTCCACCTTTGGTGCTGCCAGCCAGACAAAATCTGATTATATTGTAAACTTTCCCAAATGGACTTTGCCTTTTCCCTTCTTAGGAGCTGCCTGTGAAACCAAGAGCAAGGAAAGGTGTAGCACAGAAGGCAGCTTAAGTGCCTTCATAGCCTGGTTTCAGGTTGGTAATAACCCTCTGAAGTTTTACTGTATTCTTTCAACATCACTGTTTTTCTGTACTTTGAAGTTAAAAACCAAGTTAACCTTTGACCAAGAATTTCAAAATCACCTGGTAGAAAGCCCTTCCCTTTCTGCTGCGTGATAAATGAAAAACTTTCCTGTGCATATATAGAACTCAATAAACCTCTGTAGAAAAGATGTGAGGCTATATTAATTCTGAATTGCAGTTTTTCTGGATAATTCTCTTCAGGAGGAGGTACCTCTTCCAAGTGTTTGAAGCTCTTCCATCCTTTTGGACCTGGAGAATAGAAAACTGATCAAAAATAATTAGAGGGAGAATGTTAGCAACAATGTCATGATGTGAAGACCTTACCTGCAGCTGGGGTCTGCCAGGTAAATGAGGACGGCTGTCAGCCTCCCAGCTCGACACCTGATATAAAAGACACAAAGAAAACTAAATGGAAATGCGCCCCTGCCATGTGGTTTTTGTGCTGTAATGAGGAAAAAAAAACAACCCTTTGTTCTGAGCTTAAGGTTGTTTTTCCCATTGCTTGTCTCATTCAGCATCTTTTTTCTGAAAAAGGGCAGAGCATGGGCCATTGCTGATTTCACAGCCCTCTCCAGCTTGTAGGCATAGGAAGTCTTCTCAGCCGCTGTATTAAATTTCAATAGAAAATGAGAAACATAGGGTTTAGGTAGGTGTTGTAATTCATATTTGAAATTGCAGTCAGTGCTCCTCACATGAGCATCTTCAGGTTTCTGAAAGAATCTGTTAGCAGTTTCATAGATTTCTGTCCTAGACTTTTTCAAACTTTTTTTTCTGAGCCTGGATGGCTCGCAGGGACGCTGATGGGCTGTGCTCTGTCTGTGGGAGGGTTTTGTGTCAGGGGAGAGCTGGTGTTGGTACCCCCTGGGCATGGCACCCCCGGGTGTTCTGTGAGCTGCCTTACATCCCTCTCGGTGCTCCCGGCAGAAGGTTTCACATGGAGGAGGCTTTCTGTCCAATGCACAGGGTAGCACCAATGGCATGGTTCAGCAGACCTGCAGTTCTGAGTGAGAAGGGCAGATTTACAGACTGCATCATGGTCTGTAGAGCTGGGTGAGTGGTCAGCACCTCTCTTGCACCCACAGGTAGACCAACAAGCTCTGCAGTGTTGTCTGTGCATATATGCTGAATGCTCCTGCTTCAGGTTGGGAAGGTCAGAGATTCCTGCTCATGATGTAGCTCTGAAAGTATCAGGGTAGGATATTTTTAGTACCTTTTCAGGAAATTATAGGTACCTGGAAAGGACACTCCTCTAATGGAGGCAGTGTTGTTTATTGTTTGTTAAAGGAAGGCAGGTGGGACATGAACTCCTGAAGTACTACCAGGATAATGCAAGATAGGTCTTCTAAGAGAAATCATAAAAATGTTTGGCACATATATACAATAAAGTGTCTCCTGTAAGACTCATTCTTCCAGTGTTGCCTAATCAATTTGGTATGCTGTTTCTGAATGTTTGATTTCTTTTATGCCTTGTGTCTCCTTCTGGTATTCAGATGTCTGGCTGGTGAGGTCTTTTGATGTTATTTGTTGTATTTATAGCCCTTATGAACTTGTCTTGCAAAATCACTAGATTTTAATCACTCGCTTCTTTGAGAACTGAATCTTAAATATGCAGACTCCTTGGCACTTAGACAGCTTTATTTGTCTATCAAAATACATTAAAGACAAGTCAGTCTATTCGGAGCTGGCTATCTTGAAAGGGTTACTGATTAAGTTATCAGCTTTATCCAGGGGCAACACAGAGGTGAGCAACAGTAGGTAGATGGACAGAAAGATTGGAAAATAATTATTGATATAAGTATCTTGGAGTCATAAACTCCTGCTTTAGCAGAGCAAGTCTGTCATTATCTGTTTTGCTCTTTCTGTGGGAAGTTCTGATCTCCCTAAGGCTGCTGCTGAGTGCCATTTTGAAAATCTTGTCAGGGACAATTGCTGTTGTGAAGGTAGATGTTCACACATTCTGGAAGATGCCTGGGATATAAAAATGGTGATGTCTCTAACTACCCATTTCCTTGCTTTTTCTCTTCATTTCCTGAAATTTTGAAAAATGTGTTAGGGAATGATGCTGATAAAATGGATTGATTGCCCTTGAGTTTTTAAATTCCATCTTTTCTTTGTTTTGTCTTTTGATTTCTTCTTTACCTTTAATTTCCTGGATTTTTCTTTACCTTTTTAATTATTTTCTCTGGAGAGTTAAAGTTCTCAGAGAGGTTTTTAGACATAGAATATGAACAGTGCTAACTGAACAAAGAACAGTTCCTGTTGAAGCCTGTGTGGTAACATGAACACAGAGTGGAAGAAAATAGGATATTAAGAAAATTTCAAAGATGTGATAAGTCCCCGCTTCTTTGCTACTAAAATACCTTAAAATTGAGAGAAAGCTGATAAGGCAGTGTGTTGAAAATAGGCAATATACAGTATAAAAGCACAAGTTTAGGTTTCAGCTTACATAATAGACAGGGGAAAATGTCACTCCAGATTATACTAGTTGCACTAAATGCCTGTCTATTAAAAGCAATGGAGTTTTTTTTCCTACTGTGCTGGCATATAGAGCTGCTGTCTGCCGTGCTGTAGCATTCAACCAACACAATTTCAGCTATGTTGATTTTTTTTTTTTCTGAAACTATGTCTGTTAGTCACTTTGCATAACTTCCTTGGAATTGCAGATATAAAAGTTGTGTGACAAAGAAGCAGGCTGCTGTTTCATCAATCTCTGCTTTTCAGTGTCTTTGCTCAGGGCAAAGTAGAATTTTATGGGTTTTGGAATGTCAATTCTTCAAGTGTTGTGCAGGCAGACTGATACTTATGGTAATTTTACTAGGTAAATTTTGGAGAATTTTGATCCCTAGCATTTATATTCAGTGGTTGAAATATGATATGTTTAGTTTAAACTTTTAGAGCACAGTGCTTGAAATGGGCTGATGTAGCATTACAAACCGTATCAAAAAAGGACACAAGCTTTTGTCATTGCTGTTATGATTTTTCTTCTGAAACATGGGCAGAGGTTGTTTTATTTGTGAGCAATCTAAAATTTTTTATCCTCCACTTTAGAAAGAGGCTTATTTTTGTGTTTGTTTATCTGTTTGTTTTTAACTGGCCAGTTGAAAACCTTGGCTGTTGTGTTTTGTTTTGCTTTAGGAAAGAAACTAGCTAAAGTGATCTCTCATTTTCTCGAAATTATGGTGCTACTCTGATAATAGTTCAGGTATTCATTTTTTTGCTGGGTTTTGAGACTAGATACAGGATCTTCAATTTTCAAATGGAGTCATGATTTGGCATAAGTCCATTTTAGAATGCGTAACCTAAAACATCTGAAAGATGGTATTCAGTTCTTACTGAAAACAAGATTCCATTAAAGACTTTTTAGTTGGTCAGAAAAGTGCCAAGGCATCCAAAATCACCACTTGTGTGTGCAAACTGAGCTTAATAGATTTTCTTCCAGACTGTGTTTGAAAGCTTTAAATGGTTTGAAAAAGTTAGAAGATTAAAATCAAACAGATTTTTACATATATCTGTAATTACATAGTACAATGTGATGATAGTGTAATTTATGATATAATGTCATTTACTATAAAACAATTGTGTTATTATTGCCTGTATTAATGCAAGGGGAAGGCAAGCAGGAATAACTGATGGCTAGACAGTGTGTTAGGTTCTGCTGTTTTGTATACTGCAGTATAGAATCCTCTGTAATTTTCTCTTTACAGCCCTTACAACACTGATTTTGTGGCTGTTTCATGGAATCACAGAATCATAGAATGGTTTGGGCTGGAAGGGGCCTGCCATGAGCAGAGATGCCTTCCACTTGTTCACATTGCTCAAAGCCTTATCCAGCCTTGCCTTGAATGTGTCCAGGGTTGGGGCATCCAGGACTTCTTTTGGAAAACCTGTTTCAGTGCCTCACCATCCTCATAGTAAAGAATTTCCTCCTAATGTCTTATCTAGTACTCTATTTCAGTTTAAAGCCATTCTGCCTTATCCTGTCTTTGCATATCCTTGTAAAAAGTTCCTCTTCAGCACTCTTGTATGCTCCCTTTGGGTGCTGGAACGTGGTCCAAGGTCACCCCAGAGCCTTCTCCAGACTGAACAACGTCAACTCTCTCAGCCTGTCTTCATCAGAGAGGTTCTCCAGCCCTCTTATCGTCTTCATGACCTCCTCTGGACTCACTCTTAATTGGAAGTTGCTAAGCAGCCTGACATAAAAGAGAAACCTAAATCTTACGGGGCAGAATGTAAAACCTAGCAAAGGTTCTCAAAACAGAAGCACCAACAATCAAAAGTTTCATTGAATGACAATTTATATATTGATAGATAGATGTGGTGTGCTGTGCTGTTTATTTCTGCCAAGGAAACATTGTTCAGATTTTTGTCACCAGTAACAACCTGTGAGGATAATCTGAAGCAGCACATTATCCCCAAAATACGTTTATGAAGACAGTCCATAAGCATGAGCTTGTTGGTGTGTTTCATTCCCAAAACCGACCATTTCTCTTAACTGCTAAAACAGTCGGGAAAATAATTTGAACATTTTAGATAAAAATATTTGATTTCAAGTAGATGAGACTGTCACAGTCATACTTTGTTTACAGCATAATTTTCAGCACAGCATAAAATGGAAATTTAAAAATTATTTATGTGTTTACAATGGATGTGTCCCATGGATTAGGTTTTCGGTTCATTACTGTTCTGAGTGAAGAAAGCAGGTACAAAACAGAAGGAAATCTAAGAAAGTTCCATGAAACAAGGAGCTGCTCATCAAATAACCTGATAATAAGTGTCAGCATCCAGTGGAAGATGTGTTCATAGTTAATCATTTTGATTCTTCATCAGTGAGGAAACCACAGAGTGTTCTGTCCAAGTTTTAAAGATGCCATCCAAAATGCCGTCCAAGATTTTGATTAAAACGGAGTATGCCTTTTGCACAATGAGTTGTTGTGGCTGGATCTAATTAACAATGAACAATTGGAACCACGAGAGAACAAAATAAAATAATGATTCAGATAAATTATAGAGCTTTTCCATTACGTAGCCCATGTGACTGATCCCAAATACAAAAATTGCGGTTTTTTTTTTTTTTAAATTTCAGGGTCAAGCACCAAAGTTGAAATAGTATATGTAGAAAAACTCTTCTTGTTTGTAAAACTGAAAATATGAAAATATGGCTTTCTAATCTGTTGTAGCTTAGCTGTTAAATTCACTTGCTTTATCACACAATCACAGTATATCCTGAACTGGAAGGGACCCACAAGGATCATGGAGTCCAACTCCTTGCCGTGTACAAGACAGCCCCAAGAATCACACCATGTGCCTGAAAGCATTGTTCAAACACTTCTTGAACTCCTTCCTTTTAAACAAGAAAATAAACAATTATGAAAACCTTTCCTGGATTAAGTGGAAAAGAGAGAAAGTCTTTTTGTTTCTTAATATTGCCGATAGACGTGGAATCGTGCATCAGAGGGATCAGGCTGGAAGACTATGAACTTCTGTCCCCTATTTTCCCTGTCCCTCTCCTCTGCCGCAGGCTTTGAGCATCTCCTATCACCACCAGCTCTATGCTGATGTGGAAGGATAGTAGAGGTGATGCTGCCCATTCCTCCCCCCAAACTGGGACCACCCTGCTGCCTTGGGTTTGCTCCAAGTGCCTCCTACCACTTTATTCCTCCCTGTGCATTTCTGTCACACTGCCCTGACTGGTTCAGGGATCCATGCCAGAAGTCAAAACATTCTAATTAGTATATTTAAAAAAAAAAAGGTTATACTTGGGAAACATTACTAGTGCAATGGATGTCTTTTGTGTAGATCTGTAATTCCCTTGAATTAATCTAATTAATCATAGTGCCTGTCTCCATAAAAGCAATTAATAATAAAGTAGTGGATTTTTTTGGTCATACATTGCACTAGCAACTGTTCCAGTGTGTTCAGGTGTAACCTTAAAGTCCAATACAGAATTGCATGTTACTGATACCAATAATCAGTTATTTAAAAAATCTGAACTAAGTAAGTGAATCCCTGATCTTAGAGGTTTGGGAAAGTAATTCCAATTTTATTTGCTGTATTTTCTTGAACAACTGTCAGATTCTCCCATTTACCAATAAGCTAGTAAGGTCAAAACAATCTCAGAATAAATTTGTACAAAATATTTTGACTCTGTGATTCCCAGCTCAATGTTTCACTGTACTGAGGAGATGTAGAAATCATTGTGAGTTAATAACAGTAGAAACTGTGGTGAGCATTACTAAATAAAAAATGTGTGTCATATAGTAAAATAACTTCTCAGCTACATTCTGGTCATGGAATATATTGAAGTGAAATCTAACATAATCTTTAATGCAGACTAATGCTTGAAGTCATCTTTGCTTTTGTGTTTTCTCACTGTTGGGACAAGCTGGCTGGCAGCCAGCTTCAAGGCATCCTCAGGGGCACAGCTGTAACTAGAGTAGGTCTCTTGGGGAATGCTGTGCAACCACACAGGTCTCTGGTGCATGGAGAACTCCTGTCCTTGGGAAGCTGCTGGTGAAACAGGAGATCCAAAATACTGTCTGCATCCTCTGTGGTTTGGACATCCTGCTCCTGTGCATCCGAGTGCCTTTCCCAACCAGTGCAAAGGCAAGAATACGGTGTTTGTCCTTGGTGGTGTGTCACCTCCTGGGTGTGTTGTCACTCGTGCTGGAGTCCTTACAGGATCTCCTGATCTGTAGCTGGGGTGGGCTCCTCGCTCCATGGTTCTGGTCGTGCACCCAACGGCGGGGCTGTGGCTGTCGGCTGCTGGGCATGGCACTCTCCACCTCTGGGCTCTGCTCCCCACTGCAGCCAAGGCTTGCAGCAGCTGACATGCTTTGGCTGGTTGCTGGAGTGCATCATCTGCTTTTAGTGTGGTTTGTTTTGGGCTCAGGTTTGCTCTGCTCATTCATCATCATTTGCTAACCATAAAACAGGTATATGCTACCAACTTCAGCCTACGTAGGGGAGCTTGGCAGAGTCTGCGGGCATCCTTTAGCATGACATGCATTTCAAATCCCTTTTATGGTAAAAGAGCCCTTACTATAAGTGGTGATCATTTTAGGATTTCTTTTAAAGAAGTTATTTCGCGTATAGTATTTTTTTAAATCCTTACGCATAAAGCCTCTTGATATAATTACAGCTTTGTAAATCCCTGTTGTTTGTTCTCTCTTTATAACAAAGGATTTGTCTGTTGAGTTACAATTGCAAGTACCTCATAAACCCAGCAGCTAAATGTTATCTGTGATATACTGGAAGAAACAAGCAAATACCATCATCCTTCTAAAAATGCAGAAGTGTAAATGATGCCTTTTTTAATGGAGCTTCCAAAGTGAGGGAAATACCACTTTCCTCTTGCCTGCTAATTGTGCATTCAGAAGTTTTCAATGTGCATGGATCCCGTTTTGAATTAGAATACCTTGCCAGATTTTTTTGTTCTGTTTTCCTTTGGTAGAAATAAACACAAAAGGCAATTCCAATGGACTGGTTTTGATACATTACTACATAGCTCCTAAACAAATATCTTAGTCTGTTTGTCTCTTAATTGGAGTTTAGCCCTATTCCACCTTTCCAAAAAATCCCTGAAGCTTCAGCATACTTGACCTTACCTCTGGAAAATAAAGCAAATATAGTTTCCTAAGGCTTTTATCCTGTTAGCTTAGCCAGAAAACCTTGATTCAACAAGATTTTGAATTTATTCATAGTTGGTTATCCCTAGCAAAAGATGTCATTGTCACTAACAATGTTTTCCACTGCTTCTCCACAGAAGATGAAGTTAGGCAGCTGCAGAGACTAATGAAATATAACTCAGTTGAAGTGAAGATTTGTATTTGCTCTATATACTCGGCACAGGGAGATATTTTCCAAAACCCTTTTTTAAAAATACCTATTTCTGTGTCACTATCTGTTTCTTATATTGGCAACCAAATCTGCCATTTGGAAAACACTTCTCAGCAGAATTGTGGGCCTGATGATTATACAGTGTTGTTGTACAATACACCTTAAAATCTTTAGAGTACCATTAATAAGAAGGAATAACTCTTTAAGCTTGCTTTCATTGACTTTCAAATGTCAGCTTTCCATTTTATTTATTCTTTGGGTACTTTTCATCTCTCTCAATATGCAGTATGCAGAGCTTAAGGCCATTTCTTTCTCAGATCATGCAGTCTGTGCCACAGTTCTGAACTGTGACAATTTACTGGGACACATGCTATATATTGGACTTAAATGAAGGCATGTGCCATACAGTTAGAAAAAAAAGTATAAGAAAGAAATGTAACAAAAAAATGATCCTAAACTCAAAGCAGTTAGTATCCTACAGAGCAGTTCACCACATTTTCCCCCTATTAGATGTATGCATTAAACGTTTACTTTCATGGAACTTGCCTTAATTTTGGATGGAATTGCCCTGACAGCTGTATTCCAGTGTGCAGGTGTGATGGTTGTCATCCACCATCCCAAGAAAAACAGTACAGCTTCAGTTATTAGAAAAAGTGGGGGAAAAAATATGTATTCTGGATGTATCATGACTTGGAGGCTGCCAGGCTTTATTAAGTTCTAGGATGTGTTGGGTTGGTAGTGACACCCTGGAAAAGAACATAACAAAGTCTGTCATGTTTTATTCTAGGAGTCAATAATGAACTTTACTGGCTGGGGATATTATGCAGCAATACTTACTGCACATTTGTCCTTCAAGATACTGGCTTATTTAACTCGGCCATCTCACAGAAGATAAACCAGGGACAATTAAGAAAATCATAATCATTCACTTGTCAGTGGGGTGATTATAAGCAGAAAAGTGTATGCTTTCTGAGAAAAAGTGTGAAGGTCCAAGTCTTGTCTCTGCAGTACATTCTTTATGCTTACTCAGACATATGGACAATGATTAAAATCAGGCATCTGATGTAAAGCAGTCTGAGTCTAAGGATGATTGAATGGCTGAAGAAACCTTGTTTTGGCTGTCTGAGCTTATCTGTTCTCTGGGCTCCTCTTCCATAAGCTGGCAGAGGAGGGGACAAAATTCCAAGGTGCTGTTTGTCCCATCAGTCTCAGAAGTGGTGACTTCCATTGATAGTTGCAGTGTGTGGTTAAACACATGTGGGAGGAATACTCCTGAGTTCCCAAAACTTCCCATATTACTGTTGTCATATGTTGCATATAAAGCTTGAAGGTTCCCCTTGGATTTGACTATTAGCTGGTTGGTTTTTTTAATTTTTGATGAATATCAATAATTAAAAAATACGTATGAAGGCTTCTTTTCAACATCCTGATGCTTTTCACCCTCGAGTCTTTGGTCCTACACAAGGTTTTCAAGCCTAAGGGGAATGCAAGGTTTCTCATCAGCTACAGTGTGCATTTTTGTGCTTTCTGTGGCATTGGGCCAGGCCCTATGGAGATGGCATCCTTAAATACCTTTCAGAGGAGGAAAATAATTGGGTTTAGGGCATATGATTATGTTATGTACAGAGAAAATAGCTGCCCTTTTCTGGGATCTGCTTAGTTCTCTTGAATTTAATTAATTCTTACACTACAAAAATGCATTAGCTTTTCTTTTTAATGGCATAAATAATGTACTTTTTCTGTAAAGAGTAGTAGAATAACTTTGAAGATTTTAAACAATTATTTCTGGTATTTTTATTTTAAAGGTAAATTAGTTTATCATTATACTTATCAAAGTCAAGAAGAATTGTGATATTAACATTTCTAATGTAAATACAATGTACCATAATGGAACTTAAAGGTCTACTAGCTGAAGTGTATTTAATCTTGTTAATTCTTCATTAAAGCAGAGAATTGTAATGGAAATGCTGGCAAAACAGGACTGCAGACATTACTGTCTGTGCACTCATCATTTACAGAAGAGGATAACAGCTTCTGGACAGTGTTTTTGTATCATTTTCTGTAAAGCAGCTTTGAGCTCTTTAGTGTGGTCTCAGCAAGCATATAGCAGTACCAATGGTGATTTTTCTTTCCACATTATTTCATCTCTGAATAGTTGGGTCAAGCTACCTGGCTGATATTAAAGACTTCTTAGACCCAGGAGGACAACTAGCTTCCAAAAAATCATTGAAATCCCTGATTTGTATGACAGACAGTCATCAAGAGCAGTAATAAATGGTGACTCTTTCTTGGGCAGTTTCTTGGGGAGCAGGACATGTGAGATGGTGTCTCTTGGCTGGTCATGCTGGTGGGGCAGCAAAGCACATATTCCACTTGCATTTGGCAGTCCCTACATAGGCAGGTATAGCTGAGGGTGAGGTTACGTGCAGTTTTTTGGCAACAGTGGTTAATTTTTAATCTGTATGTATGCTTTAAATGGAGCTATTTTATGAGTTTTCTGCCTCCAAGCTATGATCTTGTTCTTACTGCCCAATCTAAACACAAGCTTTCTTTTGCTCTTTTATCTTGCAGAGAGCCCATACCTGCATGCTGATTATGATTAGCATTGTACTGGTCATAAACATTCTCAGGATGCATCCCTAGGTCCCAGAGTTCAGACTGTGCACACAGGCCTATCTGCTGCCTCCAGCAGCACCCAGCAATCCAAGGCACGCTGTGCAGAGCTCCAGAACTGGGAATGCCTGTCACAGATTAGGCTTTGGCATGCTGCAGCCGTGGCTTTTCACTCTGCCGAGTGCATGGCACAACTTGCTAGCTACTGCAGATACTGGAACTGTGAAATCAAATGGCCTTGAGTCAAGACTGGTGGGGCAGGAGGAATTAAATTAACTTTCTGTGCCAGCAGAGTTCCTTGAATCTTGAGGAAGAGTTTTGCTGAGGGAGGTCAGTGAGATTTTTCCCTGCTGTCTTTTTCTTTCCCCTACGTTTTTTGTTCTTTTTTACACCACCTCCACTGACATGCTTTTAATTCTGACAGGGAGCTGCTAAACAGAAGAACTGAAAGCAAAACTTACTGGAGCAGCTTTGAGAACAATTTTATCTCCTGGTCAGGATTGCTCATCCCCCACCCCTTTCTTTTTCTTTCCTTGGCCCTGATGGAATGAGAGCTCTCTGGCTTTTTCAGGCCCGGTTGGCTGTCTGGGATCTTTTTTGAAAAAGGAAATTGTAGTTACTTTGTTCAGTCCGTCTCTTTGTGGACCTCTGAACACCAGAGCATCCTGCAGAGGCTAAAAAAGTAAACTGAAAAAAAATCCAGGGTGAATCTGTCTAGAGGACTGAATAGATTTCCATCTTTTGGTGACTTTGTTTTTTCCTAAATGAAGATGTCTCTGATGGGTGTGAGGAGCTTGAAAGTAAGTTTTAATAGGATGAATGGGATTTGATGGATAAGAAGGAAAGTATAAGAAGAAAAGTACTGCTCTCATCCCTAATCTGATATCTGTTCAAAGACTTAGTCAGAATATGTACTTTATATCTAAATTTTCTGAAGAGCACCTGGATGTCTTTTCTCCTGTTGTGTACTGGATAAGTGTTGGATCATATGGAAATGAGTTGTTTTAGCTAATGGGGTGTATTCCTTTTAGGGATCCAACCCACATTTTAGTTAACAACAAGTTATCTTCAGGTTTTCAGTTTCTCCTAAACAGCAACAAAAAACAGCAAAAAAGGTGAAATAATAGTGACTGAAACAAAAAGGAACATTTTTTTATTTGTACTACTCCATGCAGTCAGGAATTTTCTGTGTGTTAAAGTAGGAAATTTTCATCTACATCTATTCTGGTGTCTGATCATTTTAGTAGTATTAGTTCCCTGTGGTTCAACAAGTCAGTGGTGAGTCTTCCTTAAGAAAAATCATGGTAGCAAAGTACATTGTTTTAACAGTCTCTGTCAGTAGATTTTTTTTTTTAGTGTTAATTATAGTATTTATAAAACTGAGAAGGTTCATAAGTTGCTCTGAAAAAGATGGAACTTGAAAAAAGATTTACAGGTTGTTTTTTTGTTGTTGTTGTTGTTGTTGTTTTGGGTTTTTTTGGTACCTGGATTGAAAGGATAATTGTAAATACCCTGTTGAATTTACAGAGCCTCTTGTCACTGAGTGTGGACAGTTGTCTACTTAGTTTAATTTAAGGGTACTGATGTGCCTTTGAGGCAGTCTGGTAGAATTCTCCTAGAATCTGCCCAAAGTTAACACATTTGGTGACTGGCAACAAGTATAGTTTTTACTGTAAAGAGGCATATGCTTAGCAAAATGACACATCTGAATATTGCAATGTAAATGTCCTCACTTTTTTACTTTTTTTTTTTTTTTCTGTAGAGCTCTCCCCCTCCATCTAAGCAGGAGGCATTAAGCATGAAGGCAGTGCAAGCAGTGAACAGGAGATATATTTTAATTTTAAATTGTTTGCCAAGGTGTCCGAGGCAGATAAGGCAGGAAACTTGGTAAGTCTTCTGCAGGGATTATTGAATGCTTGAACCTCACTTATCCAGTGTTGTTTTGGACACACTGGAGTGGAGGTTATCTCCACTTGGATAAAAGCCAGGTCTTCTGAGGCTAGAAGCTTCCTGCTACCTGATGGAGAGTAATGAGTCCTCTTGAACAAATATCTACTGAGACCATCGGGGTAGACAGGCAGCAGGGCCCGTGAGAACCTGGGATGGGAGATGCTCATGGCCCTCATTCTATCTTGTCCTGTTATCAACAGCTAGATCAGATAAGAAAAACATATGCAAATTATTTTTTAAGCATGCTAGGGTGGGGTGGTTTTTTTTGTTTTTTGTTTTTTTTTTTTTCTGGGAGTCATAAACCCTGCCAAAGTAAGCTTTCATTCTTCCTTTAAAAGTATGTAGGATGCGTTAAATATGCTTCAAAGCAGCTTGTGCTGTGAGTGTTTCTAGCACAGGAATACTTTGCTTTAAAACTGTGGATCTTGTCACAAGTCCAGGATGACTTTTAGTCTTCTTCAGACTTGCTTTTGTACCTACTTTATGGTTAAAAGAGGCTAGCCTGTAAGATATTTGCTATCCCTTCCCAGAAAGAACCATTCTGGTCCCAGAATCTTTGTGCTGTGGACCGCAGTAGTATTGTGACAGGTGAGTAACAGAGAACCAGGGATGCAATATGTCCTCAGCTGCACTCTGGCTAGCTTCAATGGATGTTTTGCATGAGAAAAGTAAGAAGGATTTGGCTCGTGCTGTAATAAATCCCACTCAATCCTATTGAAACCTTGCATAGCATCCAGTGATAAAATACTTAGTGGTTCTGTCCCTTGACTCCTGCATGCAAAATCTTTTTTAAATTACCTTTTGTGGGTGACACACACCTGAAGCCAAACAGGTAAATGTGAACTAATCTGGTACTGATGGATGTTTTTAATAACTGATTATCCCAGGGAGCTGTAGAAATATTAAACCTATAAGGATTTTATGTTTGACTAAGTAATTAAATGACCTTATAGTTATTCTTCCTTTACAGGTACACATGTGCAGGTACTCTGTTGTGGGAAATCAGACTTTGTAAATGTCAGCTCTCATGAGCTGACTCATAAAAATGGGGTCTCATGGCTTTTCTCAAAAAAGGTAGTTAATCCAGTGATTAACTGCACTCCAGGAATGTCTCTCTTTAAGTTTACCTGTTCCATTTGTGAAATAGTCTCATTTTATAGGTCTCTCAAAAATGTCAGGTGGCCTTAACCCAGATGAAGCGAAGAGGCACTTCTACTATTCTCTTAAGTTTTTTCCCCTCAGATTGAGGGAAATTCATTCCTAGAAGACTGTTTTAACCCTGCTTTCCCCCAAATCACAGCATTTTCACTGTAGAGCAAAGAGTTCACTTCTTCAACCATTGCACTGATTGCATGCTTTGAGGCCAAGCTTCGAATTTGTCCTTGGCAAAGATGAACAAGGTCTCTCCTTGTTTTCTCCATGTGTAAATTTCTAACCATACTGACTGATGGCTAATGAAGTGTACAGAAAGTGCTAGAGGTTGAGATGCTTCGCCTGTGACTCAGCATGATTTTCTCTGCTTTTCAACAAATACTGCTAATAATTGTCAGATTTTATTAGATTTGGTTTTTGTTTTCTATTTCATGCTGTGTATTATGCTAATTTTTAAAATGAAATGAGAAAAAGTGTGATTTTCTTTTTCTTGCATGCATTGGTGACAAAAAATACTCATTTACTTCAGAGTTACCAGAATCCAAGTCCCAAGTATAATGCTGATGCTTGCAGGTAGTTCTCCCCAGTTGTAAAAAAATGGAAAAAACTCATGAAGAAATTAAAGGTTAATTAGTATTTTTGCAGGCCTCAGCATTCATTGATCTGAATTATGCCTGCACTTTCTCAGAGTGCTCTTAAAGCTTTTTTGGTTTTTTGATTTTGTTATGTGTGTTGGTAAATTGTTGACAAATATGTCATACAGAGTGGCTGAGTTGAAGTAGGTATTTATTGAAATGCCTTGATGCTTTCTTTCATTCTTCTGCACTGCCACTGACCCTACCTGTTTGGGGGTTGAGCAGAAAATAGATATTAAAAAAAACAAACTTGCAGGCTGAGAAACTCTTTGAATGGGCATACGGCAATGCAAACCCATCTTATAACAGAAAATATCAAATGTCCAATAAAAATAATGGCAACACAAACACAAATACTGTTCATGAGATGCAGCTTGAAGTGCAAATAAACCTACTGAATGTGTCTAATCAGCCAGTAGTTTAGGTGGTGAATTGATGAGTTGTTTGTATTGATATTTCCAAAGCACTTGAAATGTTTGTTCAGAACAGCTAATTAAGATGGTAAATAAATAAGGATCTCCACTCCAAAGTGTTGAGAATTATTAACCTAGCAAAATAATAGAGACTTACTACAGTTATGTAAAAAGAACCTTTCCGTTTTGATGTTAATTTAAGTGGAACTAAAATAGTTACTTCAGAAGGTTCTTTTTACCAAATGGATCTTTAATACAGATTTCTTTACTCTTTTCAGTGAAAGAACAGAAAATGGAGCTCTAATAAGGTAAGATTTTTTAAAATTCCGTTTTAGTAAGATATTCAAGTTATTTTGAGATAATTTTAACAAATATACTCAGCATTTTAGACTAGATCCTGGACCAGTAGGTTTCAGCATTTCACTAGTGGATCCCAGTTTGGGTCAGTATGTTAAAGCACAAGTAAGAAAGAGTACAGTATTGCAGAATGAGTCTAACAACATTTAACTTTTTTGTTGTTGTTTTTACTGAATCGTTATTTAGTCTTTAATCAAAATAAGATGCCTTCATAGATTTGGAAACTTCTTTTTGCCTGTAAGGAGTTTACAGGTAATTATTTTTCAGCAGATACTATGATTTTTACTACGCAGTCATTGAAAATCTTTATTTTCCTTCCAGTTTGAAAATGAAATATTAGACAATATGCTAATAAACTAAGTAGCTTTATCACAGATTTTTGGTTTATGAGATGTGATGGTGGGAGTTTATGAGTTACATAGTTAAATGAATAAAGGAGGGGTGAACTCATCTAGGAGTGAATATTTCCCCTTACATGTAACATAATTCAGCTGCATTCTGAAGATGGATTCTGCATCATCTGCTATATGGGCAAATGGGAGAAGAAGATCTTTCAATACACTACCAACTGTAAGAGATGTTAAAAATGTGGTTTTATCTTTCCATTTCTTCCTTCGCTAGCAAGGATGCTGACATTCATGTGATGTGTCACCTAGAAAATGAAGCATCTATGTTGAATAACAAAGCTAGGTGTACAATAGCAAGTTGTTCTGACAGGCAGCTGAAGTATGAACCTGTTCAGAGCATTACAAAAATATATAATTACTTTCCTGTCACAATTAATATTTCAGTTATAATAATCATTCTCAGGATTCCAATGAAGGGAAGTGTTGTTGGTTATTGTTTTCTTTTCCTCCCTTATTTTCCTGGTTTGGTTTTTTGTATCAGTGGTTAAAGTAAAATTTTGCAGAGTTGTTAGCTTTATTTTGTACACCTCTTTCAAATCAAATGGTTTCCAAATGGAAGAGTGTTCAAAAGAAATTTTTTCAAAAGCTGTTGACATCAGTAGAATTTGATATGTCTGCATAAACTGTGTTCCTGGTTTGCAGAGGGGCATTCTTGGAATAGGGAAGAGGGAGGCTTAAAAAGAAAGGACATTTAAGCTATGCAAAATATAAACTGCTAGAAACCGCAAGTGAGTATAAATGAGAAGTATTAATGGAAAAAAACAGTAGTGTTGTGAAAAAGTAATGAGGTGTCATAACAAATGGTGGTGTAAAGAGCAGACTATATTTGTAATTCTTACTTTGTATTGGTACATGGAGAATATGTGCATCTATTTGCAGCTACAAAGGTGTGTGCTTACCTAATACATCTCTGAGACAGCAAGATGCTGCTGTTTTTCACCCAATCAGTGAGAAGGACTGAAAACCCTTCTGGAATAGGGCTGATGAAGCTAAGGAACTTTATAATGTGTTGAGAACCACATGGGTAGTGCAGGGATTTAGTAAATGCCAGAAGAAATCCTAGTTCTGAGCAGTCTTTGTACACTGATCTCACCAGCATCCATGATCCAGGAAGAGCACAAGTCCTCCTTCTGTCTCCTTACCAAGATTCAGCCATACAAGCACTGGGCAAATGTTGCAAAAATGAATTAAACTTGCTGTGTCTGTAGTTGATCACCTAACACAAGGGAGCCTTATGTGGAGCCTCTGAATGCTACAGTAGTACAAATACCTAAGTAATGTGCCTAAGTAATATAGCATGACAGCAGTGATGGAAATTTACCTATTTTGTTTACCAGAGTCACAGCTGGAAGTATTTTAGGGTATACATTGCTCACTCCTGGATTTCTGCCTTGGCAGGGCCTGCAGAAGTACCAGGTCATTTTTATGTGATTTGACATACGGGCAGTAGAAAACCACCTGCCATCAGCCATCTTTTTCTTTCTAAGTTAACTGTAGTATTTAGTAACTACTGATCCAGCTTGAGCTGGAATTTATCAGTTAGGTTAAAAATGAAGCTATGCAGGTTGCAATGCTGTTCATTCCAAATTTCCAGGTCATACAAATGGGTGCTACAGAAGCTGGAAAAGCTTGTTAAAGTAGGTGTCTGGTGCCTTTCCCTCGCATTTGAATTGACTTTTCTCTTTTAGTCTCTGTAGTCAAAAGCTATCTCTAATACACCACCACAGATGCTGTGCAAATGACTCGGGAATCCCTGTCTTTATTTGCCAGGCAGGCAAACTATTTATCTCAGGTAAGAGAATTTTGAGGTGTGATGTGGTTAGTATCTAAAAATATCAGTGTAGAGAGATGGGATAGGGCTCCAAAAGACAAAAACATGGCAAGATAAGGAAGAGGAGTTAGAATTACGATAGCGTGGGTGTAATTAACCATTGGAAATGCTTAGAAAGGAATGTGGTAGATCACTTGGAGTAATTAAATCAAGATTAGATCTGCTTCTGAAATATCTTCTAGTAGAGTTACAAGTTCTTGTGCTTTGTAAAGAAATTGGTGCATGAGGTATTACAGGCTGTGCCAGGCAGGAAGTCAGACCAGATTACCATAAGAGTTCCTCCAGGCCTTTTAAATCCACAACCCAACAACAAAGGCTCTTATGTGGTACAGGCTGCCACAGAATTTCCAAAACCTGAGGTGGAGCAGGTCACTCTTCTTTCAGTGGTGAAAGGTTGAAAAGTCTTTGAGCAGATCCTTGCAGAAATGTGATGGTGGGTTCTCAGTGCTGCTGAGCTTGTACATTTTGTGTGCTTCAGTCCCATGGACCAATACTGAGCCAGTTTCTGCCCTTGTCTAATCAGCCTTATCTGATTTAGTAGTTTGCATTTTTTATTAAGTTCAGTGAAAAATAATACTTGCTCTGTGATACTTGTTGAATCCCTTCTGTGATACAAGTAAAGTTCTGAATGAGTTCAGAGTTTTCTTCAGTTACTCAGTGAGCATAATTCCATTGTCTTTAACACAGGATCTTCTATAGCCACTCTTAATACCCCTATGAGTAGAAAGGGCAGGGGATGTTTTTAGCAGATTATGTAGAATTCCTAGGAAGAAATAATCTGCTTTCCTCAAAACTGAAAAAGTAGTAATTTGTATGTTTGTTCTGGGACCTGCATGGAACACTAAGTAGTGGAGGACACTCATCTTTTAGCTCTCTTTAGCTACAGGGTAGTGTATTCTTGTCTTACTGGGTAAGAGGCAACAGATCCTTTTAATAGAAAAGACATGAAAATAGGTGGAAAAGTAATTTTATACTAGAAGAAACACAAAACACTGTGGTAAACAAGAATAGCCCTGGCTCCTTCTTGTTTCCTTGATAAGCTCATTAATTTCAACATTTAGAATTAATCAGGAATTACTGTGCAAAATCTTGCAAATGGAAAAATCCATCAACTTGAGCTCAGAATTATGTCACCCTACTGTACTTAGGTTGCATAGCTTTTGTTACAGGAATGTTCAGTGTAATTCCACAGCAGCATGACAGGCAGAACAGCTAAGAGTTGTCCTGGCCGTATATGGGGATAAAATCTTATTCATGAAAGTTTCCATGTAATTCTTGCTCTGTAGAGAGATCTGCCTGAAAGCTTTTCTGAAAAATTATCCAGGGTAAATTCAAGAGTGAGTCCAGGAATATTAGGAGATCTTTTTTTTCCAGAATACCTGATACCCAGCCAGACAGAAGGTAGTTTGCATTTGGTAGCTGATCATCCCTACTGCTCTCCCTCCCTGAACCAACGTGTATTTATGGTTTACACGTGGGAGCCTAGACCTGAATTGGAAAAAATATTGGACTAAAACAATAGTAGAACTAAAGTAGAGAAGAGAGATACCATTGTGTTTGATAAATCAACGTAAGGGGGTTGAAGTAAATAAGTTTGTGTCCCTTCATGTCAAGGCTCCACCTGCTTTCACGGGCATCCAAGAAAGAAGACAAGGTGCTGGAGAAAGATAAAATAAAAGGATAATTACCCTTCCTAGTAGGTTAGAGATTCATGGCTGTGGTGAAAGGAGAGAAGACTTTGGTTAGTCAGGAATCAAAGATGTTTGCTTGGTTGCTATGCAATAATAGTTGCAATTTTTTAGCATGAGGTTTCTTCTGCACCACGTCTCTTGAAAATATACTACATGCCTATGGTTTTCACAAATTCCTGATAGCCATAATACTGACTGTGGAGAGCATTTAAAAACAAACTTCAGGATGTTTCTTTTTCACATGTTTTCGCAGCCAGTGAGTCACTCTTAATGGATACTTCAGTTCTGAAAAGGAATGGAGGAGAGCCCTCTCCATTATTTGAGACATCATATTGTTGCTATTTTCTTCCATGTGAAAGCTCATGGCTAAGTCATTTAATTTAAAGGAAAACAGTCTTTTCTACGACAGAAGAAGTGCCTCTACTGGACGGTGGCACACAAGCCTGCAAAATTGACTTTGGTTATCACTGAGGGTTTCCTTGGCATTTCTTTCTGTTCAGGCAATTAATGCTGTAAAAGCATTCCACATGACAGAAAAGAGCAGTTGTGTTGAAGTCTGGGGAGTTCCTTTGGCACATCTCCAGTGCACTGCTAGTCCAAAATTCATTGTTTGTGTCTAAGAACTGCACTTGCTTTAAAAGCTCAGTTTTACTGCATTTGAAAGCTATTCAGTCTTGTTTCCTGCACTTTGTTTACTTAGTAACCCCTATACAGGAATCCATGATTTTTGCTGGGGTAACTTGCTTCTCTCTTCCAAGAGAGAAGTACACTGTTTTTAATTTTTTTTAAATCCACATGCTAGGCTGGGGCACAAGTCGCTGTAAAGAAGTAGCTGGTGCTTGCACTGTGCTCACAGTGTCTGCTCAGATGAGAGTGCTGTGCTCTGTTACAGAACTCTGCAAAAAGTGTTGATTCAGGGAAATTCTGCTGCTGTGAGAGATCAGGAACATCAGGAAAGTTCTCTCCCGCTTAATGGAAATGTGGCTTTTGGTGACTGGTACATTTAAAAAAATAGCAGATTGCTTGTATGTGCTCATTGACAGAATCCAACTTGAGCATCACAGTGATGTTCAGGACAACAGATCCTGCTGTTTGCTGCAGCCCTGGGAGACTGGCTGAGGCTCTGGTAGCAGCAGGCTGGTACAGCATATGTCTGGCTGCTACCAAAAGGGATTTGCAGCAGTACAATTTTTGGTTTTGAGTAACCTTTAGAAGAGTGCATCTGAAAAATTTCTGGGATGGCCAAATAGACGAATTCCCATCAGCAGGAGAGACAGCTGTTCATTTAACAACATCTGCTTCATTTGACTGTGTGGATCGCCTTACTGGAGGGAATGGGCTCCAGAGACCTGCCTGTGGAGAAGAGAGGCAGGTAGGACAACGTGCACTGCGTCAGAAATTCTCTTCATCTTTAACATTACAGAAATGGCCTTGCCTTATGGATGTGGTGGAGGGGTAGGCTGCTTGTCTCATTGTTTGACCTTTGCCCTTTTGCACATAGCCCCTCTATTTCAGACCTGAGCGATCCTACATTTACAGAATAGATAGGATAACTACAGAATATTTCAGATGGCTATACTCTGCTGCTAGCACTAGTCAAAGCCCTCCCAACCCTCTGATATATTACTGTTAAAATATGGATAAGAAAATAAAGATTGGAAAAGTCCATGTTGGCTGAATAATATTAGTCCTAATCTCTCTAAGCAATATGTATTCTCAGCCTTTTTGCTCACTTTAAGGGTCAAAAGCCTGTCTAGAAGAGAGATCTAGATGGTGTTAGCTAGGTTTGCTTCTAGGTCATTCTCATTCAGCACCATCCTCAGAGCAAACTTTGGTTCTGTTGTTTTAGTTTCCCCATCTGTGGCTTTAATTCAGTTCTCTTTCTTTAACAGCATCCTATGTAGAATTGTCTCACAGCTCTTCTTCACTCCAAGTTTAAGTTGTTACTTAACTCAGTTACTGTTAACTCAGTTGTTGTGCAGGAGACCCTGTGAATGATTTTATTTTGAGGTAAACAGACAGTAAAAACATACACCAAGGCACAAAATCTTCTCTCATCAGTTATTTGACAAGTGCATTTAATTATTTAGTGTAGCTTGTAACAGTAAAGAAGTCCTTGTAACATGAGATTTAATTTTCTCCTATTAATTTTTCCCTAAGAGGTGGGAAAAGACTGCTATATTTTTCTGTGCAAACTGAGAGCATGAAGATAATGAGATTTGACTGAGAATACGTAAAAGGGGCTGGAACCTTTTAGTGCTTCTTAAGAGTTTTGCTGATAGGTAGTAAATCCAAGCACATCCCACAGTTAGATAAGATTCTGCCTGTGTTGGCAAACCAGAAGGTGCTGTCTGATGCTTTGCCAAGGCAAAACAGTGTTTTCTTGGACCAGCTGTATTTTTTTTAATGTTTAGCTTAGTAAAAAGAAAAGCTGTAAGTCACACTCTTGCTCAAGAGGTATCAATCAGAACAATTTTTTTATAGCATGATAGATTTCATGTTGCTACAAAATAAATATTTAATCAGGAGTAATATTTTTGGTTCCCTCAAGCAGGGAGAGAAGTTCTAACTTTTTACTCAAGTAAGTCCAGATGGAATCTAGCAGGAAGTTCAAAGTAAAATACATGTATAGCCTAGAAATTTTTTTTTTAAATGGATTTTAGGTCCAGCTGGCCAGGAATGATGGCTGATTTTGTTCCTGACAGGAAAGAACGCTTTATCTCAAAGTTAAAAAGCCCCTATACCCAAAAAAGGAAAAGAACCCAAAAAAGGAGAAGAACCCAAAAAGAATCTGTTTGATTGGTTTGAGTTGTCTGATGAACTAGATCAGTTATAATTACATTAAAAAAATAATAAAAAAAGGCAGCATGAGATGCTTTGTTTACAGTCACAAAGCTGCCTCAACCAAGGCAGCCCAGCTCAATGACTGAAGGGAGCAGTCTAGTGACTCCATGGAGTTGCACTTGCTGGTTAGTTTCTAATTCCTCGATTTTATTGCATCTACTGGGCTCTATATTCAGGAGCTTCACTTTGTAGTACAGAAGAATATTGCATGCAGGGAATATTTCTTACCTTGACAGCTGCTCTGTCAAGCACAGTAGCAAAATTTGGCCCATGGAGGACATGAGCTCTGTGGGAGCTTCCTGCGAAAGCTCTAGCTCCCTTGATCTTCACCAGACAGGAGGATGGGAGACAAGCACTTGAATTTTGTGCTTCTTCTGTGTCTGCAGAGGGAGCAAGGACTAAATTGAGCCCACTTTTTTTTTTTTGCCTTCAAATGTGAACCACTGAGTGAGGCTCCTTCTGCTGTTCTGCCTTTCTGCTCAAGAGTCAGTAAGAGCTTTTCCCTGGTACCATGATGGGCAGACCTCTGTTTGAATGGTTCAGTCTTGAGACAGTTGTCATGCTTGCATTTAAGAAAATCTTTCAGGACACATCTGCTCATTTGTGCTCTCTCTCTTTCAATCTGTTAGAAACTCATCCTTCTAGACATCATCATCTTTCATTGTCCTTTCACAAATTAATTTAGAAACCAATCAGCCTTTCTTTGATTTAATAATCCCAGAAAAGAACAAACAGAGGTGAAGGCAAAATAATACAATTGCAGGAGGGAAATTGTGTGTTCTGAACTGAAACTTGAATGCATGTGCACCTCACAGAAAGGCAGCAGGTTTCTTTAATATTCAGCCAGAAATTAGAGACGGTATTCCCTGCCATGCCTGACTGTCACCAAGGAAAAGTAGTACTGAATTTTTGCTGACTCTGAGGATGTCAGGTTAAAATTTGTCACAGTCCTTTAGTTGTAGAAGATATATAGTAGAGAGAATACTATTGAGGAGTTATGAAAATTTTTGCCATTTCCGATTTCCTTTATATTAAGATGCTAACCATAGACACTATTAGTCTCATCCCCTGACTGAGGCTGATTCAGAGAGCCTTAAGTTTTCAGATGCACAGTGAGTTTGTAAAATGCTAAGGCATACGGGATGGTAAAATTTTCAGTGTAGAGCTGCTTTAAAATACAGTGACACTACTGACCCATCAAGATTTCCAGGTAAGTGCAGATGTTCACCAGCTCTCATTTTCTTGAGATACAGAATATTGTGCTTTTTCTGGTCTGAAATTCCATTTCCGAAAATAAATTGTTTGGAAAATACTTAGATTTATAGGAGGAGCTCCTGCTTTGTTAGCAGCAAAAACTAAGTGAAAATGACAGGGAGTGCTCACTTCTGTCTACAAGTTCTGTCTTCAGTGGGAATATGGCAGGCTGACCCTGGCGTGTTCCAGCTCTTGTGTGGGAGGGTTTTATGTACTTTATTCCCAAAAGTTGGTTGTCATTGCAGCTTTCACATATGGAAAGAGACAGAGGTTAAACACGAGACTGCTGTAAAAACCTACTAGCATTCATAATTATGTTTAAATTTTATTATTCCTTTCTTCTTTGAAATAAAATAATCAGAGGAACATAAAATAAAAACAGAAGAGAAAAATGTAATTTCTTGTTCTTATAGGATTATAAAATCATAGAATGGGTTGGAAGGGACCTTAGAGGTTATCTAGTTCCAATCCCCCCGCCTAAGATGCGAACACCTTCCACTTGACCAGGTGGCTCAAGGACCAATCCAGCCTGGTCTTGAACACTTCCAGGGTTTGGACACCCACAGGTTCTCTGGGCAGCCTGTTCAATGCCCCACCACCCTCACATAAAAAAGTCCTAACCAGGTTCCTAAATCCTGGTTCTGAAATATTGCAGTCATTGTATCAAAACCTTTTAGATCCTCTTAACTTCTTCTGCCTTCCTTAAATTTCCAGTACAGTTGCTCCAACTAATTCTTAAATGGAGTGGAAATTACACAAATAAGAGTTATTTGAAGCTGCAGAATGATTTTACACTCATTATTATGTAATGAGCTAGGATTGCACAGCTGACCAAAAAACAGTCCTTAATTCACAATTCCAGCCTTTTTTCACTTCAGTGGCTTTGTAAACTTCCCTCTAGTCTTTATGCACCATTTTATGTGGTTTAACTGAAATGCTGAGAAAATAAAGGAAAATGAACCATGTACATGGAGAAATGTGGAAGGACAGATGAAGTGAGAGATTTCACATCAGAATGGGGCATAGAGAAAGCAGTTCTGTAAGAATGGTTTGGTCAAAATATTTGGGGCGGTAAAGTGACATAGAGAAAAAATTGCATTAATTGAGGAAGAATGCATGACAGGAAGGATGTGATTTATTGGACTGGAAGAGTCTTCTGCAACAACAGCAAGTGGTATAGTCTTCCAAAGAAAGTGTCTGTCCCATTTGGGAACTGAAAACTTGGTTGAATAAAGACTAGAAAATACCAGTGTAGAGCATGTGCTTCTGTAGGTAAGCAACTCTTCAAGCACAAAACCTTTTCTGTGTCCATATTCTGACTTGCTTGAGAGAGCTCCATTAATCTGGTTCAGGCTTGGGATAAAACCATAAGGTGTGTTTTCTCTGCCTGCTCCCTTTTCCCCGTAAATGTTATTATACTGCAGCTTGGCTCTGTCCACACAGTCTGGAGCAGACTGTGTTGTAACTTGCTTTCGCCGCCACTGAATTTAACAGCTTTTGGCTCTGTATGTAATGCCTTAGGAGAACTCTTGCTCATCTGTTCCCTGAGCCAAAGGAAAACTCCTCCAGTAGCTTTCCCAGTGTTTTCTCTGGCTGGAACACATAGTTACCGATTGCTAGGTGAAGATACACTATCTTTAATCTTATTTTTGTATTTTGAGTTTGTCCAGCTGACATATTCTAAGATAGCTGCTTTGACTAAAGCAGTGAAAGAGGACTTCCACAATGGATTTTTTCTTTTCCCTGCACTCCATGTAATTAAATTCTTCCACTGGTGGGAAAAATGCCTTTCCTTGATGTAAATGTGTGGCAAGTAGTTGAATACGGAGCCAGTCAGTCACATTTCCCTGCTAAGCATACTATTTCCAACATTTTTCATAACAGAACTACTTATCTTTGTTTCCTAGCCTTGTATGGTTGGCTTTTTGATCCCGTTGTCATTTAATCTGTTGCAAGAAATGCATCCATTGGGAAATTGTTAAATAGGATCTCAATAAACATTTGGATTATATTTAGCAAGTACAAATCACTAGAAGATATTTGCATATTTATTTGTTGAATCTCAGCTTCCACTTCAGGTTAGATGAAACATAAACAATTATATAGCCCCTCTGGCAAAGAATTAAGTCTTCTAAAAAGCAAGTCAAAGTAACACTGGGAATTTGGAGGAAGATTTCTGAAGTTTTAGAGGGAACGGTGAAAGACTGTTTTGCTTTAGTGTCATACATTTTATGTCAAGTATGGAATTAATGTTGTAGACTTTTACTCTGATGCATCTTGTTTGTTTTCCTCTAATATAGTTTTCTAAAAAAGATTTATGGTAGCACAGGTCAGAGACTGCACCTTTGCCTGCATCATTAATGTAATATTACCCTAATTTAAAGCCAGCTAAAATATTTCAGGGGGGGTGGTGGTTTGTTTGTTTGTTTGTTTGGTTTGGGGTGGTTTTTGTTTGTTTGTTTGTTTTCCCAGGGTCTATGGATCACACTCTGCGTTGTACTTGGTAACAGAGACCACAGATAACTGTGATCTGCCAGAAAGGTTTTAGTAGGTTTTATGCAAGATCCATGATCAGGAGGCAAGGTACCACAACATGATTTTGTGCCCTAGCTGAGGAAATACCTCTTTGGATGTGTTCTTGGCCTGCTTCATTTTTGGAGACTCTCTGTGTAAATTATAAGTGAAAATTAATGTAATTAATTGTAATTAGCATAGTGTTTATAGTGGATACACATTAGAATCTTTAACAACAGTGCAGGAGACTTAAACGTTTCCAGGAACTGTAGATTTACAGCAGCAGTTAGATCATTTAGACCAACCCTGAATACCTTTTGAACTCTGCATTTACTGTCCATTTGCATCTTTGAAAATCCTCCTACTTATTGACAATTAAATTTGATGCCTCTTTATTTACATGAAAGCAATTGGCATACTCTTTCTGTTTGTGGCTCAGTGTGCCTTACTTATTTAGTAGCATTGCTGGATTTAAAGTTCTTGAGATAAACCAAAGCATTAAGGGCACAAGGCTTACCTACTGTTCATTACTTTTCCTTTCTTGCATGCCTGGATATGCAGGAAAGACTTACACTGAAAGTGAGACTGATAAGCTTCCAGTTCTCAAAACAAAGTGCTATTTTTATTATATAGTAAAAGACTTGAGATGACACTTGGCTTCGTACTCTTGTTCTTACACATTCACATGTTCTTTGAAGCTCTGTCCTTAATATTTGTCCTATAAAACCTGTGTTGTTTAAAGGGGAAAAAACAGTAAAGGGCATTTTAGAATGCTTGATTCCTTAATGTTATTTCATACTTTGATGGGAATAATCAAGGGTTGGAGTCTGTACTTTGATTATCAGAAAAATTTCCTTGTTAAATCATTGAACTACATTTTAGTCACATGCTTCTGTAATAATTTCCAGTTTTGCAGAATATTATGTTCTAAATAGTATGTTCTATATGAGGTTCATGTAAACTTATTTTTCCTATTTCACAAGCATGAGGAGTTACTTGTTAGTACCTAGCCTCATCTCAGAAAACTAAGATTACTCAAACTGGACTTGTGATCTCTGATGTGAAATTCCTCCCACTACTTCTTTCATTTTCTTCCACTTAGGTAGGCATCCATTTTTCAAGTTACAGTAAAGCTTCATATACAAGAATCCCTGCCCTACATTGTAATTACTATTTCTTTTTTATTATTATTTTTTTCCCTGGTGTTCACAAGACCAGTTTGCAGTTTTTAGTGGATTATGATTACAGCTGAAGAGATGGGGGAATTTTTCTGCCTTTGATCACAACTAGAACTTTCCACCTAAGAGAGCTTAGTTCAGGCAGATAACTGTCTTTCAGTCAGTGGTCAAAGGAAGCCAGCATTTAATGAAAATTCAGAGTCTGGATGCATTTCGTCTGGGCTATTTATTTTTCATTGAAGGCAGAGATGAGGAAGGATGTGCAGTGATGCAGCCCTGAATGAAGAATAGCAGAGGAGACACCAAGACTGGATGCAGGAACAGAAGAAGATTTACTTTCTTCAGTGTTACCTGACAGGATCTATTTTTATATAGAAATGTCACCTGACAGAAGTCAGGAGAGGGAATATCCAAGCAGTTTAGATGCTGCTAGAAGCAGGGAGCTAAAGCCACGAGGGAATAGAAGAGGCAGTTGAGGTGATCTGAATTCACAGCTGTATATAAAAATAGTAGTTGGTAGGGAGAGGTCTTTCAGGATGCTGACCATGTACTGCATGTGGCTATAATCACAGCATAGAAGCTGGCACTAATTGGTGGTGGAGAAATCAAGTGAAAGAATAATGTGTTATGATGGAGAACTCAAGAGGAAAAAAGTGAAAAACTGATGACTGGAAGAAGAGTGGCACCGGAAGAAAAGGAGGATAAGATGGAGATATGTATAGATTTGAGCTTGAGAAGGAGGAAGGATGTGGTTAAAGAACTGAGGACAGCAAATATAAGGTAGTTAGGCAGCACCAGGAAAAAAAGTAAAAAAACCCCAAACCTCATGAAAATCTGGGTTTCCTAGTGGCACGAGAAAGATGCAAGTGTGTGAGTCTAAAGACTCACTTTCTTTAGGTGGAAAGGCACATCTGTCAGCAGAGTTCATTTGGGAAAGAGCAGTGTTTTGTTTTCCAAGACCAAAGAAACACCATGGAAAGACAAAACTGAGAGCAGTCCTGGAGAAGAAATTTGAGACAAAGATCTCAGAATCCCTTTTGGAACAAAACAAAGATTAATATATCCAGCCAGAGAAAACTCTCCTAAAATCTGTGGCTGGTGTGTATTAGTAGAATTATCTTGGTCTCTGAGAAGGAAGGTGGGTGAATGAAAAGCTAATGAAGATGTACCAAGAGGCATAAAGAACTCAGGGTCATGCAGGCATGAAGAGGTCTTCATGCAATGGACAGGTCTGTACTAGTAAATTAAATGGAGTCTAGAAGCAGTCCCTGGCCCTGGATATTAAATTTGTAGACTGTCCCTGGCCTAGTTTTGGTGTGTACTTACGGGAACTCACCTGAACTATTCCCAGGTAAGGTTTGAAAGTTATCTTGGGATTGTTCCCGGTAGGCAGTTTGAAAGCAACCACCCTGTTTTGGAGGGTGATAGACTTTATTAGCATGGCACCTTTCTGTGCCAGTTGGCCTCAGCATTCTTGGACATGTTTATTTTGCTTGTAGAAATAGAGCTGTAAATGGCTTAGTAGATGCAATCCCTTAGAAACTTAGGACATCGACAGTCTTTGATGCAAGCTGTGACAGGCAGCGAATATGATTTCTGCTTTAAAATGTTGCTGAAGTGAGATGTTGATGTGCTCTCAGATTTTGTTTTCATGGAGCTTGATGACATTGTAGCAGAGTCAGTTATACAAAGTAAGTCTGTATGAAGCATGCATTTGCCTATTTCCATTTAAATGTTATACAAGCATAAGCAAACAGAGGTCATAAATAACACTCCATCTCACAGAAGGACAGGCTGTGAAATTAAGGAAACAAGGTCGTGAGGTTGGTAGGTAATTCAGTTGGCTGGACTAAAAAGCCCAAATATTTTAAAGTAGAGAAAATATTTTTAAAAGTTCCTGAAACTTGTGTAAAAACAAGGCAAATCTGCAGACCTAATCAGATACGGTAAATATGGATCTAGAATGGAATAGGTGTAATGTGAAGGTGAGGAAGCATGGGGAACTTTGCAGTCAGTGTAGAAAAATGTGTAAAATGAAATTTCATGTGTTGTTCTGGATTTTGAATTCAGGAATGATTCAAACTAAAGCAGGAACAGCAAGAAAAGCATTGCTGAGAGTCTTTATCTTAGCAGAACAGACTAGCAAAGTGAAACCCAGAGCATGATAAAATAGTTCCTAGATAAATACAACAGGGAAAGGGCTGGTACAGAGGACAGCTGGTTAATAAGGCTAAACAGTGTTGACACATGAACAAAGTTACTAACAAATGTCAATTTTAGCAGAAAGCAGTCAGTGGACTCTGAAACTAAAGTTAGATCATCCATGTTACTACAAGCAGCACACATCTCAGCTGGCATTTTCTAAATGGGCTCATGAACGTGACCTGTTCTTAACCAGGCACAACGTCAGTTTTGTGAGGAGCTTCAGAGAGGAGCAGGCGGATTTGCACTTTCCTTTTGAGTGCCTTAGCTTCTGAAGAGCCAAATGCAACATTTTTGGAAAGGACTGTGCAGGGTATTTGGCAGTTCTCCTCCAGCATATCATCAGTCTTTCAGCAGACATCCTACACTCATGGATCCTTTCCTCTTCAGTTACAGAATTACAGAATCATAGAATGGTTTGGGTTGGGTCTTTCACTAGACCAGGTTGCTCAAAACCTCATGCAGCCTATCCTTGAACAGTTCCAGGGATGGGGCTTCCATAGCTTCTTGTTGTAAGTTGTTGCAGTGTCTCAGCACCCTCACAGTAAAGAATTCCTTCTTAATCTAAACCTACCTTCTTTCAGTTTAAAGCCATCACTTGTCCTTACGCTGCATGTCATTGTAAAACGTGCCTCTCCACGTCTCCTCTAGGCTCCCTCTAAGTGCTGGAAGGTGCTCTAAGGTGTCCCCAGAGCCTTCTCCAGTTCTACCCTTTAGATTTTCTCTGTTGAGGGTTGATGATGTATATGTTCTCCATGATCCTGCCATCACAGGCTATGTCCTGCTTTCCTGGTTCAGCTGTATGGGAAATAAAGCCCACACAGCAAGTTCACCTGAAGGAGCTTGTCTCCAGAAAGCCTTGAGTTGTGTCAGACTGTGTCAAACTGTTGCACTATATTTTTCTCGGTTTGCCCTGTTGCTGGAGGAGGATTTCATGGAGAGCATTCAAAATGCATGTCAGTGTAATATTTATATTTAGTTTATGTGTGGCTGAGTGTACATTGATAACCCCAAATTTTGACATAAGGTAATTTCAATGTCTTTCTTATTATTTATGTTGGCCTTTACGTATTTCTATAAATACTGTGTAATTGAATAAATACCAGACTGATGACTGTAGAAGCCCTCCATGTCTCTAAATGAAAACTTTCAAATATAAATAGCTTTGAAACTATAAATAGAAAAATCTCTATAATATATTTATCAATGACAACTTTTTTTTCTCCTCTTTCATTGCATATCCCATTTTATTTTTAGTGATGCTTACTTAAAATAGTTTCCCTGCTTTCCTCTTGGCAATTATATGGCCACTGTGGAATCCAAGTGTTTTCTAAGCCAGATGGTAAGGAAAGTGTTCTTTACTTTAGCAGCATGAGCCTGAAGTCTTGTCCGTTCAGACCTTCTTCACTGATGGCATCAACTTTGTCTGTTTGGCTGATTTCACATTCATATTCCTTAGCTGCTTTCAAAATGTGATTCCAGCATTGTTCAGGACCTCCTGTTCTTCTTACATTGATGTTATTCTATGTCTATCTCATAAGATGGTAGCTCTGGTTTTGCTAACTTAATAAAGTCCATACTCTTCACAAAAGACACTATATTGACAGCCATAACAATTTCTTCTTTAATTCTAATTTAATTATCTTTACAATATCGATATATTGGGGACCACCTCAGCTGCACAAAAGGTAATAGGAATAGCTTTAAGTTTTGATGGCCCTTAGGCCTTAGCTTTGACTTCACTGTTGAAACTGCAGCTTCCTGTGCACTTTTAATTTGTGCTATTACATCCTTTTCCCCCCTTTGTGTATGTGTTAATAGATACATAATTTAAAGTAGGGTTGAATGTAGTGTAAGCCACGTTACTGTTTGTTGGGGTTTGCAGGCCGCAGTTGTCTTCCAATATTACTTGTTTGAAGAGGTTGCAAGGGTATCATATGGTTCTTTTCTCCTGAACTGTCTCAAGAAGGTGAAGTAAGTAAGGACTGGCTGATTATCTGTACACTGCTCAAAATGGCAGATAAGGTGTAGAAATGCAGTTATTTAAGGCAAATAAGATCACAGTTGATTCCTTCTAACTCTGAGTGCATGCTTTAGTATCAGCCTGGAATGCTGCTGTGGGAAGTAAGAGGAAGGAAGCAAGATAGGAATTCTCGTGGCAAAGAAGTAGGAAACAAGTAGGACAAGTGGAAAAGTTTTGTGCCTGCATCACCAGCAGCAAAAAGCTTCCTGGCACTTCTGAAGCAGCAGTGGTTCCCTCTTGTACCAAGAGAAATGCCTTCTCCAGTGTAATTTTCCAGCAACCAGGAGATGTGTCTATATGGGAGATGTGTCTGTAATGGGCAGGGTGTACCTCAGACATGCCAAGGTGTTTTGGTACCATTTCTTGTGGTGTTAGTGGGGTCCCAAGAGCAGCATATCTGGGATGAGATGGAGTGAGAGGTGATGTTCCTGTCTCTGCCCAAGCCTGTGCTACTGTAGTCATTGCCATGAGACCACTTGTACCTTGGACTTCATGCAGTTCTGGAACAGCAAAGACTGGAGCAGAAATGTGTTCTGTCGTCTTTGAGAAGTGGAGGAGGCATTTGCTGCTTGTCAGATAGGAAATCCCCAAAATGGCCAGTTCATGGACTAAAAATGTTTTCCTGTCCTTATCAGGCAGGAATATGTTTTCCTGCTGGCAGGCTGTCATGAAGATTCCTTAACTTTACATCCAAGCAGATTGGTGTTGCATTCAGCCAATGACAGATAAAATGGTCTGTGTTCATGGGGCTCTGAGACTCTGGGGAATCATGGACTCATTTAACCATCAATCTTCATGCTTTGAGGCATGCCAGCATCTGCAAGATTCTTGTTAGTTTTTAATGTGATTGAGTTAGTTTTATTTCTATGCAACGCCTTGGGATGCCTGCTGAGAAGGGTTCTTAAAATAGGTGTAACTTGATGGGTTGTTCAGACTTCTCATTAATCTGCTTGTCTACTCTTACCCAGAGGTAAAATACAAAAGCTACAGAGGGAGGAGTTTGGAATAAAATGATAGAAAAAGGGGCTCTGAAATGAAGACATTTAGTACTGAGGGCTAAGACTAGCAGTGGAGGAAACAGAACAGGATGTTCAGAAAGTCCAGGCCCTTTGGCATCAGTTAAGGAGCTTGGAAAATAAGCAGGGCTACAGTGAATTTGTGAAACAATGTTTGTCTTCCTAAACTGAATACTGGAAAGGATCCATTTCACACTTTGCCTTTGCCAGCGCCCTGATATCTATTGTAGCACTCATCTTCTGGCCTCTTTATTTTCAGAGAAAAGTTTGACTTTGTGTTTAGAAGTTATTTGTGCTTCCTGCTTTCTTATGGCACTAACACGATCATGTTGTGGCTACAGGGGTGAACTTTGGAGTCTTAATCTTTGGTCCTGCCGTGCCACCCTGTTTCTGATGTTTGTATTTTAACTGCAGCGATGGGCTTAAAAGACTCCACTTCCACTTTGCTTCACCACTGCTTTGTCTGCATGGGTAAATTAATCAGGGCCAGGACTTGTATCTTATGATTGTCCATATTGTTTAATTTCTAGCACATTCCATGACATGATTTTGGTCCGTGCCAACTAGCACACTCCCAGATGACAGCTGTGGCAGGATGGCGTGGGAGAGAGACTGTTCTCAACAGGCATTATTGACGAAGTAACCATGTTTTGCAGGGGAAGACGGTGTAAAGATGTGGATTGGAACTGGCTTTGCCTTTCTCCCCAAGCCTCTGGATCCTGACGTATTTTATACACTAGGATCAGTCTCTCCCAATCTTAGCATTTGTGAAAGATACTGAAATACAAAGCTTTGCTTCCTCATTGCATTGCTAGGTGCTGTTATCCACAAAAACATCAAGCCACCTCCTCCTTCTCCCTGTGGGCCATCTGCTCAGGCTTACAGCAACACTTCCATAGGGATAAGATCTTTTATCTTTGAGTAAGGGTCAGGTTAGGGGCACAAGTCAAGTTTTACATCAAGCTAGTTCACAACAAAGCTAATACCTCTGAACCCCAGTGAGCTTCCCAGAGAGTGGTCTTCCATCAGGCAGCATATTTGCATGCAGACGTAAGCAGTAGCTCATAAAGCCAGTGTTGTCACAGGCCCACAACAGCAAGTTAGATAAGTAATTGCTGTTCTGGTATGTATGTATTTGCTTATCACACAGGGTCATGATGATTGCCTATACAGATTGTACATTTGCTTGCACACCCAGAATTTTTTTTAATTTCACACCTATAATTCATACTTCAGGCTTTGTTTGTTGCATTTTAAATGAAACAGGGAATGTTTACTTTCCCCTGTAGGATTTCTAGTTTGTGAAGCCCTCTGCAGTTCTCCGTTGCGTAAGGGATCATTGAATTCCAGAGCACTGCTGATGCTTTGGCTGAATGTGGTTTTCCAAAAGTTGTTTGTATAAGGTGCACCTCTATATGAAATATTCTTCAGAAACCTTGATTGTTCTCTTTCTGACTTCATATTTTAGCGTCTGAGTTTTTAGTTGCAAATGGAGATGTTATTAAAACCACAGTCTTCCTCACTCACTGTTGCAAATATTCATTCATTTACATAGTACGTGGTGGGATGTTTGCAGCATGTACATCAACAGTCGCTACAGACTGCACAGACTTGAGTTTTTATCTTGAAAAAGATAGGATTAGCTGCACAGTGAGCCTGTATCTATAATCAAGATTTAAGCTCTTGAGCCTGTTCTTGGCGGCACTAGAGCAGCAAAGGAAGAAACCGCTGCTGAGTCATTGGACTAACCAGTGTAGGTTTCTTCATCACGGCAATCTGTGTACAGCACGGTTATCAAGGGGATTAGAAATACTGAGAAAAAGGGATTTTGCTGTGTTAGTGCTAGATGAAATGGTTCTTTTACAAACTGGTGTGGTGGGCAGGTTTGAGGCTAGGGAGAGCCATGAGAGCCATGACGATAACAGTCACAGAGAAATTGTGAAAAAAAAGAAAGGCTGCAAGAGGTGCAGGGTCTCCTATGTAAACTCTCTTTACAGTTGTTACCAGTCTATGCACTCCTCTCAGTATTCATTAGCTGGAGAGACTGAAAAGTCAGTTTGGATGAGATTGTGCTGACTACAAGTTTCTGTAGCCTTTGGTGGTGCCAGCTGCAAAAATAGGCAAATCCGGCTGCAGTGGAAGGGCGTGATGGGGCAGCTCCAGCCCAACTGCTACCCTGGAGGCGTTTTGGAGGCTTTGGCTGGAAGCCGTGAAATGCATCTCCCAGGGGAGGACTGCATTGCAAACAAACCTTGCCCTTCCCTGTCGGTGGATTCCTTTGGCAGTAGGCTGGCATCAGAACACCTCAACATATTTATGATAAATTGCAGTGGGTTTTTTTGCCCCTCTTTGAGATGGATGTGAGATTTGCATTGTGTTTGTTAATTCATCTCACATACAACCCTTTCAAAAAGTCTTCTAATAGCAGCCGCTCATTAGTGGTGGCATTGTGCCTGGCTGAAGGCCAGGTGAAAACATGTTTCTCAATTTCTCGCTCTTACATGGCCTAAACCAAACATTAACAGCTCCCCATTGATTTAAGCGGCTCTTGATTGGATCAGACCTACTCTGTTGTAGGAAACAAAGGACTGGAGGAGTAGTTCCCATTTTTCCTTGGACTTTAGCTTTTTTAAAGAGGGGAACTGAGCGGACCTCTGCACCCCAACCTGAAGGAATACCTTGTAATATGATACTTGTTTACATGTATAAAGATATTAGCATTAGAAGTAACTTAGAGGTAATGAAATAGACCTTTATGTCTGCTTTAGAGGACTTTCTCTTTCCCCACAGCATTACGGTCCTCTGTGTAGGAAAAATCTTTCTGTGTAGGGGTTAGTGTTCAGGGAGAAAAGCCCACTGAACAAAGCAAGCTTTCTGCTGAAAATTAAGACTTTAGAAAACCATAAAGCCACTTTATCTGTTATAATTTTACTATATTTTTTGAGGGAATAATTAATTTTTCTTGTTCATGTTATTTACTTACTTTTCCTAGGAAAGGGAGAGTGTTGGGATCACTCAGTAAACAAGAAGTCTCAATAAGAGCCAATGTTTGCTTCAGGCAACAATTGGACCACAGCAGATGTAGGCAGAGTGGTGTTAGCTCCTATGAACTGTAATGACAACTAGATTGTTGCTGAACTAAGTATGCAGGTCAATGGGTAGGTCTCTGTGTCCCATACTGGAGCTCTTACTGCTGTATGATTCACTGCTTTTAGGACCTGCATTAGTAACATTAAAGTCAGTGCTGCTTTGCCTACCTAGCTCCTTCCTGCAGGGAATACAGGAGAAAAATACTTGTGAAATCCTGAGCACACAGAAAACAAAGAGAGATCCACACTTATCTTGTTGCAGTGATTTTTGAGGCTTTTCTACACTTTCCTGTGGGACAGATTGGTGTGTTGCCTCATTTTCGTTTGGTGTTGTTTAGACATCAGTTATTCAGCTCCTACCCTTGCACAAGCGCCAGAAATCACAGATGTGGAAATCGTGGACACTGTGATTTTTCACAGCATTCATGACAAAATGACAGTTGGCTTCAGAGATCAGAGGCGCCTTTGAATATGAAAAAAGCTCTTTTAAGTGTGTTCTTCCTTTGTAAAGGCAGTTGTTCATTTCAGACCACAGTCAAGTGTGAGTACCCTCAGCTGGAACCCTCTGCTGCAGTGTGGTCTTGCTCCTGTTTAGAGTCAACTGGGTTGTTTGTGCCACTGCAGCTCATTACCCAGGCTTTTCATCAGCTGCTGAACCTCATTTGTTTGCTGGAGTTTACTCCCTTAAAAATATGGTAGCCATCAGCAGAAAAACAACTGAAACGAGAAGTGTTGGACTAGCTTTCTATTTTAGGCATTATGTGGTTCTACAGCAAATAAAAGGTATGGATTATTTAGTTTGATTCAAGCAAATAATTTGCCTCAGTCAGTAAGGAAGGGGAACAGCCATGAGCTGAAAAGAAAATTTACAGCACAATTTCGTGTATGTTGTCAGGGAATCATTCCCATGCAACCCAGTAATGGCGCAGAGATTTCAAGGATTATGTTCAGATTAAATGTCATCAAGAGCTGAGCCTTGGCAGTATGCCAGGAAGGTCATATGAGGAAAGTCCCAAACTTTTACACTCAAATAAAATTGTGTTCTGCTTAATAACCATAACACACTGCAAATTTTAGAACAAATAATGACTTAGGTTAGGAAATCTCATAATAATTTTATTTTTAGAAAATTTATTATTTATTTTAGATTCAGGATTTTTCACTGCTTTTTGGGATTTAAGACTGTGTCAGCAATTTTGTTTGGGGGTACAGATTTTTTCTTGGTAGTATGACATTAAGAAACTTTAGACCAAAGCTTTTGCAAGTTTTAAAATTTGAAATTTTTAATTTTCAAGTTAAACATGAATGGAACAATGGCCTGCTAATACTTCCACAAGTATTATTATTATTTCCCAAAAATACCCCTGTTATTTTTAAGAAGTCTGAAATGCTGTAATTCCACAGCATTTATGGAAGATTATTATTGGGAGGGAATGAGAAAATAGTTACAAATGCATAGTTGAGAATTGCTTTTTCTTTTATTTATCTGTGGTTGGTCTGTACCATTCCAAAATACCTGTGGAATTATGAAGGAATATGCTGACTGTCTAATGCTGCATTGAGAATGTCTCATTTTGGTTTAATCTGATCTGTTTACAGTAGATTGGTTTCAACTATGGAAGGGAATTTTTTCCCTAGGGGATATCTATACATGGAATTGCAGACCTTTTGCTATACCACTTGAAATAAACACTCTTTTAATCTACTTGCCCTCTGTGGAAAAAAAAAAAACCCTAAACCAAAACCCACAAAAAACCAAAAACTGAAACTATTTTAAAAGTGATTTCTTAAAATCTCTTAAGTGCTCTCAAATGTGATCCTACTATGCATATGCCTAAGGGTATATGATGATTTTTTCCATATTGTTTCATTTGCTGCCTGGCAGTGACCCCATTAGTGGTGTGCGCACTCCCCTTCCTGCTGCCCTTGGTGGGCATTGGGTGCTAGGGAGAGAATTGTCACAAGACTTTATTCTGGGTGCCACCAACCTCCTGAATCAAACCTCAGCTGTTGGATTTGATTTACCAGCCAGCTTCAGTAAAAAGGGAGGAAAACTTGGAGTTATTCGCTGAAGCAGTGATGAGACTGTGCATTCAGGGCTCCACTTTTATTTTCTAGTTATATATGCATATCTTTGTAAATCTCATTTTAGGTGTACTGTATATTCCTAAGTATGGGTTTATATACCCCAAGTATGCATGCATGTGTAAACATATATGTGTATGCTCATGCTAAGGTTTATTTTCCCCTTTCTCCTCCTCTCCTCTTTGCTCACCTTTGCTCACCTTTGCTCACGCCTGCTGCAGTGGGGCACCATACAGGGAAGAAAACTGTTTTAGCTGCCCAGCATTGCAATGGGAGAGTCTACAAACTCATCTTCAGTTCATTAAAGTGCAGAGGTTGGGTGATAACGATCAGAGTTGTCAGGTTCTGGAGAGGGTCACAGTGATAACAGTGGGATCAAAAGTGGAACTGAAAAGCACCTGGAGATGTGGCTGGGTGCAGCAGCAGGACCCCAGGCTGGGTGCCCAGGCTCCTGAGGCAGAGGTGCTGCCAAGTTTTGCAGAACAACAGATTCGATTGGTTTGTTATTTATGAAGGGCATGGTATGCAACCCTCAACATGTCAACAGTTCTTTAAAGTGTAGATACAAGAAATTCCAGTTAGAAGTAAGTCCTTTAAATGCTATGAATAAACAAGATAAACTCATTAGTTATTTCACTAAATGTAAAGACCTCATGTTGGGCCATTAATTTGTCCTGAATTATTGATAGGATTTTTTCCATTACTTTTCTGGACCTTTATTTAAACTACAGTCGGTAGACTCTTACCATCCTACAGCCCCAGACACACAGTAATAAATCAACCCTTATTTCCTTATTTGCTTGAAGCTAATGTGACAACAAATAGTCTGTTCACATACATTATTTCTTTGTACTACATCGTATGCAAATATTTCAATTATTATCCTTTTATCTCCATAATATTTTAACAACATGATGCAACATGTTTTTCTGATAAATTGAGTTACATAAAAGCAACTTCACATCTACATAATTCTTTAACAAAACATTCCCTCTATTTCAAGTTAAAATATGTGTTCAGCTTGGGAATATCCTCATAAAGAAACTTAATTTGCCTTATTAAGAAACACTTGGGTATTCTCATAAGTTTCATTTTTTTTTTTTTCCCTCATAATTTTATCACATTTTGGACTCCTGCCTGCCCAGGCTGCCTGGGGCTAGCAAAGGTTTGGTAAGTTGTGTTCTGCAGTTAAATTGAGTTAGTTTCTTGTTTATAAAGGATGTAGCTTGACTTCCTTGCACCTTTTTTTCCCCTTTTGTGAATATTTATGTAACTGGATGTTTATTTTCTAGTATTAATCCTTAGTGGCTTGAGAACTATGCTTTCCCTCTAAAGCTGGTAGAACCCTGAAAACTGATGTTACCTCAGCAGGGTCCATCCAGCTTTGTACCTGTGCAGCGCTGTGTCACCAGCAGATTTTTTTAAGCAGGATTGTTCCGAGGGCTTGTGAGACTGTACCTTGGCATGGTGCAGTCTCACCCTGTGTGAGTGGCTGTGTCCAGATGCTGTGCTCAGACAGGTGAGAGTTTCAGTATTCCCCTTTCCCAAAGAAGGGGAAGAGAAACACGTAATGATAGAAGAATTAATTTCCTCTTTACTCTGGCTGTACAGTCTCGAGGCTTTTTATAAAACCAAATAGCATTACTGAGCATCTGTTGGCTAGAGGGGTGTGAAACAGCCAGGTGTGCTTTGTGTAAAAGCAAGTGATTGTAGCCTGAAACATCGCTGCAGACGCTTCATGAGTCAGATCATTCATGACTGCAATAACGAGATTATTCATGGCAGGCTCCTCATTGTGACAATGGTCCTTTGTTTGAAGTCTGCATTGTGTGTGTGCTATACTTCCGATTTGAAGATTCCTCCTCTGCTAGAAAACAGCATTGCAGCAGGGAACCAGAAGTGAACATCAGTGCTGCTAAGTTCAGGATGTTACTCGGTGCTGGAAATAATTGATAAAGTTCATAGTTGAGTTAAAAGCTCTAACCATGAACTTCAGTGGGAGGGCACTACTTCCTGTTCGTCCTGAGGTAGGTTTTTTATTTGATTTTTAGTGAGTTGTCTTTTGGTTTTGTGGGGTTTTTTAAACTCTGTCTTCTGATTAGAACTGGTTAAATACTGCCAAGAGAGTTTTGTTGCTCGTGATCATATAAGTCATGCTTTGTCTTGATAGTGGGGGTCCTTTATGTACATACCCATTTTATTTAAGGAAAGGAAGAACAAAACCTCAGCATTTCTTTAGTGTTCAGAGTTGAGTTAATTTTAAATTTATCCCTGTTTTTAATTTTTTAAAGAAATTATTCTTGTCTCCATTATATAACATTTATGAGGTCCCTATGTTAAGAGGTGATTATCTCCCACAGCAAGGTGATGATGCTTTGTGGTGGAGCCATGACCAGGGTGTTTTAGACTTAGGTGATATAATATGGCTTGTATTTGTCTCCTGTCACCAAAACCAAGGCATGTTGTGCTCCAGATCTTTGCCCCAGGTGGAGCATCCTTGTGTGATCTTCCTGTGCCTGGTGAGGAAGGCTGGGAAGCAGTGGGTACTGGAATCCTCCTGCTCTTCCGTCTCGAGGAGTCCCATGAAGCTTGCAGGCAGCTCTGGTGGCTGTGCTGAGAGGAGGCAACCTGTGCCGCCACTGGGAAGATGATGATGATGGTGTGTCAGAGGTGACTTTTGAGAAAATAGTGAGGCCATCCCAGTGTGGCAGCAGCACCTCAAAGGGAATCACCAGAGCTGTTTGCTGCAGTAGTAGAAGTGAAAATAACTGTGTTCCCATGTCAGCAGCTTGTAAGAAAAACACAGAGCAAACTTGGTTCTTGAAAAGTACATGTGAAACTAAAATACTGCTTTTGTTTTTATCTTTGATTACAGCTTTTGTCCTTGAAGCTCAGAGGGTTCCTGGTGTTTTCTTTTGAAACTGTGCTGTTTCATGCAAGGCAAAAAAAGACTAAAATAAATCCAATGCAAGCGTTGCAGGGACTCTGTCTTCTATTTGGGCATGTGATTTTTAATTTTTCCCCCAATTAATTATTATATTCTACAGCAGAAGATTGTTTTGATTGCTATGAATGTTAGCTATGAATTTTGAACTCCAGTATAAATTTGAATTCCAGGTCATTTTGTTGCAAGTTTGCATATGCTCACTTTCAGAAATAAAAAAAGGAGTTAATTGTTTGACAGGAAGAATAAAGCATTTGACTATTCTGTATTGTGTGGGGTTGTTATGACAGACTTCTTTTGGTTGCACAGCATTCAAATTATACACCAGTAGGGTAATGTTACATTATGTCATCTGTTGGTACTTCTACAAGCAATTTCATTACTTCATTAAAAATTTACAGTGATCTGAAAGGCACTTTGTGATAGATACTGTAATAATTATACACGTGCGATTTTGTATAGTGTTATGTAGATCTACATTTTCTGCATCCTATAGCTAGAAATAGACTACTATTGCTCTTGAGATACTTGCCTGGTAATTGAATATAAAACCTGAATTTTTTACTGAAGTTTTTAGTATTTGGATTTTAGTCATTCCAGTTGCAGCTGACAAAAATGCTTTCACTGTTATTGGGAAGATAATCAAATTGAGTTTGCTGAAACAGAGATAATTTTTTTGAGACTGATTTATTTACAAATGAGATTAAATGGGAATGCAATAATACTTTTTGCCCTAAGCAGTTAAAGGGAACAGTGTTTACTTATTACCTTTTCCACACATCTAGAAAATTGCAGGTTTGATTTAGGTTTGAACCATGAGTGTATTTGACATTGCTATGATTACATTAACTTTCTCTGATGGTGTTGGAAAGGTGGCACGTCTTGCTGTTTTTTCCAGTTTCTTGGAGAGTGAATTCACCATTCCTAGGTGTCAAGATTGTGCATGATTCTTGGATAGCCACAAAGATGCAGATTGCTCTCGCAACAAATAGCTGAATAGCCCATAGTAAATTGAGTAATGGAGATTAATACAGTGTTACCTTGTCATTTACTGCAAAAGACATTTTTTAATGAAAGGAAAATAATAAACTGTAGAATTATGTTGTCAGTGAACTTTTGACAGTTGTATGAAAAAATTCTGTTTTCTATGAAAATATATACATTTCTATGAAAATGTACAAAACCTTTGTTGTGACCAGAACTTAGTTGCCTAGTTTAATAGGTATTAATGTAATTTTTGCTTTGCTATGCTTGAGGAAGCCCTAGGATCTTACATTGATTATAAGGATTATGAATGTCAGGAAACAGATTGGGAGTATTGGCTTCTGACATATGTGTAAAAGTGCAAAATAAGCAATCATTATATTGTGACTATGATGACATATAAGGTGCAGTTGTTGGGATAGGAAAAGATCTCCTTGGACTTGCTAAATATCTGATTTCAGTCTTCTTATTTCTTTTTTTTTTTTGTTTTGAGAAGTTCACAGATTTACTGTTGAAGTTTGTAGCAAATACAAAAGGTCTGAAAATTTTCAGCAGAGCTACTGAAGTGCAGTTACTGTGTGTAAACAGCAGAGGAAAAATCTTGACAAGAAAACCCTCCTATTTCCAGTTTCCACAAAACTCTTAAAAGGAAGAGCTACGTGAAAATACTTTCTTTAAATTGTTTGACAGTGCCATTCAAAAATGAGATGTTTTGTACTCCTACTTGTTAGCTCAAGCACAACCAGATAATGATAATTCTTAAACCTGTGATTATCCATTGCTAAGTTTATTAATAATGGTACTCTTTCATTCTTGTATGGTAGCTTTCCAAAACAATCTGAGTTGTGAAAGGCAACTTGCTCGTATTTTCTCTTTTACCACCATAGCAGTCTTTTTCTTTTTCTCTTTTTCTTTTTCTCTTTTTCTTTTTCTTTTTCTTTTTCTTTTTCTTTTTCTTTTTCTTTTTCTTTTTTTCTTTTTCTTGTTTCTTTTTTCTTGTTTCTTTTTCTGTTTCTTCAAATTATTGTTTAAGAAAAGACATGAAATTTTGATATACTGCCTTGCTAGGGAAGAGAACGGAGGGAAATAAGATAAATTAGCCTAAAAGCAAATTGAAGTCTAAAATTGAAGTAAAGTTCTTGACTGAATTGAACTTTGAAATATTTATCTAGATCAGTAATGATTTCCTCTGTAAGCACTGTAAAAAAAAAAAGAAAAAAAGCAAACAGGAAAAAAAAAGAAATCTGGAATTATTTGCCTAAGGTTGAAGCATATGATTATTAGGTATATGTCACTGTTATCTGTGAATTATTCAGTGGTTAATGTATAACAATCATTCTTTGTAGTGGTCTGTTTATTTGTATCAGAATTTGCTCTTTAAGATCTTCACAAATGTTGAGGAAAGAAGAAGAGATTTATTTTCTTCATGTGGTGGAATTAAAAAAAATAAAAAAGCACTATCACTAAACCTATTTTAGGACTATTTAGAGGAGATTTCTTACTCGTGCTTTCAACAATACTTTATCCAAAAACAGCATCTCCACTTCTCTCATTTTTTCTGAGTCTGCAGTAACTTTACTCCAAGAGTGTCATCACTTCCTTATGAACTTCTCCTGAGTTTGGGGATATTCCGCCCATACACAGAGACCTCAAAATACTTGTCCACTGAAGTTTTTTTTCTCAAGACCTCTGAAAAATCAGTCTTGCCCTGGGACTGAATTGGTCCATTGTTCAGCTCAACACTAAGTAAACAAAGGATCTTCATATTTAATAGGAATGGAAATGTATTTCCATGGTCATGAACTTCTACAGAGAAATCCATTTGCTCAGTCTTCAGTGTAACAGCATTGTTGACACAATTTCTGGATGCTTAGCATCCTTTTTTGACATTACTCGAAGAATTTGGAATATGTGGTGAAGGCCAACGTACCACACCATAATAAGGCTGTATTTCCCTGTTTTCCTCTATCTGAACAATTCTGACTTGGAACAGGTGATGGTAGCATATGAGTGAAATATTTAAAGATAAAAATGTGAAGAGGGGCTGTATTTACTTGTTTGTCCAGGAAACAACACTATTAACTCTTCTGCATGTACTCACCCTTCTTAATCACTGAAAATTTCTTAAAGGAATTTCTGGGTTAATGCGAGAGCTTGGCTGTAGAGCTGGAATAACTGAACTTTGTCATCTGTACACCACAGAGATGACCTGGATCAAAACTTTACCAGTTGGATGGCTTTCAGAACAAGTAAAAGCAAACTGAATGCAGTTTTTGAACTTTGGTTAATTTTATTGGACTGTTACACTCTGAAAGATCCTGGCCAGCCCATTTACAGCAGCACCAAAGTGGGCAGTGATCAAGACAAACATCTGAGTAGGCAGAGTCACACAAACCTTGTGGAAGCATCCTTTAATCTGGCGGTGTGGCATGTGTGGAATCCCCCAGGGGTTGCTGTCATTAACTACTCCCATGAGACTCCTGACTGAGAAGGTTTTTCAACACCAAATGTGAATCATGAAGCGTGCCTTTGATTGATTGCAGCCTCTTGTTTGGGAATGTAATTAATGCCTCGGTTCAGCTGCCAGCACGCTGATGCGCAGTGATACTTGAGATGTCACACAGGGTGTCCCCCTTGGCCTCCAGCAGTGGCCCTAGAAGGAAGGGTATCTCTGTGGGAGATACCCCTTATGTTGGGATGGTACTTGGAAATAAGCGGTTGAAAAAAAAGCCCTTCTGTCAGGAGACCCTTGTTTTATTTGAATTCTTATAAGAATTTGGGATTTTTTCCATTTTCATCCTTTTGCCTTTCACTTTTTCTTCTTATAAATAAAAATATATATAAAATTTATGAGTATAAATTTTTCCTGTTAAAAATAAAACTTAAATGTTTCTTTAGAACAGGACTAGATTAAGATAGCAGCCACTTCTTACATGGAAAGAATTAATAGTCTTGGTCTTCATGGTGTGTAATAATGGCCAAATGATAAAAATACAGCATTTTTTCTTTATACTTTTTGACGTGGAGATTGGCAAATCATAAATTATTTTCTACTTTGGCTGCTGATATTCTCATTGTAAAACTGAAGGGTTCTTAGGGCAGTTCAGCGATGCTTTCAAAGCATTTCTTCTTGAATGAGATCCAGAGGATTCCAGCATGGTCGTTTTGGCACAGTTGGTTGGTTTTCTAAAACAGGTGTCTACATGTGTGTAATAAATCCAGTTGTGCTGATAAATCTGAAGAGATAATTGAAACGTGTGTGTTACAGTGAACAAGGCTGGTAATTTACCATGTCAGTAAAGCAAAATATAAGCAACATTTCTGTAATGTTTGTAATGTTCAGTAATTCTGTAATTTAATGGCTCCATTGTGTGAGCCACTTTTAAATTCCTGTTCAAGATGTTCTTGATCCAGATGTTTATTTTTTATTTTATTTTATTTTATTACAAGCTGCCTTTCAGTTAAAATCTTCAAAAGTGATTCTCTTCCTGCTTTACCATGGTTCCAGCAAGTTCATGACAAAGGATGTAAAATTAATGAGGAAGTGAAGAACTGAATCATACACATTAAAAATATATGTAGTAAATGAAAATCATCAGTAGGCTTGTATTACCAAAGAGTCACTTTTCCAGGTGATGTTCCAGTCTATTCTTTGAAACCAGAAAAGCTCTTTAATCCTGCTCATATCACTTACATCAGACTGTTGCTAATTAAGTTGCTAAGATTCAGCAATATCTCAGATGGTCTGGAAATATTAGAAAAGCAGACTGGTGATTTTACTGTAATGAATTTCATCATTAGCACTGAGATGTTTTGGGCTCTTTTTATATATTTCCTTCCCAAGTTTTGAAGTCTCAGTCCTTATTTCAGATTAATGCATTGACCTAATTACACCATATTCACATGGAGTCCCATGAACTTCAGAGAAAGGCAGAGGATCTTCAATGTTTTGTAAAGCTCATAAATAGCTGAAAAGATTACTGCTACTGAATTAAATAAAGGAAGGATTACAAGGAGACAGTCATATTGCATTTGCTGGTTAGCAGAAGTTCTTCTAAGACCCAGAGGATACAAAGGTACTATGCTCTTTGTTCCTCAAGTGTGTGATGGATTTCAAGGGTTGCCTCCAGTTCTGGGAAGAACTAGGACCTGTGACCAAAGATTTCAGAGGTGCAGGGAGAACTGCTAAAGAAAGTCCTGGATTCTGCAGTGATTTGGGATGTGTGCTGAAGCTGAGGATCAGTCAGTCAGGATCAGTAGATGAGTATCTATGTGGTGTAAGTGTACCTATAAAGTCTATCTACATTTTGTCTGTACATTCAGGAACTATGTATGAGTTGATTATTTAAGGGATGTGGCCTCCATAACTCCTCAAATGATAGTCCAATCCCTCATTCCTTTAAATGCTCTGTAAAAGTCCAGCATTCTTAAGAGGCCACCTGGATGAGAGCTGATAAATGGGATTGTAACAGACTCTTTTTCCCTCTTTAACATGTTTTTTTCTTTGCACAATCTCTGAGAATAGATCTGATCCTGAGGAGACTTATCCTAAATACCTTTGTTCAAGGAAGTGCATATATTGCTCCTGTTGCCTCCCTTTCTCCTGCTCAAGATATCCAGCTAGAACTAAGGGTAGCTTGGTGAATTAACAGCTTTTGGACTTTATTTGGAGGCTATTTTCATCATCATGAGTTTAGGAGCACAAATTGCCTTTAGGATCTCTCTGAGCTGCCAGATACAAGCGAGGGAGCTGTTCAGGACATTGTCTGAAAAAGCAGGTATGTGGATCCTGTTCAAACTGGGAATATAATTTCAAGTAAAGAATTTATTTTGTGCCTCCTGATCCAATGATGGCCAGTTAATCTCGTTCTCTTAGCTGAGTGTTATGGGGGGGCTCTTCAGACCTGAATTCAAAAATCTAAGGAGAGTTAGGATCTGTAGATGACAGTCTTGATGTCCATGCAAAACACTGTGAGAACAATTTGTGTGTTGTGCTTAGATTCATCTGTAATTATGTTTTGTGACCAAGAGGAGTAAGGAAATGTGATTTATAGTGTTGAGATTTGTGATACTTTCCATTAGTTTTGACACTGAAAATAGTATTAGAGCTCTTGTATTGTGTGCTGCAAATCTCCCCTAGATGAGAGTAGTATGGAGAGAGCAAGAAAACCATAATATTGATGACCATGCTTATAAAAGGGTGTGTGATAATCCATTCTAAATCAAATAGTGATGTACAGGTTTATGTAGATGTTCTTGGTTTGGTTTTTTTTATTGTTTTTGCTTGTTTGTTTGTTTTTTGTTGTTGGTTTGGTTTTATTTGTTTTTTTGTTTGGTTTTTTTGGGTTTTTTTTTGGGGTGTGTGTGTGTGTGTGTGTGTGTGTGTGTGTGTATGTAATCTAAAGTTCCAAGATATACAACTATTGAATGTTTTTTAAGAATGAATGTTAAACTCTGTGCTTACTGCCAAGTCAACACATAAAAATAAATGAAACACTCACACAAACATTCTGCTTACCATTTCTGTGCTCAGAAGGATTTGAGTTTTTATTGCGTATCTCAGCCAATATGTAATGGCCCAGCATTTCTGCTGCTGAACAAGATTGATCTGTTGTGCAAAATTGATGACACTAATAATTATACCTGAGCTATTTTCTTATGTCTCTGCCCAATACATTGGTGGTGATGTGGGGATAGGGTTCCAAGGCATAGGTGCTTGAACTGCTTGTAGTAAATCTCACAAAATCACTGAACATGCTGAGTTGGAAGGGATCCACAAGGTCCAACTCTTGGCCCTGCTCAGGACCATCCCCAGGAGTCATCCATGTGCCTGAGAGCATTGTCCAAACACTTCTTGAACTCAATCAGGCTTGGTGCAGTGACTACTTCCCTGGGGAGCTGTTCCAGTGCCCAGCCACCCTCTGGGTGAGGACCCTTTTCCTAATATCCAATCTAAACCTTCCCTGACACAACTTTAGGCCATTCCTTTGGGTCCTGTCACTGGTCACCAGAGAGGAGAAATTAGTGCCTGCCCCTCCTCTTCCCCTCATGAGCCTCTTAATCTCAAGAGTATGCCCAGGGTGCCTCAGAACACGAGTGTATGTTATGGTTGTTACACTTGTAGTGTCTTGGACATAATCTGTGTAAGAATATTTGGGGGTTTATGCTCTACAGATTGAATATGAGTGGAATGAATGAAGAATTGAAAGGGAGTTGAATTCTTTATTCCAACACCAGCTTTTAAGTGTAACTGGATTGAAATTAGTCTGCTTCTGATTTAGAACTAGAAGAGCTTTTAGAAACCGTAACTAAACAGAAATGGGGTCTAGATTTATCACCTGGTAAATGGAAAACAGTCCTATGTTTTTGGCTTATCCACTGCATGTATTTTCTATAGTAATATGACCAATGCAAAAGTAGGTTATAGCATATATTAATGTCTTGTTCTTGCATGGATGCAGCCTCAAAGTTGCATTTTATCTTTAAAGCAGTGAGTGGAGGTGGACAGGAAATATGAGACACATCAGACTAAGCAAGGACAATGCAGGTTTTACTGCATTTACTGCAGGATGATACCTCCAGTACTCAGAAAGAACTGCACTGGTTTTTGTTAGTGTGAAGTACATATAATACTAGCAAGACCGTTCATGCCAGCCTTGCCTTGTGATATTTTTCAATGATGATGCACACCTTTTTGTACCAGAAGGGAAAGAAGTTAATTAAATCCTTTACAAATACATGTGAAATATGCAATAAATAAAATATTTTAAGAGTGCTGCTTAAGGTTATAGTGTTCATATGTCAAGCTCAGAAGAAAAGTCCAATTACAATTCCCACGCAATGAGTGGTTTTATGTTATGTGTGCAATACAGGTATCATAATAGTTTTCTTCTCTTGATATATTAGTAATTTGCTGAATAGTGGCATGAGGTAGTGATTTGTTTTATGGCTGTCTAAGCTCATGGTATAGTGTTAATGCTTCATATTCTTCAGACTGAAATGGTTTGGATGCCTTCTTTATTTTATTGAGGTCTAGAGCTATACATAAATGTATTTTACCTTACCTGATTTATCAGCTTTTCATAACTGTATCTGATTGTCTCAAATACCATCCTATCCCAAATCATTCTGCTTGTGTTGTAGTCACTCAGACACCTTCCTCACAGCTGCCTGTCCTGTGTGATCATCTGCGCTTTTCTTCTCTGACAGAAGGTGTAATTAAGAGAACAATGATTTAGCTTTTGGTTTGACATACACTAAAAACATACTACAGTACTCTTCCATCTACTGCTTCTTTCTTATCCGAGTGTTATAAGTATCTCTTGTTTTTCTACAGTTAACTTCCCAGCTCTCTCAGATGTGGAACGCTCTGTCCATTAGCCATATAAAACATTGTTGTCTAGGCGGGGAAGAGTTATTTCTCTTAGTCAGCCTAGTGTGGGAATTTGGAGAGACAGAATGTAATTAATTATCAAGGTTGAATTTTGGCCAAGGCTCTATTAGAGAGTTACAGTTTATGAATTTCTTTCATTCTTGTGATGATAGGATGAGCAGGAGGGAGATGAGAGTGGGGTTTTATGCAAACACAGAAGTTTGAACTCTTGCTGTGGCAGCGTGTTTCAGTTGTCATCATGTTAAACTGGACTGTTTTATGTGGCTGTGGCAGGAGAATGGGGGGTAAAAATGATAGCACAACTTCGAATGAAATTGTTTGCAGGGGGAAAAATGGTTAATTATACATAAATCAAGCTCACAAAAACCAACCAGAGCATGAAAGAGCTACAGTGCATGCCCTCTGCCTTTCACAGACTCTTTCCAATTCACTTGGTGCTTTGTGTTGCTTTTCTGAGGCAATTCTCTTCTCTTTATGTGCACCAACACACATTTTGTCATAGTTTGTTGACGGTAATTTTGGGGCCAGATCTAGCAAGTCTCTAGTAGACTGTTTAGCAATTTTATCAAATATAAATCAAGAAATTGCTGTATAAGTTCTATTTTAATTCCTCTACTGTGTCTAGAGTTAATTTTGTAGGGTTGAAGTAATCACAGAAACAAGTATTAAGACTGAATACATCCAGAATTGGAGGGGAGGAGAAGCTCCACCAAGGCCATTTTTCTGCTGTATTATTGGGAGCATATGCCACATCAGCCAGCACTAAAGGAAATAGTTTTATGCAATGGAGAAACAGGACTAGAGAACAGATGATCTGCCTTTGACAAATACCTCCCTTAAGAATTTTCAGTTGTGTTCCTTTTTACCATTAAAATTCTTCAAATGTTATCTAATAGTTTATATTAAAAGGATGGAAGAAAGTAATTCAAGGTTCTAACTTTTCAGAATCTCTTGCTTGTATGAATTTGTCTTAAATGAATGGCATGCCAAATCTCAATATGTCTTGGTTCTTAAATAATAAGAAAATAATAATTCACAGAGAATGAAATCTGTTTTTCTTATGAGAAAATGCTTGCATCCTGAAAAGCTTGTAGTGGTGTGCTGTGTAATGGTTCCAACTTCCTTGTAAAACAAGATGTACTTTGTCCTGTTAAAATTAGAACTACTTAAGAGATGCCACACTTACTATGAAATTGCAAATTGTCTCTCTTGGGAGAAGGTGATTTTCCTTGCTGAAGGAAAGCTGGCATTGATAAGCATATAATCCATGAAAATAGTGTTGTCATAAATGGATATTGAAGTTTCTATCTGTGGGAATAAATAATAATGTAGGGGATAGGAACAAAAGCAGGGTGCAACTGCACAGGCAGCATTCCTCTCTATCTTCTCCCTTTAGGACTAATTCATCACATAATCAACTACATAACCAACAACTACTGCAAAGTAGAATTCACTGTTCACTGGGTACAACCTTAAACCCCCAGTCACAGGAAGTTTTCTGCCTTACTTTGTTCCATTTCAGTTCCAGGCTGTGGTGTAGTTGCACATGCAATGCCCTCTCTCTGTTGAGCAGCCAGCACAAGAAAGGTCAATAATTAACCAACACTTGGCTACTGATCAGAAATCACAGCAGAAACCAGTGAAAACCATCACACAGTCTCCCATACTGAGGCAGATTACCCACCCATCCCATCCCATCCCATCCCATCCCATCCCATCCCATCCCATCCCATCCCATCCCATCCCATCCCATCCCATCCCATCCCATCCCTCTCTCTGCCCACAGAGGACAGCAGACAGGGCTGCCCTGTCCTTCTGGCCCTGGATGTGCTGGCATGATGCAGCTGTGCTGGAGCAAACTCAGTAGGGCAGGGTCTGAGCTGTGGCTGCTCCCAAGGCAGAGGCACAGGGGGTTTTGCCCACCCGGATTCTCTGCTGCTACTAAGGCTGGGTAAAAGGTGGTGTGTGCCAGGCTACACAGTAGCTACAACATAAACACAGAGTTTGACCTTCTAAAGGGTCTTGTTTAACGTTTTGTTCTCAGTCGTGATGAGTAGCTCCTGTGTCCTCTCCACAGGACTGGTGAAATGAAATTGTACATAGCTGTATTTGTAAGAGAACAGGGAAGATTTTCAAAGGCATTATTTCCTTAAAAAACTCTCTAAAACTATCTACCTGATTAGAGGTAATAGGTAATAGCTGTAAGAGGTACCTCATACCATGTTTCTCATTTTTTATACGTACATTTCTAATCATGGAAACAGGGGGTGTATTTTTATACACGTGTTAGAAAGAGGGATCTTTTCCTGATCAACAGAGGTTTATTTCTGACCACAGTTTTGGGGATGTTTCGAGTCTCAATAACAGGATACCTGTGTGGAGTGGCCTAAATATTTAGGAGCGGCTTGTTTTCATCAGTATCCGAAAACATTAACTTTGAGTTGTACATTTCTGACTTATGAAGTTATTATATCCTTTTAAATGCATTTTTTTCTTACTTAAGTGCTGCACATGCACAACAAACCGAGTTTGCAAAATCAGTTGCTGTACCCCACCCATGACCCTGTCTGTTTCCTTTCATCATAAACTCATTATCAGTAAATTAAATCCTCTTCTTTTTAATCTCTTCTTCAGGGGATCTTAGTCTCTTCTTCTGCATACATGGTCTGTATGGGCCAGATATACCTTATTTCTTCTCTTTCCAGCAGTTTTTCCCTGCTGGAGTGTGGGTCAGCCTGGTCCCCACTCTCTGTGCTGCCTGACCTCCATCCTGGACTGTGGCACAGGCAGCAGCAATGGCAGCAAAGGCATCTCACCTTCCTCTCTTTGCATGGGGACAATGCTCTTCAGTGGAACCCAGCACTAAACCCAGTATCTAGCACCTCTCACAACTTTGCAGACATTTGGAGTGTCATCACATTCAAACTGATTTTAACTAGCCTGGCAAGAGCCACTTCCCTGACTAAAATGTAGTCTGTGCTGTTTAAAACAAGAGGGGTGTCTGAATTCTTGAAGATAATATCTTCTTATTGCAAAACAGTGTCTTTTTTTTTCTTTTCCTGGCTTCTGTCTTGGAAATAACTGAACCATTTTGGTTAATGTAAGAAAAAAAATAGCCTGAACCAGGCATCCAACGTGGAATATTTCATCCCAAACAGTTAGTCTGTCAAAATTATAAGCAAATGAAAATCAGATTTATAGGAAGCATTGGATAATCCTTGGTACCTGTCCCATGTCACAGCTCCCACGGGTGTGTACTGAATTCACAAGACCACTTTTTTTCAACATGCATGCAACTTGCACACACTCTCATCCAGTGTATTCTGCTGAAATGCATATCACTTTAATAAATAATTCTTTAATATATTATTCATCTTTTGTGCTTGTGAGCGCTTTGCTTGTTGAATAAACAGGTTTTTTTCCACTTTTCTCCAAGGAAATCTTTTCTTGAACCAGCTGGGGGAGGGGCCACTTGAATCTGCTCTCTAGGGGGACCCCATTTGGAGGTTTCCTCCCAAATTTTGCCCTAAACCACGACAATAGTCCACTTAACATGCATAAGAATCACTCTGTCTAAATATGACTGCAGCTAATCGCATGTGTTGTTAGACCTGTTAATTGCTTATCATCTGTTTGCGTAGATTGTGTTTTATAACAGCAAATGGAGGACCAAATGCTCAGTAATCCTTTATAATTGTTCCTGTTAGACACATTTTAATAATTATAGCATTTTTGTCCGTCCTCAAAAACATACAGTAAATTTATAATGTAAAAGCTCAATAACTGAAGTGCTATTGTAACACAGAAAGCTGTATAGCAATTAATGGTTCAGAAAAAACAATAAGTTAGTGCAAAGCTTTGAGTCTTCATTCTCCTAATACATAATTTTGTTTATTTCCATATTGTGTTTGCAGTGGGAGTCAGAGGAAGCCTTTGGCTGGATATTCTCTACCCCTAGCTAAGAGACTCTGTTGTGTTTTCATTACATTTGCCTCACATAATCACTCACTGTTAATTTCAAAAAGCCTTTGATATTTCTGCATGTGTGTGTCCTAAACAATAAGCTGATCCATAATGGAGCATTATTTATTGCCTTCTGACCTTACACACAGCTTCTCCTTGTGGAAAACAGCTTATGAATCTGGGTGTTAGCTGCAGCTTGAGTAGCACAGAAAACTTTCTTCCTGTGTGCAATACCCACATTCCTAGGCAAGGTCAGTGATCTGGTCAAGTGAGGCTTTTTTGTTTGGATGGCCTGTCTTGCCCACATTCCTTATAATAATGTTTTCCCTATATTCAGGTATGCCTCCCAAACCAGCTCTGTGTGTGTGAAGAAGTCTCAGTATTTACTATGACTGCAGGCTGGCAATGCAGTGCATCTAGTCTGAGTACTCCTAGGACCAGATGGAAAATGCCATTGTGCTATGGAAAAACAGCAGCAAGCATGAGCACCTTTGGTTCAGCTTGTTTGTATCGATGGGTTCACGTTGTGCCACCAGAACAAGTCTGATGTAAGGGATGCTGGGACAGGAAGTCTGGAACTTGCCAGGGAGATATGAAGAAGGAAGGTGGTGTGCAGAGAACATTGCCTTAAAGCTTATCATTTTCAGAGACGCTGCCTGCAGGAATGCTGGAGGCGTGGAGGTTGCACTGGCTGTACCCTGGGATATACACCCATTTGTGGGAAGAGTCTTTTCACAATGTTGTAGGTAGAGCTGTATAAATTTAAGTGGCCCAAGTGAACCCAGAAAATCATTGCCCAAAATTACAAAGTTTGAGTTAGGAATTTGAGTCCAGGAATCTCTGCTACTTAGCTCTCTGGTAGATAGAGTAGATACTTGTTGCTTAAGGCACACAGAAAGGAAAGGGTTAGAAGAATAAAAGTAAGCAAAGAATTTGGAAATCTAGTATCTTTGCAGGGGGACATATGATCAAAGTCTGCTAGAAACCTTTTGTGAGAGAAAGAATATGCAGTTAAAATAGTAATTTGTTGTTCAGGCAAATTCTTTTGTGAGAAGGTGGCTGACTGAATCTCCAGGTGCTAGTGGTGAGAGTGGCAGTGGTTACTTTTCTGGTTCTGCTCACTGTCATGGCTTGGCCAGTTTTTCCTCCTTGTCAGTCTTTTCAAGGTGGGCAGAGCCCAGGAGGATTTTACAATGGCACCATGCCTTGCAGTCAGTTCCAGAGTAAATGGAAATAATGGAAAAAATAATAAGAAGGCAGCAGTATTGGGGGAGGGAGGGAAAGAAAGAGAGTACAGTGGTACTGCCCTGTTCTGTAGCAATGAAGGATCGCACGTTAGGGGAAAAGCTGGCTCATATATGTGTGGAGATCTGCCACACACATGCTCATGTGCTGATCATGGTCAGTGACCTCATCCATATGCAGGCCTGGATATCACAGTGGTTAGGGTTTGCCAGCCAAGGACTGACTCTGGAGGAAAGTGACGACTGGCTGGTTTTGGCAGAGAATTCCCCACTCTTTGCGGAGTCGCTTGGAATCTTGTGAAGGCTATGAATCTTAGAGCCTTTTCTTTGCAGGGCTGTAAAGGTGGATGGCAGATGAAATAAGTTCATTTACTGGTTATTTTATTCCTCAACTAAATCTGCTTTCTGTTTGTACCTGCATGAGCTCACTGATTTGCATTCCTGTAATGTACTCTTTTATTTTTCTGGGCTATCTTACTGTAGAGTCCCCTAAATCCAATATCCTACTAAGTCCATTGAGACGCAGAGGAATGGTGATACCTGTTCCGTGTGCAGGCTGATGGGAATGACCTTGGAAAGGGTCATGACAGTCTGGATCAGCAATACAAGTCTAGGCTGAAGCCTCTGTCCCTGCAGGTGCTCTCAGTTGCATGCAGGGTCATCAAGCTGTTTTACGTGAGCTGGGACTTGTTCTGTAACTCAGCGTTTCCGGGCAGGGAAAGGCATGCTAACAGGACTGCTCTTTCCCAGCAGTGCTGCTCAGCTCTGTCCAGGACATGCCAAGTCCTCATTAACGTCTTTTGCCCACTCTTGGCATAGCTCTGGGATGGCAGTGGTTGGTATTTCCATTTAGAGGGGCTGATTTTTAGATTCCTTTCATAGTTCTGCATCTAGCAGTCCTTGCTAAAGCATACAGTAAGTATATATGAAACTCCTGTGGTCCCCACAGCTCTGCAGTAAAGGTAGAACTGGAGATCCCAAGAGACAGAGCATTTTCTCATAAATTCTTTGCCCTGTCTGTTTTCAAATTAACTGGTGATGGATGAGGGGGAAGAGGAAGAGAAAGAATAGCATAATAAAACTCCCCCGTTGCATCACTTAAAATTCTCAAGGAATGTTCGTAAAAAATCAGTGTTGCTTCTCTTCAAGCTGCTGGGGGGCACAAGTCTTTAATCAATTAAATTCTCATTTTTAGATTTTTTTTTTTAGCAAGGCTTCTTAAATGTCTTTGTGCTGTTAGTGTGCCTGGTGTTACTTTTCTAGCTAAAATAATTGGAAAAGTTTTGCATATTTTAGGTATATACTAGCAAATAATAGTGGGAAACATGAAAGTATGGTTCACATTAGGAATTAAAAGTTGATGTAATCTGAATGGGAGCCACAAGAGTTTGAATTGTTTGGTTAGTTTAGTTCATGCAATTGGGAAAATAATGGAAAGGAGATTTAAGTATGTGTGGTACATTCGGTTATTGTGGATAAAACAGAATATAATCTAAAATTGCATACTTCTTTTTGTGATAATCCTTTTCAGTCTTAGAGGGCAATCAAGATAAAATAAGATCTGTGAACTGCTATTTTTCCTGTAAGATGTAAAAGCCTTATTCTGGTAATTTGTTCATGAGTAGGGGAATGTGGCTGTTCTTATTGTAGTACTAATTTTCATTTTCAATAAGGATATTAATCTGGCAGGCTGTACTTGATTTGTGTTTCAAAAAAACAAAAACAAACAAAAACCAGCCTGGTGGGGTATGTGTAGGCCAGATAGGAATAATTTTATCTGAAGATACTTGCATCTTTCATAACAAGTCATCCCTTCTTCTCAGTATAGTTTATCCCACTACTTTTTTCACCCATTTCGACTCCACCAAGGGCTGGTATCCTGAGAAGACCTCCATTCCTTGTGCTTTGTGTCTGACCTCCCAACAGTAGTACTTGTTTACCTAGGGAGATAATTGTTTTCTGGAGAGCATCCAGCTGATAACTTACTTTTTCATTAGACCCCTTTTTCCTATTAGTTATCTCCTGTTAGTTGATCTGTGTCATTTGATAAAACTAATTAGGTAATAAAAGACTGTTTCTGAGCTCCTCCCTTTAATTTTGGCATGGTGAAATGTGCTTCTTGGCACCTTGTACTTTCCACATAAAGACAGCCTTCAGTTGACAAACAACATTAATCCAAAAGAAAACAAGCCAGTTCACGCATCCTCTCTTGATATATCCTTGTGCCAGAACAAAATAGTTCCTAACAAATTATTAGTACCAAAGATAGTGACATAACCCTGGCTCTGTTTTAGCATTTTGCAAATGTTTGCAGAGCTTCTGAGGAGGCCAGGCTAAAAATACTCAATGAAACCATTCAGAATTCTACTAAAAGCATTTTGTTTCCTAGGACTTTCCTCCCTTCTGAAAATGCCCTCCCACAGCTGCATGGCATTTATTAGAAGGTGATGAAGGTATAAGGTAGGAAATCACATTTTATATTTTATTTTAAAAATTAGGCTAATTTTCAGAATTCCTTTTACCTCAATGGAAGGTAAACTTATTATTAGCTTCTAATTAAAGTATACTCACCCAGTGAAAAAGTCTGATCAGATTGTCCTTCATAAAAGTTTTCAGTGTGAAGGTTTGAGGTGTCATGGTATGAAACATTTCAAAGAGAAATAGCCAAGAATTGCCACTCGTTTATAGACAATGGCCTCTGCTGTACCCTAATGATGGAGGAACTTCCTGAGGATGCTGGTGGATTTTTTCGTGATTGCTGCACCCCAGAATAAAATTCTTCTTCAAAGTTTTACTATGCTGAGGTGTGAGACCTGAAGAAATCACTGTAGTCATTTTCCATTCAGCCCAGAGAAAATCTGTCCAGTGAAATTAGACTAACAAAAGGATTTCCACAGTAGCTGTTCTGTGTTTTACATGAAGAAATGCCATCTCTCTTAAAAGAATGGCTTCTATCTGTTTGGTGTTAAATGCAAGCAGTGCTTTGGTCAGGTCTGAAGAACTGTTTTGGTATTAGTTGCATATTTACTGTGTGTTGTATTTACTTCCATCTCAGATCTACCATAGGGATGTTTATGTTGTGCTTGCAGAGATTTGGAGTATTACATCTTCTGGGATTTAAGAGCCTCAAAATAGCAGTGTATGAAATTTTAAAATCAGTTTTATGATAAACCTGGATAGTACCAGTGTGTGTTTGTGAGTCATGTGATAAACAAACTACGGAAGTGATAGTGAGTCAGTTACAGCAACAAGAATTGACTGTTTCAAAAACTAAGGGGAAATAAAAGTTTGTACTTTCATTTGCCCTAATTAGATTCAGAAAAGGTTTTGACTTTCTTTCTGCCCCTGAACATTTTTTATTGTCTTCTCTAGATGTACTTATAGCCAATAGTGACTAGTGGGCATTCAGCCAAGATGCCTGAGATGGTTATTATCCTCTGGAGCTGCTGCTTTTCCTAACAGGAACAGTCCTGAGATAATGCAGTTTATAACCTACCATAATGTTAACTACAACTTTTTTTGTCTATTTTGACTCTCATACCTTGTATCTCAGGCAGAGTTGATTCTGCATGTCTAGCACTAAACATAAGAGCTTTCCAAGCAAATGGCAGTTACCACTGCAAGGGAATTGAAAGTATGGGCTAGCCTGCCATTGTGTCAAATCTGATTATTGGTTTTCACACATAAGCAGCTCTGGAAATCCAAACTACCAAGCCTGTTTGTCCGGTGTGCTTTTCTTTAATGTACCGCTCATTTTCACTTCAGATAGTTTCCTAGTCCTCCTGGATGAAATTCGGTGCCACAAGAAGCCCCAATCAAAGCGTTGCTCAAATTGTTTCAGTGCTGTGCTTAGTGGTGCATCAGTGAATTGTATCCTGTATGGCGTGATTTTCAGCTTACTGTGAACAAATTCTCCAGGATTACAGGTTTGCTAAGAGGTAGTGTTGGTAGTCTCTGTATTTATAGGCAGCCCTGTGGTGCCCAGCAGCATGATACTCATTTTCCCTCAGGATCCATTCCCTGTCTGGGCTCTGTGCTGTCCACTCCTGTTGTAAATGAAGATGTGGAGCAGTGCCAGAGGTGCTCTTGCCAGCAGGATTATGGGCTCATTTTGGCTTGACCCCAGAAGAAAGGCAACAGATAAGGAACAGAGGAGGCTACAGCCCAGTTTTGAATGGAGTTGCTCTTGGTTTCTCTGCCTTGGCTCAGTGTTTAACCATGGTTTCTGCACAGCTGTCAAGATCTGATCCATGGGAAGGGAGAGAGACTGCTTGGCTCACACTTCTGCAGTTCTGTCCTAGGCACTGCAAAAATAAATGACGAAGTGCTGTTGAACAGAAGCACTGCTCTGGGTGTCCTGGCAGGAGACAGCATAGCACCTCTACTGCTTTCTTGGCTGGACAGGTTGAAAGAACTCACCTGCCTGCTGCTCATTTGTGCTGCTGACAGATGCTGCTTGTACGACTGATGGGAGAAGCAAACCTTTCCATCCCCACCATTACACATGAAGACAATGCAGTTTAATATAAGCATGTCCTTTTCACTGCTTATTAAAACAGAACTATTAACATATTGTGGATTAAACCATTAATATTCATGTTTTCACTCATATGGGGTCCACAAATGCTATCTGTATATGGAATTCAGAGTGCATACCTGTGGGAGAACTGTCTTTACTAACTAACTACTGTGCAGCTTTTCTGAATTAATGAGAAATCCTTCTATAGTTCATGATTGTTTTTTGTAGTTGGGATTGCTGTTGTGACACTAGATTCTTTTCAGGTTCGACCGCATTGTGCTTAGATGAGACAATTATTGTTTTGTTGGATCTTTTTTTTTTTTTAATGAACACATCAGAGAAATGCCTAAACTCATCCGAAAATTAGAAGAGGAAAAACCTATTTTACTGCCAGGCTAGTGTGACCTCTGCTGACAGTTCAGCAGTTGATGATGTTTTACAGTGCTTTTGTTTGGTGCTAAAAAAAAAATATTTTCTGATTTATGCCTTAATTACATGGAATACATATAAGAGCTAAAAATGAGTATGTGTCTTGTAAAGGTGAATTAAAATTGGAAGGAAAATGCACCAAATTGCAGTGTGAGTGGATTGTGGCAGTGACTTTCTTCTATCCAAAATTTAAGATAAAAGATGAAAAATGTTAAAAGCTAAGTAACATCTGGTGTTGGTAGAATCTGGTTCAAAGAGCCATAGAGATTTTCATGAATTTCAAAAGATCTATAAGTGAAAGAAATTATTTGGCTCAACTTGCAGATACTGATGCTGATTAAGAACTTAAGTTACTGTCCATAACAGAGCCAAAATAGAGTCTGACTCAGGTATTCCTGATCTGTCTCCTTGTTCTCCCGTTGGTTGACTGTCAAGGCAGACTGACACAAAAGATCTGCAAGTTGTTCCTGATTTTTTTTTTTTTTTTTAGCAGTTAGAAACTTTGGTTCTCTGCAACAGACAATGTTTGTACTACAGATGCATGAAAGTGGTTTGAGCATGTCTACTTGTGAATATATTTTATTTTTAGAAACTACACAATTTTTCCCTGTTCTTACCATTTCCCGTGGTTTTGCTCTGGAGCATGATGGATGAAGAAGGCTGTTTGTGTGATTAAGGTATGAGAATAGCAACTGTAGGTCTTGGGTTTACAGTTGCAAGTCAGATGTGACGGTCAGTCCCTGAAGTCTGGTAGCAACACGTGAACTTCTTAATCTGTAAAAGAATATTTGTCCTATTAGAAGTGTGTAGGAGAAGTGAGGCTGGATGAGTATTTTAAAAGCCCTGTGGGATCCATGTAGGAAAGTGTCCGTAGAAGTGATATTAAATCAGTGAGAGTGTAGAAACAGTACATTCACCTGTAGTAAGCAGTGAGAGAATTAAGCTAAACAGGAGCACGACGCACTGGAATGGGTGTTGACACATGGAGTTAATTGAGAACAATTAGGTCTGTGTGTAGACAAGATCTACATAGCCCGTTTGATGCATGGCATTATGTGAGTAAAGGGTGCAGGATTAGACCTTTTGTTTACAGATTTACCTAATGCTTTAAACTATTTGGATGAATGGTGTTACACAAATGTTAGTCAGAATTATTATTTAATTATGACCGCATGTTTACTTTGAACATAGTCCTGTGCTTAATATGTAGGAAAGCCACGATAATGTTGCAGCTCCAGTGTGTGAGCTACTGTTTGCCAAGCAGCGTTTTCCTAATGGCTTCTCCTTCCACGGGATGAAAATACCTCCCTGGATGGTGAAGTTACACCAGTTGTGGTGTGTAATAGGCAAATAGCTTGCATAAGAATACCTTCAGCTAGAACATTTTGGAATATGCATCTGAGATAGAATGCTAACTTATTAAAATTGATGCTATTAAATGTGCTGCTTGTTTATAATTTCAAAATCCCTGAGATATCAGTATTTCATTCTGTTTCCATTGAGAGTGCAGAAAGCAAATTTCATAGTATGATTCATAATATAGGAGTGCTACAGAATTTCTATAATTCATGTGTTGCTACTTTAATTTGCATTTAAATGTTTAAACTGTTATAAAATTGAAGATTCTTTAAACTTTAATATATTTTTTCACTCTTAAGCAGAGTGAAGTTGTTCCTTGTTTAACTCTATTTTGGAGGTTTTCCTTCACTTAGACCTTCCATTTCACATACTGTGGAGATCTTAAGATAATTTTATAAGTGGCTATGCATATAAGCAAGAAAGATCCTAGTGGATTTTTTTTGGTTGGTTGGTTTTTTGTTTGTGTGGCTTGGTTTGATTTGGGGTTTTTACCTTTTTATATTTTTCTTTTTTTGAAGACCCTTATAAGAAATATAATTCTGAGGGACGTATGGTAGGTATATCCTAAGTTGCAATAGATACAATGCTTTTTGCCCTATCCTTTTCACTAAGTTAATGTGGGTGGTTTTTTAAGTGACCAGAGGTAATGGGGAATATGAACCTTTTCCTTAGAATGCTCTTAGTGCTTTGAATGGAGATACCTCAGTTCCTCTGTGCCTGGCATTTTACAATGATTGTTGATGCTACTGAGAAGGGGAAATAACGCTGTGCACGTGGACTTGTGTGCAGGATCAACTTAATTAAATCAACAAATACTAGTCTTTTCTTTAACGCAATATGAGCATCTTCTCATTCCTTACTGAATCCCATATAGTAATTCCAGCTTATATTTTTCTCATTGTTTAAGGCACTTGATCTTCCCTGTGGGCCTCCCCTGACATGCTTGTCCCTGCCCACCAGGCAGAAGAAGATTTGTGAATCTCCTGGTGGTGACAGGCTTAAGGTGATAAGACACTTCCACGTGCACCAGAGAACCATGTATTTCTGTACTTCAGTTTTCCTGAGCACCTGTTTGCTTTGGTGAGAAATGACTTATCCAATACATTTAAAAAGAAAATTAAAATATTCGATCATTTAGAATAAGTGTATTTTTTCTAAGGGGAAAAGGGGAGACATACTGATTCTTGCAGGAAAGAAGAAACTTTTTTTTGAAGTCTAGGTGTTCAAAGTTTACTTAAACTTTCTTTCACACGAAGACATTCTGTTCTACATGACTGTGTCTACCTGGAAACAAAGTATTTTGGTAGAAGTAATTTATGTTTGATTTGAAAATACTTCTGAAAGGAAGTTTGGTTTAAAAAAATTACTTCACCTCTTCCATTTATTATTTTGGTGTAGAAAGGAAGGTAAAAATAATTTGTGAATGCAGTTTCCTTGAGAGGGCTTGAGTTTCTGCATTCCTTTGCTTTTCTCTGTGTTTTTCCAGCCCGGCTGTACGATTGAATGTTTGAATATTGTAGTGTCAACAGCTCCTTGTATTTTCACTTGATACAGTTGAGCAAAAATTTTGACATTCAGCTGAAATGTTTGAGGAGCCATTACCAGCATAATTCTGATTCTTAAGTAAATCTCATCTCAGTGCTTGAAATCTAAATGGATTAATATTTTTAATGTCTTGTTTACAATGCTGCCTATGAAAGCCTGTATTTGTCTACTTGCCAACCTTCCTTCTTGGCCAGGAACCATTCTGGCGTGAATCTTAACGCTGGGCTCCCATCCATTTTCCTTGAGTCTCTCTCTGGTTCCCTCCCTTTTCCTCAGGGGCTCTCTGGAAGATTGTCAGAAGAGCTTTAATTTCTTGAGCAAGTCAGCTTTTTTTGACTCCTAAATATTTCTGCCCCAGCCCTGAATTTCAGAGTTTGCCAGCCAACCACAGATGGCTTGCCCCGGTGGTGTTACAAAAAATTACATACATTCTCAGGTTTTGCTGACGACAAAACTAAAAACAAACCCATGTTAGCTTTGCAAGTGGGGAGAAAAAGATGCTTAAGAAAAAAGAATCATACAGGGGGAAGTGTGTTTGTGTGTTTGTGTGTGTGTGTGTGTGTCTGTGTGTGTGTGTGACTTGACAGGGTACCCAGCAGTCATGGTGGTGTAAAGGGGAGCTAGTAGGTAACTCCTAATGTGGACTGTATCCATTAGAGCATCCTATACCATTTATGCATTTTAGCAGCAGAGCCATACTAGCTAGGAATGACCCCAAAATTACTAAAATTTGAAAAAAAAACCCCCACATATGACCAGTGTGGTGGCACTGGTTTAGCTGTGATTTCTGAGCATCTTCAGGGGTATGGGGACTCTTAGAGGAGAGTCTGGGGACTTGGCAAGTGTGGCATAAGCCCAAGTGCTAAAGCAGCAAGCAGGTTATTAGAGAGTAGAAACCAGGGGTGTATGATATCAGACTACATTACAGTAAAATTATCCAGCTGTAGGTATGGTGAACCCTCTCTTCTGAGTAGGCCAGCAAATCCTCACTAGTGGTTATTTTGATATGTGAGACTCTGATGCTAATCTAAGGAGTTGAATGCGAAACCAAAGAAACCCCAGCGACAAAGAGAGCCCTTAGCTGAGCGAGGAGCACTTGGCAGTTCCCTCTGCCTTCCTAGAAACAGAGAGTGACACGAGCTCACACAGGGACAGGGTGCAAGGTTCCCAGAGAGGCACGGACAGATGGGTCCCTCCGTGGTCCCCTGAGTCAGGTACATGTGGAAGGAGGAGGGGGTGTCCCCACACTGCAATACCGGGACTGGTAATCAAACAGCCCCCCAAAGCAACAATAATTTCTGCTTGGTCTGGCTTGAGTGGGAGGGATTCTGTCCTGTCTGGCATTAGAGGGGAGTGCAGTGGGGTGGCAGCCCTGGAGCAGAGCCTGGCCAGAGACACATTTTGCCAGACTGCCGCTGCCTTTGGAAGAGTGGGAGCCACTGCCATTCTCCCTATGGTGGAGGAGAACCCACATTGCCCCCTGCCATCAGTACAGTGCTGGTCTGCCTCCTGCCTGTGCTCCCCGTCAGGAGCTGGGCTCCAGCCTCCTGGGGAAGGTCCTCTGTGCTGGAAGTGAAAGATGAAGGTGTGAGTGAGAGGAGACAGCCAAAGCCCTGCGTGCCTGCCCGTGATACACAGGCGGGGGCCAGCTGCACCCCAGGAGTGAGTGAGTGAGTGAGTGAGGTGCTGATTTCTAAGGAGATTTTAATTTCTGGTTCTTAACATGCCATTTGTTTTTGAAAACAAGGTATTACTCCAAATGAGATAGGTTGATGAGACACAGTAATCTTGACAATCTTTTATTACAGAAAGCTGAAGGAATATGAGCGTTCTTAATGTTTTATAGGCTAGCGTGTCTGGCTCTGAGAAATTAGAAAAGAGGCATAAATAGCAGGGAAAAAGAAAAGGGAAATATGGATTTAATATGTGAAGCAGCCAAGTATTTGGCTACCCTTTATCATTTATTGATCATTCTCTCTGCTGTTCAGAAATTATGTGGTGTCAAGGATTCTCAGATTATTTTTTTTTTTTAAATCTCCTTGTCTGTCTCAGACACCAGGCTTACAAGATGAACATACGAACATGAGTGTGTGAGTCAGGAAACATGTCAATGGAGGTGGCTGTGTGAGCAAGGCTGTAGGTAAACAGAAATAAAGTTAATTGGCAGTTTTCTTGTATGTACGGGCAGCTGAAGTACTTTTCGCTGGAAGAAATTTTCTTTTCCCATTATCCTTCAACATTCTCTTGGAGGAATTGTCTCAAGGGAAGTGAGTGAGTCAGAAAATATGCCAAGTTCATGTCATGGCTGTTTCGGCGTTTCTTTCTCTTGCTGGCCTCCAGGAGCTTTATTGGCAACTGTTTTTAAAGGAAATATTGGCACAGGAAGGCCTTATTGTTTATGTCATGAAAGTCTTTTGGCTTCTTCTGCCTTGTTATTTTCTCCCTTAAATGGGGAATTACGAGTGGGGGGGACTGAGAAGGGAAAAGAGGAGAGAAGCAGAAACTATTGATGGTTGCTTCCAAAACTCTTCCCCTTACATCAGGATGTATCTTGGTGAGTCCTCTCTTTGCCTTTTCTCTGTTGCTGCTTTTCAGGCTCTGTTACAGTTGGAAAATGGGTTTCTAAATGCATAAGTTTCCTTTTTATGCTTTTCAAGATGTGGCACTTAGAGAGTTTTTTGAAAGAAGCCAGCAGTTTTCTGCTAGTCTCTCCTCTGCCAGAACAGCGAAGGGAGAGATGAATGCAGAGCCCAGACAGGGTCAGATCACTGCCACCTTCTCACATGCAGATCAGAGCTCTGTGATGGGAGGGCATTTCATTAAATTCTTTTCAGTTCTGTATAAGGTTTGCATACAAAATACAATGCGATTTACAGGAAAAAAAGTAAAATTGGGAAGTTCTGCAGAGCAGATGCAGCGGGTACAGAGAGAAACAATAGTGACATGGTGCATGGTCAGAAATGTTGCTTGTTAAAAACCAAACCAGAAAGCAAAAGCATTCCTTCAAATGTGTACATGTTCTTAAAAAAAAAAAAACAAACCAACAACCAACCTCCTCCCTCTACCTAAACTTACTCATATGCACTCAGGCAATTTTGGCATAACATAAAAGCACACAAAAGAAGAATTATGTCCAGTGCAGCAATAAAAATTGCTGTAACCTATTACCCTCAAATTAGGTGAGAGTTGGAAAGTCTCTGAGGATGCTATTAAAGAATTAAATATTAACATTTCAAAGAATGTTTCAGTATTTCAATTTTTTTAATTTGGAAAGTAAAAAGCTAACTCCTTTGTGGTACGTCATGGCAGAAATTCTGTTTCTAAACCAGGTTCATTTTTATCTATGATATTTGTCTCTCTGATATTTGTGTATGCAGTTCAAAGATCTAGGATAAAAAGTTCTTTCAGGTTAATGTAACAAAAGTATGCATTCATGTACAAAAAATACATAACCCTATTTCTTCTGGATTTGTTACCACAGAAAAAGAAATTTAAAACAAATGCCTATTTTTGTGAGTTAAACAGAGAAAATGACATCTAAACCACTTTTCTTTGTACCCATTTAAACTAAGGATTGGCTGTGGAATTAAATATCTATTTCAAGGCTGTGATGCAGTTTTCGTGATGTCTCTTCAAACACTAAGTATTTGTTGGTACATAATAATTCTTTTTATTGTGGCATCTTGCATTTTGGTGATGCCTTTTTGGAATGCTCTTTTTCAAAGGAAAGAGAGATAATTAATCTTGGCTCTTTAAGCCTATATTGTTTTGCTTTTCAACTCTTTCATGTTCTTCTGTTTTCTAACCTACCTATTTGTGGCATCTGTGCAAAATTCTGTAGTTCATAACAGTTTAATTTGTGGAAGCTTTTCCCTTCCCCCTTTACTTCCAATTTTGTACTTTGATTTGCTCAGACCTTGCTTTTACTTTCTTTAAAAATGTATATATAATTTAAGGTTAGTTCAAAGTTCTCGTGGAACATGCATTTCTGGACCTGAATATTCTTAGAGCTTGTTTTTTTTTTTAGATTTGGGATCTTGATCAGCCTGTTACAGGAAAAGCAACTGCCTGCCAACTTTAGAATCTAGAGAACAGGAACATTGATTTTGCTTGGAAAACATCTTTAGGAAAGGTGGCTGTGGCTTTTATATTCCTGCCCTCAAGTTTTTTTTCCAAGACTAAGAATTATATGGTAAAATGATAGTTACAAAACCAGAGAAAAATAACCCTTCTAGCAGCACTAGCATGTTTGTTTATGATTTATTTGTATGAATATGAATCTGTAACAAAGTAATCACTTGAAAGGATATCATAGTTCCATATAGGATGTTGCAAGTGAGCCATTTTCACTATGTTGTAATTGTTATCTAGAGTGAAACATAACCTTTTTTTCTGTTTTTTTTTCTGTATTTGCATATACCTGTATCTATGAATATAGTTGAATAGTTATATCAAAAGGTAGGCACTGGAATACTTATGGTAATATCACCAACGATTTTTTCTTCCCTCCATTTGTCAGTTCAAGCAGACAGAAATCTTTATGCCGTGTTTTTTGTATCTCATGTCATAACATGAGAAAAAACAAACCATAAAACTAGGTGTGAATAACTGTACTTTGGCCTGTGTCTGCTATCCACTTTACCAGACAGCCAGAATTCTTTAGACATGGCAGTAAAAGCTCAATATTGAATCATCAGCCCGTACCTACTGCTCCAGTGTTAGGTACACTGTGACAATATTGCTTTATCACTATGCTGGAGCACCAAGTGGAATCACCTGTTTCCTTAGGGTCTTCCATTGGAGATGTCTTTCTCCTCTGTCCCCTGAAACTTTGAGGTCTCTTCTGAGCTAGGAAGCCCTCAATTTGGGCTGCTCCATTGGTATTAGGCATGTTGGTTTCCTTAGCAATGAAGTCTAAGAAAGATACCTTCTCCTTTTCAAGAGCTTTCTCCTCTCTCCCATAGAGAGAGATTTTTTGAGAGAACATTTTTCTTCCAATGGAGAAATCAAAGAAAATAAAAAATGGATATGGTCAATAACAGTCTTATAAAAAAATTCCATAATTAAGAACTTTTCATTTTCTGACAGCCAGACTGTCACATGTGCATAGAGAGCTGATCAGGATGAGTGCTCTCAAACCACAGCTATGGTTTAGTGCTTCAGCATGAAAAGAATGGGGAACAGGGAGTCAGTTATAATTTAGGATCGTGTTGTTCATCATGCAAGCTAAACAGTCTGGCTTAACAGGAAGAGGTCAAAATTCACAGGTCTACCCAATTCTTCACAGGAGGCAGTGACTTGGGTAAAAATTATGATCCAGTTATAATCTACTTGAATTTACAGAAGTTATTAATAGGGTTCTTTCCTGGAGGCTTATAAAGAATTAAAGCTGCTGTGCACTGAAAGGGAAACTCTCATAGTGAGTTAATAGCAGGTTGAAAGTTAGGAAGCAATAGGGAGTAAATCACTGAATTTTACAATGGGGGAATCCTGTAAGTTATCAATCCAACATAAGGAAAAGGGGGTTAATATTGAATTAATAAAGCCTGATGGTGATGCTTGACTCAACTGGGAAGAATTGTGCAAGGATTTGACAGTATTGAGTGTGACTGAGCAATACAATGGCAGAGAAAATTCAGTCACAATAAATGTTAATATTTTTAAACGGAAAAGAATTGCAATCATAGTGGACTTACAGCCACTTAGGAAAAAATGCTGTTGTCTAATAGATTTTTAATGAAGGTAACAGCTGAATGTCCATCGTATGTCAAAAGCAAACACTGGGAAATTTTAGGAAGGGATCAGAGAAAAATGTCATATTCTCCATGTTTCACTCTACATAGGACTGCATCCAAGTAACGTGGTCTTTGTTCTGATCTGCCAGATTTTCATGTCTGTAGTGTTAGACCATGTATAACAGCACAGTATTTTCCATCCTCAGATGCATCTTTTTCTGACATGATCTAAAAACTCCATAATACGAAGAACAAGTGAAGATAGACTAGTGCCTAGCAATGTTGTAACACTTTGATAGAAACATCTAGCAGTTTCTTACTGGCAATTAAGAAAGGAAAGCACGGAGAGCATATGTGAAAAATAAAAGGAGTGAAGCCAGTATGAAATTTCAAGCTGGGAAAAATTACAAATGTAAACAGCTTTATGTTGAACAGAAGCCCTCCTTAATAAATAAAGATAGTTCATCTGGGGACTTTGCTGTAACAAGCCTGTCTCCCATAATGTTTTATTCCAGAATGGGTTAGTCCCAAAGGAATTTTTGAATGTGTGGATACAAATGTATGTACATATAACTGCTATACCTATCAATTTATACCTGTATTTATTCCAGAGCAATTTTACCCAGCAAAACTTATGCCTGTAAGGTACTAAGCACCAGTATTGTGGCCATAAATATGCAAAATTAACCAGTTTGCCAGGTACTTTCCAGGTGCAATAACTGCTAGATATTTTGTATCTAGTTCAATTGTTCTCTTGGTTACAAACTTGCACATGAAGTATGGGATGCATACTGCACATAACAATATCTACTTCCCCCTCTCCATCCATCTGAAGATCTCAGATATTAAAAAGAAGAAAATTATTCTAATCAGGCATTCATGAAAGTCATTGGTTCTTCGGATCATTTTACTTGTGGTTTTATATGTTGTTAAAGTTTCATAATTTCTGACAAAAATAATTTACAAAATTCTTTGTCACCTAGGAAAGGCTTCCGATCACACTGACCAGGCTGCTCTTCAGAATTATATAGGTGTATTCAGACAGCTCAAAAGATTATTATCCTTGCTTCCCTGATTAAAAAGAAAAAAAAAATTATGCTGATGTTGTTCTAAGGTTTATATAATATGTATATAGAAGTAATAAGTAATTTTACAATTTACACAAATTAAAATAGAAAAATATTAAAATTAAAAGCAGAAAACCAAATGGATACTCAAACGTGTTTTTTCACAGAAAAAGTCATGCAAAGATTTCTACTATATAAATAGATTCTGCATAATGATGGAAAATGTTATTTCTACATTGCTTAATTTTTCATTTTTCTCCCTGACATTTTGAATCCTGCATTAGTCTGTAGAACAGATTCAAAATATCAGAGGTAAAACAAAAAGCCAAACTTTGTCTTCAGGATGTAGTTTCACTAACTTGATTGGGCATTACTCAGAGCAGATCCATTTTTAGCATATTGCAATTTGCATACTGACCTTTTCTGCACTGTGAATGAAAATTGATGCTGTGATGTGTTAATAAATCCCATAAAAGCATGTCTTAAGATTTCATTTAAATATATTGTTTGGTGAACAATAACGACATCTACTCTGTTACAATAATAAAAATGTCCATTATAATAATAAAATAATTCTAGATTGCTTCCAGATAGCTGAAAAAGATGATCTTACAAAGCTAAGTTTTGTTTGCAGAAATGTGCACTGACATTTTCTGTCTTCGATAGCTCTCAGTAAAGTGCAGAACTGTTGAAAGTTTAACAGTCCTATGCAGGATGGATGTAGACATCAGGTCTGAAATGGGGGAATGTGTACATTTGCATGTGTGGATATGCTGATGATAATAGTTTGGAAAAATGTCACCTCAAAACTCGAGACAGAGCAGCTACTCCAGGTGAGCTACGTAAATAGAAACTTTTATTTCTCTTCCAGTGTGGTCACTGCATAGTTTAATATAAACTGAAAGCAGACTTACTTCAGGGAGAATAATATGGAGTAGTTAATATGTAGATTGCCCTAAGTAATGACTGCAAAATATGTGCATAATTCCTTTGACCTACTGAGGTCCCAGGTGGAGCACCTGCTCCAGTTTAATATTACAGGAGAGAGAGTGAGCAACAGGAGACCGTTTAGACAGGAGTATTAAGAACTACCAAAGGCATGAGTTCTAAGTAAGGTGTTAGCAAAGCACAGCTGCTGTTTTGTGCAAAGGTGATTGGGAAGACCATTATAACAGTTCTCATGAAACAGATACAAGTTAGCTGCGAAGAGCCAACAGTGCATGTGGACCTAGCGGGACACTGACAGTTGTGTCTGCAGTAAGAGAGCCCTGTACTGGGAAAAACACACAAAATAAAGGAAGAGATGAGCAATGTAAGATGTTGCATAGGGCAGGTGTGGTGTTTGAAGCTGTCATAAATGGGACTGGGTTTGCAGGAGAGATACACCAACTGGCAGATCTCCCTTAGTCACAGCTGGTGAGGTGTTCACTGTCTCAGGTGAAACATGCTATGGTAGTCCCAGTAGGTAGCCTCTAGTATACCAGAATTTATATAAACCCCTGTAAGATGAAACCCCTTTTGATCATTGCTGTCCTTCACTACTTCACCCTGTACTTATGCAAATCCTGCTCACAAATTACAGCAGCAAGTCTGTATGAAGGAAATCCTGTGCTGGACTGGAGCTGATCCTGCATTGAGAGAACAAACATTAAACTTGTTGAAATGCTAAAGGCCTGTTGAACACTGCAGTTAATTTCTTAATACATGGTTTAAGGATGTTGAATTACTATACAGAAATTAGGAAAATAGATGCAGATTGTACTGTTTCAGTGAGGTCATTCAGTGTTTAACTTTCAGCTACGCGTCTTGAAAAAAGGAAGCAAACTTTCCATCCTTCACACTCCAGTGTTCACTCTGAATGACGTTTAATGTACAGCCTACTGTGGCACCTCCTCTAATTAGCACTTGCTGCTTTTCTTCTTCTGAAGACAATTGTGATAGTGGCAGACTTCATGTCTTTATTACCAGCAAGATGGGGAAGGCTCCTGTAACTTCTGGAACTGATGGGCTGAGACAGTCTGGGTGCCCGTAGCTCCTAATGAGCAGCGCGTGACACGGTGCAGAGTACTGGCAAGATTAACGAGCCCAAGTTTCCTTACCAGCACACTGCCTTGTCCTGGCAGCATAGAGAAGGAGGGAGAGATTAGCACACAGTCTGCAATGTACCTTTGTACTGATAGGAAAATCCCGCGCAACCAGCCACAGGAACAGATGTGAAAAAAACCTTCAGGTTTTTATTTGCAAATCAGGATTCGTGCAGGTGGTTGGGGACTTGATCATTGTTGCCAGAGTGAGGCCCTACAGGGGGAATCTGCCATTTTTCTTGGTTTTGGGGAAATATTCCCGTATAGGAAAACAGATCAGAATACTCCAAAACTGTTCCCAGTTCTCTTGGCAACATCAAAAAGGTATTTTTTCTTTGTTGAAGTCCCTGTCAGTAATTTTTTGACATCTTTAACAACCTACCTAATTTTAATAAGAAAACATTATTACTTAAGCCCCCTGAACTAAATAATACTAATTCTGCTGTTTGCTAATCAAAAGATTCCAGCTGAGTTTTCCTCTGTACTGGTGAAATTGTTTTTAAAATGCTTTCGTTTGGAAAGCTAATGACACTTGCAATAGTTTCTGAATAAGACCTTGCAAATACCTGAGTTTCATCTGAAGTTTCTGATTTTGCAATACAGACAGCTGCAAGGACGTACAATCTTTTGGGTAATCTTGCGAGTGTCAGGACACAGAGAAACTGATTTGAATCGAAATCACATATTATAACCATTCAACTCATAATTTGGCATCTAAAGTGCTTAAAAACACCCACTGATTTCTTATATTTCCTGGCTCTTAAGGAAGACCAGAAAGATGAAATGTTAGGAGGCTGTATGAAGTGGGATGAAAGAAGACTAACAAACTGAGTATGTGCTTTAACCTACCTTCCTTCAAGGAGATGAGCACCTGCACACTGGAGAGACCAGAGACTTCATTTGAGATCAAAAAGCTGAGTGCAATACAGGATTCCTGTGTAGGTAAATACATGAAGGTTTTGCTTTGTGACAGTTGTTTCTCAGAGTCTGAAGGTTATTTCAGGCTTAATTCTTGGTGTTCCTTATTGCACTTCTACACGAACCCCTTCCAGCTGCCCATAATGAGAGATGCCTTGGAGAGGAATGGAAGCAAAGTCTTACCCCTGAGCTGGTGAGTTGGGGCTGACAGTGCTCAGTTGTGGAGCTAGGCAAGTTGTATCCTTCCCTATCTCCAGAAACCAAGAGGAAATGCCTGATACATAACAAAGCAGGTTGGCAGCACAGAGGCTTTCCCGTTTCTGTCTGTCATCTTGTCTGATTAGATCTCTGGCTGCCAGCTTCCTTTTTAGTTAGGTAGAATTAGCCAGAGTGTGGGTCTCTCAGCATCCCTGCTGAAGCTTTCTTTTTTATATAAAATATTTAAATATTCCCTGAAAACACAGAAAGAAAATTATTAGTCTTTTCTGGGAGAAATCTGTGCAGCATGGAACTGAAATTGGTCTGTTGTTGTTTTACATGGATTTAGAAAACAAAACAAGACAAAACAAAATATCCACCAGCTGTGAAAAAGTACTGAGAGGAGGAAGCATTGCCCAGCATCAAGTGAGGGCTCATTTGGTGAGTATGTAAAAAATAGATTTCTTCAGATGATTTACATGGTAGTACTAATTTTATAAGACAGAAGAGTATTTCAGAAATTGGCTGTCCAGCTCCAGAGCAGCTGATACTTATAAACAATGGGTACTCATGGACTGGTGAAATTTCATGTGAAAGTCTTGATCTCAGGCAGTGCATCTGAGTTGTGAGACAGTGCACCAGTGAGGGCTGTGGAATTGCAAATGAGCACTGCGTTCCTCTTCTCCTGGGTGGTGTAGGCAGCTTTCTGCTCCAGGCAGCTGCCTACCTTGCCTGCTGCCTTGAGCTATCTCTGCTTTTCCATGAAAGAATATAAGCAGTGGGTAGAGAAAAATTCTCTCAAGTGAATTGGGAGCAGGATCAGGATCAGACTGCTTGTTGTTTTTTTGGTTTTGCAAAGTCAAAGTCTTTTAGGCGGCTGTCATCTTTATTCAACCAGCTGAAACAGGGAACTGACAATCATTGTAAAGAGGGTCTCACTTGAGATCATTGTTGTGTACAGCTGCCAAATCTGGGCCTTTGAGTGTTATGTCCAAGACCAGGAGAACTGTGCTTACCACTGCCTAAGAATTATGGAAAATCATCCACCCATATATTCATCATGATTTTTTAAAAATAAAACTAATGCAGGTTCTTTCCATCTGATTTAATTATTTTAAAATGTGTTGGGAATTTCTATAGCTTGTAATTAAAGAAAAAAAAGTTCTACCTGCAAGTCAGAAGTTTTCCCCATTGAGCAGTAGCAACAAGAAAGGCATGCAGGTTTTGTTACTTACCTTGTAAATGTGATTTTTTAACACTGCATGTAGGTTGATCTTCTTCCAAACTCTTGGCTATTTCAGTAATGAACAAATCCTGAAAAACAGAACTTTTTGTTTAGCAGCTTAAAATCTTCTTCTTAACAAGCACACTGTGTATAAAATACTGGTCTTCCTGAGAGAAATTAATAAAGAATGTATGGCACTGTTAAATATTCTAGTAGCTAAACCAAGCAAGAAATATGCTGGCAATGACTAACATCCCAAGTCACAGATTCCTCCTAGGAGTGCACGGATTCTTCAGTATTGTGCTGCTCTTTGTGCAATTGTTTGCATTTTGTAGCATTGAACAGTGCTTTTGCTCAATTGTACATGTGCTGTGAATGCAAGTGGACATTTTTCAGTGGTTATTCAGTAGACATTCAGTCACCATCTCTGAAAATGGAACAGATTTTAATAAAAAAGCCTTTTAATTAATAAGAGTTAATATATTTAGTGACTGTCTGGGTTTATATCTACTGTAGGTGTCCTGGTGTGGAGTCAGTCAGATTTCTTTCTGCAGGCTGGTCTCTGAATTTTATTAAGTCTTCTCCTTAAAGAACGAGCCCCTTTTTCTTTTTGCATAGCTCTGTTTGAAAGTTGTAGAACTCCCCTTTGTTTTTGAAGATAATAATACTCATATATGATTTCTTTTTGCTCTGTGGCATCTCACTTCAGAATCTGAACTAAACTTCAGAAACACAGCTGGCATGCAAAGACAGAACATCTGGTAAACTAAGCCTTAGTTATTTCAACATCAGTAATTTACACTCTGAGTGGGGGTACTTGGATTTGATATCTGTGAGGATAATACACTATATACTCCTTTTAAGGATAATTTGTGCAGTATCTAAAGGCAGTAATACTTACAGGAAAATTTTGTCTGTATGAAACAAACTGTATAAAGATCTAAGGGTTACTTTAGAAAAGCACCAGGGAAAAAAACAATTTGGAAGGACAAGACTTTTGTCTAGTTTTCTAGCTAAGTCCCTATTTTCCCCAAAACAATGCTTTCAATGTAAGAATTCAATAATTTAATACAGTATTTTTGCGAAGAAATGGGCAATTCAGTTTCATTACCTGCTCTTCCACTTACTGAATTTGAAGACATTAACTCCTTCTGTGGGACTAGGCAAGCAGTGAAATTACTTCAGATGATTTTTCCAGCATGCATATGTTTTGTAGAGACATCTAAAAATAATCATCCCCTCCTAGCTGGTGAAATTATCCTGGCAAAGCCCCTAATACATACGAAGCTATGCCAATGGAAAAGTGCCGCCGCCTTTATCAATTTAGCTGATGCCATTTTGGGGAGATGACGCAGTGTTGGTGGGAGAGGGTTTCCTTCTGTTGGTGTGCATGTGAGGGGAAGGTCAGGAAGAGGCTGATGCTGTCAGGCTTGGTACATGTAGCACCACGACAACACCGAATGCTCGATCCATCTGCCTTCGATGTTCCCCTGTGCCCATCCCACTCAGTCCTCCCAAGTGTGCCAGCAGGTCAGCATACATGATATGCTCAGAACAACAGGCTTGGTTGGTTGTTCCAATTTAGGACAACAGGCTACAGTACTCAAGTGTACCCCCAGTTCATCATTACCCCCAAGCAGCCCTGGTTAATGTCATTTGCATCTGCTGGTACTATTGCTGCCATTTCTTGGCCCTCCTTTTTGCTGCCCTCGTACCTCTTTTCTCCAATCCAGTCTCCTCTCCAGTAAACAACCTACCCTTAATTGCTTTTTTCCCACCTTGATCCCATTTTTTCCACATCCATCTCAACCTTGTAAACCTGGCCTCAGGACACGGGGTTGGTCCTGATGGCCCTGTGTAGCTGTATGCCCCAGCAGGTCCTCTGCCCTCCCCTTTCCCTTTCTGTGACACTCTTGCCAAGCTCCCCTTCACCCATCAGTGAAATCATTGAAACCTGTATAAAGGGTGCAGGAGTGACATTTCCAGTAGACTTCATTGAGCCTGCTCAATGGAAATGAGTGCAAATGAAGAAGTACAGAATTTGGCATGAGAAGCTCTTCTTTGTGTCCTAATCCCTTGCTAGAGGAACATGGTACAAAATAGCTGATGTCAGTGGAAAGAATCCCTTGGCTTCATGGGCCTTCCAGCAGACCCTTATCTTTTCTCTTACTATCTTAAAGTTGGCAGGACAACTAATACAGACAGATATCCTAAAGCTGACAATGACATCTTTAATCTGTCGTAAAGGATCGAACAGAATACTTATTTCTGAGCAGCTGAGCAGATTTTTCATGGATTGTAGCGCATTATTCTACAAAAACATGTAAGGATTAATAAAATCAAAATGAAGCAATACTTGTAAAATGTAGCAAAAGGATATACGCTTGAATAACAGATAACTGGAAGAGAGACACATATTTTGGCTATAGCTGTTGACCACAGTACCTGAGAAATAAAGCCTGGTGTTGTTATGAAATTTATGGACTGTAGTGGTGTCAGTTTGTTCAGGAGAGATGTCTGTGTTATTAAGGCATTTCTAATGATCCAGTACTGCCAAATTCCAGCACTCAGAAACTGTGAATCAGGTCATTACTGCTAACTCTGCTATTTCATTTTGAATTTGTAAGACTATTTTCTTTTTTATTTTGTTGTCTGTAGGTAATCAGGCACAGCATTTTATAGTCCGCTATCCCCTATAGCTTCTGTGCCAGCTCAGAAAATGCTGATAGTATACCAGTCTACCTTCTGAGAGGCCTACAAAGATATTTAAAAAAAAAAAAGAAAAAAAAAAGCCTGGTTAAAAACACATCTCATCCTGTTTCTTAAGTCTTTTTTTCCCCTCTAATTTAGATAGGATACCTCAAAGAAAATTCTATTTTAAAGTCATTATAAATAACTTCTTATGTAAGATTCTCCAACAACTTCACAGATACTAAAAAATAAGTCCTCTCTAGAAGCTAGTACATTTTGTGCTTCCCATATAAGCAAGCTGCTTTGTCATTTAGACCAAAGTCTCTTGGTGGATGGCAGAGCATGAAAATAAATCGGGGGATCCTGTTCTGATAAAGTTTTCCCACAGCTGATTGCAGTGGGAGATTGATTGAAATCTGATAAATTGATTGAAATCTGATTCCACAAACAATACAAAGCACTCTCTCATTCTGTCAATATCTTTGGGTTTTTTTCTAATTAATCTGTTTTTCATAGTAGAGATACTCCATTTTGTATTGTGCAGAATAACAGAGTCCTCCATGCTGTATTTTTTTTTCCATAGGAGTTCCACTATGAGCTTTTGCAATCTCCACATATTGTATCTTGGCACAAAACACTACCTCTGCTTATGGTTTGCATTATTAACTATCAGATTGGCTGCTCACTGTGTTTATAGGATACAACAAGAAATAGCCTGTTAAATCTGGCTGGTTGGTAAAACTGATGGTAGTTGAATCATTCCTCTCCTGTGTTCTCACATAGTACAGAGAACAGAATCCCATAAAACTAATAAGCTGTAACATAGAATTAAAGTCAGTGGCAAAGAGTATGCCCACATTGTAAATAAATAGAGGATAACTTTCCTGAAGTCTAAAATACTAAACACTGAGAGTAGACTAGAAATGCATTCTGTAAAACTGTTTTGAAGTAAGAAATGCATGCCAAGCATATATGATATTAATAATAACAGTTCTGATGGCTTATCTGTAGATCTTACTGGCATACTGTTGGAACTGAAGCGAGTATTATCATCTCCACCTTATGGAAGAAAGGAAGTGGGTAACTGTAAGAATGAACTTTCAACACAGAACATGAGGCAGTGCTGACTCCAATTCCCGTTGCAACTCCCCAACTTTAATTATTTTTCTGTGAGCTCTGCTTGTTTCTCTTCATTATACAGAACTTGTTCTTTCAGCACAAGGCAATTTGGATAATACTGAATGTAGATTAGATCCATCTATTAATACTTATGAAGCTTACTAATTCTAAAATTGTTGTGATAGATTAGCTCCTTCCCATCACTGGATGGGAAAATGCCCACATCCTTAATTTAGACTGGTGTGTTGCTTTTCACGCTTAATATTTTTCTGCTTGAGACACTATGAAAAGCAACAGGAAAAGAATGTCTCTGATGCTTATTTTAGCATGTTTCCAGATAAGCCTGGTGGGAAGTATGTGGAATATCACTTCTAAGATCATGTATTTTCACTGTCCTTTTTAATATCCATGTGATGCTGTTGAGATAAATCATGGGGAGCCTCATGTATCAGCAATACAAGGATGATTTTCCATTCTGCTTCTCCTGATGATATGAGTGGCATAAAAACTGACTCTGTGTGTCTGGCTAAAGTCAAACTGCATATTAGTTAAATAGAAATGGTGCTAAATGGAGGACTGAAATCTACTGAAAAAGCAGTGGTTTCCATCTTGTCTTGTGTTTGGGACTCATTTTTCTTGTGGCTTCTCCCTTGGCTCTCTGGCTTCCTTATTGTCTTTATTTTCAGGGCAATCTTTCCTGAGACAAGCAGCAAAAATTCATCTGGTAACTTGACTTAGGTAATTCCCACATTTGTATCTTCCATCCCTTACCACTTCAATGTGTTTACATAGAGCTTTAACCAGAAAACTCTTCAGTTCCTTGGAACTGTTCAGTGTGCTGAAGCTCTGGGAGCACTTCCTGCTTTATCACTGTCTTGCCCCTGGTGCTCAGTACCAGATGAGATTCAGCATCTTCCTGCTAACCTTTGAAGTCATCTCTGCTGGGTTTCTTAAAACAAAGTTTTCCTTGAATGGTGATTGCCCCTGCTTGCAGCTCAGTTCTTCAAGGATCTGTTTGTTTGTCAGGCAGCAGATGAACATGAGCAGCACACAGAGATGGAGTCATCGGGGCCATGGCTTTCACATTTGGTAGTGGAGCCCCTCAGGAATGAAATGCAACATCCAGATTTCCTTTTGCACAGTTACACAAACAAGATGTGAAATTAGAACAGAAGGAGAGATTAATTGGAAAATTGGAAAGGAGGAGAAAGAACAGAATTATGTATTCAAAGAAAAGCCTGGCTCATCGCACTGACTCAGGGAGCAAAGAAGCTCAGATTGATACCTTGGTGTTACCTCAGTCACATAGCCATCATTAAATGCTCTGGTACTGAGAGTTTAATGAACTTAATAAAAGGAGGGGATAAGATTTCTGCATGTGATTTTTTGTGTGCTTTCTGGAGAAAATGTATCTGCTCAAACGAGGGTTTTGCTTCAAAAACTGGGAGAATGCTGCTTCTGTACTGACCTCCCTCTGCCCTTTCAAGACCCCTAATTTTACTGCTTTGATAAATACATGCTCTAAGTCATAAATAGGGATTGAGTACAGGGAGTAGTGAAACTGCAAAAGTCTGATCCAACTACTGACAAACCAAGGAAAGCAAAACAGCAGCTTCAGATGTGCAACTCGCAACTCAGGGGAAGCAGGTGGTGCTGAACAGGGTCTTACAATTTAATTTCCCCTTCTTGATTTTTCCATGCTTTCCTTCCAGAGGCTTGGACTCCTTGTGTGTTGTCTCCAGCATGTACCTATGCCTCTGTGCACCTACAAGCAGGCCACCCTTACAGCTGTCATTTCTTTCAGTGGTTTGGCTTTCTCTATCAGTCTAAGTTTCTAGAACACCTGCCCAAAGCCTCATCATCTCAGGACAGGTCAATATGGATCATTTTGTGATGGGTCATATACTGTTAAAGCATGTTCAGAATCAGCTGTTAGAAATAGCTTTCTGAGTCTTACTGCATCTCTATTGCTGCATCTTTGATTCTTTACCTTTTATAAGCAAATGTTAGTTTTCTGATTATATCCTCACTCTCTGTACAGCAGGTACATCTATTTGTGGAGCTTTTCATGGCTTCTCTACAGGCTTTGCTGTCCCTGAAGGCTGCCCAAAAACTCTGTGTTAAAAAATTAAAATCTCCTGTTCTTGTTTACATCATTCTGCAGCCCCTCATGTTCCTCCTCTGCACCTGTGAGCTGTCTCACAATGGAAGTGCAATCACAGCAAGTGCAGGGATGGAGTGTTCTACTGAGGAGTGGCACAAAGTCCGGGGGATGGCGAGGTGAGCTTCCCAGGCATGCTGACTGTGGAGGTGTGGAGCTACTGAGCTCAGTGAGGAGGGCGTCAGGGTGAACACAGTAGTAGAAATCTGGCAGCAACAAAATGCTGCACCAAAATTTTCCAACCATGTCTTGGGAGCCTGCAGCTGAAGGTAAAATGCACAGATAACGTAGCAAGCTGAAGAGGTCAATTGCAGCTTCCTCACTGCTCAGAAAGATTGTCTTTTGGATGGGTTACTGTGGGTCTTATTCAGGTGTGCCCCATAAGCTGCTTTATTTATTCTGTTATTTTATTCATTTTACTCCTGATTTCATACACTTTTTTTTTCTGGTAGAAACAGGGAAGAAAAGGTTTCACGTCTAGACTGGGCTTGGATTTTAGTGTTGTTAACAAATTTTCAGGACAAAGTTTGTGTGGCAAGTTCAGCTAGCTTACTCTGTTAGCTAAGTCTTTCCTGCATGTGGTCTTTATTATTTATTTGACCCACTGTTACATTTAGGTAACACAGCAATGACGTGGACTCGGGTTCCTGCTGGAAATTTATTCTCGTGCCTCAGTAGTAGTAGATTCATGGCTTACTTAGTGCTAAAGGGAAGACTGACCTTACTGATTCATACTATCATTCTCTAGAACATACAACTTCGACTTCTTAGTGCCTTTCTTCAGTGTATAAGGACCTAAACACAGAGTTATAATAAATTATGTTGTCTTTAGGGTTGTTTTTTTCTTTTCACAGTGCAAGACTTAGAGTCTTCCAAGGTGTTTCAGAGAGCTTCAAAAATAATTTAACAATTAAAAAGTAATTTCAATGCCCTAGTTTATTACAAAAAACATTAACCCTTCCTGCGTTCCTCTGGCACGCCGATCTATGAGACAGGGTGAGCCTCATCTCCCTCCCCTTGCCTCTGAGCAGCTGTGGTCTCCTGCCACTTGGTGCCAGCTGTGGTGATCACCAGTCACCTCACAGGGGTAATTCAACTCACTAACCCAGCAAAAACTGGGTATTTTCTGCAGGGTCAGTGAAGCGAGTGAGGTCATGCAAGGGGTAGAAGGGGGTGAGCTACAGAGAAAAAAATCTTTTATGTCTGTCCTCATTAAACATTATGTCTATCTTAAAGCTATCACCAGTTTGTCTAGGGTTTTGCATGAAGATTTTTAATCGGTTGACTGTTAGCCTCATACTTAAAACTCCCTCTGTCCCATGTTTTAGGCCTTCTTTATTGTCTTATTTTGAAATTTGGCTGTTAATATATAGTTGTGCTGCATTTCAAATAGTTGTGCTACACAGCAAAGTAAGCATTGTGGTATTGGCATTTTCTAGAACTATTATTTCTTTATTAAAAATTATTTCAAGCAACTAATTAATGCCCAATGTGATCTACATACTGGGAATGAAAAATGCCCTCCTGTATTTGCAGTAAACTTTCATCCATTAGAAATATGCCACTAGACATTAAAATCAAATCACCTAAGGAAAGCAGCTTAACTCCCCTTTATCTTCAGCAACTTCAGTAGTTTTACAGAGCCACCTGTAACTCAGAGTGGTTCAACAGCTCCCCACTCATGACCCTGTAGTGCCATACCAGGAACTAAATAAACCCTACTTACTAGCAATTAAAGTGATTTAATTTAAAACACACTGACAGATGCATAATGGGTTAATTAGAAAATAAGTAATTAGCAAATAGGATGGAAAAGGTTAAAAGGTTGTGGACTTCTGTTGTTTGCTTGGGAGAGATAGTGAAATTATCAGTGATTAAACTTTTTCATTTAATTTCTGGGCTTAATTCTATTACTGTTAGCTGTAAATGAGGCAGCAAACAAGAAGGGAGGGCTAAAGAAATAAGAAGAAATCACTGTTTTATCAGACATACTGAAAGGCCATTGTTTACACTTAGGCTATATAATTTCTTTCCAGTCTGCACACAAAAGCAGGCACACATCTATGATGTTTGTACTTAATATCAGTATATATACATCTTCTGAGAAGAAGAAGTTGTCCTCTCCTCTCTGCACTGGGTTCCCAGTAAGGTCAAGAAAAAGGGTGTGGGACGTGATAGAGATTAGAACACACCTCCTAGGAAACTCTGCCTGCCTTAAAGATTAAATCAGTGAATTTTTTAGTTGGGAATATGCCATAATATGTTTGCTCTACAACAAAAAGTTAAAAAGGAATAGGACTTTGAAAACAGTCCCTTCTGAGCTGTGAAAATCCTCAGCTGAAATCCAGTTAGCTACATGGAGCACTGGTTATACAGACAAAGCCATTATAGAGGGTACAAGCAATTTTCTTTTTTTTTTTTTTAAGAGTGAAATAAGAGCTTCTACTTCATTTTCACAAGTATTATTCCTTCTTTCCATGACTTTTGTCTGCCCAAAACCAGAAGCAAATGGGCATTTAGATAGTTCTAATACAGTCATATTTTATGACCACTAGCTTTTTGCCAGGTAACGTGAAACTCTTTATTTATTTATAATAATTATGAATGTATTTATGTATCTATGAAACATGTGGTTTGTATTTTGAAATTTCAGAGAGAATGTTTGCAGAAAGCTTTCTCCAATTTGAGCCTAATTTTTTACTGAAGTCATTGAATTTTTTCTTTTGAAAAATAAGCTTTTGGGTGAACCTCAGAAATAGCAATATGAAGTTTTCCATTTCAAAATATCAATTAAAACCAGGCATGATTTTTTCGTTTTAAATATAGCTGCCTGCTAACCTAATTGCATGTCCACCAGTAACCATTAGCATAATTTGACCAAATTTCCCATAGTATTCACATTCTTCCGTGATTCTCTCTTTTGACTATGGATGTCCTGTGTTCACTTCCTTGTCACTAAGCCATAGTTAACTCTCAACAGATATCTGTCAGTCCAGCCTTATAATCATTTAACTTTACATATCTGTTCCCTCCCTTTCTATTAGTCATACTTTTTTGTGTCTCTGGTGTGCTTTCAATGTGCCTTCAGCATTGCTTTCTGCTTTACTGCTTGATATAAAGCCTGAACCTACATATCCAGAGTTGCACTGTCTTCTGGTGTGTGTCACACTGTCATCGACCCTTTGATGCCCTTTTCCCTTGAGCCACTTCTGCAGTGGCAGGCAAAGGCTCCAGGTCTTCCAGTTTGACTTGTGGAAAGGATCTTGCACAGATTCTAGCTAGATTTTATTCACCCACCATAGTTCTTTCTGGCTAGGGATATAGATTTCAGAAAACAATTAACTTCTTGTTCTGTTCTGGTACTTTGATTTTTTTAAAAATCAACTCCAATTTTTTTTCCAAATTATAATTGAGTTTAAGCCATGTATTTCAGGCCTGGAATCTGTGTATAACATTTCAGAATTCAGTGGTATGTCAATTCAGCTATCAGTTTTTTAGGAAAAATAGAATGAAATTTGGAAACTCATCAAGTCACACAATAGACAAAACCTATGAGGCTAAATCCACAGCTGTAAAAGCATCTCTTTTGTTTTGTTTTCCAAGGTTTTCTGCAAAGTTCTATATATTTTCACACTGTAACTTAAAGCCTGCAATACAGATAACAATTTTTCATTTAGATTTTTTTTCATTTTAGAATTTATTTTTTCAACTAAGTGGTGACTTTCTGAAGCTCTGGTAAGAAAAGCAGAAAGCCTAAAGCTGAATTAATTCTGCTGTTCATATCTGAATCCCTGAAAATAGCTCAAACAAATGCCAGTACCAATCTTTAGAGTAATACTTATCCCTATTCAGAGTGACATTTGTAGATTAGAACATACTCATTTCTGCTTCACTGATTTTTAGGCGCAGCATATATAAGATGTGTTGACAAAATGCATTCATGTTAACAAGATTCATCCAGGTACCTCCCCTCCTGACATTTAGAAAATATTCTTTTTTGTTATCTATTCCATCTTAAGGGAAGAAACCAGTTTCGAGGAGAGTCTTTGAAATTTATTAACTTTGGGATTAATTAACATTAGTCAGTTGCAGAGTAGGTAGGTAATTCATGACAGCCTTTGTCTAATATATACTTCTAAGTGAGTAATATGAGAAATTAGTATCAAAGCTAAACTGTCCCTTGTTGAAATTTCAGGGAAAGCTAGTATTTCCTGAGTTTAGAGAACAAAACAGACAAACAAGGAAAGTTTTATGTTAAAGCTGTTGTCTCAATGGAACACCCATGTGCTGGAGAAAGAGCACAAAAGCCATGAAGTATCTCAAAAACCCACAAAATTATCACTCAGATTAGTGATATTTTGTATAGCACCCCCCCCCCACACACACACATACCTTGCTTTTCTATCATTCTTGGCCCTCCAGGATCCCTGCTCAACTGGATATTCATTCAAGTTGGTGTTTGTGAATTAAGGCTTAAATCTTTAATGATATAAACATCACTTAATTCACAGTTACAGATCATCTACTATTTGGCAAATCTGGCTAGCTCACACAGTAACACTTCAAGTTAAGGAAATCACTCAAGAGCCCTGGTTATCGGAACAGTGGCTAAACAGGGCTGTCTCCAGTTCTGTGCTCCTCTCATGCCCTCCTGTGTACACATGTAGTAGGTCAAAGCAAGGTGCTGGAGAGCTGACATTTCTACTAGGGGATGAAGTAAAGCGAAGAGAAGACTGCAGTCCATTATGCTGACCTAGTGTTAAACTGAATGTAAGTAGATTTCTTAGAGCCTTTACATCTTAAGGGCAGTCAGCAGCTCTAGATCGTGATAGTAAGTGATTTGAAATACTCTGGAAATGAGATAACATTACTCATTTCTGTAAGTACAGAGCAAGAGGATAATTACATATTACATTTTCTGCTTGATGCCCAGGTGGTTTAAAGGTAATATTACAGTCTCCCTCTGTGTTTTTTCAATGATACTTATGAAACTGCCTTTCTAATCCATTAAGGCTACCAGGAGACCAACAGACATGCTAAAATTCTGAACTGTGTTTCTTTTTGCCTATGAAGAAATGCATTATTATATTTTCCATACATAATAATTCATTATTATATTTTCCACTTATAAAAATATATATATACCCAGTACAGTGAGCCTCATTAGAGTAATTAAGTTTTGATGAAATCATGAAAACAACTTCTATCTTGCTTCTGTCTTTTATTACTTTATTTTGTGGTGCTGGGCTTTTTTTTTTTTTTTTTTTTTTTGTAGCCATGTTCAAATCAACAGCTTTATCATTCAGGCTGTCCTGCAAACCATATGCCAGATCCAGAGCGTTGCTACAATGAGACTATAGGAAGAATTAGTTTTTCTGTCTAATTCAGTAGTGTTTATCCTGCAGATCTGCTTATTGAAACACAAGGGCTTTCAAAAACCTGTTAAACAGTAAAGTTACTATTATATTTTATGAGACTTACTGTCTGCATGTAATAATTTTTTGGCTTTTGTGCTGTAAAAAGTCTGCTGATGCTTGCAAAGAGCTGAGCATGAGTTGAGTCCGTGTGAGGGGGATATTACACAGAATTAATGGACATTCCTGTTAAAAAGCTCAACAGCTCTTTGTTTTTTTGTTCTTAGGTTTTGGGACAGATTGCAAATGCTTGTACAGATACTGCACTGTGGTTTTGATTTTATGCAATATCATGTTTTTGTGTCCTCGTGAGCTGAGCTATACTAGCAATAAAAAGCATGAGTCAAAGCCTACTTCTGAGCTTGTGCCTACAAGCTAGTTCTTATGGGTGCTTTTCATTAAACATATCTGGAAAACTAGATAGATCTTTATTTCTCATGCAATGCACAGTCGTTCATTATGTTTTGCAAGGGAGGAAATACTGCTGGCTCATGATAAATGTATCATATACCATAACTCATGGTCTAGTATATTTTATACTGAATATGTATAACTTGCAAAATCCTCTGTATAACTTGCTCCAAAATACTAATTCTGCTTTGCTGTTAAATATTGAAATACTAAATATTGAAACAAATTTTAAAATTCAGTTAGGCATCAATACAGCCTATGGGCTACCTTGTAATTTTTCCTGACCTGGAGTTGCTACTCTGGATTTTTCACTAAAGATGAACTTAAAAGTGAGAGCAACTTTCACAGAGGGAGTTTACAGAAAAAAATATTTAGATTATACATGCCTAAATTCATCACCCCCAAGCCAAGATGCTCCCCCCTCCAAAAAAAAAAAAAAAAAAAAAGGGCCATAATTTGTGGAATGGAAGGCATGAGGGGCTGGTGTCCTGGGGCTCTTGCTGTGATGGAGCTTTCCCCCTGTGCCCAGTTCCAAAACCTCCATGCTCTGCTATTCCACCCAGTGCCCCTGTCAGCTCCCAGGACCTGGGCAGGCTTCCCCTGTCCCTGGGCCTGCCAGCAGCTGGCCCCTCTTCTCAGCCTTCCTGGAGGCAGCCCAGTTCCTGGCAGGCGTTGTGTAAGAGTGTTGTGTAAGAGTGCCAGGGATAAGCCAGAGACACCGGGAATTGCAGGTAGGGTTACAGGAGGGATTTGTGCAAATGAGCCAGCTTGCCCCATGGCCCTTCCTCTGGCTTTTAAAAGGGGATGTCAAAGAGCAGTCCAGCAAGGAGCTGGGAAGCTTGTCAGTGCTTCGGAAAGGTGCAAAATCACTTTTCCCACCTGCCTTGAGAAGAGACAGGAGGCAGCAGTGCTTGTCCACCCTGTGCAGCTGCTTGATGAGTGGGAAGGGAAGCCTGAGGCCTTCCAGAAAGGTGTGTGGTTCATGGTATGAACAGGAACCAAGATTCAAACCACAAAATTACCGTGGCCCTGACCTAGAGGAGACTGGCAGCCACCATTTAAATCTGAAGCGGCAGAATATGGTCAAAAACACCCTCATCCCCTGGGCAGCAAACTCCTGTTAGATAGTCATCGGTTAATCTGATGCATTCATGTGAAGGAGGAGGCATTTGGTGAAAGTGAGAAAAGACCTAACTACACTGATTAATGCTAATTTGTTAATCACCTTTCACTGTGGAAAAAGTAAGGGTGTGCAGTAACTGGCAATATGGCTAGACCATGCTCCTGCATTGGAGACCAGAGCTTGAGAATTAATTCCAAATATCACCTATTCAGGTCGGAGGAGCTGAAGATTCCAAAGATGTCTCTTTTTAAAAATTTATTTAGGGGCAGTATAAGAATATTATTTTCTTGGTGCAGAGCTGTAGATCTGAAACAATACTCTGTATCAGGATGCAGTATGCATTTTGCTGCTTTAATTTGAGGTAGCCAGTATGATCATGAGGACTACCTTGTTTTAAAAAAAACAACAAAAAGAACCCAGCAGGGTATAACGCCAGTGATGGAGAAGGAGCATAGTACCCAGCCTGCTGCTGCAAGTCTCTAGCAGAGAGGTCATGCAGGATGTGAGATAGCAGCCTCTGAATCAATGCTTCACACTCAGGGACTGTGACTCACAGCCATGAGACCTTGGGTAGCTCTTTTGTGGGCAAGTAAGTGCTCAACACTCAAAAGATAATCTAACAAAGCCTGCTCCCTGTGACGTTAGCAAAGCTTAGCCATAAAAATTGTGTCACTTCTGGCAAGAAAGAATCTTAACTCTGCAGTGTCCATAAAGACCCCCAGACATTACTGGCCTGATGTAGTGGATACTCATCTGTGACTCATCCACATCTTTCCCATTTGTGCCTGCACATGTATTTTTCAGCTGTAGACTTAAAAAGAACCTGATTTCCTTCAATGTCTTACACAACTATGCCTTCAAGAGGAACTGGCTTCAATTAATGTGGACACCACTTAATATTTTTGCTCGTGTGAAGTAGAAGCTGTGCTGTGCCTTCAGAAGACTGTGCTATGCATGTGCCAGAATGGATAAATAGTTCTGTATTTCCACAATGTTTCCATCTATGGGCCACATTCCTTGGAAAGAAAAATAGGAAATTATTTCTGGCATCTAAAATGTGGTATAAAAGCATCCTTTAGAAAACATCCCAAGACATTTGGGAAGATTATTAAAATCAGAAAATATTTTAATTATCACTATTTTCAATTATTATTTATTATTATTTTAATTAATGGTTTAAATATTCATCAAAATTATTATTAAAATCATCATCACAAAGCAGGTATTACAAATGGGCTCAGTTACTGTGTATCTTTTGGCAGTTGCTAAATTGACCTAGTGAAGATGGGGGAAATGCTGTATATTTACAGCAACACCAAGACCTGCTCCAAGAAACTTTATCTCTAGACAGGTATGAGGAGTAAAAGAGGCTGCACACTCTCCATTTTAATCTGTGGTACACAAAAAGACTGCCAAAGCCAGATATGTTAGTGTAATGCTTCTACACAAAAGACCAGCTTTTCTTACAGTTAATTTGTAATTAGTTTTTTTACATAAGTGACAGCTGCTTTTATGCCAAGTCCTAATCTCATCAGGGAAAATGGCAAAACTCCCAGGATAACTAGAATTTTTCTCTTTATACAGAGTTCATTGAAGAACATTGTATTTATCCCTTTTTATCATCCTTTTAAATAGATTGGTGCAAAACCAATAATTTTAGGTTTAGTAAGTAATTATTTACAGGAGGGGCAGAATTTTTGTTTAAAACACTCAATTGTTTGCTTCAAGTATGCTTGTATGTCACTGAGTCACCAAACCACAATTAAATTCTGGGAAATTACTTATTGTTGAGGTTCACAACATCCCATGACGTGGTGGGATGGTCAGAGTCTGATTTTAATTGGAGGCTTGATCTAAATTTGTACCCTCACAAATCTGGATTGGCGAACTGTGAAGGATTTTGAAGTTCCACAAGATGTCAGCAACCAAAAGACCTTGCATTGTTGCCTCTGGTTGTCTGGTTTGTACATGGCAGATATCAAGCAGAGTATTTGCTCTTCCCTTATAAGATTAAAGAGATTCCATCTTTTCTAGGAGCCCAGATGAAGTCTGGGGTGGCTTGCTTGGGAGAAAAGACGAGGAAAAGACACATTGTCACACATATGCTGGAGGGTATTTTAACAGTTCACAGACTTGTTAGGGTTGGAAGGGACTTCTGGAGATCATCCAGTCCAACCCCCCTCCCAAGGCAGGGTCACTTAGAGCAGGTGACACAGGAACTTGTCCAGGTGTGTTTTAAATGTCTCCAGAGGAGACTCCATGACTTCCCAGGGCAGCATGTTCCAGTGCTCTGAATCCCACACATAAAGTTTCATCTGTAAAACTTCAGTAAGTTTTGCACTGTGCTTGCTTTGCAAATAGAATGACCGTTATATCCTGTAATCAGTAATTTCCATTCAATGTAATATACTACAGGGAGAAATAATTTCAGATTACTAGGAAATTAGAAAGGACAAAATAAATTTTCTCCCTGGGGAAGTGATCATGGTCCCAAGCCTACCAGAGCTCCAGGAGCCCGAGGCAATGCTCTGAGGGCACGTGGTGCCATCCGCAGAATCACAGAATCATGGGACCTGCTGAGTTGGAAGGGACCCATCAGGATCACATTCCTGGAGTTGTCCTGTGCAGGGCCAGGAGCTGGACTTCGACGATCCTTGTGTGTCCCTTCCAGCTCCGGATATTGTGTAATTATGGGTTTGTTTGGGGATTTTCCTACTCTTTTTATTTGGGAGAGGGGATGTGTGTATGGTTGGGTCTTGTGGGTGTGTTTTGTGTGTTGTTGTTTGCTGACGTTTTTTGTTGTTGTTGTTTATTGTTTGGTTTAGTTTTGTTGTTTGTTTGGGGTTTTTTTGGGGGGGGTTGTTGTTGTTTGTTTTTTTAACCATGAACACTTCCGATCTTTGGAGTAGCAATTACTTTAGTTTAAAGCTATATGCAGACCTGCCCGGTTAAGGGAAGAAGGCACGGAGTGTGATGGAAAAGCCCGGGAATGGCGCTGCGGGCTGCGCCGTGGCACCAGGGGGCGCTGCCGGGCCGCGCTGGGCCGCGGGTTCCGCCTGAGGGAGGGCGGGGAGGCCGCGGCTGCTCCCGGCGCCCCTTCCCTGCCGCGCTGCCCTGTGCTCCTTCCCTGCCGCGCTGCCCTGTGCTCCTTCCCTGCCGCGCTGCCCTGTGCTCCTTCCCTGCCGCGCTGCCCTGTGCCCATTCCCTGCGGCTCCTCCCTGTGCCTCCCAGGCCGCAGCCGGCCGTCGGAGGGCTCGGGGCACGGCCGTGCCTCACACCCCGTCTGGAGTAGCGGGGCGTCTCCCCCACAGGGCGTGTAGCTGAGCGCAGCCTCCCTCAGGTGTGGAAGCGATGGGCTGAGGTGAAGGAAGCGGCGGGGCCGCGTCTCGGGTACATTGAGTACCCGGTACTGCGGCTCGCCTGCTCTCTCCTTCTCACCCCTGTCTAAACGCAGCAGATGCGCTCGATGTTCAGCCCGCTGCTAGGGGAGGATGTTTATTTCAGGGGAAAGGCTCCCTGTGTGAGGAAACGCTGGCCGCGAGGAAACAGGGACAGGGCTGTGGCACTGAATGGATGGAGAGGAATAAAATCCACAAGTCTGTTAATCCACAGGTTTCTTACCATAGAATGATTATCAGGACAGTTTAAGAGAGGTTCTGCTTCGTCCCTAAAATATCTCTTCCACACTAACATTAAAAGAGAGGTATTTCCTGTTCACAGAATCACAGAATCAGCAAGGTTGGAAGAGGCCCTTTAGATCATCCAGTGGAAACATCAGTCTAGGACTAGCACAGTAACCCCTAAACCACCAAACCTCATCATCCAGCACCAGATCCAGATGCCTCTTAAACCCCTCCAGGGATGGTGATTCCACAACATCTCTGGGCTACCTATTCCAATGCTGGACTGCCCTAACAGTGAAAAATTTTTCTGTCAGATCTGATCTGAGTCTTCCCTGTCTCAGCTGAAGGCCATTTCCTCTGTTCCTCTCGCTGCAGTCACACTTCACTACATTCTCCTTCCAGGGAATTGTAGAGAGTGATGAGGTTCCCCCTGAGCCTCCTCCAGACTAAACAATCCTAGCTCCCTCAGCCCTTCCTCACAGGATATGTTTTATTCACAAGCCTTGTTGCCCTTCTCTGGACATGCTGCAGTACCTCAGCGTTCTTTTTAAAGTGAAGTGAAACTCACCTAAAACTGAACACAGTGTTTGAGGTATGGCCTCACCAAGGGGGGATGTTCCAGAGAGCGTGACTCTGTTCTCAGGCTAGTTTTCTAGTCTCAGGCATTATTGGGGTCACTTGTAGGCCCGGGATTTCTTACTTAAAAATTCTAATGAGATCTTGTCACTATTCTGGAGTAATGCCTTTAGGATTGTCTCTGCTTGGGTTGGATTGTTGGTGCTAAAACTAGGGAGCGGGCTGGGATCATCCAGCTGGGCACTGTGTTATAGGCAGGGATGGCTGAACAAGGGCATGCTGCCTGTGATGCCTTCATGTGAAAAACGTGAGGGCTGGTATAAATACTGACGTGGCTGAAGGATGTTGTCATAACTGGTATCCATTACTTTCTCTCCCTGGCACTAAATTGTCTTGCAGGCCTTCAATCTTCGCTAGCAAACAGAGTATAGTTAGTATTTCAGCATGTGTGTGTGTATGGACATATTAAAGGGGGACACAATCTAAATATCAAAACCAGTACTTTAAAATGCCAGATTCAGTTCTTCACAGCTGCAGATGTCTTGTTAATAAAATAGAAGATGTCATTGTTCAAAAGTTAAGTGTTAAGTACATGTAAATTAGTTTTCTGCCATATGAGTAAAATTACTATTTACATGACAGAACTTTGTAAAATAGACTTTTGAGTTTCAATTGACTGAGTAAGAATTGCATAACTGTGCCAGAGGATTTCTAATTCCTTTGAATCCTCTGTTTTTACTGAACCTGAGAGTAATGGGCATATATAATTAGAAACTAAAATAGAAACCAGTTAGCTCCTAAAGTCACATACAGGACTTAAAGGAGCAAAAAAAATAATGGAAAGTATTTCATGAAGTGGGCAGAAACTTTTTTTTTTTTCAGCTTCAGTAGGCATAAGCTTTTAGATGTTGCTTCCAAATCCCTGTTAACCATAGCTCCTCCAGTCCACCATGCTTTGGACCTGACTTACGTTTGTTACCTCATGCAGCTAAGTAAAGTGCTTTGAATTTAATGCCTTAAGCCATCAGGCATGGACCATGCTATTCAAGATCCAGAAGCTTCCATCTTTGTTAAATGTTAATGGTGTTCTGCAGATGAGCATTTGTGAACATATTGCATGAGGGTTTTTTTCCTTTTTTTTCCGCAGGTTACATTGGTGATGGAAGAAGGACGAGAATGATTACATATCCATAACTCCCAGCAGTATGTCAGGTAATCATACTTAATAAGAACATCTGTGCAATATTTCTTGCCTTTCTGGAGCAATTATTGCTAAATATTTATTGAAAAATGCTTCTTTAGTTCCTGAATTTCCGAATTCTTTGGTGCTGGGAATGGAAATCTTTCCTCCATCCAGAGCATAGAGACGTGGGACACACAGTAGTCTTGCCCAACATTTTTGAAACTTTCATTGTCCTTGGTTTGCCTTCCAGAACCTAGTTGTGTTTTGTTCTAAATGTACATTCCAACTTCAGCATTCCTGCTGCAGCTGCCAGCACAGTAACAGTTTCTGCTGAGTGTCCTTTTATTTTGTAACATGGATGTATCCCCTGAGCTTCAGAATGAGACAGTCAAACTTATTTTACATAAATTGGCAAGTACACTTCTGAGAATTATGGAATAGGTCTACAGGTGGGCTGAAGATCCAGAGTTGACATGACCATTAACTATTTTAAGCCTGCTTAACCATCTTATCCCTGACAGTTGCAAAGCATCTGAAGGTTGCACATAAATTAGCCGTATCAGAACCCCCATGTGTCTAATCCCAGAGCAGGGTGTCTAAAAATACATGCTTATTATGTGGAGATCATATAGAAGGACAGAGAATTCCAGACTTTCAGAATTTGTTTTAGCATTCATCAATTTGCTGAAGAAAACATTCTACTGATACTGTTTGTCAATGTATACTTCGAGAGTCAAATCCATAAATGAGACCTTTTAAAAACCTGCAAAGTACAACATGTGCTACATAGGAAGAATCATCACTAACAAGACTGTATTCCTGGTGTTCTGCCCAAGAGACAGTTTATTTTTATTTGACTATGCAGATCAATTTTCTTTTCCTTTCCTGTAGAAGGCTCCCATCCATTTGTACTGACCAGCAAGGGGTAACAGCTGCCTTCACCAACAAAGATGGTCTTTTCTGACTTTAGGTTTCTACATAAAAGGTAGAGGGTTAAATTCATTGGAAGAAACAAAGTATTATGTAAATACTTGCATTCATAGTAAACTGTATTATTTGATAATATGAAAAGGTGTGTCTTTTTATGGTTTCTTTGCTGCCCCTTGAAGCAGAGACAAATGTCTTGAGGCATTTGGTGGAATAAGGTGGAATACTGACCCTTGGTTGGTGTGTTAGGCTCTGACTTAGCATCACTGTCATATGAGGATCAGGATGGAGTTAGTGTCCTTAGGCTTCATTGGCAGGCCCTGCTAGAGTGGTTTTGCATTGTCCTGAAGGCATTCTGGGCATGATGATTTCATTTGGCAAATACCTGTTTTGGTAGAATTTAAAGCACTGGCATGAAACTTGTTCTGTTCCAGCTCTCTGTTGTGCTCTCTCCTGTCTAATGCTGAACTGTGTTTTATGGCATTTTACTACAGGGCTTGACTACAGGGCTGTGGTTTTGGAGGGAGCAGTTAATAGCTTCTGCTGTGTGATCACCTTATCTGTTGGATCTGTGGCTTCCTGGGGAGGTTGGTTTTGTGGAGATTTTCTACTGGCATTCTAATCAGTCCTGTCTCCCTGGACTTGCCCCTGGCAGGGCATCTCTGCTAAGCTCAGAGAAACACAAAGCCTAATTGGAAGGACCTATATTTTCTGCATTTCTTTTGACAGAAGTCAGCAGATCAAATAAAGAAAATGATCATCAAGCAAAAACAAAGCAAAAAAGGTTGCGATGGAGATGACTGTACAGCTGTAGATGTCCAGCAGATGTCCAGTAGATGTCCAGCACAATACTTTTCATTATGATCAGTTCATATTTTCTGTTTCTGATTTTAGGAATCACATTCTCTACATGTGCATAAATGTGAAGAGAAGCATGGATGAAATGAAAGTCTTTCAAACTGTATAAAAACTTCATAAATACCATGATCCAGAGCCAGACAAGAGTCCTTTTCTAATGAATGATAATGGAAGTTTAGATTCTGCTACTGAGTCATTGGAATATGGGAACAGAATCTAATATGAAACCAAACCAGCTGGCTAAAATTACAGGCTGTATTATTCTGTATTTTTGATAGATAATTTTTCTTCCCATGTGTTACGTTTCTACTGCAGTATGTATTTTCCACTTGTAGGCAGTGCCTGAAAGTCTTCAAGTTCTAGTGCAATCTAGAGAAGTTTTTTCTGACAGAAGATTGTAGAATTTGACCTTGACAGTAAAACCAGGTTTTAGTACATTTGCAGGCTAAAAAAATTTGTCCCCAGCTTTCTTATGGGCTCCTTCAGGTACTAAAAAGCCGCAATAAAGTCTCCCCAGAGCTTTCCCTCTTCAAGGCTGAACAATTTCAAATTTTTCAAGTTTTCATTATAGGATCATCTCGGTGGCCCTCCTCTGGACTCTCAGGTTTATGTCCTTCCTGTTCTGAGGACCCCAGAGCTGGATTCAGTGCTCCAGCTCATGAGAGGGGAATAGAGGGGCAGAATCTCCTTCCTTGCTCTGGTAGCCACACTGCTTTGGATGCAGCCCATGGTATGATTGGATTTCTGGGCTGCAACAACAGTGTTCCTCAGCAGTTTTACAGTTGTCACCAACAGTTGCTGTCCACAGAGTAATGTCTGAGGAAAAAAAACTTTATCAGCATTATAAAATCAGTAGTATCTTAGCAATAAGAGCAAGTTCTTTCATGTGTATACATTTGAGTAAAAGAATAGTGAAAAAGTTGGAAGGTATTATTTTTTCATTGAGAAAATAGTACTTTCAAATAAATATGTAAAATAATTTTAAAAGTTCTTTCTGTTTTGACACTGTAATGAAGCGTCTGATTTAGCATCCTGTTCACTGGCCATAGCTATCACTGAAGGTTCCCTTCTGTACATTTTCTCCCAAAATGCAGGAAACTTGAGACATATTTTCATCTTACTCTATTTACTAGAGTGAAAACTGAAGAAGAAATTCAAGAATGGGTTCTAAAACCTAGAAGGTAGTGTTTGTGGAATACAGTAAATCTCATAATTTTTACCTTCATGGCAGATAAAGAGAGAATGTAAAGAGTGTAATAGTGATTCCAGTAAAAGCTGCAACAGTTTTTTTACTGACTTCAGTAATACTGGGGTTTTACTCTGCTTTTGCTTGGGATCTTCAAAATCAACTCAGTCATTGTGCTTTACTCAAATATCCACACTGTTCTATTTGGTAATGACTGTAAAGTTAGATCAGGATAGGAATTATAATAAAATTAAGTGCTTACATTGGGGAATATAATTTAAATGTCATAAATGCATATTTTCAGTAAGTAGAATTTAATATGGAATGTTTCTTGAAACAGGTCCCTCATTTGGAGAAGGCAATTAATCAGTTTTTGTGCAACAAATCCATTTGAAAACCAGTGTCTCCAAGGGTGTTGCACTTTGTTTCCAAGAACTGGGAAAAGTAATAGAATAGGAAAGGTACCGCATTTTCTTCATGAATCTTTTCACTGTAATGCTCATTACCTTGTAAACTTGACATTAATTCAGATGGAGAACAGTTTATTGTTTAACATCAGCTGAGAAATTATTTCTCCTGAATTTCTATAATGATTTTCCTAGGATAATTTAATTTGACATACATCACTGTCTGACACTTCTTTGCCTGCCAGACCATGACAAAATCCAACTAACTGAAGTGTATTATTTATTTTAAGTAATGGACTTTATAGGAGGACAGTAAATACTTTAATATAAGGTTTTGTTATGCCAGGATTCAGCAGCTTTGTAATGAGCTTTTGGGGGATTTTCAAAAGGTTAACAAGATTTATATTGTGGGATGTTTTTGCATGAAGCTATGAATCACTCCATGATGGCTCTTATTACTTAGAAGCGTATTTCTGAATATGCAGTTAAAAATATCACACTTGCTAAGTTACAGACACTCTGTAACAGTTACAGACACTCTGTAACAGAGGTTACAGACACTCTGGGTCAATCTTACCTTTTTTTTTTTTTTTGTTCAAAATTTATTATTTTTAAAAGTGCTTTGTAAAAGTGCTGTAATAAGTACAAAAGCCAAATTGTCTGGGAAACATTTCGTAATGTTTCAAATTTTATGCAGTTCTTTAATGTGTTGTGTTTTCTTTCCAACTTACCTGCAGTTCTTTCCACAAAAGATCACACATTAAAAAAAAAAAAAAAGAGGAGGGGTTTCTGATTAGATTTCACAAAGAACAGAGAGAAAATATCCTTTTTTGATAGTAGCAGTGTTTTTTTTCAGTTTTGTAGCATTTGGTAGTCATTTTAAGTGCATTTCATTCTATTAATGCTGATATATCTACTTTGTTTTTAGTGATCTATCATGCATTTGAAATTTTGAGTGTAATTCTTAGACTGTGTAGCTGTGTTTCACTACTGGCATCAGGTTAGGAGATCTGCAAAGTGTTGTCAGTATAAAATGTACTTGTTAATTTTGCAGGCAAGAAGCTTTTGGAGTAGTTATTTAAAAGGAGTAAAATGTCCTTCTGATTTTTTCTAAGTCTTCTCCAATAAAATAAAGCACTTTGCTGTGCTTGCCACAGGAGTTTCAGCCTGCCATTTTATGATCTTCAAAAACCTGACCACAGCTGCTGTTTAGTTCTTCTGATAACTGTATGTCAGACCAATGAACTTAAAACACTTGTCCTTGGTATTGATCCCTGTATGTAGAGAGGACTGTAATTTTTTTTTTTGTGCCAATTGTAAAGCTGTTGGTAAACTGTAGGATCAAACCAATTGGGCATTTTCCAGATATTTCCATATAAAAATACCTTCTACATTCACTAAATGCACTTCTCATTATGTTCTTTAAGAACGTCAGATTTGCCACAGTGCTTACTGTAAAAGAAAGCAAGTGTTTAAGGAAATGTGTAAATGTTGCCATATACAAAGGCCTTTCACTATTGCTTTGTTGTGTTTATGAAAATGATTTAGATCTGTACCAAGCTTGAGTTTGTTTGAAGTTAAAAGAATTCTCTCCTCACATTCAAGTTTGTCTTTCTTACTGAAGAATCTTTGAATGCATTGTTTGGGCAAATTTTGTTTATTTACCTTTTTTTGTGCTTAACAAATTACATACTTGTCAAGACTGCTAGTTTTAGTACTTTTGTTTGTTTTACCTGGTCATTACTCAAACCTCACTCCTTCAGTGGGAGGTGTTATTTCAAGACACTGGCTATCTCCTTAAGCGGTTTTAGAACCAAAAGTACTTGAACTGTCTCACCACCTTGAAAAAAGAAAGCAGCAGCCAAATATACACACAGTCCACTCCCCAGTGGGAAGAAGTGGGAGGTCTAATGAGAGATTACAGAAAGACCATGTGAATTGATTTGAAAGCTCATGAGGAAAGTAATACACAGAATCGGGATTTTAGAAAAAGGTGGCAGTGATCTGAAGTGATTTATGGAAGTAATTTGAGTGATTTCCTAAATGGTTTCACTGTAACTTGTTTTTCAAGATCTGTTTTACGTATTTTGAGCCATATTCTGAAAACGATATTTTGTCTTCTCACTTTTATTTTAGTAGGTTCCCAGGCATTACAAGAATTATCTAATACAACATGAAGAGAGTAAACAACCATTAGCATTCCCATATTCACACTAACAGTAGTCTGCAAAATGAGCCCTGCAGAGGTGGACTGCTGTTTGTGGGGAATTAAATCAATGTTGTTTTAAAACAAACAGAGGGAGATGATTCTGCACATGAAGAGACAGACAATGGGCTTCCTTGCCAGAGGGGATTGTGAACACAAGAAATGTACACAGGATTAGACTGGCTGTAGTTTGAAGAGAGATTCATTGAATATTGCTGCATTTTAGAAAGGCCACGAGGGCTCAGGCAGTCCTTTGGGCTGAGGAGTAGCTGGGAACTGAAGGACTCTTGGTGGGAACTCTCATATGTGCTTGCTTTGTTCTTACTCTTCCTTGGGTATCCACTTAGGACTCCCTTTGGAGAACAGCATCCAGGTGAGCCCTGTGGTTCAAGTACAGTTTCTCAAAAAAACTCCCTCCTGTGTGTTGTGCAGAACTATGAGAGGGAAGAATGTATTTAGCATCTATGTGGCTCTATTGGTTAGCACCCCTGTTCTAGTTCCGTGGTGTGTCCTGGTGTTTTACTGTTTTTTCCCATATACCTTTGGCCGTTCATTCCTTTGGTCAGTTTGTCTTATCTGTAGATGCTACAAGGCTCTGTATTGGTCTATACAATTCCTATTCATTCCTCAAATAGCGGTTTTCAGAGAGCTCTTTATATACCAAAACCCTGAGCCCTGAACCATTTGCTTCTCTGTGCTCAGAACCTGCCTCTGGTTAACTTACAGATGAACTGTCATATTCTTCTGGGTATTCTTTTTCTCTGATTAATTCTTTCTCATGTTTAGAAATTTGAGCATAATGTCGACCCCAGGTCTTGATGAGATAAGTATATGTGTAGTATTATTTTAAAATTTAATGGAAATTTAGCGTGTTTTAAAAACTGATTGCACTGATTCACAGAGGAGCTCATTAAGATACATCAAGAACAAGGATAAAGCTATTACACTGTTCATTACGAGTTTCCTAATATTGCCTTTTTTTACACATTAGAAACTGTTTACAAAGTTTATTGTAATTATCTCTGCGCTCTTCTTTCGTGGTGATTTAGTACTTGTCCAAAAGGTTGGAAATATTGAAATTTTATCTTGAAATCCATATTCCAAAATGTAATATTTAAATATTTTATAATATTGCCACTGCTAAAGCAAGTAGCAGGACAAGAGTCCTGGATTAAATAACCCTGGCTGTTTACCTCCACAAGCATCCACATATGCATATGTTTCTGAAATACTGAAAACCACCTGATGGTTTCAGTAGGTATTGCTAGTTCTACCTGCTACCTGCTAGTTCCTTTCACTCTACTTTTTGTTTTCTTATAGGCACTGTAATTTTTGTATTTTAAAAATTTAGCAAAAAAGTCACATATTCTCAAAGGTTTTATTTAGCACATTTATAGAAGCAGAATTTACATATTTAAAAGGAGGAGTCTGGCTTATCTGTGTGCACTGGGCTCGATCCTTCTGTTTATTCATTTATCATATGAACTTAATATAAAAGTTGTGAAACTCTATTGTGAAGTGTTTCTTTTATAAGGAAGCATAAGGAGAAAATGCTATGGTTTTTTGGGAGAAAATGGAAGGATGGGAGAAAAGAGGAAGAGGAGAGAAGAAGCAAAATAAATGAGAGAAAATAAAATGTTGTGAACTGGCAGCAAGATTAATGAGAAGAAATGAAACCTTAGCCTTGTCTGGCACAGATGGTATTGTCTTTCCCAGTACAAACAGACATGAAAATTTTGCATGCTTTTGCATATAGTTAGTCTGTAAGGCTTAAAATGCTGGAACAAAGTATGAATCAGGTGTTAACTTTACTGAGGACATGTCCTTTAATTGTAGCTTCATTGCTTTTTTTTCTTTTTTTCCCTCAAGTCATCAAGTAAAAATCCTCTAGTGTTATTGGACTGGGTCCATACAAAACCAGGCTGCTTCATCAACCTACTGTGCCCCCCTCAGTCCTAATCCTGATTACATTTGCCTTAGTTGATCTCTCTGAAGCCAACCCACTTCAGTGTCCTTATATGCTTGCATATTTCAGTGGCAAAGCAAAAAAAAAAAAAAACCCATACGAGTGAAGTGATGTTGTCTTTGCTGCTCTTTTTTCAGTAAACCTCAAATATCCAAAAAGGTGAAACTTTACTATATATGTTTTGCAATCAAGTAAGTTAATGACAATTCAGTCTCTAAGTTGCTTTCCAGCTTGCCGCTATTTTGATCAGCTGCAAATTGAAATACTGTATGGAGAGAATTTTCAGTGGAAACTCTGCTGTGAGCAGTTTTGGAATGCAAAATAACTTTCTATTGTTGGAGGAAGTGTCTTTGTAACTGGGAAAACAGCAATCCTTTGACATCCCAGAACTGTTAATTTACCTTTTGCCTAAGTGACAGCTTGTTGCTGGGGGTGAAAAACAAATGTTTGCACTCCCCCAAAAAGTGTGAGCACTGTAGTCAGTCTCTGAGGAGCAGGGACTGATTGCCTGTGTGGTCACAGCACCTTTCATCACCAATGGATCTGGCTGTCAACAGGAGCTACTGTGGTATAAAGTAATAGTAATAATGGTAATGCAAATCCAGCCTTGATGGCAGTAGGGCAGATCCCAAGGAAGGAAAATTAGTGTAGCTCTCAAGGCACAGCAGGGGGAATTTACTGCAGTGCCTCTAAGGTTGTTGTGAGCATGGGCACTATTTCAGTGTGGTTTTTGGTCCTATTTTATGCACTCTGAGTTTTTGTCAGGATCAAAGTTCAGGTTTGGCATACAGCTCATTCCAGCAGAAAACACTCTCCTCCTGGCTGGCTGGCTGGCTATCACCTTCTGTCTTTCTGGGGAAACAAGTTAATGCCTGTCTTCACTTGAGCTGTACTAAAAATGGGAGTGCTTTTTGTGTATTGCTTCTTTAACTGCTCTTGGCAGATATGTGTAGAGAATTGGGGAAAAAAAAACACATAAATGAGGTGAAAACAAATTAATTGTTCCATATTTTTTGTAGTCCCTTATGTACTGGCATTCAGATAACGCTGCATGTCTGAGAACAGACAAACCTTCATGATTTCCCATTAAGGAGTATTTCCTTTGGCCTGTAATAAAAGAATTCTGAAGAATTCCCCTTTCCTATCCTTTTAGTTAAGCTTAATGGGCAGTTCACCTGCTAAAACTTCTCTCCTTCTATAAAAACAAACTTCCCTTTAAAAAAGACATTCTGCTGGGAATCTGAGGAAGCCTTTTGACCTGTTGGCTGCTGCGATGGCATTTATTGGTACAATGTGCATTTTGGAATTGCTTGATGGTTCCTTGATGAGAACAGCTCTGGCCCTGCTTGTTAATCCCTCTTAACTCTGAAACAGGGCCTGTGGTTTTAGTCATGCTTCATCCCAGTAGGCTGTACGGCTTCCTGCCTTGATTATAGCCATTTGAACAGAAAAAGAGGGAGAGAGAGATGCTTCTCTTACAAGTCAGGAGTGGAGACAAAATTACATTCTCATCCTTTTATCAAAGATTTTGGGTTGACCAAGAGCAGATGCAGGAGATTTCAACTGTGTTTGAAGAAGCCTGAGAAATTCAGGCAGTATATGTTAGAACCAATGGAATAGAATAAATAATGTAGTCCTCTCATGAAACTAATTTAGCATTATAATAAGATGAATAGTAATTTAAGAAATAAACATCTGCTGTGCCACGGTATATGAAGTACAAGAAAAGGAGACAAAATATTAGAGCCCTCAGTGGTAGTTCCTTGCAACTTAATCTTTGACTAAAAAAACTTGAATGTGAAATGTCCCTGGTGACTGAGGAGAATTTGTGAAATAAAGTGGAAACTTGTAAAATTAAATGAACTGTAGCTAACATGGCAGGCAAAATAGTGAGACAAATTTCAGAGTGAACTAAAAGGAAAAGAGAGGATGGAGTTTCTTGATGTTTGTCTAGCCTTGATAAACTCTGCCTGAGCAAATTTTAAATGATGGAAACTGTAATAGAATCAATTTCTCCTCAAAGTTTAAATGTGTCTATAATCATATTTCAAAGTCACACAGATACTTTGCAAACAGAGAAATTGGAAAATATGTTTTGATTTTATTTTTTAAGTTGCAAAGGGTTTTGGAGTTCATTGTTAAAGGTAAAATCTATAAGCCTTGTGTGACATCCTTTCTGAATCCTTGGGGAACGGAATTTTTTACCGTAGTCATGAATGTGTGGAATTTAATTAAAATCAAAGGCAACACAAATCCTCATAAGCAAAGATGGCCTTTAATATCAAAGATAAATTTGGAGAAAAGATACAGAAATTTTTCCCTAATGAGATTGAACAGCCTGGATTATGAATCACTGACCTTGAGGACTAATAGCAAGACCTGAGTGACTGAGGATATAACCGACTTTCCTAAACAAGTTCAAGAATTGTGTTACATCACTGGCCTGCTCAAGGAGCTGACAAAGCATGGATATATTTAGGAGTGTATTATAGAAATGCCTGTATTTTTAATATTTATGTATTGCACATGTCTGACTCACATTTTGTGAAGAGTAAATATCATCCATGCAGGGAGTTAATTAGGGTTAGAAGGAACTCAGGGGAGAGTAGCCTTGTACTGAACCAGGTATGCTGTTAGAGGCTATGCTAAGTCTAGAAGAAGGAGGGTTTGTAGTGCACAGTTCTTCTCTGTGCTGTAGAAAATGAAGTGTCTAAATATGGGTCTTAGAGGGAAGTTCTCAGCTCCCAGAGGGTCTTATCAGAGAAATCCTATCTCTCCTTCTGAGTTTAAATTTACGAAGTCAAGATAATATCAAAGTGTTCAAATTATGAAAAAAGTTTTATATTCTGTTCTTTTTTAAAAAATTGCCTAGTATTTCTGGATTACTTTACACTATTCTATTTTGAACTGATTATCCTCCTACAAGTGATATTCTCTTGCCGTATTACCTGCATTTAGAATTAGTTTTTAATTTTACTTAGAAAATCAAGTCTGAACTAAGAGCAGATCTCTAAAGCTAGAAGTTAAGTAGGTAAGGGCGAATTATATAAGTAACTTACCTGCCCTTTGCATTGAAGTCCGTGATGCCAGGTACTTTCTCAAATTTGTGTTATTGGTGTCCAGCTCAGATACAGTGAGTAGAAGAAATGGACTTGTAGCTGCAAATGTCAGGTGAGCTTGTGTTCCTAGCAGAAAAAAAGTGTTTGTATCTAAAAATAATAACATATTGAGGAAAGCTGTATGTACATACAGGAATTAACATAGGATAACAGTATTTAAAACTAACCATGATAAAGTTTTCTGAATTTGTCCTGTACTAACAATATTCCACTTAAGAGGAGTCCTAAGACAAAGGATTCAGAACCAGCAATGTTATGATAAATCTGGTAACTGAAATCACAATTTACTTTGGATCATTCTTTTTCTGGAAATTAATGACTTGCATGCACTTACTTAACAATATGTTACTTTACTGAGTGGCATGTAAAATGAACTTAGAGTAATGAGAACAGCAGAATCTTACTATGATTAAAACTACTGTGGGTATCAGTCATCAAATGTCTGGAATTTGCTATTTTCTTTATGCAAGTTAAACAGCTATTTTGTATTTGAATTTTGTTACATATAATATAAAATAAGGTAATATCTTTAAATATGGAATATGACCTTTGATGGGTCATTTCTACTGAATTTAGTTTTGCCACCCAGAAATAGAAATTGGGCTATATTTAGTGTTACAAATTTGTCAGCTAGTGGTATCTCAGTTTCTTTTATACCAAAGAATAAGAAATAACCAATTAGATAAAATCATGCAGCCTTGGTATTTTTCATTATCTACATTGGAGCCAAGTGTCCGTGCTCCTGTGATAAAATTAGCATCTCTGATACTTCACTGTGACCACAGGCAGAGAAAGGCAGTAGGTAGCAAAAGCGGAACTGCTAAGCATGCCCACATAAGAATGTCACACTTAGGTAACAGAGTGTCCCTCAGGTCAGCCTACGATAAGAGCAAAGTCAAACAAGGCTGAATCCTTGATGTTTTGTGTTTTAAGTATCTGAAAATTGTTCACGACCAGCCTCGACCTACAAGACCTCAAATGATCATATGAGCAAGGCAATAAATCGGTGGTAACTTGCCCTGGGGCCCATGTTGTAGTTGTGATGTTGTGAAAGTTACATCTAGCGTTAGCCTGTCCACATAGATCTGCCTGCTTTTTCAGGATTCTCAGACAGGAAAATTTTATATTCACTTTTACCGAAGGGGAACTATGGTGGTTGAATGGGCATGGCTGCAAGGTTCTTCATCGTATCAGTACAGTCCAGTGGAGATGCATGGGAATACCGCAGCATCAGGAGAGCTGGGAAACCGCTTGCTTTCCAAAACTCCACACCTGAGCAAGATTTTGGCAAAGCCAACAGTTTGTAGCCCTGCAGGATTTGCCAAACATCCAGGACGTGACCTCCTGTTGTGGGACAGACTGATTCACCTTCCTCACAGAAATCAGAAATGGAATGTAGTGAGCATAACAGAAAATTGTTTCTGTAGGAAAAGACACTTCAAAAATGATGATATCCAGAGGAATGGACAGCAGCTTCTGCAATACTTACATGCTTCAACTTGGACTAGTACAATTTTACAGCCAGGCCATACAAAAACAAACTTTCAAATCATGTCAAGTGCACAGGAATACGAAAAAGAAGAAAAAAAGTGTAAAGGTAACCGACATTGTCATGCAGAGCACAGAAAATGCTGTATATCAAAGAAAAACAAAACAAAGCAAAAACAGGTTATGTCTTTGTTTACTGTCAGGGATTTGGCCATTGGTAAAAGCATTATTATGTGGGGATGTTTTCTTGCTACCAACCTTTTTTAATTTTTTTTTTCATCAGTGATAATTGTGTTTTTTAGCTTTCTCTTCTATTAAATTTAATAGCTTTGTGGAGAGCCCTTATGACAACGTGATGAGTACTTACTGGGGTTTTCTGTGTGATACCTAATACAATAATATCTCTTATTTAAGAGCTTTTAAAAAATATTTGTCTCTCTCTTTATGATATTTATAAGCTGAACCTAGCCTTTTTAAATAAAGAATATCTTTGAGACATTAAAAATGAAAAGACAAAAGAAAGCGTTCTTTTCTACTTCCAGGGTGTTCAGCTCTCACCTGTGACTATGTTGTTTGCCTTCTTTCTTATTGTTAACCATACCCAAAGCCTCAGTAAGTGCATGTACAGGGCTCAAGTTAGGAATATTGTCTGCCTCACTAGTCAGGAGAATAAACCATTTTCTCTGAGGTAGGTTGTTTTATTCACATCAGCACAGCATTGAAGGAATTCCTTTTAAGAATCACAGTTGCTAAGATTTTAGCACAAATGTAATGCTTAAGTTATTCCTCTTTAAGCTTGGATAAATGGTTCTTCATTGCTTTTCACCTAAAAAAATAATTGCTGCATATTGGGAAGGGGGATTACAAGTTGTTTTCTTTTACTTAAGTCTTGCATCACTCCAGGAAGAAAGATTACAGTGTCAGGCAGGATATCACCTCATGAAAAAGTTAAACTGGTCTAAGTACCTGATTTCTTTAGATTTAGTTGTGCTTTACCTCAGAATGCCTCTTTGCTAACAGATGTCAGGTGTTGATCGCTTTAACGTCTTACTAAGGGCTGTCAGGAGGCTACCAAACCCAGACAGTCCCATCCAGGAGCCTGTTAATAATGTTATGTCAAGCTAAATTAGCCTGTTTTCTGCTTGGTTTTATTTTTGAACAAATGAAACTTCTTACCTTGGTGTTTTCATGTGAAGTTGAGGGAGGGAATGACTCTAAAAAGGTACACGTTTTAAGTATTGGCCATTACTTTCTCAAGAGATAAGCTCTGTAATTAACTGATGTCTGCTAACAGAGTCTTCCAATTATGATATATGGGGAGGCTTAACAAACTGGGTTGTCTGGGTCACAGGTCTGTAATTGCTCTTAGAAATATTTGTTCAGGGACCATGTTAAAAGTTGTCAAAACTATTCAAGAATTTTGTTTGCCCATTTGTTGGCCAACATCTCAAGGAACAAGTGCTTTCTGACGAGACTGTGTGCTGCCTATCCCATGTCGTGAATAGTGCAGGAAAAAGAAAGCACAAACCAAGGTGGAGTCCTGATCGGAAAAGAACAAGCTCCATTCTCTTTTTACCAAATTTATTCAAGGTGTCGAAAATATTTTGAGGGATAGCTGGAATTGTAGTGAATATGAACGTTTAAATATAAACTATGACATTCTTTATTATTCAAGCAGACTAATGAGTCTGAAGTATTTCAATAAAAGGCACATCATACTGGCATTTTATGAGTCACAGACAAATTTAGTGTCATATAATAACTGAGGTGCAGTGGGTTTTGTGAGAGGAACAGTTTTAGAGAAATAACTGACTTAGTACACTTGGAGAAAAGAGGTGTGCTGTTGTCTAAGTAGAATTTTTGTCTGGTTTTTACCACAGGGCAGCTGGTTGGTATCTTCCTGCATCTGTTGCAAACCCAAGGAAATCATTTTATGTCAGAAAGATTTAGCTTTTTTTCCTTCAACTGCTATTATAAATGTAGCATAGACAAAATGGTGTTTTTTTAAATGTCTTATCTTCCATTGAGACATACTCCAGAAATTTTCAAATGTTGTTGTGACTTTTCAGCACTAGAATTCTATAATCCTAGCTACCTTATGGTTTAATCACAAGTAGAGTTTTCAAGATATAGACTTCAAGATAAAGACCATGAAGAGTTAATTTTCTGTTCTTGTAAATGCTTGTCGTTATCTTGTATTCTGATGTTTGAAGTTTTCTTAGCTTAATCTCTTAACAGTAATTTTGCATAGTCGTACTTCTGAGGGACCATTGTGGGTCTTTGATCATAGCGCATAAAGTGAATGAATGAGGTGGTGCAAATGCATACAATAAAGAGAGATGGTAACTCATTGTGTGGGCACTGAGGTAGTTGTATTTGACAACTTATGTATGTTGTAAAAGCTGCATTAGTAGTTTTGCTCAAAAGATGTTGCAGTTTTCAGTAAATTTTCCTTATGATATGAGAAGATCTGTCTGGGATGTAGCCCATGTTATGAAAGTGAAGATTTGTGTTTACTCAAAAAAGCAGTGATCTAATTTTTTTCCCCAAAACCATCAGAGGTGGCCAAGACAATTCAGGCAACAATAAAATCTATAAATAGGAAATATAACAGTTACTTTTTAATGTGTAAAATTTTGTTTTACAAAACTAGGAACTGATAATACAAGCATACAAAAGTGTGAGGAGTTCAGAATGATATGTTTAATCTTTGCAAATACATGTTTAAATGTTCAAAATTTTTTACTAAAACCTGGATTTTTATTCATCTTTATGCATGAAGTCTGAACAGCAGCCGATATAAGATCTTTCCATTTGGTCCTTCACAAGTGGCCCTGACTGATTTGAATGCTCTGCAATACCTCCCACATACCAACACTGCCAAATCTTTTAGAATGGTGTGCAGGGGCCCTATCTGCAACATTGGCATACCCAGGACTCTAGACCAGGGGTGCACAGTTTGGAAAAAGTCAGGAGAATAGGACTCTTGCAGGTAATACGCCACAGCAGATTGAATTGCACTGCGTGACACTTCTTTTTTCTGTGTCAGGGACCTCTGTTCGTGGGGCTGTAGCAATCGGAGGGTCATCCACGGGATTGTTGTCTTTCCTTAACATTTCTGTAGGTTCATTTTGGTAGGTTTTGTAACTGAGCTGAGGAGCTAAGTCATAAGAAGTAAGTGCATCTTAATGGGGGTATGTCATTGTTTGTAATGACAAGTCTTAGTCATAATTTGTAGAACCGGAGTTAATGAAGAGCTGAATGGTGTAGTGCAAGGTGGTCTCTTCTGCAGACTCCCCCTTTCAGGCATTCTCATCCTGATTTCTGCCTACCCAGTTAATATCACTGACTATGCTAGACTTCTGATTTACGACAGGGTGACTATATAAAAACCTTTGGGGCATTGCAGACACATGTTTAACAAGTAATTCCTGCCTTTTTCAGAATAATGGACTAACACCTTAGACTGTGAGAGGTTTGAGCTTTGGATCCTCTGCCGTTACAGTATCAAAATTTCTGTTTTATCCCTGGCCTGTTGCTTGAATTGAAGAGTTTATTCTTATGGTGATTAACTTCTATGTGTTCACATAATCAGACATGTGTGAACTAATAAAATTCCAAGTGTGATATTACGTTGCTGGAGGCAGCAAAAGCTGAACATAACTTGATGTAAAGACACAAATATTCAAATCAGAATACAAAACAAAGAAACACTGTTAATATTATTCTACTACACTTTCAGACTTTTGATAAAGACACTGTCTGACTGTTGTGTCAGACAATTTAATTCAAAGGCATACATGAAACAGGATTGGACTCTAAAAGATTAAAATGAAAATATTTTAGGAATATTTCAGTTTTTAAAATCTTTGTAGTGTTCTTTGAACTGATTTGTTTCCAAGGGAACAACAATCTGCAGAGCTATGAATCTCTTTAATATTAGCATATCACAGGTAAGGAACCCACAATCCCTGGCAGTGTTCATCATTTTTTGTTGTTGTTGGAGAAGTCTTACATTCATTTTTTATTTTTCCCCATGCTTCACAGTTTCATGTAATTTAATTTCCTTGCAGTATTGAAGGAACTCTTGACAAAAACAGTACATGTGACACATTTCTAAGCATTATTGATATAGCAATAGAAAATAAGACATGTTTGAGGGATTTATTTTGGAACAGAAAGGCACAGACTGTGTCATGTAAAAATACCATTTCCTTACATGCCATCCTGGCTGGAACAGCTCTGTCTACACAAGGTTTCAATTCTGTTTAGTTTTTCAGTAGCAAACCTAAATCCAGGCAGAGGGGGAGCAAACAAGAGAATAAAAGATTTGTGGGAATTTTGACTTTTCTGGCAAAGCAAATCCACACGGGAGAAATTCTCACTAAGAATTTAAAGCCCAGATCCCCGAAGGTTTTCCAGGTGGTGTAAAAGTTTCTAGGTATTGTGCTCTGCTAACCTGTAAAACACAGCCTCATGTCTGTGCAAGCTCTACATAAATTCCTGTTGGCGGTACAGGGGATCTTTTTGTGGTAAGTGAACAACCCAGGTACTGTACTTGGGAATGTTTTATTGGGAGTGTGGAGAAGTAAACTCAGCAAGCTGTATGAGTTACATACACTAGAGTATTACCAACCCATCACCTCAGTGGGAATGGTTTGGGGGTTTCAGTATAAACAACTGTTGCAGAATTACTTGAATGAAACACAGGTGTTTTTCATTAAGTGCTGAACAACCACTTTTGAAAAATCAGATCCTTCATGAGACATGCTTTTTATTGCAGACAAACTCACTGTAAAATCTAGATAGGCCTGATCTAAAATAAAAATTAAGTTCTATTGTGTGCTTTTTCATACTGTATTTTGCAGTGGTATTTGTTGAGTCAGACAGTGATAAATTAATGAGGGTTCATTAGGGTTTTACTTGTTGGATTTCAGTAACTGTGATCCTGATGAAATAAAATATATAAATTATTAGAGTTTTAGGGAGAACAAGTTAATTTTGGAGGCAACTTCATTGACTTAAGTAACACTGATCTCTACAAAGTTCAGTATGACTTGCCAAATGCATTATTATTTTATGAGCAAGTCAGTAAGAAATGCATGTCTAAGATGCTTCTTTTATAGTTGGAGGGAGAAGAAGAACTCCGAATATGAATTCTAACTTCTCTGATCATTGGAAAGACTTGTCCTGGATTTGAAAGTTAATTAGACATTAACTGGAAATGCTGCTTATTTAGATAGGTTAGTTATAGTTGTATGTTGGAAGGGAAAATGTTTCTCTATTGGCTGTTTTTATTAGTCTGATATATTTAGTAATATCAGATAGGGAAATATATGGATATATCATGCCCAGTTCTTACCTATTGCACTGAACTTTTGAGGACTGCTTAGTAGTACGTTCATCAAGATTGTTAGGTGTATTCTTAAGATCCTAGAAGAAAAAGGGCCAAGTTACATGGTAATGTTCACAATCCTTTAGCTTAAAATAGTGAAATAAGAAAGTCCTCATTATCAAATCAGTAATAACTCAGCTCCCTAATAATAAGAACAGATATTAAAAAGGGATACCAGTTTGTTACTGACTTCACAAATTTTACTGTATAATAGCTGTGCTGTAAAGAAAAAAATACATTTTTCCTAGTAAAAAACAAATAACAGCTAATATTAGTTAAAAGTAAAATAATTTTTTTAGATCAAAAAGGAAGGGCTGATTAAAGAAGGCGTATTAACCGTACTAAAGTTTGGGGTGCATTAAGCAATTAAAATATCACAGTTTTTGTTTTAGTGGCATTGTCATATTCATAGTTCATAGGTGAGCCAAAATGAACAAAAAACATTCCTTCCTTTCCTCACTCTGTTTTCAGAAAAAAAATGCTCTCTAAAAGTACTTCATTACTGGAACAGAAAAGATAACAAAGCAGAATAGCAAAACAATTAGCTTATTGATAATATTTAAACAGTGCCCTTTTTTCTGATTATATTCTTTTGAAGTTTCCCACCTGTTGAACTCAATAGAAATTACTTCTTGAAATCACTGAAGTTTAGAAAAGCTGCTTTCCAGTAAATTCATTAAAAGGCAATGGGGAGGACTGTGTATGTGTGGAAAGCTGGGGAGATTCATGCATGTAATTCTGTAAAACAAAATCAATAAAGCTGATGACAGATTAAGTTGCTAAATTTTGTAAAAGTAGACTACTGTTTGGGTCATCAGCACAGCACTATTGGATTTTCTGTGGTTTAATGCTGAAAAACAGGATTATTGATTTTAGGATTTTCAGCGTATCCCCTCTGGGAGTTCTTAAGCAGTCTTAATAATTCTTCACACTTAAGTTGACAACTACAGTGACATAACTGTGTCCTTGCCTTAGTAATCGTTTTCTAATCATATTGGAAAAGGCTGGAAATGGTTTATAAAATGATTATTCCAGACAAACGGGGGAACAGGAGGGTTGTCAGAATATCGCTTCTTTGTCTGGTGGTCATTGCTACCTGACTGCCATCTTCCCTTGGAATTAACTTACAGTCACAGATTAAGACCTTTGACTGTCATAAATCTGCTTCCCAATATGTTTGACTGGCAGGGGAGTTCACAAGCCGTCCCAATATAAATAGGATTTTAGCACATCAGGTGCTGCTCTGAAGTAAAACGGGCTGTTTTGCAGTTGACTTTGTTGGTGTATATTCATTGCTCCTCTCCCGATCCATGTGTATGCATGCCTGCGTGTGTATGCATGTGTGTGTGTACGTAAAGTAGAAGCTGAGATAGGCTAACAAAATGAACTACTGTATGCAAGAAATATATGAAGTGCACCCAGCTGCTGGCAGCAATTGCTACATGCAGTCCACTGATTATTGCACATATATCGAAGATAATCAGGGTTACAGCAGTTGTGATGCTCAGGTCCTGCACAGTAACAACATATATATGGAACAGGCCTGGGCGGTGAATCAGCCTTATACCTGTAGTTACCCTGGAAACGTGTTTAAAAGCGAGTACTCTGACATGGACATGGCCCTGAATCAGTACAACCAACCTGAATTTTTCACAGAAGAAAAACCTACTTTTTCTCAAGTGCAGTCGCCATCGTACTCTCAGAAGAAAGGTAGGGGCATTTTATTTAAATAACAAAAAAGAATAATCTCTGTTTTTGTTTTTGTTTTGCTTTAAACTTACAGTTGCATCAGTTGGCTCAGATGCATCTTTGAATGTGAAGGCTGCCTGTTCAAAATTGAAAGCAGCAGTAACATAGGTTGCTAGGTGATTGTAAGGTTTTTGGTGAGCGATGAGGATTTCCAAGCACTTTTTCTCAATCTATAAGAGGCATGTGCAAGTATATTGCTTTTTTTTCTGCTTTCCTGGGCTATTAAGTTCCTTTGCTATTCACCAGTGAGCTCGATCAGAAAGTTTCTCTCCTGAAATGTCGTCATTATATATTCTGGATCTTAAAGCTATGTTTCTGGTTACATACAAACTGTGTAAGTCCGTGTTTTCAGTAAATGTGAACTCTGTTTGCTCAGGCAAAAGATTTTGAAAATAGGACTGTAAATATGTATGGGAAAGTGATCGTATTTGAGTTACTGTATTCTAAGAGAAAACCACGAGTTTCTGATTATGCAGAGAAAAAAAGACTGAAAATTCAAGACTGTATGTATCTATGCAAGAAAGATGACTTTGCATCCAAAAGGTTGAGCTAATCAATATGTTTGTGAGACAAGTGCAATGTCTGCTCCCTAGGGGTTAAGTCATTGCCGGTTTTTAGAATTTATTCTTTTGCTTTCAGGTAAGCAAAGGAAATTTTAAAAGAGCCCAAAATACTAAAAAACCCTTGGAAATGTTTTCAGTGTTGTTTGTTTTGAACTCGGTAACCCAGCTGACGCATACAAAGTATATATTCTCTGTGTTTCTTTAAAATCACATAATTAAAGAAGAAAAATAAACTGTATGTTATACCAAAATACTGTCCTTTTCTGATCAGACCAGATTTTCTGTTTGCAGTTTTCCAAAATCCAGATGAATCTGATGTAACTAGAGAAATAGAGAAAACACCATTTGTTACTTTTGAAGTATCTTTCTAGTGAAAAGTAGGCTGTTTATTTTTATTAACTACATAGAAAACTGAAATATTTTCTTTTGGGCAGAAAATATGCATTAGCCTTGATGCAGTAAATCCGTATGATTTATAGAATAAGTCTTAATTTTGTACATTAAACAGCATCATATTTCATAATAGAGAAAATTATTTTAAAAATCCTTTTTGGAAGCTGTAACAACATGATCCAATTGTAGGCTAAATGTAGTTGTGGATAATGCAGGTTTTTGTGTTGTGCAATATTTTAAATGCTTTTTAAGGCTATTTATCTGTTGTTGGGCTTTAATTAATGAATTAATAGTTTTTGTAGACTTTTCCCATGTCTTATATTTGGTTAAAGAAAAAATTTATCTCAGGATGAACTTAGAAAAAATAAAGACTTGCTGTTGCGAAGTCCCTGAGGGAATACATTTTTCATAATGTTAAAGGTTATAAATAATAGTTATTACACCTAGACGAGAGCTTTAGGTTATTTCAAGTACTCAGACATCCAACATCTGCCCTGTGTAAAGATTTTTGAACTTGTTTGTTTGAAAGAATAGAGTTGTTTTTAAAAATTGCTTGTATGCCCTTGTTTTCTAGCACCTCAGTTTCACTGAGAAATGACGGTGAATTTCCGTGGAAGCCAGCTTTCAAACAGGCTTTTAATTGATCATTCACAGAGACTGAGCAACGTGTTTTGGGATTCTTTAGAGCCTTATTACTGTGATAATCAATAAAAAGTGGCCTCCCTTCTGTCAAACCTTTGCAAATGTTGAGTTTGTTAGGCAGAAGAGATCTAAACTGTGTGGAACATGTGCATCTTCTCTTTTCATTCTTTCTTTCTTTCTTTTTTTTTAAATTTCCATCATTTAAGCAAGAAGCAAGCTATCGTAAAACTAACGAATCTTTTAATCCTGTCCTAAGAACAGAAGGCTTTTCACAGGGCATGTGTGCCTGTATTGATCCAGAATTGATTGGGGGAGTGAGTGAGTTTGTTAGAGAAGCCTTGGTAATAGCCCATTAAAGCAAAATTAAGTCCCTAAACAGGTGTTCATGAGGAGTCTTGATTGTTGCAGTTGGTATTTTTGTTAGTCCCCTGAAATTTGTCATAATCTCAATAATATGCTGTTCAAATTAAATTGTACTTTACAATAGCACATGGACTCGTTTCCTATCAGAACTTTTGCTAGTTACTAAATGGTTAAAGTCTTGTTTTCCTTCTGGGAAGAAAAATATCAGCATTTTATATGTTGAAAAGCTTATAATTTGTGAACAGGTATTTAATTACTTCTCTGTTTTTATGCTACTTTGAAAGAATTTAGAAAATAACTTGCAAAACAACAACCAAAGATCCCAGCAATGTGTCACTAAGGGGAAAAAATAAGCATTTATAAAGCACAGCCAGTTATTCTAAATATCAGAAAGCTGCTTCAGTTATTACAGTACATTAAAAACTATTATTTCCTGACTATCTGTCAGAAATTCTGATGAAAGAATCAACTTTTAAAGAAAAGAACTGTAGTCCAGAAAATCAAGAGGTGCAGATGTGGGTTTGGCTTTGCATTTACTTGTTGCTCCATTACCTTTTGTGCTCTGGCGTACGCTGTTAAAAGGTGACAGCACAACATTTGTGCAAGAGCTTACTGTTTTATTAAGGAAGCCCTTTTGGACCTGATCCTGCCCTAGGAAACGGGCAGCCTGATACACTTTGTGTTCTGCATAATGCTGTGAAATCTGATAAGCAGAACAGAGCTCATCGTAGTGAAAACGAGGTGCTATTCTCAGTTTTGTCCCAGGGAGCTTAAACTGGAATGTTTTTCCCTTCATACAGTGCTGCCAGCCATGGTGAGCTTGCATCAGTGCCTGCTGTATGGGGGATGCTCAGGGGGAGCCTGTGCCACCCTGCCCCTGTGCAGAGGCTGAGCAGACAGGCAGAAATGTCCCCAGATCTCCTCACACCACGTATGCTGTGAGAAGTATCCAGTGACAGGGAGGAGATAATGCAGTTAGGAAGGCACATAAGAAATATGTACAGGAGTTCAGAAACCTCAGTCTTCCCACAGCTGGTCTCTGCACAGTGTTTTGGACATTTGGACAGCATGGGAGAAAGGTCTGCAAAGTTAAAACTGGGATGAGAGTTGGCTTTCACTTTCCTTTGCATGGTAATTTCTTGGACAGTGTTAATGAAGGATGTCCACAGATGTCTGTGAGGTTGGGCTTTAACTTCAGATTCTGTGGGACAGAGAGCAGTAAGCAGAGGCTGCCCTCCAAACCAAGGGTTTGCAGGGGGGAATACTTGGGTTTAGGCTGTAGCAGAGCCGGCTTCTCATCCGTGCAGCTCACCTTGCTTCCCATATACCAGTGAGGTTAATGCCATGTTTTGAAGGGCTCCTGGTATGGTGGGAGAATGGGGCTTTGAAAGTTGCTATTACTGTTGTTATTTTTATAATTGTATTTGCCATAATTATTTCTCTTTATATTTTCTCAGGCAATTAACATGCAGCTGAGAATACGTAGTGTGTGAGTGCTAGAGTATGCAACTGAATTAGCCCAAACTGAGTTCTCAGCAGTGTGAGAACATTAGGGTACTTTCTAAATAGCTAAGAAAAAGTAAGATGAAGCTTATGCCAAGACATCATCTCATCAATGCAGGGAATGTGTGTGGATATAATCAATTTACAGAAACGCTGAGAATTTGTCATCCTGGCCTTTGCAGCAGAGCAGCTCCCAGTACGTTAACAATTATTCAAGGCTTAAAAATATTAATGTTGCTCTTGACCACCCATCTCAGGAAATAGCACTAAGAAAAATTGCATAATCCATTGCATAAATCGTTATGCATTTGGACTTACGTTTCTTTCAAAACAAAAGTCAATGGAAATAATATGTTTTCATCTCCTTTACTGTAACTTTTCCACACCAGATGAAGGATGAGAAAGTGAAGTAAGTTATACTCTGCTTTGTTCAGTGAGGCTTAGATTTCTAAACAAGTAACTTTCTTGCAGTACTAAGATATTGTCTCTAAAAACATTTAAATAATTGAAGGGGTGGGGAAATTTCATGATCTGACCCTTAAAGTGATGTATTTTGTACCTGTGATTGGCAGTGGCTGCAGGTACAGTACTGATCACAGAAGTTTAAGTGACAGCACAGTTTGGGCTAAAATGTTCTCAGCCAATTCTCTGCAAAAGCAGAGAATTGTTGCTGATAAGGTTTCTGACTCAACCTAAGGAACTAAGAGGTAATGCACTGAAAAGTCATTGAGAGAAAAGGGACTATAAAATGTTTCAGATTCAATCTTTGCAGAATCTTTTCCCAAATTTTGGTAATTTCGTAAATCAAAGAATGTCAACAAAGATAAAAATTGAGGACATGCAAGCCAGTTAGCTAACAAGAAAAGTGTGAATCTGCTCAGCAACATTCTCGGTGCTTCCAAGTTTGAAGGAGAAATAAGCCATTTTTCTCAGTGGGAGTAATTTAAAGAAAGTGGGAAACAAGGATCAGTGTGTCTGCCCAGCCTTTCAGATCAATGTTGATAATAGACAAGAATGGAGTATGCTTTTTCTCTGTCGGCTCTATGCTTTCACCAAGAAACACTCCATTTAAGCTTTTTCTACACAAGTATCTCAAGGATGATGCATGGCTGGTCCTTGTAATTTTTTATATTTTCTAAAGAGTTCAAGGTGACTATGAAAGCAATAGAACAGCAGTACAAATTTACATTTCAGTTTTAATACAGTTGAGGATTCTCAAGGTAGTAATTAATTTCATCTTTTTCATTTTTGTACTGCAATGTCTAGTAAGTGAATACCAGCTTACTGGTAAATCCTAACTCCTCATTTTAGTGAGTGGTCTCTAGTCATGCAAACCATACCACATGGGGGAAAGAAAGATTTCAGGGAGTATAATTAATACATGACTCTGTCAGTGAGCAGTGAAAATTAAAATACTGAATAATGGTCTTGAAATTTAACTGTCTTTCTGCAATAGCAAAAAGAAGGCATTTTCTGCCTGCAAGCTATAAATCTATGGTGGATTAGGAACAAGCTAATAATGAACATCTGGCAGACAGGCATAATTTGCTTGCATCGATGTTACTCATACCCGTTTGGTAGTCAAATACCATTTGGTTCTACAGTTTTTTTTAAGGTGTGGATTAATTCCCTAGGCAAATATCACATTATCTGTACAGATCTGGAGATATAAAGTATGTGCAATGATACTTTAACAAAACTGAAATCGATTATTTTCTAAAAATATGCTTCTTGTTTTTATTGTTGTTAATATGTACCAGGTACAGAGGAAAAAGAAACACTATCATTTTTCAGAGTTTTTTTATAATTGAGATCGTTTTTCTTTGCCTTGTTGCATGGAGGAATAGCCACTGAGTGTCTCATTTGAGTCTTTCCAGCCCATTAATACTGTGCAGGGTCATATATGGTGCTTTAAGACATCATTCCTGCAAATGGTAATTCAAGAGTGCATGCATACAGTGTTAATGGAGAAGTACCTCAGATGACTGCATAGGTTAGCAGATCTCCTTCTGTCCCTACGGCTGCTTGGGGCAGACTCATTGTGCGTTTTCATGTTGAAGGGAATTGTTTCCTGCCATGCCTCTACAAAGCTACAGTTGTGATTTAAATCACTCTCGAGATTGGCTATAGTGGATTATATGACATATTCTTCTAGAGAGGGGCAACTGGTCCTGCTGTGTGCTTAGCCTTGCCAAGACAGTGAGATTAGGCCGGCTGGCAGGTGGGAGTCTGGGGACCATAGGTGTTATTTTAGGCTACAGGGGAAACACCAGACATGGCAGATCAAGGTCATTCACTATTGTTCTCCACTCAAAACAAAGATCCAAGGTGGGCATCAGGATAAACAATGTCAGGTCATACTTGACAGATAATTAACTTGGAGGATCATAAGGGATGGAACAAATGACAGTCCATGAGGATGCATAATACAGCAGACAGAGACTTGAAACAAGAAGGAGCAATATTGGTTGTTTTTGTACAATTCAGTGAGGTTGATGTTGCTCTTGAACAGTTCCTTCTAGCTATTTACTCAAAAGGGTTTTGACCTAAAGAAATAAACAATAAAGTAGGACCACCTGAAATAGGAACCTACCTGATGTTCACATGAGATTTACCAGACATTCTTATTTAGTAGGAGAGCACCAGTGATACTCTATCCAGCCAGCATCTGCTTTTCCACACAGGCATTTTAATATTTGCTTCAATGTTACTACACATACATGAAGCAAAAGTACTTGTTGATAGGAGAGACAAGGTACTAATAGTGGTGCAAAGAGTGAGACAAGTCTGTTGCTCTTCCTGTTCCTCAAAACATCTAACAGACAACTCTGCTGCCATCCATGGCTTGCCTAAGAATCTCCACTGCACTATTTATTTCTTCCGTGCTGGTACCATGTTTAGGTAAACAGTGTTGAATTTCTTCCTGGTAATGCCGTTTCTAACTGAGAAGCAGAAAAAATGTACTGAGTCTGTTTATCTGCACGTCTTTCAAATGCAATTGTATTGAGTTTATAAAGAGGTCATACAGGATATTTGCAACTACTAGAAATTACTTAGAATGGACATTAGTGGTTGTAAGAACTGAATTTAAATCCACTTACTCCTTTTGCAGTGATTTCTCTCTGAATTATATATTTTAAAAATACTACTGAGAGTCCAGTCTTCCCACTCTAGCTGTTTCTGACCCCATTAGCTGTTGGAAGAAGAGTTAAAGATATAGAAAACTGTAATAGAAAGAAAAGGTGCGTATCACACAGTTTTGTTGCCAGTGATTTCTTGGAATAAGATTTATCTGTTCATGTTTCCTGTTGAATCACTAGAAGAGTTCCAGACATGGATTCAGTCTGCAGAAGTACTGAACATAATATTTAGGTAGCTTAAGTAGGTGGCACTTGACACTTCTGATGCAATAAAATTGACGATGTGGTTGAATGTAAGGACACCATTATTAATTTCTGACTATGAGTGCCCCTAGGAGATTTTGTGTTCTGCCAAATTGGAAACTGTTTTTTATATTAGATAAAGTCACAAAACTCCAGGAAGGAGAGATGGACAGCAGTGGTCACATGCCTGACCTACCGTATATATATTTAAGGAAGCAGTTTAGACAAGTGGTCTCCTGCTCCTCCAGTAGAACAAGTTGCCATTAGATGAGCAGCACTAACCAGCTTGTATAATTATTGAAATATCGAGGCATTTAATTCAGAAGCAATTCTTGAGGAAGCTAGCCAGGGGTACTGAATTTTTGAGGATGTAGCTCATGCTGTGCAAAGACTGTATTTATGAATAGCAGTAACCAGCGATGACAAGAAGCCATTGATCTTCATTATAAATTTAGGGGAAAATTCAGCATCCCTTTGCTGCATCTTCTGCCCACTCTGTCAGCTCTATGTTGTGTATGTGTTGCATGTGCAGAGGCAGGTGTGAGCAGAGTGGGGGCAGGATGGAGATAATAGCCTCAGCTAATCCTCCACTGGCATAGTGTCTATTAGGAGTCTGTGATGTAATTGGAGTTGAAACCCTGCTGTCTCTCATTCCTCAATGTCACATGGCCCACCAGTCTATCCAAACATAACTTGTTCATCATGGAGAAATATAGCCTGAATATAAATCTGGTCATTTGCTGACTTGTAGACTGGCTTGATACAACATTAAGATCTCAGCTCATTCCCCCACTCCCCTTTCAGATGTCAGTAGGAATATTGGCAGACCTGAGATGCCTATATACAGGAATGGCTTTTGAGTACTACTGCTTCCTTCTTTTAGAGAAGAGGGATATGTGTTTGTGTTCCTCTATAATTAGAGGTTCTCATACTCAAACTAGGCCATACAAATACTTTCTGCCTTCTTCACTTTCTGCTAATTTACTCACCAGCCTCCATAAAGTTTGAGCATTTTAAGCTCAGTTAATTTTAAGTATTTTGTCTAATTTGGGCTTTCCTTTCTGGAGAACCTCTGGAAGCATAGATTTAGGAAGGCATTTGAATTTAAACTGTCTGTTACTGAGCTGATCCTCTGGCATATTAGTTGCAGGAAGATTATGGCCACCCCTCTTGCAGCATCCTGCAACAGCCTTCTGCTGCCCTGAGTCTTGCTGCTGGTTGCCCTCCAAGTGACTGGTGTCCCAAGTTCCCAAGCTGTACCAACCCATACTGCTGTGAGGGCTGCATAAAGACAGCAAGCTTCATGTCTGGCCTTATGTGTGGTGCTACAGATGGATTCAGCAAGCCAGTGGTGAGGGATAGTGTTACAGGCAGCTGCATCCAAAGGGCTCTCCTTCATTGCACTCAAAAATTCTGCTCAGCTCGCAAAACTGGGAGGAGTGGCTGGAACCACCAGATGGGTGTGCTGCCATTCAGAGTAACCTAGGCAGGCTAGAAAAATAGGATGAGAATGGGATGAACTCTTGAAGTTCATCAAAGGAAAAGGCCAAATTCTGCATGAGGAGAGGAATAATAAACACAGCAGTGCGGGCCCAACTGGCAGGAAACTGCTTTTAAGTACTTGGGGGTTCCTGGTGGTCAGCTAGTTGCATATAGGCCAGCAGTGTGTCCTAGAAACAGGGGAGGTAAATGGCATCTGGTCTGCTTTAGGAAAATCATCACCAGCACCTTGAGGGATGTGATCCTTCTCTTTTGATCTGCTCTAGTGAAATACATCTGCAGTGTTGGGTCCAGTTCTGGGCTCCCCAACAGAAGAAAGGCACAGCATCCTGGAGTAAGCCCAGCAAAGGGCAACAGAGATGATGAACTGGAGAATCTCTTCTATGAGGAGTAACTGAGAAAGCTGGGACTCTTCGGCTTGGAGTAGAGAAAGCTCAAGGGGGCATATCAATGTATGTGAATACCGGATCCCCCATGTTGTAGAAGACAGGAGCCAGACTCTGGTGACAGAACAAGAGGCAATGAGCACAAATGGAAGTACAGGGAATTCCTTCTGAGAATAATAAAATAGTATTTTCTTTTCACTGTGAAGGTGACAGAGCAGACCACTTGCACTGATTGCCCAGAAAGGTTGTGGAGGCTGCATCCCTGGAGATACTCAAAAGCTGTCTGGGCATGGGCCTGGACAGCTGCCTCTAGGTGGCCCTGTGTTATGTTGAGCAGGGGATTTGGAGCAGTTGACCTCCAGAAGTGACTTCCAACCTCAGCTGTTGTGGGATTCTGTGAAATGTTTACTACACTCCACTAATTTTACACAGTTACACATATAGGTGCACTTTCCCCTCTCCCCTCAAAGGGAATCTGAGACCTCTATGTTACACCTTCACGGTGAGATTTTTCAGGAGGTAAAGTTACAAACCCTAACTCCATTAGTTATGAGTCATGAAAACATTGATTTTAAAAGGTTTGTGTTTTACCCAGTTTAAAAGTTGCCTGTGGTTACAATTACTTTTTGCTTGCCATCAGAATTGTTTTGGTTTTTTGCTCAAATTGAAAATATGTTTGTGTTTTCAAAACAAATGTCATTGTGGGAAAAGAACCAAGCATTGCCAGTTTTTTCCACAGCAGGAATATTTTCACTGGCTGGATCTGGTAAACCACTTCAGAAGAGAAAATTTCATTCTAACACATACATGTACACACACACATACATTTGAATGTCCATGTATTTTGCTTTAAATTCAGGCTATGTTACATATTCCCGTGGAACATGTCCGGGTCAGGTATGATCAATACAGCTTGGGCTATATGTTGTTAGTATCTCTCTGCTTTGAAACAAACCATCTGTCAGTGAATATTTCTTATTACCAAGTCCCCCAGTCACACTGAAACCTGGAGTCTCATCTGCAGTGTACAAGTATATTGAGGTTTTTTTTTCTCATGTATAGAACAGAAATATATTGTATGCCTTCACTGCTATTTTCACATCAAATCTTTTGAATTAATGAATATTTTCTGATGTAGTATTTCACTCAGGAAAGAGAAATCATGTTCCAACTTTTCCCTCTTGACCAGTAGACATTGAATCAGTCTGAAGAATATAAAATCTTGTTGACTCTGTTTAATTGAGTCTGTAACACAGTATAAAATTTTGTTCAGGAAATTCAGTGAGTTCAGAAATATGGCACTGGTAGACAAGATCTGCGGTGGATTTTAATGCAATCTTTTTATATCAAATTTATCATGTAATTTTGTATGGAGTTTACATGCCACATCCTCTTTTTCTTTGCAGGGTATATACCCAGTTACTTAGACAAGGATGAGCTATGTGTAGTATGTGGGGACAAAGCCACCGGATACCATTATCGCTGCATCACTTGCGAAGGTTGCAAGGTAAATGGCACGGTGGGAAAGTGGGAATCAGAAATAGCTCTCCAGCTCCTCCATTATACAGACTTCCTGAACTGTGCTGTCAAATCAAATAATGACAGATTAGAAGCTTATAAGAACATCCAGTACTGATGATAAGCCATATCTGGCCATGCTGCTGCTCTTCATATGCATAAGGAATATAGTTGGTTTTTGCCATGTTTGCTTGTGAAAAGAAAACAAGAAATTTAGATTGTTGTTGGTGCTGTTTAACAGTTAGCTTTTGAATTTCCATTTTTTAATGTTTTTTAAGCCATGTTCTCAGCCAGAGTACATCATCATGTTCCCAGCTACTCCACTGAAGCTGTTTATGCAATAGCTGAGGTTCTGCTTATGGCCATGGAGAGTCTGTAGCAATTAGCAGTGCCTCTCACCATCTCTGTGAAGAAGCAAAAATCAAAATCCTTTCCACATCCTCATACTATAGTAACATCCATCAGTTTGGGAAGCCTTGACTCTCAATTCAAATAGTTTCAAAAACATTTTGACTTCTTTAACTTAAGCATATTGAAATGTGCTTTCAGCCCTAAAATGCATCTCCAAGACTACATGCAAAATTAAATTTAAAAAGAGGTTGCTTTGGGCAAGTAAATAAAAAAAATTGACTAACAGAATCAGGCACATCTTACATGATTTCACTGCCATGAATTTGCCTGAATAGCTTGAGACTCTGTAAGAAAGCTATTCTTGCCTGCAGAAAACAAAAAATACTGTTTTTCTAAACAAATGGGACCACACATGTCTTGGACTAGTGTCATGAGACTAAGCCACAGAAGTCTCATTCTGTTCATCCCCAAAGTCTGGAACATTTGGATCTGAGATTTTTGGGTTTGGATTGGCTTTAGAGCTCCTCATTACAGTAACTCTTGTGTTGAAGTAGTTTGTTTGGTTGTACATCATTGCCCTAAGTTATTTATGAAATGCACAGACCTAAATATCTGATGTATAGCAGATTTGTGGTAATATTGATAATGGTTTCATGCATATACTTACATACAATGTATGAAAAAAAGCATTTTTATCTTTAAAAAGAACTGTGGAGCTGCACAAGTGATTCTTACACATTTACATCCTGAATACCAGATGATAACAATACACAACATGCATGGATGCAACTTAATGCAGATATAATGGGAAGTAAGCAGTACTGTGGCATTACAAAGTATACTTAGCTCCCAGCTGAACAGCTGTATCTCTTGCCAGCTTTCCAGCTAAAGTTTTTGTTACTTCAACTCCAGTTGTTCTTTTTATGCCTGCCAGCTATTTCAGAGACATAGCATATAAATCTGCTTTTATCTTCACTTACAGTTCTTCTGTCTGATGTACAATTTAAAATAATGCTTATGTGCACAAGGAACTGAGATGACAATTTGGAAAAAGTAATTAATTTCTTGGAGGAGCTGCATACACATTTCAAGTTGTATGATATATCAACAAAGTTATATGTTATGTCAATACACAATATATATAATCAATTTTCAATTAATTTGATGTTTACTAGTTGCTTCCACTCAAAGTCACTTTAGTTTTGTAACAAGCATAATCAGGACTGACAGCCAAAGATTTGCTTTGGCAAGTGCTTTCTTCATACATGATTTCTGAAGAGTAAATTATGAGGAATTCAAACACAAATAAATGAACAGTGAGTTCTGACATCAGTGAAATGTTTTTTTCCAGACTTTACCCATTGCATCTACTGCTATATAGGTGCATAGTAAAGGAGTTTAGGAGGAGTTATTGCCTACAATACAATGTGCTTTCTTTTATTGATGAGAATAACACTTCTGTAGTGAAGTGTTTGGACAGATACAGAGAGCAGCTTCCACAACATGTATCTAGAGATGAACAAAGAAGGTTTTTTGCAAAATTTTTCGGAGAAATGCAAAGAAATGAGCAGGTGAAATGGACTGTCCCAGCAGAGGTGATGGCGACCTTTGCCATCATAATCCTACAGCTACATTAAGTCCCGTGAAAGGTTTGGAAGACAGAAGCTCACTCACTGAGATTCATTAGAGGTTTTTCCATCTCTTTTTGTAACTATTGATAACCCTGTGACCCTGGTTGTCCACAGCCATCTTAGGACTTCCAGAAGGGGAGGAGCAGATCCTGTCTCTAGGAATTCATCACAGGTTGAGAACAGAACCAAAACCGGGTGTTCAGTAGATGAGAGTTTGAGACTTATTCCAAACCCCACATAAGGATATCTTGCCTGTGATTTCCTGGATTTTATCTCAACACAACTGGTCCCAGTCTTGCAAAGGCTCACACACAAGCTTTATGCCACTCAGTTTAATTAACATTTCATGTCTTAATGTAATTAAGGAAGAAAGAGTTGTATTCTTAGCTCAAGCTGAACCAAGTAAGATAAAACTCTAATGAGGACAAGGCTCTTTGTTGTCTTCACAGGAGTTAGGAGTACAAGCTGAAATACAGACTTATCTGTACATGTTAATTCAACATTCTGTGTTAAAAGAAATTGCGCACTGCTGTGAGATTTTACTGGGTGTTATTTAACGTGATTTAAAAACAGACCTTTCACCTACTGAAGTGAAGAGACTATTCATTAGACAAAATCCAAGATGAAGAGATTATTCATAAGGTAAAATCTCACTTGAATTTTGCCATTGTTTTGACTGAAACCAAAGCCATTCTGAGCAGCCTCAGTCAAGCAGGACCAGGGTGTCAGTGTTCTCCGTGTAAAGGTAATCCCAAGCTGCACTGCTGAATGTAGACGGTCTCAAATAATGGTGAAACTTGAAATTAAAGTGAAGTCTAGATTTCCTGCTTTACAGCCTGTCTTGTTCATATCTTGCAGTCCTGGGGAGTTTATCTAGCCTTTGCAAAAGTCAGTGATAAAAGTCATGTTGAAATTAATTCCAGGTTTATGTCCATAATGTTGAGAGATAAATTTTATCTCATTTTGTTACCTACAGCGAGGTTTTTTGGGGTGTTTAAATAAATCAATTCAGTGGGTTTGCATTAGTTCATATGGTCTTAGGATCTGTTTAAATTTGCAATATACATCTGTACTATGATGAGGTAGGTAGGTAGGTAGGTAGATAGATAGATAGATAGATAGATAGATAGATAGATAGATAGATTAATCTTTGGTGGTGATGGAACTTTTGAAATTCTGTGGTAAATACAAAGTAAATCTGCTTCTCAGAAATACAAAAAATTTATAAATTAGGGATCCTTTGAGTTTAGAACCAAACTCAAAGATTATGTAGACCGTATTTGCAAAATCTCTGTCTTGCCCAGATTTGGTTGGTTCATTTGTTGGTTATTTGGCTTTTATGGAAAGAAAGGAGTAGAACTGTTTGTCCTCAATCTTTTAATAGTACAAACACACCACCGTTCTTACTATTAGCAGAAGCTGCTTTTTAGTTAAAGCTATGTGTATGCCTTCTAATATCCTTCAGAATTATTACAGAGTTTGAAAAGGGGCTCAAAACAAAATACTTCATTTTAAAAAATTAACATAGAAAAACGTAAGACTACAAGAAGACATGTACACAGTATTTGTTCCTCAAGACAGCATTACTTGCACCTGTGAGTATCTAAGATGTATATATGTTTTTAATTGATAAGAGAAATCAAAAGAAATGCCATACACTATAAGACTTGTTTGAGAGCTTTGAGAATTTCAGGGAATTAAGTATGTTATCTTTCATACTTAGGTACATGCCTAACAAACTAAGCAGCTCCCAAATTTTAAATATTGCTCAGTGCTAATGCTTTCCAATGTATTTATTTCTTGCACCTAGGGTTTTTTTAGAAGAACCATTCAGAAGAACCTCCATCCAACCTATTCCTGTAAATATGAAGGAAAATGTGTGATAGACAAAGTAACAAGAAATCAATGCCAGGAATGTCGCTTCAAAAAATGTATCTTTGTTGGCATGGCAACAGATTGTAAGTATATTTTCCTGGTTTTCTTTATTTTATTTTATTTTTTTTTCAGTGTCTGTGTTTGCTTAAACTATGTTGATTGATGAAGCTGGTTAAAGTAAAGTAAAGTAGAACTGCCAGCCCTTTTCTGGTTTTAATAATACCAGGGAATTGCACTCATTGCATTAAACCACTTTCACAGGGCTGTATTTTTTTGTTTATGCTTCATCAGGCTGCACCTTCTCCTGGCCTTACCAAGCTGAGTAACAATAGGAATGTTCACTCTTTGGAGGAGAGGAGGGAGAGATGCATCTGGATGGACACTTTGCTTGTGATAAAAACATCTTGTTTAGAAAATTCTGGAGGATGTGAAATTGAATGTCATTGTATGAATCATCCTGCAGTTGTTTGTTTTATTTTTAGCCCTGAAGAAGTTATCTGCTGCAAAGATTTCAACTCTCATTCTAAAGAACTAGAAAATATGGCTGTAAGATTAACCCTTAGGGGTCTTCTTTTCCTGTCGTTGCACAGGAATTTACACCAATAACTTCAATTACTACAAATGGGAGGAAGTCACATAAAACCCCCAGAAGTCATATAAATCCCCTTGTGCCTTCATGGTTGTTGCCAGTATAATCCTTTGCAGAAGAACTAACAGGAAAACAGGCACAGTAAACAACAGAAAAATAGTCTAACTTAGTATTTTTGTTGTTAATGTAATGCATAACAGTGCCCTCTGTCTAGAGGAAAATAGAATAAAGGAGACAATGAAATAGAATAAAGGAGACACTTTCTTCTGAGAAAATGAAGTTTGGAGGGAGAAATAAGAGAACTGTCTCAACTGTGGGTCTTGCCAAGGTACTTCCTTACTGATTAGTTAAGGTGTTTACTGATTAGTTAAGGTGTTTGTAAGCAACTCGTTCCTCAGGCACAGAAAAGACCAAAGTTCTGACAGTCTTAAGAGCCTCCTGCCATTTTTGTATATTTTCCCCTGATAGTGGTGTTGGATGACAGCAAGAGGTTGGCAAAGAGGAAGCTGATAGAAGAAAATCGAGAGAAGAGACGTCGGGAAGAGCTGCAGAAAACTATTGGGCACAAACCAGAGCCAACAGATGAGGAATGGGAGCTCATCAAAATTGTTACTGAAGCACACGTGGCCACCAATGCACAAGGAAGCCACTGGAAGCAGAAAAGGAAATTTCTGGTAAGGGCTGTGGCCTTGTACACTGCTCTTAGAGCCAGTTTCTGTTCTTTCTTCTGCAGTGCCTTCCCAGCATTGCAGCCCCAAAGAAATTTTATTCCCAGTGTACTGATGTTTGTGAAAAAGGATGATTTTGCGTAGTTATTACTTCATTTTTCGTGCCTGAACCTCAGTGTTTGATCAGACCATATATTTCAGAAGAAAAACAGTGTGTTGCTATGTTAAGGTTTACTCAGCTGTAACACTCAGCTACACGCTTTTATTGTGCTATGGTAAGAAAAAGTAGAAAAATTGTTTTACTTCTGATTGAGAACAGAAGCAGTCTATAAAGCATACTGTATTTTTAAAATATATTCTATCTAGGGGTAGTAGTCCTTATTAGGGACTATCATAAAACATATTGAAAGTGTTAAAACAATATAATGTTCTAGATGAAAGCTGGTATTTTTTGTTAATAACTGAAGGATTTTACCTCTTTTGGCTAGTGGTGGATACATTAATGAAAATAAATTAGGCAAAGAAAATTAATTTCAGTGAGAACAAAATGATACATACACTCTACCACTGGGATTGCAGCCTACAAGAAAACTTAGATTTTCATACTATAACTAAGGGTCAGAAAATAAATGGTGATTTGTGATGCTCAACCTTAAGAAAAGGATTTATTTGATTTTTCTAAATTGATTTTTAAGGGAAATAAGTGCAGAATGCAAAATGCTTGTACAGCACAGAAGAGGGATTAGAGAGTGCATTTCAGAAATGCACAGGGGTCTTTAACAGTCAGTGTATACCAAATCAGGTAGAGCACACTCATCTTTCACAAGTCTAGGCTCCTACTGCATAATTCACCATGGGAATTTCAACTCACTTTTGAATTGCTAAGAGAAATTATGTATTCAAAGCAGCTGATTTCTTTTATAATGTTGGGGTTTTTTTTTAATTCTAGTGACACCATGTAAATTTCTATATGAATGGCTCATGTTCATAGTACTCTACAGTCAGGAAACCACAGCCAGTCGTCACTGGCAAGAAGCAAGAGAGCACTTTCCAGGGGTGTTGTGGAGCAAGGTGTGAGGAGATCAAGAAGCAGCTGCGGTAGTACTTTTGGTTGTTTAGACAGGAGTACTGTTCCTCGGGTATTAGCTGGTTTGGGATAAAACCTAGGGAGGTCAAGGCTGGGGTTGGGAATGAACTGTTGAAGAGAGGGAGAAGCCGAGAGTCTGCCCCAGGAGCTATGGCTCTGTCCTTATGTGGCTGAGGCTGGATCTTTGACAACAGGGCCTTCATTTTGGTCCTCACCTCTCCTCCTCTTGAGCTGGGTGGAAAGGACTCCCCTCCTGTGTGTTAGCTTTAGCTGGCTCTCCTGACTTGCTTTGCCTTTCCCAAGAAAATGCTGTGCTCTTTCTTTTTTCTCTGTAACAATGGTTTGCGTGGGTTTAAGCATTTGGTCTTCTTGCTTGGAAGCGATGAAAGTTGTTTATCATGAGCACATAGACAATGTGATTTAGTTACCCAAGATTCAGGGAGGGAGAGAGCCAAGAAATGAGTGAGTTTTTTAGTAGAAACCATCAGATAATAGAGCCCAGTCTTCTTCATTGTTCCTTTATAATTGTTGTTGCTTCATTAACACATTGCTGAGTCTTTTCTTGTAAAGAGTTAGATTTGGATTCAGATTGGTTACAAAGCTGTGGAATGATCTTTTATTATGTGTTTCTTTTAAAAAGAAGTTGAACACAAGTTTTTGTTACAGACAGCACTTTCAGCACCTCCCCTGTTTAAGTGTCCTATATAAATGTCATGGGGCCCATCAGTCTAAAAATTCTACCTCTCTGGATTTTATCTAATTTTTTACTTTAATGTGAACAGAATAAAATCTCTGCGTGGTTTTTGGTAGGTGTTTTGTAACTGCAATGCCACACTTAACAAACAAAACAGCTTTGATGTGCCTGTTTTTTAAAATACATGGTCACATTGACCAGCTGCATAAAAACCAAGTTCAAGTGCAGCTGGGAAAAAAAAAAACAGCTCTCATTACAGATTCTGCTTGAAACTATTTCATTGTATATCCCTATTGAAATCCTCAAAATATTATTTGTTTCTCATTTGGAGAAGCCTTGAGCTGAAAACATGCAACAGGCGGTTTTCAGCCAAAATTTTACCCAGATGATTTCAAATTCTATTTATATTATCCAGGGCACCTTTAGGCTAGCCTGTGCTTGCTCATAAGTTGTTTTAGCTTTGCGCATAAGTTGTTTTACCCTTTTGGAAACTGGTCTTGGCAATTGCCTGGAGAGGCCCTGTGATACCTGACAGTCTGTTCTGGGGAAACTTTCTGAGCTTTGAGTAGGCAAAAGAGCCTAATTCTGCAAAGCTTGCATCATTGTTTCATGGGTAACATGTCTCCTCAGCTGTCTTTGCATTTAGAGAAACTTGAGAGTTTTCAGCTCCTGTAAGGAAAAACATGCCTGTATTTTAAAGCAAAAGCTGCATGTGCTACACCCATAAAATACATAGAATACAGACACAAGGAAGAAACTGTTCACAGCAATCCAGCTGTCCACAAAGAATGGGTACAAGCATACCAGTCATCCATTTATCTGTGCAGTCACCTCTTTCTCAAATGCCTTACAAATAAATTCACATTTTGTGATGTAAATGGACTTTACTTATAAAGCAAATAGTGTTGCTTTTTATTTTAGCAACCATCCATCACCAAGGACTTTTTAGAGTATAAAATAGTTGCTCTAAGACAGACTGCTCCTTTAAATATCTTTGTTTATATCCTTAGCCAGAAGATATTGGGCAGGCACCAATAGTTAATGCCCCAGAAGGTGGGAAAGTGGATTTAGAAGCCTTCAGCCAGTTTACAAAAATTATCACACCAGCGATTACAAGAGTGGTGGATTTTGCCAAAAAGTTGCCTATGTTTTGTGAGGTAAGAAGACTTTCTTGCTTTCCTCATTTATATGCCTGTTGTTATAAACTACTTAAAATATTCTGGCATGGAGCTTAAAAATTCAGTGTGTCTAAAATTAAAAAATTAAAGACACTCAAAATCGATGGGACTAAAATAATCTGGATTTTTATGAATTTTCTTTTTCCTGTGATTGCTAAAACCCTGAATTTGTTAATCTGGAAGTCACTGTGGTTCATTAGGGACTCAGATATGTCTTTAGAGGTGGCCTTGAACAAGCAAAGAACAAAAATATATTGTCTAGAAGCATCATGAATATATTTGATAAAATCTTCTCGCACATGGTTCCCTATGTATCTTCTGGTTCCTTGGCAGGCACAGTATTGTAGAGTTGGGTCTATGCAGTTAAAAAAAATCTTCAAATTCAGGAAAGCACCCCAGTCCAGGAGTGGCACTTGCCTCATTGTGTTCCCTAGGCTTGGTTTTCCTGAATGGGGAGACTGTGGATAAGAGTCTGTGAAAGTAATGGATTGTCATTCCAAGTGTATACTCACATATAAAATATACAGTAAATAGATTCAAATATTTGGTTGCACATTAGAGATACAGAGGCCTTACGCTAATCTTATTTGTACAAACGTATCATTTTTATTGAAGGACCAGATGCAATAGCTGATTTTTTTTTCCACCAATTTAATAAATGGTATAAGAACTGCAGCCTGAAATAATATTTCAGTCATAGTGTTCTAAAGAGTTTTCGTGGAATCATAGAATGGTTTGGGTTGGAAGGGACCTTAAAGATTTTCTTAAAGATCATCCAGTTCCAATCCCCCTGCTGTCAGCAAGAGCACCTTCCATTGCACCCTTTGAGGTCAACACCCTGCCAGGAAGGAAGGGTAAGGCAGCCATAACATTTTACTGTACTGTGGCTGGCAGCTTCTAAGGAAAAGTCAGTCAGGGAGAGCTATATGTGTCCTCTGGAAAGTACACAACAAGAGGAGGAAAATATCAATAGCTGTCATAGAGTAAATATCTCACCCTGGCCAGTCTCCGCATTGGCACCATCAGTCAAGGAAGCGTGAAATAGTAGCCAAGCATGAAGATTTTAAAATATGAGGAATATGTCCATAGATCATGAGGGCCCTGCAGCATTTAGCATCTGGGGGAGTCTGTCTCCTCTGATCTGGCATTTGTTGGTGGGAAATTGCAGCGACATACCAAGGTAGTCTTTTTAATTTAGAAAGCTCTGCCAGTCACACACAAACTTCAGTGCCCATCTGACATCTCCTACCCCTCCTGGCTACCATGGGCCCACTTGTGTCAGAGCTAGGCAGGAAGCATGGATGAAGAAGTCAAGGCATCATTGAGCATGACCTCTGCATGTTATGTGGTTCAGCTGGACAGGTTTTGTTTACAGCTGAGCCACTGTGTAAACCTGATACCTGCCCATATACAGCAAGACCTGATGGCAGCGTGAGGGACATCTCCTCATGAACACATGAGGAACATCATGAACATCATGAACAACTCCTCCGTGTTGTCGTATAGCACTTGCTGTATTATGAAGAAAATTATAAATGCTTGCTCCTTTTTGAAGGGGCACCCTCCTGCTAAGTTTGTTTACATTATGGTTTTTAACGCATATCTTTTTCTTAGAAGCAACACTGTGTGGGCTGTTGATTTTTTACAAGAAAAAACACTCAATTTTTCCATAGGACCTGCAGAGCATTTAAATATTAACTCAGTTGATAATTCCAGAATCTGTCTAGGAATGTAGTAAATCTCTGTGAGAGGGACATGACAGGGAACATCCATGGCCACTTATTTTTTCATGGCTACTTTTCCTTCTTTTTCGCATCTTTGGACACATGTAGAAGCCAGCAAATCACTGTGAGTGCCCAGCTTAGTTTGTGTGCATCCACTGGCCCCTGCCTGAAAACAAATGTCCAATCCCAGAGTAATCAAAGTATAAGGAAAACTTCATTTGCTTCTCATCATTTCTTCTGTTGTTTCTGTCCTGCTTTTCTTTCTGCTTAAGAGATGGAGATTGAGGAGAATGTAATAAGTTTGGTGTGAGTTTTAAATGTCAAGGCATCAGTGGTTCCACAGTGGGTGAAGCTGTGTAAATACTCTTTGTGGTTGCTCAGCTCAGTTCAATTCCATGGTGCTGCATTGCACGTGTCCTGCAGAGGTGAGCACCTCAGGTTTCTTTCTGCCTACAGAGACAGAGGAAAGATCAACCCACAGCAGAGTTTCAGTCACATTTGTTGATCCTGAACTGAAAGATGCTCTGGTAGCAACAAGTAATGGGTGTAGATAGCATTAAAATCTGCACAGTTGGGAGTAGAACTGATGTTCAAGCCTCCTGTCTCTGGTAACTCCTGCTACTGGCAGATAAGACCTGAGACCTGGCATCTGTGAAACAGGTATCCCATGTATCCTTCAGAATTAGGAAAGTGGGTGAAGGACAGGCATAGTCAGACCATCACTACCATGAAGAAGTTTTAAGAAGGATCATGTAGAAAGAGAAATCCTCAATAGTTTCATGGCTCACTAATAAAGCAGCTGAAGTATCACAAAATATCTTCTCAACTGTTATCTGTTTCTTTTCTACTATTCTTCCTTCTATTTTGAGGCTTGGTGTTTTTTTCATTTCTCTTTTCTTGTCCCTTGTCTCTTCCTTTCTTTCATGTCTTTTTTTTACTGCCATTGCTTATTCCAGTGAATAACCTCTCACACATCTATTCTCATTTTAATTTTTTTTTAAACTCTGTTTCTTTCCCTACTTCAGTCTCTGCTGCCAAACAGTGGAATTGTCATTGGGTAGCAAGACTGCTGCTGTGCCTGTGCAGTCTTCCCCTCACTGCTGCTTGCTGAGTTGAGGGTCATCGGTAGGGAAACTGATTTGCCCTGAACAGGATGAGTCAATTTTCTTGTGTGTTAAACACTTCACACCTGAAGCTGGCATTGCTGGAAAAGTAGCTGCATGACTCAACTCATTTTCCTGACCATGGCTAGCTTTGTGCTTAAAACTCTTCTCTAACAGGGAACTGCTTTCCACTTGTATTAGGTAGCTCTGCATCATTTCACACCAAATCAATTCTCTTGCTTTGGAAGCACACCATTGCCATGTAAACCTATATTTCATGGGGTTTCATTTTGAAATGAAAAACAGGTAAATATAATAATTTTATATAAATCACAAATAAATGGCTTTTCATCTCCTTTCAAGCCAAGTAGAAGTGTGTTGCTCTTTCATTTGTGGGAACCTTGCTATTCACATACATGAACAGTCTCAAAATTGTCTTGGTGGGTTTTGTTATTGTTGAGTAACCTATGAAAACATGCTTTATAGAACATGTTCTGCTCATGTGTCAGCATCCTGGTTATATTCTGTAAATACAGAACCTACATCTAACAATTTGGACAGCTTGCCTTTGTTAATGGCATGGAAAAGACACGTGTCCTGAAGATCACATCTTATGCACCATCATAAAAGCTGTAGCTATACCATAGATTTTCTGTCTGTCCAGCAATAATGTAGGGAGATCAGGGAACATGGACTTACTAGATTAAGTATAGATTAATAAATTCTCTGTTGTTAAAATGGGCAGTGATAATTACTGCTCCACTGATTGGGGTATATCCCCTAGATATAAACATTTATTTAATTCCTTTCATTTAAAACACAGTCCACTCTTACAGACCCTCCCAAATGTCTTTCTTTTCCTCTGGCCAGGTAAGAAATAACTATGGCTGGTAGTGAATTTTAACTGGGGCGGCTGAGGTCTGCACCAGCCCCAGTTATAGTTTATTCTGCTGTGATAAGTAGTAAGCTGAGGGAGCCAACAGCTGTGTTACTGCTAGATTTCTGAAGGGTGTGTTGGGATGTTAACCAGGGATTGTTAATCTGCAGGCAGTTCCTGAAAGATGGAACGCAGATCCTGGGGGTTTGTGCAGAGCTGCATGTTTGGAGGAGAGCTGCACTATGTGGGGCTGTGAACTGCAGCTTTGTGCTTGTGGATTTATTGTAGTTGCAAAAGCCATTCAGTTTAACAAACATGAATTTTTCTTTGCTGTTTATGATTTCTGCAGCTGCCATGTGAAGACCAGATCATCCTTCTGAAAGGCTGCTGTATGGAGATCATGTCCCTCCGAGCAGCAGTTCGCTATGACCCTGAGAGTGAGACTTTAACACTAAATGGGGAGATGGCGGTGACAAGGGGCCAGCTGAAAAATGGGGGTCTTGGCGTAGTGTCTGATGCCATTTTTGACCTGGGCATGTCTCTTTCTTCATTTAACCTGGATGACACTGAGGTTGCCCTTCTTCAGGCTGTTCTGCTCATGTCATCAGGTGAGAACAGAAATATATTGGGATCCAAACAATTTTGTAACTCTTTGGTCTTTGTCACAAGCCCCTTGGTAAAAGAAGTAAGATTGGTCAGATCTTGTAGCACTGACTAGAGTAATGTGGGAGAAATTTTCCCTTGAAACCCCAGTGACTTATTTTGGTGAGCACTAGGAAAAAAATTGAGGGCGTTCAGAGAGATGGACATAAAAGTGGTTTTGGTAACACACCTTGCTCAGTTTGATACTTAGGAATGAGCCAGGGATGATCATCAAGAAGAAATCAGTTCTGATTCTGAGCCAGTTTGCCTTAAATGAAAAGTTTATAATTTAGCAACACTGGTCCATATGGTAAGTTCCTTCTTCCCCTGAGTAATGTTATACATTGGGCGTTCATACACATTTCCACCAGTCTCATGTGTTTAGTTTGACTTGCCCTATTGTTTTCCTAATTAACAGCACCACTGCTTCCTAATGGGCATTTACAAGTTGTGCTGTTTCCCTACACTGGGACGGTTTGCAACTGGTCATGATACAAAAGCAGTACAGACAACTTCCTATGTTTTCCAAAGAGTTTCTAACCTTCTCAATTTGAGTATGTTTTCAAATATGCTTCCAGCGATTGTGCCAGCCCAAAGAGGAAATTCCATTCTTGGGCAGTGGCAGATTTGGCAAGATTTTATTTTAAGATGACTTTGAAGATTGGGCACTGAATAACAATACACAGTCAGTGATTTACAAGCATTAACTGTATCTGAGATAAAAAGGTCTCCACATTAATCAAAACACAGCACTTCATCTTCCCCATCAAAACATTTTGATTTACTTTTAGGTCCCTACACAGTGATACAGGAGCAGGGCTTTCAGAAGGCAATTCAAAAAGGACCTGCTTTCCCAGAAGTGTCTCCTGAAAAGTGACTTGTCAAAGGGGCTTTCCCAGTCCCTGTCTAGGTGCCAGTTGAGACAGCCAAATTTTTGGCCTTGGTTGTTCCTTGATGCTCCATAAGAGCTCACCTGGGATCAAAGCATGATCAAACCATTGATCAGATTGTAGAAAAACATATAGAAAGGAACTGTAATTTAGATATCTGACAAGGAATTTTTTTGTTTCTTTATTAGTTGTTTTACAGAAAAATGTAGATAGAAGCCTTAGCTGAAATCAGGGATCTGATGCTCTAGTCACTGAAAGGAAATATTTCCCAAACAGCTCACTCTAAGTGAGCAAAGCTGGCAAAGGATGAAGAAAGGAAGGATTGTCTCTTTCTTTTAATGGGGATAGTACTAACAAGTGAGTTGACCAGAGTGAAAGAAGTTTGTGGCAGAGCCACAAATGTCCCCGCTCCCTCTCCTTTCTTTCCTAGTATCAAAACCATACCATTTTTCATGATTTATGATGAGGCATTTATTAAAGCAAAAAAGTAAGAATGATTATTCTGCTGCTTTGTATCCACAGATCGCCCAGGCCTTGTTTGCGTCGAGAGAATAGAAAAATGTCAAGAGGGCTTCCTCCTGGCATTTGAACACTACATTAATTACAGAAAACACCATGTTGCACACTTTTGGCCAAAACTGCTGATGAAAGTGACAGACCTGCGAATGATCGGAGCCTGCCATGCCAGCCGCTTCCTGCACATGAAGGTGGAGTGCCCCACAGAACTGTTCCCTCCGTTGTTCCTGGAAGTGTTTGAGGATTAGAGAGACTGAAGTGGTTCTCCACACCCCTGTCGCACTACTGGCTGTCATTTCATCCCGTTGCCCAGCTCTTCTCACCTGTTTTGTTCTTCTTTCGTGGTCTTCTGTTTCTTGAGACGGGGGCTGGGGTTTTGTTTGGGTTTTCTTTTGGGGTTGCTGGGGGGCAGTTGTATACACATGGATGAAAACATCCCTTTAATGCGGGTACTTGTGACTATTGCAATTTGTTCTTCAGTCCTTTGATGTGGTTGCTTTGACAGCTTAACAGTGAAAATACAAACAGACCAATCTCATTCACCAGCATTTGCGTGGTCACCAGCTCACACCCATCATTGCCTGGAAAATAGGGGAGAGAGACTGAAGTGGCAGAAAAATAAATTGGCCTTTAAGTTAAAACACCTATTGTTAATTTGATCCTGACAATTCTGTCTTGTATTACCTCCTTTTATCAGGGTACAACAAATGCATTCACTCAGACAAAATTTCTGGTCTTTGTGATTGTTTCTATTGTAATAATTACCGCTATGATCTAGGATCTTCATCACCATGTTCCCATCATTCTTTGAGGTTTTTTTCCAGGAGATGCAGTTTAACTGTGCCCCATAAATCAACTGCTTAAAATAATGCAGAGTATTAGAAGGGACTGAGTCTTTTTTTTTTTTCCATGTGTGTAAGATATTAAGATCTTCAGTTACTAAACTTAGACTCCAGGTAACTTCAGTGGAAGGTCTGTTGGAGTGAAGAGGGAAATTTGATCCTCTGAGGTACTTTTCCTTATCGTGAAGGGGCTTTTTCTGAGATGTGTGGAAAATCCATTGCTCTGAGGGAGAAGGCTCTCTGTCAGGATAGCAGGCAGTGTCTCAGAGTTATTCAGGGACATGAGGACTTACAGAGTGAGGGCAAGCAGAATGAAACATACGGGGTGACCTTCAGATGGGACAGAAACTAACTGTGTTATTAATAACACTCAAGACTGTAGAGCTTTATCCCAGTAATACAAATAGTGTTGCTCGGCAGTAATCCTTTGTCTCATATATATATATAAAGTTTATATGCACGTATATATATATAATTTTATATATATATATAATTACAAATCTTCAGCAGATGTCTTAAACATATTTCCATATTTTTATCTTCTCTCTGACTCTGTCCTCTGTGTGTGTGTGTGTGTACAGGTGTGCATGTAGATCAGCTGAGTTCTCCCTCCCTACAGTGTGTCTGTATGTGTTTCCTTAGGCTAGATGCTCTCTTGATTCTTTTAATTTATTTCCACTAACTGCACTAGCAGGAACCAAACTGAGCAATGACAAAATGTCCTGCTGACAAAGTCTGCAAGCCAGTACTCACAGTCCTGGAATGTTTGGAGGCCAGTGATGAGGACATTGTAGGTAGAGGTTCTTTTCTGTCACCATCTCCATTCAGGGATGTTGTCCCTGGGTTTTATAAACTTGATATTAAACCATCCTCTGAATTTGTGTGACACATCTAAAACATCTTTCTGTTATTCCTGGGAACCAGAGACTTAGTTCATATTTCGTGCACTGCCTCATACCTTACATTCTTTCATGTTTTGCATTGGTTTGTGCTAGTTTCTTTCTCTGCTATTTATTGACCCACTTGCCCAGCAAGTTGTGGGCATTGTTTAGAGTGGATGTGTTGACTTTCAAAGGTCGTGGCCCATATCTGAACCCATATGTTATGTGCTTATCCCTTCAAGAAAGCAGGATACTCAGGAAAACTTACAGATGGAGCATGATGTATGCGTGTCAGGAGTTAAATCCTTTCTACCCTCCTTACCCTACATCATTGATAAAGCCTTTGGAGTGCTATTTGGCATGTTTTTAGGGATGTGGAATCTTGTTCTCCCTATTGTTTGATACCATATGCACCTGTGATGAGCTATGAGGACTTAGGGGTTTTTTTGTCAGAACATGAAACACATTGGGGTGTTTAGCAGTTTTTTTTCAGGTATCAGTGAAGACACAACATTGGAGATTAATTCTTAAATATTTGGTGTAGAACCTCTTTTGCTGGCTGTGTTTGCTCCATCTTAAAGTGTGTGTCTAAACAACATCTCTATCCAAATTCCTTGTAGAGCACTGTCTTGGGGACAAAGAGTCAGAAACTGGCTCTTTGGATAGGTGATTTGGGGTGACTTGATGGAGTACTTACAGCATGTAATAGGGAACTCAGAAAAGCAGCCCATTCCTTACTTGCACTGATGCCTTCACAATCTAGAAACAAAACAACACACTTTCAAGACAGTATTAATATAGCAAGGAATATAAAAGCAGAATTGGAGATCTCCAGGTGCAAATATGGCAAAATGCACACGTGATACAGGACTTTACAATTTTATACGTTTAACAAATTAGCATATTTAACAATAGTGTCCAAATAGAAGAGCATTTAGTTAAGTGATCGCCCTTTTTGGTTCTGCCCATTTGGACCCCTCCTGAGTTTCTAGCCTCATATTTATTATGTCCAAGATACATGGTAAAAGGAAATAGGACATCCTTGGCTAAAGAGGCAAGACTGAAAAATATTTCATGAATGTAGCATAATATGTCTTAGAAGGTTATCTTATTGGTCTAAAATGTAGGGGAAAAGGGGTGGGAAAAGGGGTGGGAGCTACAGCCATGTATCAGAAATCTGCAAATCTACAAATATATGACAAATATATGAAAAGCTTAGGCATCAGTGCCTATGCTCACAGTGGCTTGCAAAGAAAAGAGAAATGTGTGTGTCTTTTGAAGCCCTGTTCTGCCATGGATTTGAGCATGGAATTCCTCCTGAAGCCAGTGCAAGTACCTCACCTGTTTGCTTAATGTGGGCTTGAGTAGGCATTCAAGCTTTTGACTGTGCTGCAGGTGAGGCCCAGGAGAAGAAGCATCACATCTCCTCTGTTTCCAAAATACCAATGCAGTTTGGAAACAGTGCTTAGCCAGGGTTCAGAAAAGCAGGCCGCCTTCCTCAGGTGATTGCAGAACGACTGAAGTGCCTAAAATCAGGCAACTAACTTAGAAAGTTCTGGCAGTGCTCTAAGCAGAAAGGATATACATCAACATATTTTTCTAGCTTTTCAGGTTAAGTTGGAGTCTGGCACTAATTAACAGACTGAGCTAGTAGTAGTCCTTGACTGAAAACTAAGCTTGTAGTTGGACAGATTTGATGTACTGATATCTAATGGCCTCTGATCTCCTACCAGTCTTACTTGGTGTCATTTCCTTTACTTCCTCAGTACGACTGCTGATTTATGTGATTGTGAGAGCAAAACTAACTGACCATAGCTCTGCAAAGACATACTTCTTAGTATCAGTGGTCTTAAGCCATTGTGGGATTGAGCCCCTGGACTGACCACCTCGGTGGCACCAGTGACACCAGTGCCACAGTCAACACCCTTTGTAATAACTGGCCTTTTGAGTGAAGTAACAAACTTGTGCTTTCTAGTGCAGTCCAGAGTCTTGCTTCTCCTGGTGCCACATGGCTCTCATGTTTGCTTTGTGGTCTACATGTGGGTCTTACACAGAAGGTTTTTCCTGTCAAACCTGATTGTCAACATTCATGGTATTGCCCTGAGTAACATGTGCATTTAGATACTCATTTCATGTGTAATCTCAGATAAGTTGTGATATTTATTATAACATATATGGTGCGTGCTAATGATTTTTTTGTTTACATTCTGCCAAAATGTAGATGTTAGAGTTAGACCTCCCAGGTCCAAAATCATACCTGAGCAGACTGCTTGCTTCTTCAGAGGCATGTATCAAAAAGAGGAAAAAACTGTCCAGAAAGACCATTTATATCAGAAATCTGCCAAGAGAGGGCTGTTAATCACAAGCAGAGCATGTCATTGCTAGTGGTGTATTTTTATGCTATGGAACTCTAATCTGTATGTGTCATATTGACTTCTTGCTGCATGAATCATAAATTTTAAAAATCAGTCTTATGGCTTTGAGATGTAGCCAGCATTCCTAAGGCTAAACCTTTTTCATTGACAGAATCAAAATCCACAACCAAGGAACGTTTTACTCTCACTGTGAGGGCAATTGAAAGTGCTCAACATTTATCTTTTCACAAAGGAAGAGACAACAGAGCCTCTAAATGTGTCTTGTTATTGTGATCATCTGGAAATGATTGCCAGTTTCCTTTTGATATAGTAATGAAGTGATCTGTATTTAAATTTTATAGAGAATTTTATTCTAGTGTGATAGAGATTTATTTTCCACTTAAAGACTCAAAACGGTGTAAGCACGTTTTTGCTTTTTTTTTTTACTATGGTATATTTTTGCTTTAAAATTAAAAACAAAACAAAAAAAAAAGGTTTGGCCTTATCACAAAGTTTTAGTATAGATGTTAGCAAACGCAAAGAGTATGCATTATTTGTGTGTATCCACATTGACTGATGTCGCCTTCAAAAAGCAATATTGTGCAGGTAATAAGTTGTTTGTGACTGTCCATTGCACAGTTTACCTTCTTTAAAAGCTAACCTTGTTTATGCACAAGACAATCAAATGTAAATCTACATCAGCACCCAGGTGTGGATTAAATTTATGTAAATTACTGAGCACAATGTAAAACATTAGAAGACACTTTATTTAATTACACATTTAATGTTGGTAAAGATAGTATCAGGGCATGAACTAGCTGACATACTGTAATTTCTTTTTCTCTTTTCCTACTTCCTTAGCACTCTACAGTTTCAGTTTGCTCATAAATACATCAAATTAGTAATTCATAATTTTTTAAAAGAGGAGGGTGGTTTGGGTTGTTTATTTGTTTTTATGAAGTTGATTGGGAGGTCTTACTACTTTGTCTATGAGGTTTGTGGGTTTTGCTTATTTGTTTTATTTTTTTATATCAGTTTCATGCCCTGAGGGTAAGACAAACATTACACCGTACAGTAAAAAACAAAGTACCTTGGATGATGTATTTTTTTGCAAACAGTGTTAAGAGTTATGCTAGATTGGTAATATTTTTTCAGCCTAAAATATATTAAAAAAAATCTGTGATCACAAATGTTTTAAACTATCTAAAGAGAAAATTTGTATATTTGGGGAAGAAAATAATTTTTACATAGCTTTTGTATGCAGATATTAAAATGTAATTATGAATATAGTGGGCATAGATAACTGTGTAAGCTTGAATTCTAAAAAAGAAAAAGCTTATAACTCAAAAGTGGTCCTGGTGTCTCTGTCTCTTTGTTGCAGGCTCTTTTGTCAACTCTGTCTCACACTTCCAAGCCAATGGAATGGGAAAAGTAGGACCTAGAGCACAATGTTTTATCAGCTCTAACCTGTTCACATTTCTGTGCTCCTGCATCCCTTTCATCACCTACCTCATATCTTATCTCCTCTCCTCCCTTCCCTTGGGCAGCCAACCAAAGGTTTTCACTTCCTCACTCTTCACAGCAGCCAACCTTAATTTACTCCAGTGAACTGACTCTTGATTTATGTCTCACTCAATTACGTTTTTTAAGGGAACGCCCTTTCTTTCCTTCTCCACTCCCAGTCTAAACAGGGATGGTGTGACAGGAGCAATAAGCTTCCCATCTTTTCATACTTTCCATACCTTGGTCTCCTACCTATTGGAGAAGATATTCTGGTTCAGATAATTTCTCTATTCTTACTTTCCTTTGCAGTTCTTATTTCTCCTCCAGTCCTTTTACTCCCGCCTGGAAGAAAAGCCAGGCCTATTGCCTGGATCCCAAGTAATTTCTTGGCCTGTCCCAGATGGCAAACCTATTTTGGGTTGTTGTGATTTCCACAGGCATTTACTGGCTGGCTGCCCGCTCCTGCTCCTGGTCCCCTTCTGCAGGAGGTGCTGGGAGCCTTCTGAGGGATCCTGTGCTCCCCGAGCTCGCTCTGTCTGGCACCCCTGGCAGCACATTCCTGACAAGGGGCTTCATGTCCCTGGGGAGTGCTGTGGCAGCAGCTCCAGGGTTTGTTCCCGCTGTGGCCTGTGGGAAGAGGGGCTGCTTTCAAAGGCAGGAGCTGTATGTGAGGAGCTGGAGGGAAAGTGTGAAATCCCTGCTGTGCATTCAATGGAATCCCTTCAAGCACTCCAGACACCCGTGTGGGGAAGCCTTGCCAAAGCCTCTGCTGGGTTTGCACCGAGCGAGCAGCAACGCGGATTGCTTTGGTCCCCCAGGACCAGCTCTGGAGCAAGGAATTAATTTGGTGGGTAAAAACTTGTTTACTGCATGTGAAAAAATAGTTCTTCTTCCACAGATGCCAGTGCTCTGGGTATAACATTTTCAGGCTTCATTTGTAGTGGCGAAATCTGTTTTTCAAAAAGTAGTGTGATACCTGTGGATTCTGAGAGCCACATGACTTTGCCTCAGCATCTATTCATCACTACAGCGAAGGACGTAAGAGATGGTAGCTCTTCCCCTGGAGCTCTGGCACTGAAGCAGGAGTCTGTTGTGGACCTGTTGTAGGCTGCCTCTTTCACCCTGAGCCTGTTGGTGAACACAGGTGCAATTTGTTTGACCACTTGGTGACAGTGCGTGAGGGTTTTCTGTCCTTGAAAACTGAGCCAAGTCTGAAGGATTTTCTCTGTGAACTTGGGAGTCTAACAACAAACAAACGTATGTCATACTCGTGGTCATGTGTGCTGTGTGGTATTCCCCACAGCATCAGTAGTTCCGAAATGAAAACTTGCATATGAAAAGTGACTGCAAACTCATCACCTTTGAAATAAGTAAAGGGCATGTTCAAAAATCCCTCAGTTCTGTTTATCATATTGCAGCCCTCCTTAACATTTACCGTGTAGAGAAAACTCCTTCCCAGACTGAATCTGGAAATCTATAACTGAATCACAGAGCATCTTGCTCTCCTCTCATGCCTAAGCCTGGTGGAAGCTCCGACCCTGCAGGTACTGCCACAAGCTGCCTTGGTATGCACAATGATATGTCTGAAGTCTCTTAGAAAATATAGGAAAAAAGCCTGAGGAATCTCGTTTGTATCATTTGGGAGAGCTTTGAGGCTTCTAAGGTCAAGGAATACAGAAAGGTTTGTGGGATCTTTAAGTCAGAGGCCCCAGTGGGAGAAATAAAATGTCTCCTGGGTCATCCTGACCTTGTAGTGCCTCAAAAAATTTGCACAAACTTGGGAAAGTGGTCTGAACTCTGTACCCTGCTGTGCAGAACCAGGGTGGAACCTACAAGGGAAACAAGACAGTTCTTAGTGGATTGCATTTAGAAAACACAGTGTAAAAAATAGAGAAAGACCTCAACAAATCAAAAGAAATACCCAGAATGAGTAATTTTCCGAATTTCATTGGAATTTGAATTTGCAAGAGGCTGTCTGAGTGGGTATGAGGGTAGCTTCAAGCAGTGTTTCTCTGAACAGAAATGTTCTAATTACAAGACATAAAAGCAATTTTGCAAGATTCAAACAAAATCTGTATTTAAAGGGGAAAAAACATGTTACATGTGGCTGCAAGGTCTTTGCTATCTCCTTGCTCAGAGATAGGAACAAAAAGGGGGAAAAGTTGTTTTTTCCTGGGATAACCATAGAGGCAGAAAGATCCACTGCCTGACCTAATGTTTAAAATGGAAATGAAAGGGGGGCATGTCTGTGTTAATGTAAAGTTGCAGTAGGAGAGGGAGGGAGGGAGGGAAGGGAGGGAGGGAGGAAGGAAGGAAGGAAGGAAGGAAGGAAGGAAGGAAGGAAGGAAGGAAGGAAGGAAGGAAGGAAGGAAGGAAGGAAGGAAGGAAGGAAGGAAGGAAGGAAGGAAGGAAGGAAGGAAGGAAGGAAGGAAGGAAGGAAGGAAGGAAGGAAGGAAGGAAGTCTGTACCCCCTCAAACTGGAGCTGTACATAATGACAAAAGATGAGATGCAGGCTGTGGTTTGCAAGTGTGGTGGCTTTGTCTGGCTGCTCTGTGATGATGGTGGGATATTTTTTAGAGACTTCAAAAAAAATGGTGGGGCAAGAAGGGTAGGTTTTTCTGCTGAATGCCAGAGCACACACCAAATCTGCTGACCTCTCCCTCTTACCAAAGTCAGCTCCTTGCTCTCTGTGCCCACAGTCCTGTCTCTAGCCTGAGACTGTCCCCAGAATGGAAAAGCTGAGCACTCTCTGTGCTGGATCAGCTGGATCCCTTGGAGGTGAAGCCCACCTTGTGACTGCCTGAGCAGTGAACAAGACACTTTTCCATTCAGTCAGTGCCTGCTTTGTCTATCACGTGTTGATCACCTCAGTCCTAGGAACTGTTCTCTTCCAGAGAGAGCAGAGAGCTCTTCCAGAGCTCCCACTAATGGCCTGTGAAGGCAGGTCCTGACATCCATCCAGCATTCCAGAGCAGTGTGTGTGGAGAAGGAATGTACCCCAGAGGCATGAGCCTCCCCTGGAAGTCCTGCTGACACCAGAGATGGGATGAAGGGCACCAGAACAGACTCACTCTGTAGGTCAGGAGCTACAGAGATGGAGTGATGGTCACAAAGGTCTGCCTGGAGGAAATGGGTGGTGACAACAGGGACAGGTGTGTAGCCTCCAAAGCCTGTTGCAAAGTACATGAGCAGAGTACTCTTTGTCAGGACTCTGTAGTGATAAAATGGGCATCTGTTGGTTCTAAAATCCCAACATTCACTTGTTTGTTCTCCTCAGAAGTATCCTGTCACAGGAGTTTATAAATTCGTACTGCTGCCAAGGCCCAAGGGGGAACTGAGAGATTATGGGGCAAGGAAGCTGTTCCATCCAGAAAGAGAGGGGGGTGAGCTCCCTGAAGAGTGTGCGTATTCACAGCCTTGCACTCAACACAGGGCTAAAAACCAAACTGGGCCAAGCCATTTCCAGGCTATATCCCTAAAGCCCTGTTCAGAAAAGGAGGTGCTGATTGCCCTTTAAATCAAAGGTCCTCTGGGCCAGTTCATTTTGGGAGCCAAGGACAGCTTCAACTCCCAGGCTGCCTTTTCCTGAAAGCAGGAGAACACATCAGGCTGGGAATATCCACAGTGAAATCCGCACATGCCTTGAGCAGCTGGCAGGCACACAGCCCTGTGAGCCTGGAGCTGCTGGAGCTACATTCCAGCTGGTATGAACCCAGGGCAGAAAGGACACATAGAGTCCACCTGGGGTGTGAGGTGTGGGATTCTTCTAATCTCATTTTTATTTCCAGCTCTGTTAAATAAATCAGTAGTGAAACCAGGCAATCACCTGATATTAATAATAGCTTGTCACATTTCTAACTGTGCTGATCTGATCAGATTTGCCTCTAGCCTTGGCAGTTAAATGCACCTACACTCCATTATTACCACACATGTTTTTTCCTGAACTAGGCATGACCACAGTATTTAAACTTCAAAATAAACCTCACAATATCCATTCTTTTTTTTATGGTGGAAAATAAGGTGTTTATAAGGATTTTAACCAGCAGATGTCAAGACTGGATAGGTGTCTAGGCCAGGAGAAGTGGCTGGACTAATAAGCCAGGTTTCAAAATAATTTTTATAACCTATGATGCTGCACTTTTATCCATCCACAGCTCCAGGACTTTGACTCCCAGTAACATTTTCATTAAGGAAGTAAGACTTTTTTCCTTTCTTCTGGGCTTCATAGAAGGAGATGTTTGCCTTCTTCAGAGCCTGGATGATTGACTTCTTTAAAGTCAGGTGAGCACCTCTCAGCTGTTTACATTTGTAACTGCTGAAGATGAAGTTCTCTTCCTATTCCTTTCCTACTGCTTCTACATTGGAGCATCAATATTTTAATGATTTTTAAGTGAAATTGAGGTAACCATTGACAGATGACAACTATAACCTACTACAAGTAAGCAGAGAGAGAAGGGATAGCTTAAGGTTTGTTTTATTTAAGGAGCTGATCTGACTGATGATGATGATGTGTTTGGGTTCAGGCCTAAAAAGCTGTTAAAGCTGTTCAGAAATCAAGTGGATATAGAAAAAAATCTTACTTGCGTGTAAGTCAGTGATCCCCAAAATATATTTTAGTAGGAATCTTTCTGAATAAAACATCTATTTTTTTCCTAAAGTGGAGATAGCAGCATTGAGAAGTGATACACTTATCTAACAAAGAGTGAGAGAACTTTGGGCTTTTTCACCAGTTTTACTCTGCACAGAGCCTGTGGAAGGGGGAAAAGCACCAAAGGAACTGGGTTTTGCAAAACATCTAATTTGGTTGAAAAGCCAACTTTCTAGCTAACCAAGTTTGAAACACCATGTTCCACCCATAGGTTCAATGCACATACACAAATGAAGCTACAAAATAAAGTGGTTTTTACTGAGCCCTGATTTTGTGACAGCAGCCTAGAACACCAAGCGCCTGGTCACATCCTGCCATCTGTAAAACAGGGCAGAGTGTTGGCACCTCTGTTGTTTAAAATGTCAGGACTCTTCCCACGTGGAAAAGGTGGTGCATTATGCTGTCAAAGATTATTTTGCAGCTAGACAATAAGTGGTAGCTTGTGTGTCAGACATGCTGATGAATGGATTCAGGGAGCTGTTTATCATCTAAAATGTCTCTGCTGAGAAATATCCCCTGGCTGTCAGTCTGGAGGGACCAGGATTGCTGTCAGAGTCTTTGTAACCACCAGGGTGGTTTTGGTCTGATTCTGCACAGACTTCTTTGAACTGCTCCATGGCTCTTAGAGCACACAGCTGGTGAAGACACACATGAGGGAGGGAGGGAGGGAGGGAGGAACTTTTGCTGCCTGCAAATCATATCCTATTCACAACACAAGCATCAGTTACACTCCTTGTAACTGGGCCATGAAGACAGGCTGGGCTTGTCGCTTTGAAGAGTCTGGGCAGAGAAGTGCAGTGAAAGCACAGGTAGTTGTTTTCTTTGGATCTTCACTTGTGAATGCACACTGGGCTGTTTGGAAGACTGCATTTCAAAATGGTTTAGAGAAAAAGATGGTTTTCCAACCAAAAAAAAAAAAAAAAAAGCATTCTTCTTTCCATCAACTTCCTTGATTCTGCAGTTCAGGTATTCTTTTTCAGATATAGCATTGCAGTTTATCCTGGGACTGCAATGTGGGTGTGAAACCCCAGAAACTAACACCTTCAGATAGAACAAAGTGAAACTGACTCTGGAAATATAACCATAGGATCTTCTGAAGCTTATCTCCCTAGCCAGGCTGCCTCTATCATTCCTTGTCACCTGGCCTCTCTGCACAATGCCAGAAACTGTGTAATGAGCTCCAAACTCCATAGACCCCTCCCCTGCAGCAGAATGAGGACACATAGAACCCACCCCATGTGCTGTTAGAAAGCATCTCTGCCATTTCTGAGTAACTTCAGGAGAGCGAATCTTCTCTTTCAGCTGTTTTCTTTCCCAAAGTACTTTGCCAAAACTGCAAAAGTCAGAGAAAGGAGAAAAATCCAGCTAAACTACAGCAAACCTCTGGTCAAGGAGCTTGCCAGACTGACGAACAGGTTACACAAATTGCTGGCTTGTATTTACTCTTCTGCCTCCTCGCCTCAGTCATTTGATTTCACAAGTTTTGCTGGGGAGATTGTAGATTAAATAGATGAGCTTTGCCCAAACCAGTAGCAAAAAGTACTGCAGAGCCTAAAGTGAAAAACAGGAAGCTTCCACACCACAGGAATCCTGAATGTTCACTTTAAAGAGGATTCACTGATTGGAAAATGCTAAATATTGACTCGAGGGCAATAAGAATGATGAATGTTCAGAAAGAAGGATGTGAGATCCATTTAAAGAAAGAACAAAAAGAAAAGAGGAGAAGTAGTCCTGCTAAAAATCTTATTTTGCACTTTGGGAGGGGAAATCTAAAATTATATAACTATGCAAAAACTCTAGGAAAAGTGTTTAAGGCTTCACAAGCTAAGGAACTCTGCTGAATTCTGAGTTTAATATGGCTTGTAAAGCTGGAAAGGGAATGGTAAAGTCGTTCCCAAAAGGCCAGAAAACGTCCATTTATTTTCTTTTGAATATTAAACAGACCATCCAGACATGGGAATAGACTTCAAGTACCTGTCACAGCCTCGGTCTTCGCTGCCTCCTCCCTTTTTGTTGCCTCCAGGCCAAGCTGAGGGCTGGAGTTTGTGGTGGGCAGCCCTGAGCTCTTCAACCAGCCCCATATGGTGCCCACCTGGCTGCTCAGCAGGAGCCTGGCTATGGCTCAGGATGTGGTCTCTGGTTTCTAGGAACAAAGGCTCCTACTAAGTTCTTGCACAGCCTGGAGGCAAGGATCTGCCATTGCACTGACTAGGAGCAGCACCTTTGTCCCCTTCCTGTGGCCAAGAACATTTGCACTTGGCCAGCTTGGTCAAGAGGACCGAAATGGGCAGGAGTAGCAGAGCAGCAGGAGAGTTGGGAAAGGAGTGACTGCCACACTTCATTGTTTCCTGGCTTTTAGAAACCTTCCAAAGAATGCACAACTATTTCTAGGTCTCCAGTTCTTTGGTCTTAGAATCACTAAGGTTGCAAAAGATCTCTAAGACCATCAAGTTCAGCTGTTAACCCTGCACTGCCAAGGCCATCATTAAACCACATCACAAAATGCTATATTTACATGTCTTTTGGTCAAGGACAGTGCTTCTACTGCTTTCCTGGGCAGCTTGTTCCAGTGCCTGACCACGCCTTCAGTGAAGAAATTTTACCTAATATCCCATCCAGACCTCCCCTAGTGCAGCTCAAGCCGTCTCCTATTGCCCGGTTGCTTGTTAGCTGGGAGAAGAGAGTGACAGAATCACAGAATCCTGAGGTTGGAAAAGGCCTCCAAGATCATAAAGTCCAGCAGAGGAGCCCACCTGAAGCCCAAACTCGAGATGCTGCATGACCTGACATCCCTGACCCCTTTCTACCACTGCATATAAGAGACAGGGACAATCTGGAGTTTCTGCACCAAATCCTGGTGTGTTCACATCCATGGGACCACAGAGGAATAGTGTTCATCAATCCCCCCTTCAACAAGCCAAGAAACTGCTACAAGCCAAGAAACAAGCCAAGACACAGATACATTCCCCAAATTGTGGGGGAGCCCAAACAGGCCTAGCACAAATAGCAGACCTCTCCAACCTGAACAAAAACCCTGTCAGCCTCCCTGGCCTCCATGGCCAACTGTGGGACTGTTCCTCCTGTCCAGGGCACAGGTCTCAACCCTGGTGTCAGCTCCAGCCACACGTGATGGGAGAGTAAAACCATCAACTTGCTGGTTGAAAATACTAGTTCCTACCTAGCTAATGCCATCACAGGGCACCTTCCCAGCTATTCCAGGTATGCAAAACCAATGATCCATCTTCATCTTGCTTCTGCTCTGACTCCCAGCATTAAGAGAGACAATGCTGTATTTCTGTACATAGAAAACTCACTCCTTTATTTCATATAGTCCAATGTTTTCCGTTTTATCTTTGCTGGTTTTCATATCTAACTTAATTCTGCTTTCCTATAAAATGTGGTGTGTTATTTGACTTTTACTTGTTCTGTTTGCTTTCCTTGATAAAAATAACACAGTAATTTTTAATTCTTCATAAAAGTCCTGTTGCTGCCCATAGTAATAAATTAAATTGTTCATCATATGTAATTCATTTTTATGATCATGTGATCATCCACCTTGAAAGAGTGGGAGCTATGTAGAAATAATTGAGTAAATTAACTACCTAGGAAAGCAAAGGTAGGACTTAATGATGTCCAATATGCTTGTGTATTTGAAATTTATATCTAAAATCTGTAACATAAGCAGTTCTTGTTCTTTCTCATCTTTCTGTAGGATAGAATAGCACCTGTTACAACCAGACTGTGTGCCAGGCTTGCCAGTGTCTTGAGAATCTGAAAATCATGACTATCATCTTCTCCAGTGTGCCGTGGAAGCAGATGGCCTTCCAAGTCAGCACTAAACCAGAGTCCTCAGTGCTCTCTGATGGGGGACTCTAACTTCTCTCCTCTGTCCTGCTTCCAAGATACACCCATGGACAGAGTGCAGTGTGAGCCAGCCTTTTCTGGCAGGTGAGGTCATTTACCTGAAGCTCTCTTATTCTTTCAATATGTTTTGAAGAAAAACAGCAGGCTAGAGCCAAGTGATAGTCTGTTCCCACTGTGTGGGATCTGACAGGTCTGAAAACGGTATGGAAAAACAGGTAAGACTTTGTTTATATGCCAGTCAGGACAAGTCCACAAAAGTAGACCTGTCATCTATCCTTATCTCACTGGTTCAGAGCAATTCAGTGCAGAGAAAAATTATGTAATGAGAAGATGCAAACATGCTAGAGAGGACATATGCTCTGGAACAGTTTTCCCAAAGAAATTGTGGCTACCCCGGCCTTGGAAGTATTCAAGGTCAGGCTGGATGGGGCTCTGAGCAACCTGGTCTAGTGAAAGGTGTCCCTGCCCACAGCAAGGGGGTTGGATCTTTGAGAACCCGTTCAACCCAGACCATTCTGTGATTTTATGGTCTTGGTAATAACTCCTGATCATTGAAGATCAAGATGGCAGAGAGTAATGCAAGTTCCCTGAACTCTGTTATAGAAATTGTAATAAATATAACCCATAATCAGAAGTCAGAGAAGCTTTTACTTAATCACACTTCTCTAATTAAAGTACATGTTGTCAGGAAAAGAAATGTGCTAATATGAGCACAGTGTAGAGAAGGTGTTTATAGTTCAGAATCCTGTCATTTTTCCCTCTTAGGATGTTCTGTCTGTTATACTAGAAGTACCTTCTATCCTCTCTTACTTGTATTAAGAGAAATTAAGAGAGAAATGGGAAAAATGGCAGGTATATTTTAAAAACCTATCATCAGCAGAAGGATTTCATCAGTTTAACAGCAGTTTAACAGCAGTTTAGCGTCAACATTCTGAACTTGTTTAAACTGTGCAAATCAAAAAAAAGTGACAGCTTTTGGTTGCATCTTACATGTTTGCATATAATTTCCCAAATGTATGTCAACTTCATTTCTGCCCTATTTCAATGCATGGTAGTGACTGTTTCTTCAGGTGGCAAGGCTATGACAGAGTAACTAAGAGCAAAATTATTAAAAGTTTAATTTCTCCAAACATTTAAGTCCTCTGCTTCCCATCTTTCTTTCTGCAATCTGTGGTTTAAAAATCCCGACTCGGAGAGCTTTTCCACTCATAAAGTGTTTTCCATTTGCAGAGAAATCTGGCTCCACCAAGTGACAATTGTGGTGATTGCTGGTCTGCACCTGCAGCTATAATAATAAAAATCTGGCACTAGGTCACACAACCAGCCAGTGCATCACATTGTCATTGGAGAACTTTCAACTCCAGCAGTTTTAGACTGTAGGATTTCCTTTAACTCCTATGATGCCAATGTGGACACAGAGCATTGTCACTGATATTCTTGGTCTTTGTTGCACTGCACTGTGCCACCAGCATCCTGGTTTCTGTGTGCATCCATAACTGATAGTTTAAAGATATACATTCCGTGGAGGAGTTCAGAAAAAGTAAAGTGCAAATACACATTTTGTTGTCTATATTACTCTCATCACATATATATATATATATATATATATACACATATATATGTTTTAACAGTGCCAGGAGATAAGGATATATCTGTGGCATTCTAGCTTTTTTCTGAACTCAGACCCATGTATGCTGAAGTATTAATAATAAATTTTTGCCTTTAAAAAAAAAAAACAACAGCTTCTCATCTATATAATAACCCCTGCATGTATTTTCTTATTTTGAATTTCCTCCATATATAGATGAGAAGGTTTATTCATCTTTTACTTACCTATTTGCACTAAACTGGTGAATAACTGAAAGTAGTAAAAATCTTTACATCCTTTTCTACGCTGTCATTCTTTATGGTATCATCATGTATTTTAGAGGGGGATGTTTACATCTGTTACAATGATCCAGCAAGAATGCTACAATTCCAGTTGTAATCTGAAGAATTTGATCATGGGAGCAACCAAATCAACTAATTAACATTGGACAGGACATTTTAGATCCAGCTTGTTGCTCAGCTGTGAAAAAACTTTCTGAACTTAAAAGCACCACATGCAGCCCATGGTGGTGCTGTATGTTGACCCCTACACCACATGTCACACAGCAAAGTGTAGCTTGAGTTCCAGACTCTGATGAGAAGAGTCTGGAATTGCTGCCAGAACCACAGCTCTGATTCCTTTGATTTCGTGTAACTGTATGATGTAATTCTACCCTCATGACTTCATAGAGACAGCTTAGACCTGACTTGAGGTTTTGTCTTTGAATTCTCCAACTCTAGTCGCTGTAACAACTGTTTTGGCATATGAATAAACTTACCTGCAATAAACTAATATTATTAACAGATACAATATAACACCATCTTCTTAGAGAAAAGCATCAGCTTACAGTAGAGAGCCACTTGAGCTAGAAGTATTGACTATTTGGGGGGATATGCCCAGCTGTTGGGATAAAAAATGGTGGAAGATTTGGGAAGTGTTAGGATGAAGGTAATTGTGCAGTGTTATAAAACCATTACTGTGTTGGACACTTGTTCCGTTATATCCAGTGGAATCCCACTTTTCCCCAAGTTTGTGGGGCTTTTTGTCTTTAGGAGGAGGCCAGTAGATCTTTGGAGGAGCTAGGAAGAATGAACAGGGGGGCAGAAATGAGAGTGGGGGAAAGAAGATGAGAAATTGAAATGCTGGTTTGGATTTCTGTGGCATTAGGACCCAAAGCAAAGGCTTTAATTAACTAATTTTCTCATCATTTTTCATATTGAAGAGTAAGAGATTGCCAGTCTTTATGATGTCATCATGTATTTCAAAGGGGGATCTTTATGCTGGATTAAGGAAATGTGTTCCCACAGAAACTTACTTGTCAGAAGGAAAGTGAATCCCAACTTTTTTGATGTAAATTAAGAATAAGTTAAACAAAATAAATTAGTTTACACCATTGTAAAAGCTATGCAGACAAAGCCCGTGATTTTGAGCTGAAGGGAAAAAAACCCCAGAACCTTCTAAGGACTGGGTACACACAAATGACTGCTGTTTCCATTCTCAGTGTGTGAGAGACTTGTCTAGTTTGAAATATGTCCCTGCCCATGGCAGAGACTGGGACTAGGTGATCTTCAAAGGTCCCTTGCAACTCAAACCATTCTGTAATTCTGTATTCCTATGTTCTGTGTTAACCTTCTGTTAACCTGTATTTACATTTGAAAATTCTATACAATACACTTACCCTTCTGATTGCAATACAACTTGTTTACTGCCCTAAAAATTGTTGTTATTCATTAAATTCTTCATTCTTTCCTTGGAGAATTTCTACAATGTGCTGCTGAAAATGCTGAAACACTTGGATGTGAAATCCAAGGTTGATAAGAACAGAAATGAGCCTTTTCATTTTATTTCAAAGGTCTGCCAACAGTCTGACAATGCTGCTTCCATAATGAAAATGGCTCCAGACAAAAGTAAACAAATCTAAGTAGAAATTAGACATTGTTTCTACAACATAATTACTGCTTTTGAAGTAATCATGAAGCAATTTTCACTTATTATCATAAAAAGGGTACACTGATGTCAGTAAAGGGTGGACCTTTTGGATGGAGATGCCTCGCAGAACAGAAGAATTTGAAGATGGGCTTTCTTATATCTGCAGTCTATTTTCATTATCTACTGTGCAGTTCAATAGAGACAACTATTGTTCAGTGGTACAATTAGTATTTATGTAATCAACAGCTGTTACAAAGTAAAAGATTTAGAAAACCTATTTAGAAAAACAGATGTGGCCTGCAGTTAAAATTTCCAAACTGCAGTAGTTTAGAGGAATTCTCAATCAGTAGTACATTCCTGAGTTCCGCTCTGGAGGATGTCTTTAAACAGAGATTATTTGGTAACTATATGTTGACCCACCCAGGTCTTTCTAGAAAGCTCCTAACACTCTAGCTGTTTACAGGTTCCAAATACGATCCTTCCCTCTTTATGGCCTGTTTTCATTGCAGCAGGTTCTTGTCTGGACAAAATAGTGTCAAAGCTGGGAGATACTTTTTTTTGAGTGAAGAGAGGCCATTTTACAGTATGTTGCCAAAAAACCTGTACACTGGGCATCACTGTTTAAAGGATCACTGAACTCAGGGTGCACTGGGTGAGTGTGGCTTGGACCATTAAGAGACAGCAGATTCAATGGCAGAGTTGTGTAAATGGGGGGGCAATTGGACTTGAAAGGATGGAGAAGTGCACTGTAAGAAATACAGTTCCAGTGTTTTCCCAAGATATACCCAGGATGAAGCAACTGGAAGGACAGATTGACTGATCTCAAGAGTGACAGTTAAAATGTGTATTTAATCTTAATTGAAAGTTGTCTCTGTGGCATACAGCTGGGCGTTTCTGTCTGGCACACAGACATAGTCTTTTAAGATCCTTGTTGGCCTGAATCATCCTAAGTGTGTAATGATCCATCATAACTTACGTTTTTTAAATAGGAGAAACTTTTGAGCCACTTTCTGGTGTTGTCTGAAGTGCTTCATCATCACAGCATGGTGAATGCACATAATTGTCCCAGAAAATGAAGACCCAGCAGCTCCAAAAGGCATGTGAATTGTGTCCTTGCCCTGTCTCAAGAGGCAAGTATTGAAGGAAAGCTACTTTGTGAAATTAAGCTGAAAATTAAGTGCATCAAACTATCTTTAAATGCAGTCTTGGAAAGAAGAGGTATTTATATATGAAAAATATATTCTTAATTAAAACCTGTACAGAAGGATTGGTAAGGGCAAATCAAAAGAGTTCAAATAGAAAAAGACTTCCTGAATTGCCAAATGTGTTTCATGGTGTACTACCTATTGGAAAAGGTTTCTTCATTAATATGTTATCTCCATTCCCATATTCCTTTGCAATTTCAAATTATTCTCCTGTTCATTCACTCCCATCCGGAAGAATAGATCCCAAGTAATTTCTTGGCCTGTCCCAGATGGCAAACCTATTTTGGGTTGTTGTGATTTCCACAGGCATTTACTGGCTGGCTGCCCGCTCCTGCTCCTGGTCCCCTTCTGCAGGAGGTGCTGGGAGCCTTCTGAGGGATCCTGTGCTCCCCGAGCTCGCTCTGTCTGGCACCCCTGGCAGCACATTCCTGACAAGGGGCTTCATGTCCCTGGGGAGTGCTGTGGCAGCAGCTCCAGGGTTTGTTCCCGCTGTGGCCTGTGGGAAGAGGGGCTGCTTTCAAAGGCAGGAGCTGTATGTGAGGAGCTGGAGGGAAAGTGTGAAATCCCTGCTGTGCATTCAATGGAATCCCTTCAAGCACTCCAGACACCCGTGTGGGGAAGCCTTGCCAAAGCCTCTGCTGGGTTTGCACGGAGCGAGCAGCAACGCGGATTGCTTTGGTCCCCCAGGACCAGCTCTGGAGCAAGGAATTAATTTGGTGGGTAAAAACTTGTTTACTGCATGTGAAGAAATAGTTCTTCCAAATTCCAGTGCTCTGCCTGGGACATTTTCAGGCTTCTTTTGTAGCAGTGAAGTCTGTGTTTTTTTAAAAATAGCATAAGGATGTCTACAGGGGCTTCCAGAATGCATCAAAGCAAGTCTGTCACACCAATGTGCAGCAAAAGGTACTTGAAATGGATGGCAAAAGTGTGGGGAAAGAACCACAGCCTGCACTTGGATTGTGAATATCAGGTTTTATAGCAGAGTTAGTCCTATCCCAGACTTAACTCTGCTGACCTTGAGGACAAGCAAGGACATCAGCAAGTGTTGTGAGGCTTGGGACATTTTGAAGGGCAGACAGAAGAGTGACTGAAGCTAATGACAGCTAATGACCTGGTCAATGGCCAAACCTGGTGGTTTGGCCAGCACTAGGTAGCATCCCCCAGGCTTTCTTCATTGCCCTGTAAATCAAAGGTCCTCTGGGGCAGTTCATTTTGGGAGCCATGGATGGCTTCAACTCCCAGGCTGCCCTGTGCCAAAATGAAGGGAATTCCCATCATATTGGGAATTGGGTGGGAATATCCACAGTGAAATCCGCACATGCCTTGAGCAGCTGGCAGGCACACAGCCCTGTGAGCCTGGAGCTGCTGGAGCTACATTCCAGCTGGTATGAACCCAGGGCAGAAAGGACACATAGAGTCCACCTGGGGTGTGAGGTGTGGGATTCTTCTTAATTTCAATTTTATTTCCAGCTCTGTTAAATAAATCAGTAGTGAAACCAGGCAATCACCTGATATTAATGATAGCTTGTCACATTTCTAACTGTGCTGATCTGATCAGATTTGCCTCTAGCCTTGGCAGTTAAATGCACCTACACTCCATTATTCCTATGAGTGTGCTTCTTCCCAAAGTGGTCATGATGACAGTGTTTTCAGCTTTAGAACACCCTAATAATATTCCTTGTGGTTTTTTTTTTTTTCATGGGAAACTAGTAGGTAATAAGGATTTTAACCATGAAACGTCATGGCCAGGTAGGTGTCTAGGCCAGGAGAAGAGGCTGGACTAATAAGCCAGGTTTCAAAATTGTTTTCATAAGCCCCCATTGTTTTCACGAGCCAGAAACTATGGTGCTGCACTTTTAAAGGGCTATTACAGGACTAGTTTTTCAATTCCCCTGATTTATTGATAAAGAATTCTTTTTTTTTTCTTTTTGCAAGCTTCAAAAGAGACTTAGATGATGCTCACAGAAGAGGTGCTCCACCCCTATAATCATCTTGGTGGCCCTCCTCCGGACTTGCTCCAGCAGGTTGATGTCTTTCCTGGATCCATCCTACTATAAAACTACTGCACTTGCAAAAATTCATGTTCTTTGTTGGTAAAGCTTGTCTGTTGCTTTTACAAAAGAAGGCAAAGGAAGTGGAAGTGTGGGTGTTTGGGAAGCCTCACATTGCCCTTGACACAAAGCTGTGCTTTGTGACTAGAAGGCTGAGTGCTTGATCAGATCATGGCAGCTGTAGGGCAGAACATTTGCACCTCCATCATTCAGAATGCTCTTCTCCATGAAATGGTCAGTTCACTGTGCTGTGAGTGTTTTTGTGCACCTGTGCATCACAAACAGTAGCTTTTGTGACAGACATACCAATGCATTGATGCGGGGAACCATTTATCATCTAAAGTCTCCCTGCTCTGAAATACAGCCTGGCTACTAGTCCTAACACACATGGTCTCCTGTCAGAACTCCTGTAGGTCTAGGGTGACGTCAGTGTGATTCTGTCCAGAGTTTTTCCATACTGGTCCATGTTTCTTGCAGCGTACAGCTGGTGTGGGGCATCATGGGCTGCCTGAAAATCATGTAGTATTTTTTAAATCTGTAGGCAGATGGCTGTGCCCTTACCTGCCTTTGAAGTGACTGAGCAGGTCATCAGAAACCACTGGGCAGAAACCACATGAGCAATGGCCAGACATGACAGGCTACCACAGAGTGAAGAGATAGATCTGTACCTGCCCTTCACTTCCCTTCATGAGGATGCTGAAAACCTCAATGAGGTCTCCCCTCAGTCTCCTCTTCCCCAGACTGAACAAACCAAGTGGCCTCAGCCACTCCTCGTACGACCAGCTTCCCAGGTCCTTCAGCATCTTTGTACGTTCTTTAATAGCTTAATATCTTTTTTTAATGTTGTAATGCCCAAAACTGCACACATGACTCAAGGTGAGACATACAAGGTTAAGAATATCTATATAACATTATCAGAAATACATGATTTGGATGCGGATCCAGCCAGATTATGATTGAAAAGGAAAAAGTAATTAGGGTTTTCTTGTTCATTTAGGAGGAGAGTAGGGTGGAGAAAGGAGGATTGAAATATGGGAAAAGGCCTAATAGGTGATAATGACGTAAGCACAGCTGTCAGTGGGCACCTGCCCTTTATCACTACAGCCTGAAGCAGGACAATTAGCCAAGCCTCTTACTGGGATCATACCATGCATGTCTAACTTGTTTCCAGAGCCAGGAGGCCCTGTGTGTATTCAGTTGCCAGCAAGAGAACACCCAGGATGGACAAAATGAGCCTCCCATCATCACCATGTTGGTATCTCTTCCAGGACTGATGGTATCAGTACCTCCCTGTCAGCCTAACATCACTATTCGTGACACAAATGTTGGTTACATTCTTCTTAACAGATTGATTGCCCAGCTTCAAAATGATGTGTGTATTTTACTGACTCATCTTGGATCATTTCTTGTTAGTCAGCCACGATGTAATAGGGAGAAAAATGACAGTCTCCAGGCAGGGGCTGTAGGATGAAACCTGCAGTTGTCCCTTTGAGGACTCCAGAAATGCTTTGAGAAGCTCATACATTTTTATGTCGTTTTCTTTAGATCTTCAGGGCTCAAGATAATCTAAATTACTCCAAACCCCAAGCTAAGGAATTTACCAGAATATATGATGAACAGGTTTCAGAGATTACGTCTTCATATTTATCCCTCTGATTTTACAAGGTTTGCTTGATTAGATAGAGAAATCTTTCCCATGCCATTTTTTGTATCTCTCTAGTACTTCTTAGTAGTAGAGACTTATGAAAATTCAGAGTCCTGCGCCACAAAGATCTTGAATATCAGCTGAGCACTTGGATATTACAGCACAACATCTGCTTGGTACAAGTTCATTAGTACATCCTGTATCAGGTATTTTCCTCACAGCACTGCATTTCCAGAGCTGATCTTGCTCATTGCCCTGTTTCCCTGCTCGTCACAAGATGAGCACTGAAGGGGGAGCCTGGGGATATTGGTTCTGTCTCAAATATATGGTTTGTAAATGGGAATCTAGGAATGTACTTCAGTTCCTTGAATAGGAGTTTCTTCATGTGTTTCTCATTCTGTTCCTGGGACTCAACCAGCACAAATGAATTCTCTTCCCAGAGCTCCAGCTTCTCTGCCTGCAGCTCTGGAGGCACACTCAGGGCTCAAGCCTGTGCCACCTCTTACCCACTTGTCCCTCACCTTGTTTTGACTTCTGGCTTGGGTTATGTGATGCACTGTGGTTGCCATTTGGGTATAGACCCTGTTCACCACTGAGAATGAGACAAGAAAGGGGTTGATGAAGATGGAACTGAAGCTCAGAAGGTGCAAATCTTGGGCTTGGGTCTTAAGCTAAACTGTCTGCAAAAAGGAAATAATATAACTATGTCTTCTTAGAGTACTGATGATATAGAAACAGCACAATAATAAGAGTCATACTTACGCCTTTTAGAGCAGTGTAGGACAGCCTGATCTCTTCCATACATGTCATATTGAATGCCACCTTTTGTATACTACACTGCTGTCAATTGCCTGAGTCAGCCTTGCTTGTTTGAATTAATGCCTCTGGATGGTGGATTTAATGCAGTTCATTTTATCAACCCTTCCTAGGCTTTCTGACAGGGTAATTAATAGTACCACACACACAGCATTGGAAGGTTTTGTGTGCTTCTTATTGTGAAACACTTGTAATGATGAAACATTTTCACCTGAAGTCCTGAGGACTGAGTCTATAGGGTGTTAATAAAATTAATTGGACAGAATGAAAAGAATCCCAGGGAGGGAAAGACCTTTTCTTATGGCAAGCACAAGTATTTTGCAAGGGGGCATGCTGTTCTGACAGAGAAACAGAAGCAATGGAGTAAAAAACCTGCTGCTTTCCAGACAAAGAACAGCCTGGTCCTCATTCTCCATTCACTTTTTAATGTCTGCAGCAGACAGAAGTGTCTTGAACCCCTCCAATTCTGCCTTCTCAGTATCCTCCTGGCATGTAGGACATGGACTTGAGCCATGTGGAGCAGAAAGCTTGCTCCTGCTCTGCTACACTTGGTGTTTTCTTCCACAGGTCAAGTAACATAAATTCCACTGATATTTTCCACTGTGATTTCTTTGGCTGTTACATTAATGGATATGAATTAATACTGAGGAAGAAATGCTTGTAAGTTGTAGGTTCAGGATGTATTTCTCTGTTGCAGTACTTACTGTTGCAGTAATTGATGTCTGAGAGTGTTGGCAGGATAAACTCTACAGTTCAATTCAAGAATGAGTTTATTATTCAACCATTCAGGAGCCTGGATAAATTGTGGTCACAGGTTTTACCTCAGGAAAAGATTAGCCTCCTTAAAAGACTGGCATCTTCATACCTGGTGTGAAACATAACTCAGGGAGTTGGTGGAAGGCAAAAATATGACAGGTTGAGTGTTGATGGGAATAGAGTGTGTGTCAGCCCAGAGCCATTCTCTGATTTCTACTAGTGTCCGGAAAAGGACAGCAAAATTAATTCTCTGAAAACACCAGGAATATGAAGGAGGCATAATGAATAAATGAAGAAGGACAAGGAAACACATAGGAACTATTTTTTAAAATGCCAGTTTCTTAAGATGCCTGTAATTTCTGCTTTCATTCTCCCTCTCTGTTTTTATGTACCCCCCTTGATTTTACCCTTCCCTCTCATCAGTAAGTTTTGATTCTTGCTGTTTTCTAGAGGAACTGAAATATCAAGAGTGCTGGTTAAGAGGCCTCAGGTTAAAGAAGAGGTTCTGTTCCACTTACTGTGGCAAAATACAAGCTCAGTACTTATTCAACAGAAAGGGATCCATGTGGGATGGAGAGAAAAAAATGGAGAAAGCAGATGAATGCCCACATTGTGGAAGAGCATAATTTGAAGATTATGTGGAGTAACAACTAATTATTATCAACATGCTCAACACTTTCTTGCACCCCGTGTTATATTCTCATTACCAAACATGAAATATGCTCTTTAGCAGCAATTAATAAGGCCTGAAAAAATGTACACAACTATTCTAGGGCTGCTGGACTGAAATGATGAAGATATGAGCTTCTGAGGGGCAAGAGAATGAGAATAGGAAAAGGAGATTAACAAGCTATTTTAATACTTTAAGCCACATAATATTTTTTTTATATATGTTCCTTCTTGATAAGGATAATGAGGGTTGTTTACATTACTCAGGGGTGCCACACAGAAGGGCTGCCAGGAAGGCTTAGAAAAAAGACAGCTTTGTGGATGAACTGAAGCTCCAAAGGTTCAAACTCTGAGCTGCAGGGTATGCCAAGAGGCATGTGATCTTGTGCAGCTATGTAGTGGTTTTCAGGGATGTGTGGCATGCAAGTGGTAGTCTGAAGAGACCTTTGGAGTCTGAAGAGGGATTTGGATGCTTTTGAAACATGTCTCAATATTATTCCTGCACAATTCTGTTGTTTCAGAAAGTTCAGAGAAACAGATTATCTTTGAAGAGGCTTAAAACCAAAATGTCAGGTGTATTTTCTTTTTTTCATAATTTACCCCAGCCCTCAAAGTGTTCTACATATTCCACTGATAAGGAAGGAGGCTGAGGGATAATTCAGCAATCTTCATGCACAATAGCAGCTCAGCACTAAGGCTTACTCTTCTCTGAGGGATTTATGATTTGCTAGAGAAGGGTCAACTAAATAGAGAAATACAAAAAAGTGATGTTGTGGGAAAACTTAGCTGTGTCTCCCTCAACCAGTGTCTTCTAGTTTGATCTCACTTTGCTGTTAATTTTTATATTTATATTTGGCATCTTTCTGAAGTGCTTCTCATCACAATGGAAGCAAAAATCATGTTAATTAATGAGAGTGGCAGCCAAAAAAAAAATGGAGCTAGCACTTCTTTGCCATAGTCAAGAGCTCTTGAAAAACTTGTCCTTGATGTTGTTTTGGCTGAACAAAAATTAGATGCATAATCACTATTAGGCTTGATTGACTGCGTAATTCTTTCTATTACACTGATGAAAAGCACATGGCAGGAATTCTTAGCCTTGTACAACTTTATTGCCACATACACATGTTGCTAAATAGCTGAGTATCTCCTTGACTTGGATATTTATCACTTAGGGCGTTGAAATGTCTGAGGTCGTCCACAATAGTTTTGGCATGATGGAGAAAAAATCCTTCCTGTTGATGTAAAATCTTTGTCAGCCACAGGATTAGGGTATGATATTGTGAATCAGTGCAGTACAGATAGAAGAACCTGTAAGCTCCAAACCCTTGGTGGCTTTCTTATACTCACCTGCAATCATTCAATGAGGCTGAATTTGAGTAACCCCCTTTTTGGTCTTAGATAACAGCTCATGCTGCTCACTGTGGGATGCTGTTCCCCTGCCCACACAGCAGCATCCAGGTTCCAAGAGACCACAGAGGCTTCTTCAGTCATAGGGACACTGTGCAGCCTCTAGGTTCCCATGCCAGAAGGGAAGGGTGCAACTAGCAAAATTCTCAGCAAAGGCTGCCTTGTGTGTCATTAAATTCATAACCTATCTGTCGTTCAGTGGTTGCTCCCCAACTCTCCCACAGCAGCCAAACTTTTTTCTTGTAGGCTCAGCTATGACAGTGAAAAAGAAATAGAAAATAACAACCAGGGTTTATTCAGTTCCTTCTCCAACTTTAGATGAGAGATGATGAAAATGTCATCATCATGGCTCACTCACCACCAGCAGCAAAGTGATGCGAGTGGCCTAGCAGGGACACACAGACCGTCTGAAAGGCAGACTTTCCTATGCACTTACTGTTCACCTCAAAGCTGAATCAGGGTTATATGTAAACAAGGAAGAAAATTAACTAGGTTTCCCCACAGCTCAAGATCAATGTAGTTTGAAGACTTCAAATGCAAGACTGGTCCTGAAAATGTACTTACAACCTTTCTCTAAAGGCCTGCCATCGTTCAGAGCTGCTGCATTGGCAGGAGTTAAATAGAGCAGAACTGGGTTCTTGCCCTCCCACCTGAACAGATAATCGTTGAGATCTCTGGTGCAGTAGCCTGGTGTTGAGTCAATAGGTAGAGAAACCAAAATACTTCAAATGGCTGGCAGTTTAATAGCATGAAATAGCTGTGGCTGACACAGCTGCATCTATGGCATTACTGAGCTGCCAGCCCTATGCTGTGCAGTGCTTGGTAACCATTTTTTCTGGTCTTATGGCAAATCACTCCTCGATTCTTTTCCCCTCCTTGATCACTCTGGCTTTAATAAAATGCTATTGGTTGCTACTGGGCTTCCCAGACACAAATCAGGCTCTCAATGCAAATTTAGGTTGTCTTTGTGGCCAATTCTTGAGGGTATCATGGGGTAGTGGGGTGGGAGCAGCTGCAAGGGAACACTTTCATTTAGGAGTGGAAGGAGAGAGGGTCAGCAACAAGCAAGGAAGTGTCAGTAGGAGCAAGGAAGCTCCAACAACCCTGAGTCAGGCAACCTGAACTGAAGAAGGCATCCAGAAAAGGCAGACTGGACACAGCAGGATGTGGGAGAGAGTCTGAAGCTTGCTGCACACCTGTCAGAGGTGAGGAGGGATCTCAGGAAAGGAGAGGATATGTATGGCTGGAGGTGCTAGAAGATCAGAACAGCAGTCTCTGCCCTTCGACTGGCAGGTGGGCAGAGGAGGAACAAAGTGAGCTGCAGAAAACAAGATGCAAACCTTGATGTTACCTCATCTGGCAAAGACAGGAGGTATTGCTGGAGATGGGACTTGAGAAGAGGCCCAGCAGAGCTGGATTCCTTTCTCTCAGCTGAAGTCCAGCCACAGCAGACTCCAGCAGAATCCTCTGGAGTTGGGGCCTGGCATATAAACACATTAAATATAAACAACTGCTATTCATGGGAGCAGTGCAAACTACCCAAGGGGTTGGCTCACAGCTCCCATCAGTCACACATGAAACGCTCTTTAGACCTTTCTACTCAACCAAATGAGCTGTGATTAACAAACACAGACCATTTTAAGCATCACTGACTAGGCTTGATTAAAATTAAAATTTAAAAAGGGGATGGAGAGGGATAAAAAGGTTTTCCTCTTCTTTGTCTTTGTTTTGTTCTCAGTTTTGCTGGCAGTCTCCATGTCCTACCTCCCAGAAGTGATTTAAAGGTTCTTTGATTATATGAGGACTGTTTTGTCTTACAGGACAAAACGTCATCCCCTGGGAAACTTAAGAGATGCTCATGCTGCAAGTCCATGCCTGCTGATGGTCCCCATCAAGCCCCAGGCACTGGAACTGTGTTTGTGTGTGTATGTGCACACATGAGTATTTGTGTGTGTATCTGTGCACGTGTGCCACAAGCACTCGGAGGCTGGCCAGGTGGAATCTCTGTGTTTAAACAGGAGAAAGCTAACTTGTGAGGCCTCCTGGGTTTGGGAAGGGAAAAAACTACACTACACTACACTACATTGCACTCCCGTTACTCTCAGCAGCGTTTTAGGGCTCTTCCCATCCCCTAATTCCCTCCTGCTGCCTTACTGTGTTCTGGGGCCTTTGCCTGTTTGTGGGGCTGATGCTCTGCCCAGCTCTGGTGCAGAGGCTGCAGTGAGAAATGGCTGTGCATTGCTGAGCAGCTGGAAGAAGTTATTAACTGAATTTGGCATCCAGATGCATGTAGCTGAGCTACAAATGCATCTGGGTGGCTTGAGTTGTTCTTAATTATATTTTTGTTTTATTGTTTTCATTTCGAGCTGTGCTCTACCACTACTCTCTGTATATCTCTGTGCTGTACATTTTCTTTGCTTCCAGCCTAGGGTAATTGCTCCTTGTCGTGCTGTGTTTGCCATTTTAATTTTTTATCATCTCAGATACTTTCTTTTCTTTCCCCCTTTTGATTATTTGGTTATGTCATTCCCATTTGCCCTGACATTTCAATAAATTCACTGCTACATTATCTTTGTCCCTAGAGCAGCAGTTTATCCCTCTCTTTCTAATGTCTCTGTCTCAAAGCTGGATATGAACTGTTTATTTTTTCCTAACAGCTTCCCTTTTGGGCTGAGAAGCAACTAGCAGCAGAGAGCGGCGTGCTGGGCTGCAATCCTGGAGCCAGAGTGCCCCCTTCCAGAAATATTGAGGAATAACACAACCCCCTTTAGGGGAAGAAACACAGCCGAGCAGGACTCTGCTGCTCAGGGTCTAGCCACAGGTTAATATCCAGGTACTTAGATGAGACTAACTAAAAGGATGCTGCTGCAAATGATGTGTAAGGAAGTGAAGTTTTTTGGAGTACATTCCTGGATTGAGGGAATGCCCTTTATTAATTGGATTTTTCACTTCCCCTTCTCTTCCAGGTGCTTCTTTTTGTCCCTTTCAAACTTGCGTTTTGATCCTTCCAGCTAAGAGCTCAGAGGAAGGGTCTGGAGTAGTGGTGGGCTGGGGGCAGAGTGACAGAGTTCTCCTGCATGCTCAGGTTGCACATGAGGAGGTGGCCCTCCTGCAGGACAGCACTTTTTCCTTTTGCAGTAGCTGATTCCACGCCAAGCAAGCAGTTTCTGTTTGGTCAATGTTTTGGGCTTTGAGCTTTGGCAGACACTGACAAATTTCACTCTGTGGTTAAAGACTGCTCTCATCTGGCCCAGTCCAGTCACTTATGAAGGGAACAGCCCCTCTTGCAGCATCACTGGAGAAAAAGAAACTCAGGGGGGACCTTATCACCTGAAAGGAAGTTGTAGACAGGTGGGAATAAGTCTCTTCTCCCAAGAACAAGAGGGAGTGGCCTCAAGTTGCACCAGAGTAGGTTTAGATAGGATACTAGGAAAAAATTCCTTTACTGAAAGTGTGATCTGGCAATGGAACAGGAAATCCACAAAAGTGGTGGAATCAGCATCCTGGATGTGTTCAGAAAACTGTAGATATGGCACTTGGGGACATGGTTTAATGGCAGAATTAATGCCAGTTCAGTGGTTGAGGCTGATAACCTTAAAGGCTTTTTCCAACCTTAATGATCCTATGATTCTGTGATTCTTACACTTTTTCAGTCAGCAGGGTGGCATGAATGGAAGGGTTCAGGGACCTTGTCTCTGGACTCTGGCTACAGTGGAGCAAAATCTGGCAGCTCAGTTTAAAGGGATTTATGAAGATGGGTTTAGAGGCAGCTGTTGGCCTTTGTGCAGAAGTGGGGTGGCACAGCCAGCCATTGCATCCCAGTGTTTCTGGGTGGATACTGCTGGGTGGAGAGGTGGGTGGAGCAGAGGAATATGATGCTTTATTAACCTGCCTTTTTGGGGGCTGAATGGTGCTTACCTTGTCACCACTCTCTAAAGAAAAGTTCTTGCAGATGGTTTGTTTTCTGTAGCAACAAAATGACTAAGACCTTGAACTATGGTTTGACCTGTGAGTTCACACCCACCCCCCCCCCCCCCCCCAGTGGCTCTGTGTATTCAGGTCTCTTTGAAGTGCTTGTCTTGAAACATTTGTCCATTTGAAGCTAGAAAGAAGAGAGACTAAGAAACACCTTCAATTTACAACTATTCTCTGCACAGAGAAGGCTTTGCTCATACCTGCATCAAGAGGAAATGTGAAGGAAACATACTACCCACACTTCACTGGAGGGGGGTACGAACACATATGGTGCATTTGAAACTGTAACACCAGGTTTAAGGTAAATGCATAACTACATTATGCAATCCTTTTCAAATAGTCTTCTTATTGCTATTAAACTTTATTAATATAAGAAACACCATTTTCCATCGAGGCACTCCATTTAGACTTCAATAAAGTCCTCTTATACTAACAAGCCCCTGGAGTCTTGCTCTTTCTTGTATTTTTAAGACACTGCAAAGAAGACAAAACCTACCCTGGTAGCTGCGTGTTTAAGTTCCAGGGCAGGAAGGAGCCTTGCTAATACATGGCAACTCCTCAGCACTTTGGGAAAAACATAAGCTCCTGTCAGGGCTGTCCCAGCAGTCAGCTAACATTATGGAATGGGAGGCCATGGAATTCCCACGTGGTAAAGCACTGTGCTATGCAGCCAGGGAAGCTCAAGCAGAGTGATAGAACACAACGTGTCCAGGAGCACACAGTGAGTAAAGGACAGACTAGGGACTAAACCACAGCTATTCCTCTCTAGGCCCTCCCTCCACTGCACCACTTTATCATTTTAAGCCATAGCTGCAGTAACACCAGGAATGTGACCCACAGCCATGCAGTTGCACTCATTCGGGTTCTTCCACTGCCAGAGAGAGCAGCACCACGGCTCTGAGGCACTGACACTGCTCCCTCAGGTGGGGATGCACAGTCCCAAGGGATGCACACTCCTGACTGAGGACACCTTCCCGTCCCCAAGCCAGCCTCAGGAGTGCCAAGCCTGAGCAGGCAGGAATGCACACGCGCTGTGCTGGGAGAGTACAGGAACAGAAATATGGCTGCAGGACAAGGCTGAAGCTGGTATCTCCTCTGGGGAAACCTCAGCAGCTGCTAGACATCAGGTGATTTGTACAGGGCAAAGTACTGTGGTTGGGTCACTAGGCTGAAGTAGCTACTGAGCCTGAGCTGTGCCAGTGTGTAAGCCAAGAGGTGGGCACTGCATCAGGGCTGCATCAAAAGCAGCATGGCCAACAGGTCAAGGGGGGAGGTTCTCTCCCTCTACTCTGCACTCACGAGTATACTCCATCTGGAGTATTGCATCCAAGACATGGACCTGTTGAAGTGAGTCCAGAGGAGGGCCACAAAGGTGGTAAAACAGCTGAAACACCTCTCCTATGAAGACAGGCTGAGACACATGGGGATGGAGAAGGCTCTGGGCAGAGTTTATGGCAGCTTTCCACTTCCTAGAGGGGACCTACAAGAGAGTTGGAGAGGGATTTTTTGCAAGGGTATGTTGTGATAGGACAAGGGCTAATGGGTTTGAACTGAAAGATGACAGGTTTGGATTGGAAGTTAGGAAGAAATTCTTTAGTATGGGCATGGTGAGGCACTGGAACAGGATGCTCTGCTGCTAGAATGGTGGATGCTCCATCTCTAGAAGTGTTCAAGGCCAGGTTGGATGTGGCTTTGAGTAACCTGTTCTAGTGGAAGGTGTCTCTACCCATGCATTGAACTGACCTTTAAGGTCCCTTCCAATGCAAACCATTCTATGATTCTGTGATCAGTAACTACACCACAGCAAGGGTACCTATGCATGTCTGCAGAAATATCTGGATAGGCACACAAAACTGTGTTCTGGTTCTGAGGGTCTTACAGTTTTATTTCTCCTAGTTCAAATGAAATGATAGGATCAAACAAGGAAACTCATGTTTCTAAGGCAAACTTAGCTCTGTCATAACTGCTTCTGGCCATTTTAGGGGCTAAGATGAGTAAAGAGGCAAAGCAGCCATCCAGGGGTTGTGCTAAGAGTGTTTGAAGGCCAAGCCACAACTGGAAATGCTCACCAGAGACAAGCACTATGTGGATGTCAGAGCCTGCAAGCACTTTGCCCTTCAGGCCCAGAACTATTTTTAAAGATCCTGACCTGGTTACAGACCTGCAGACACCTGGTGGGTGGGAAGGACCAAACACAGGGATCTTCTCCATGATTTGAAGATTATTATTAGCTGTGAATGTAGTCACCAAGACTTATTATCCTGGCCCATCCCATGTTTGTCATCTCCTCATCTCCTCCAAGCCCCCAAACATGACACACTCTTGTCTTGGCTTCAGTGCATTAGGAAGTTTTTCAGAGCCAGATTTTCAGTCTGAGTGTGGATCAGAAGCTGTGGTGCCTGGGGCAGCTAGGGGAGGCTGACACCTACAAAGCAGCAAAGGCTGAGCCCACAGCCTTCTTGCTCATGCCAAGGAATTTTGGCTGCAGGTGTAAGTTAATTCCTGGTATTGCTGGCAGGCGATCTCCCCAGCTATTCACAGCAGTGCTTTAATTCAGCCCACCTATGCTCAAGTGAGCATCCTGTGCAAGAACAACCCTGTGCGGGAGCTTACATTAATTTAGCTACCAAGAAAGGCTTTTTTATGGTGAAGTTAAAAAGTGATATGTGAAGTTAAAAAATGACACCTCACTTTGCCTCATGAATCAGTGGAAGGACCTCTCCATTGGTGAAGCATCTATATGAGAAATGGTACTTTAGTTCCCAGAGTTATCACAGCATTTGCTGTGTGCAGATGTATTAAAAACAAGCAGCCACAGAGTGATAGCACTGGGCTTCTTGATATGTTGACATTGTAGCACAGAACTTCTGTGGGGCACAGGGCAAATGATTGTAAATAATTATAGAATTGTAGAACCAAAGAATCATTTGTGCTGGAAAAGGTCTCCAAGATCGTCAAGTCCAGCATTGCCAAGTGGTGGACTTTTCCACCACTAAACCATGTCCCCAAGTGCCACATCTACATGTTTTTTTGAACACTTGCAGAAATGATGATTCCACCACTTACCTGGACAGCCTGAACAGCCTTTCAGTGAAGACATTTTTCCTAATATCCAAACTAAACTTCCCCTAGAACAACTTGAGGCCATTTCCTCTTGTCCTGTTGTTTGTTACTTGGGAGAACAGACCAACCCCCATCTGGCTACACCCTTGTGTCAGGTATCTGCAGAGAACAATAAGGTTCCCCTTTGGAGCCTCCTTTTCTCTGGGCTGAACAAACCCAGCTCCCTCAGCTGCTCCTCATCAGATTTGTGCTCCACACCCTTTCCCCAGCTCCATTGCCCTTCTCTGGACCCACTCCAATCCCTCAATGTCCTTTTTGCAGTGAGTGGCCCAGAACTGAACACAGGATTTGAGGTGCGACCTCACCAGTGCTGAGCACAGGGGGACAGTCACTGCCCTGGTCCTGCTGGCCACACTGCTGCTGATACAGGCCAGGATGCCATGGGCCTTCCTAGCCACCTGGGCACACTGCTGTCTTGTGTTCAGATGGCTGTCAACCACCCCCCCCCCCCCCCCCGTCCCCCCCGTCCCCCCAGGACATTTTCCACCTGGCAGCTTTCCATGAATTCCACAAATTATGGAAAACATGACTGAATTCTCCTTGTGCAGTGTAAGGACCAGCATTCATTTTGTGATGCATTAACCTGGCAGTTTTGCTCATACTCTCATAAAGGCACTAACAGGACAGATGTTCCCCTGCAGGTGTGTGTGTGTGTGCAGGGGGTCAGTTTGGCCCCATGTCAAACTCTCAACAAGGGGGAGCCTTGTGCATGGGCACAAAGAGGGCAAAGGCACACTGCACAGTAGGAAATAGGGCTGCCAAGCCACACACATGTTAAGCAGCAACAGACAAGGCTGGAGAGGTTCCTATTGGGCAAGGATGAGAAGGTGGAAAGAAAAAAATCCTTCATGCTGCATTGACTGAGCTCCGCACAGACAAGCCAGCCTGACGGGTGCTAGTTCAAGCATTGGGGAAAGGCAACATTGTTAAATAGTGAAATAATTTTTGCCATCCTCCACTGGGAAGCCAGGTGCATGTTAGGCTGATCATTTACCCTTGTGTTTTCTCTATCCCCAAGTGCTGTGCAGAAGAGAAGCCAGCTATCAGGACGTGCACAGGTCTGGGTTGCTTCCTCAGGCTTCTTCATGAGCAGAGGGAAGGGGACCAAAGGGTACCTGAGGTTCTCCTCGAGATCGTCCCATATTCTGGGACTATGCAGGAACCAAGTCAGTCTCCATCCTAGGTCAGAGACAATCTTCAGCTGTGTGCTGGCGACTGAACCTGCCAAAGTGGCATATGAGAGGGCATTAGTGTCAGCCTCATTTTATACAGCATTACCAGGGCAGCTAATCCAGGGCTGCCTGCATGAGGTCTGTGGAGCATCGCACACAATGGAGAAGAGCTGCTGTACAGCAGCAACCCAGCAGCACACCTCTCTAGCTGTGTTTCATTTTGAGCTGCAGGTTCTGGGCCAGATGGGCTTGTGCCACATTGTTGTTTTCCTCTGCCTTCTACCATCTTATAAGTAGCTCTCCATGCTGTTGCATGGAATAATTTGAGTTATAATCTTAAACTGGTGGGGAGCAGATAGAAGGGCCCTTTAAGATAACCCCCTCCATCAAGCTTTAGGTATGTAACTTTACAAGTAATCCCCTGAGGATCCCCCTCCAGCCAGAGGCAAAGGCAGTCCTGGGGTACATACAGTGCACGGGAGCAAACCCTGCCATGGCAATTCAGGCCAGGCAGGAGACAGAACAGTTCAGTCCCATAGCAGTGCGAGCTGTGTATTCACAAACAATTAGGGTGTGCATTTACAGCAGGTATAAACTGCTCTGTGAAGGAACCCGGTGTGGCATTGTCTGCCACGGAGGAAAGTTGTTTTTTTTTTGCTGTGAATAGGTATTTTTGTTCCAAATAACCAGGAATGTGCAGCTTCTCAGCTTCCACACACATCTACTCAGCTCCTCTCTTGCTGCTGATGCATCTGTGTCCTTGACCAACTTTCCTGCCCAGCAAGCACAGGTTCTACAGTGCTTTCCACAAGCTGCCCATTGCAGCTCAGGGGTGGCTGCCTCCAGGCTCTCCTTATACCTGGATGGATGTTCTTCTTCCCCACTCCAAACTTCACCTTGAAATAAAAAAAAAGCAAATTAAAAGGGGGAAAAAAGGCGGCATTCACTGATGAAGGCTCCTGCAGCTGCTCGCTGTACTCATCAAAGAAGAGGAAGTGCCAATTACTTCCTTGTAGGAACTGTTTCTGCAATCGAAGCGCTCTGCGGTTGAGCTGCAAACGCCGATTCCCTCCCGCCCAGCACAGCCTGGCTCATGAGCCAGAACAGGAGGTAGCTGGCTGCCCACACCCTCATCAGTTTACACTTTCACACAGAACACTCATAGCTCTGTTTTCCTTGTGACATTCACCATTTCCTGGTGGAGTGAGGACAGCCCAGTGCTCTGGGCACACCGGCAGACTCGGAGCCCAGCAAACTTCTCATGAACAAGCACAGGCACTTCATGCTCCCATTCCCAGAGCATCCTGCCAGACTGGGAGGTTGGGAGAGTGAGGGGAACAGAATCGTTTTTTGCTGCCCCTGCCATTCGCTGTGGTAAGGCTTTTGCAGCCGAACAGCAAAGAATTACTTGTGGCCCAACTCAGCAAGAGTTGAAAAGAGCTCTTCCCAAGGACCTCCCAGCTCCTGGAACCTCTGTGCCTTGTGACAGTATTCACAGGGGCTCAGACTAGAAGGAAAGCCAAGTAAAGATGGCACCAGAGAAAAAATGCCACCAAAAAAAAAAAAAAAAAGCCACCAGCAGAAGCATTTTTCGTGCTGTTAACTTTTTCCAATACCAGCAGTTATAATTTTGTTCAACTTATTTTGTTGTGTGTCTTTTTTTAAAACATCAGTAGATACATTTCCTGGAGAAGCTTCTCTTATCTCCTAAAAGACTGCACACTCTAAGAAATCAAGCTGAAAAATAACAGATCTTTGTCCCTCCTGTTTTTTCTCTACCTCTCTTATAAATCGAAGACTTGTCTTAACCAAACAGCAACTTTTTTTGTTTTATTCCCATTTTATCCTTTTCTCAGTTACAAAGTTATGTTCTCCACATTAATGCAGTGTTTAAAATAACTATTTTAATGACCTACCCAAAAAAAAAAAAAAAAAAAAAAGCCCTGTAACTGTAGCAAATGAAGGGCACCAGACAACCCCATCCAAACACGTAGGAAGACACAGCAGCAGCACAGACAGGGAGATGCTGGCTCTCCCTGCTGCTGTGCCTCAGCTCAGCCCCGTGACCTCTCTGCAGCTGATGTTCTCACCCAGAAGAGAATCTCTTCTGCTTTGTTCATCACAGTGTGCTGTCCTGCCTGCCAGATTTCATACAGAGAAATACAAAGAACACAGACACTCAAGTTTAGCTTGCTGACATAATGCCCATATTTAATCTTTTAAAACAAGAACAAAATCAAGAATAAAATCAAGAATAAAAATTTCATTTAAGTCATACAGTACATTAATCTTTCAGCAATGACCCAATCTACAGTACTCAAATGCCTGGCATGAAGTCTATTATCTCAGCATTTAACAAGTGTATAACCAGTGACACAGTAAAAGAAGAGCTCACAATACACAGCTAACACAATGAGTTTAGATTTTCTTCTAAGAGTCCAGCTAGGGTTTTGTTATACATGGGTCACTTTTGAACCATACTTTAATCAGCTTTTTCTTCAGTCAATCTGTTTGGGGCTTTTCTTTTTTTTTTGTTATGTGAGTTTTTCCATTATGTACAGGAAGATTTATTTCAGATGAAATTGCACAAGTTAGAATATCTATCTATAGGCATACATGGTCAATCTAACTAAAAAAAATTTAATAAGCAGTAATTACTCAGTCCTGGTTATACATTCCTAAAGGCTTAATAATACAGTTTTAAGAAGAAAAAAAATAAAACAAACACAACAAAACACAGCTGTAGGGTGGCAATCTCTGTAAGAAGCCTTTTTCCCTCCCAGAACAACCAAGGGCTAACTGCACTTTCCATGTCTGAAATGGGGTCTAAAAAGTAGTCATTTCAGCAACTAAATAATAAAAACCGTGTGACTGTTTCCTCTCTAAAGTCTGAATGTTTTGATGCATAATTCAGAGAAGCTCTCAAACAAATAATACTGGCAGGATGCAGACTGTTAACAGAAATGGGACAATATGCCCCGATAGCACATTTGGGTAGCACAACTGTAGGTAGGAAGGGGCCATTACCTACTGGTTGAAGAAGCCTGAAGCAGGACAGCCCTGCCTGCATCTGCTGCAGAGGAGAGGAAAGGGTGGGCTCTTCTGCTCCTTGGCCAAGGCTACAGCTCAATGTCCCCCACCTCTCACCAAACACTTGCTCACCCGCTCTCAGCCCCTTCCTCCTGGTCCAAGTGGAATCCCCAGCCCAAAGGCGAGGGGAGCGTGGCAGGTGCAAGCCCTCCCTCTTCCCATCCCAGATCCTGATGCTGAGCAGCAGAAACACGTCTGCTGCTGCTGCAGCTCCACCACGGGCAGGAGGCTCCTCCCAGCCCACCGTGGTGTGGGCAGGAGCTCTGCAGGCTGGAGGCTTCCTGGGTCCTGGCCCTGACTACCAGGAGCAGACTCGCTCCAAACAGCAGCTTTACCGAACACGAGAGACCCAGAGGGCTACCTGTAAGGCAAGTTAACCGAACAAGGGTGATGGAGCATCTTCCCACATTAGCAAAACATAAGTGTAACTAATTAACATAACTGCTTTGACTTCTTTTCATCTCTATTTTCTGGTGCCAGGTCCTGCTACAAATGGAAAAAACCCCATAGAGAGCTGCTTTCCTAGATGGAAAAGCAGCACAATCTTAAGCCTTGTGGATCTGCTTTGCAATTTCCTACTGGCATAAACAACAAGAAAAAGTTCCATTTGTTTGGTTGGTTTTTGTGGTGTTTTTTTTAAGGAAAAAAAAAATCCAGATCACCTAATGCACCTTCTCTGCACATCACACACGCTCACATGCACACGCACCAATGGAGAGCTCCAGAAGAACAGGCATGGGAACCACAAAGCCCAAATGGTGAAAAGACGTGGGGAATCTCACATTTCTGTTTTCAATTCTCATTTAGCAACGAAGCAGCAAAATGATGTACTGCAAGAAATAAAGTCACAGAACACACATACACCCAAATGCACCCATGGATACATTTTTCCCATTTTTTCTTTTTCTGACAGACTTTGCTACTCATCTGATAGTTTCTTTCTGGCTGTGCTGAAGTTTTTGAAGAGCATCTAGTGCTTATTTAACCTATATCACAACACAAGAACCTTAGTGGCAATGGACAATCCATCTCATTAGTGCCACAACCAACCATATCTGCTTGAGATTCTCTACAAAAGCCTTTTGGAAGTTGAATCTGACTCTGCCTCTTTAGTGCCACTCTTGGTTGGTGGTTTTTTTTTTTTAAATTAACAAACACAGCATATTAATGCAAATTTGATGTCTTTTAAAAAATGCTCAGATAATTAGTTCAGCAAAGTGCATCTATTTGGTTCTTTCCATAGATCACCTTCTGTTTTAAGTTTAAATTCCTTCACAGTTTAAAATATTGTGAAGAAATTATATGTATACTTTATGTATAGAACTATTTATATACATACACATATATACACACAACTCTGTACTTTATATAGCCATAAACACTCACTACTTAACTATTTATATTATATACACATGGCATGAACACACAGTCAGTGAAGAGTTGGTGCAGGCTGAAACCATTCCATCGGGTTTAATGGAATAACAATAGTGAAACCATGAGTGAGTTATCAAGAGACACGGACATACATCTATTAGATAACTGAAAGACCAATTAAATCATCTCTTCCATTCTCCTATTAGCACAGGATTGTTCCCACCCCATTCCATGCTCCATAAGCACATACACAGCTACTCTGCATTCAGTTTACATGAGAGGGCAGTGGTGGTTCTGTTTCCTACATGAAAGAAGAGTCCATATTTACTGGGGCTCGTTGCAGCCTCTTCTGCAGGAGGGCAGCACAGCTGGGTTTGGATGCCTTGGAGGATTCCGAAGGCTGCGCCGCCGTCAGCTGAAAGCACCTGCCAAAGCTTTATTGCATGGTTATGGGACAGCTATCAACTGTTCACATTCTGTGAACTCTCTCCAACAAGTGGTACAACTGTATAAATACATATTTTAGCACAAAACAGTTTAACACGAGGCAAGTCCAAGTACAAACAAGACCTAAAGGCCTATGGGTGAACTTTAAAGGCCAGCAGTTCTTCAGAGTGCATGTTGTTTAAGGAACGCAAGTCGGGTAATTTCAAAAGAAGTTTTGTGAAAATAGAGGCTTCATTTGGGTGATTTTTCATAATTAAGGTCCTTAATGCACGGATTAGTGTTTCCTGAAGGGCCTCCACAGAATTGACATTTTCTATTCCGGAGCGATCTAAACAAAAGGGCAGGGTGAGAGGGAGAGAAGGAGAGAGAAATTAAAAAACAGGAGGGTAGGAGAAAAATAAAAAAATGACTGAACAGATGCAGCCTGCAACATAAAACCAGGGCAGTAAGAATCCCTTACTAAATTAACAAGCACAAGAAAAATCAGATACTTATGCCAGAAGGTTTAAATCACACACCAAAAGTCTTTCAAAGGTTATTTAGCATTAACTTTTCAAAGTAATTTTTTCAAAGTAAGCTCATGCCAAACTGGCAGCATTCAATCCCTATTTCTGTGAACCTTAACCCATGTTTCCAGAGAAAGACAGATTGAAGCAAATGTTTAAATATATTGCTGAATCACAACTTTCAACCCAAGGAGGAAGACAGGGCACATGAAACTAAAAATTTCCGACATTTCTTAAGGCTAGATATAGAACCCTAAACTTAAACTGAAGGTTTGAGGAGGAAATCCCACTCAGGACAAGCCACAATTGTTATCTGCACAATGGGATTCCCAGGGGCAAAGGGAGTCCAAGCATTCATATGACTGGGCACTACTCCCGAGCGCGTTCTGAGGCACTTACAAAATGAAACACTGTGCACCCAAAAATTCCCAGCTGAGGAAAAGAAGAATGTCAACATCAAGACAAATACTATGTTCTCACATGCTGCACTCCCACCACGCCTGAAGCATTTTTTTCAAGAGAGCTGTATTTAACAACACACCTGGTATCATTAGGTGGAACCTAAGTAAGCAGCTTGAAAGGATGAATTTTTAAGTAAAACATCTCACCTCATAACCATGCACAGTAGCTGTTTGTTTCCAAGCTGTAGCTTCTTTTCTTAAACACTATGTAAATTCAGCAGGGCACACACATAGCCAAGTGACTGGCACAAACAGAAATGTGCTTTGATGCGTACATGTACTTAAGCACTTTGCAGAACTGGGACATGGAATGACAGCAGCTTTCTGGAGTAACACTGAGTCAGATTCTACAGTCAGAGTGGGAATCCCTTCCTTATGCTGTCAGTGTCAATCCAATCAGATTGCTCAGGTGAACAGTCCAGGAAGTCCTCCTGGACTACTCAGTGCAGTTCCCTACTGCTATAGGAAAAATTATTACATAATCCACTTAAGGATGCATCTTGAAGCAGTTACATGTTTTGCTCATTTAGGAAGATTGCTCTAGAGTCTTCTACAACTAGGAGCTCTGATTACTATTAAACACTTTTTATTAGCACACATTCCACTCTTCTGTGAAGACTGTCCATTAGGTTTGACAGCTGCTGTCCAAGAGAATGTGAGTGAGGAGAAATCTCTCTGCCTTTATTTATTAAAGGATCTCTCCTGCTTACCCACCTGCTCTGCAAAAGCTTTGCTCTATTCTGAGCAGGTACAATGACATCTGCACAGAACATGCCCAAGAGTTTCCCAAGAGCTCCGTACACTGAGACTAGTGCTGCCTTGCCTCTGGAGGGAGGTGAAAGAATGCAGCCCAGCCTTTTCTGGCTGCCTCGGGTGAGTTACTATAGCTTCCTCCTTTCAATTAGTCCAAGTCTTTTTTTTTTTCTCTCTCTCTGTCTCCTTTCAGTTGCTCCCAGTGGCCAGCAGGTTGTTTTTTTTTTTTCAGTATTATGCCAGTAAGGGAGAGTAAAGAGGGTGTGTACTTTATACTCTTCTACCACAAAGCAAGACCCTTAGTTAAGGGATTATCTGGTCTCTAAACCTGCACAAACCACATTCTTTCAGCTTTGCTTCCGCCTTGCTTTTTCCTCCATCAGTGGCCAAGATCCACCTTGCTACCTCTTCTCCACCCTCAACACATCCAGCTAACTGAAGCCAGAGGTGAAGCATTCTTTTAATTCTGGAACAGTACCCAGGTAATTCCTCAGCCTGATCCAAGTGTGATCCTGCTTTTTCTTTCTTTGCCACACGACATGGGAAGGAGAGAACGTAGAGTTACACACAGTCCTTGCTACTTGCCCCTGCTTCTTCAACATGTTCTAAATACTCCTCCTACAAGTGGTTATTCATCCAGTGTTAAGTGGAGATGTTTCTATCAAGCAACTTCTTGATCTCCCAACTAGCAGTATTTAGAGACTTAATTTCCATTGGTGGGTTTTGTTTTTTTCTTAATTTTAATCAGCTAAAAGTCTTTTAAAAGATCTTTAATTAGTGCAGCATGGCACTTGATATCGTGGATCACTTAATCAGTATTCAACAGTCACACTTCTTCCTGCTTTTGGAACTTATGTAAATCTTGACTACTCTCTTCCTTTCAGTCTTCTCCTGAATAACTTTCATTCTGAGAAGAAGTCATAATGGCCTTTTTCTTCCACCTTCTGTTCTTCTTACATTTATGGCATTTTTTTTTCCTTTGCCTGCATCTCCATGATGTTCTCTCTGATCCTGTTCTTCAACTCTTCATCTCTAATGAAGCATCACCTCCCCTTACAGGACATTACTTTTTTTGTTACACTACTCCTCAAAGAGTGGTATGCAGGGATCTGTCTTTCCAGACCTGTTTAATCAACACGTGTCCACAATCCTTCAGTTCTACGGGCACCTTCTCATATCAGCACTCCCTCACACTGTGAGCATCCTCCCCAGGAACTCTGCTGAGGCCACTTCTGTTCTTCAGTACCTGCCTGAGCATGAAGCCTGCTCATTTACTCACTTGTGCAAAGTAACAACTGCAGCATTTTAACCCAGTCTCATACAACAGAGCAAAGTTGCTCTGAAAATTTTTGAACTCACAGCAATCATCAGGGTTAGCTTTGTGTCAGGAATACAGCCCCAATGTTGACTATATGACAATGTTCACTTATAAAATGTTGTGAAGATGTCCAGGAAGGGCTGTGATCAGACTGCAGATCAGACCATGAGGTAGCTAAGATAGGCAGCAATAATATCCAAAATATGATCTGAAAAATCCTCAGCAACTGCAAGAAGCCTGAATACCAAACACCTTCTCTTCCTGTCCTGTTGCACGGCTGACACTACACGCTGTACATGTTACATGCCATCCCTAAACTAATCCCTGCTGGGAGCTGGCAATCAGCACAGTGCTTTAAAGGCTGGGGAGATGGCACTGTGCTAGAAGCACATTCAACAGAAGAGATACAGCCACTTAGACTGAGAACAGGTGGCACAGAGAATGAGATATTCTAGGACCCAGGAGCTGAGCAAGCAAGAAGAATGGCTGTAAGCCTAGTTAGAGTGCACAAGAAGGGGAGAGACCTGGTTGTCAGTCCTTATTCTAAAGGCTGCGCCTCCAGTTCTTGTCAAAAATTTCCAGAATCCGGAAAGGCAACTAAGACCTCAGGTTTCTCTCTGCTACCTGAACATTTTCATTAACAGATTCCATGCTTCCTTCAGATTATAGTGCCATACTTCCTTCACACTGCCATTTCTTCTGGCTCTTGAAGCTTGCTAACTCTGTGCCACCCTCTGCTCATTATCACGGCTTACAAACTGAAGAGGCGACAGCTGCCCCGTCCTGTGCTCTGACATTTCAGTTCAGCCATGCACAAAGCTATTAGACTGAACTGCCCTACCTTGTTACAGAGGCCTTAAGTGCCTACAGCACCATGCCTGGGCACCCCTCCTTGATGACACGTGGGTCTAAATTGCTCAAGTGAAAGGGGTGCATTTGTTCAAGGAGTTCAGTGCTCCCCAGCTGCTGGCTCGTTGTCTAAGTGGGCGCCGTGAGCATTCCTGCTACCTACCTTTAGAGAGCTTCTTACCCAGCAAGCAGGGATTCTGCATCTTGCATTCCAGGCATTAGATGCAGAGCTAATGTGCCTAATTTGAGGCTTGAGATAATACTACAGAAGTAGGTGCTTAATCCTTCTTTGAATCTGGGCCAGGGTGCTTTGTCTATCCAGGGACTGAAACAAGATAGGAGGCCGGTGAAGATGTCAGTGGATTGGCAGGCCTTTAGTGGTAAGAAGTCACAATGCAGATGATAGGGCTTTCTTGTTGACACAGGCAGAGATCAAACTGTTGGATTTAGACTTAAGTAAAATACGCAACAGACTTAAACGACAATACTTGGAAGCAAAGATACCGCCTCATCCAAAGACTTACGCTGTGCAAGTCAGGAGTAATTTCAGTGATGCTGTCCTGTGAAACTTAGAGGAGTCAGACAAATAGCATCTAAGCAGCCATGAGGCAGCTACTTGTTTCTGCATTACATAGAAAGCAGTAGGAAAACATAAGCGCATCGTCACTTTATTTTTTTAAGGGCAATATTAGAAAAACTAGGTATGTTAAGAAGTACATTACAGGCTGCTACTACCTTAAAACCTACTCAAGTGCACTTAGACATGAAATAACAAGGTGTACATTTTACAGAAAACTTTAAATAGAACTTTAAGTAGAGAGTCACATTCAATTTTTGGCAAAGGTGGAAGTCAACTTTCTCTCCTTACCAGCAGATACCAGGACAACCGCTGTAAACAAACTCATTTCCTCATCGCTAAGTTGCAGGGCATTTAGTTTCTCACTGAATTCAAACATTGAGTTGAGCAGATCACCAGCTCCCATTGAATGCAAGTCATCCACGCTGTACTTCTTGCCACTCAGGAAGGTGACAGTACGTTCCTTTGCATCAAACAAAGATGCAAATCGTACCATTAAAACCTGGTGAAAGAATAAGGAAGAAAAAAAGAACAACAAAACTGGATAAATGTAGATGCATTTCTAGAAAAGTCAAAGAAAAAAATTAAACATTTAAACATCATACAAAGTGTCTCATTAACCATTCTAAAAGCATTCTATACAGAAACTGTCAGCATGCTACTGAGCTGCAAAACACAGTGCAAGCTCTGGCCCCATAATCTGAGAGAAACAAACAAGTGACAAAATTAGGGAGTGGATGCAGGGGAGGGGCTACAGCATATGAATGGCAGGAAAATTAAAATTTCAGCCTCAGACAGCCTGAGCCACACAGACCATGTAATTCATAAATATGCGAGTAGGACAACTTGCTTGAGCCACACAACAGCCAAAGGCATACAGGGCATTCAAAGAAATGTTTTCCTGGCCACACTCATGAGAAGCAAAATGAAGGTACTGAACCAGATTCTCACTCCACTAAAGTGGAGCAGCTCTATGGAAACGATGATTTACACCACCTGATGATCCGGCCCCCTAGGCATCCTTTGAAAAAGTACCATGCCACATCACTGTACCCACAGGAATGTTAACAAGCTCTGCTAGAAAGGAGCCACATGTAGAGCTTTTAAAAGGCTGGGGAAGCACAGCTTGAGGATGGCACCTGGTCTGCAGCAGCTGGGAATACCCCTTTGGTACAAGCACCTGGGCTGGAGCAGTTGAGGTGTGCTAAACTTACCCCTTTGGGCTGAAATTTCTCTTGTGGTTTCTCAGTTGTACTGTAAAATGTTTCCCTCTGGAATGGCTTGTTAAGTTTCATTTGCTCATGTTCAACAACCTTTTGTTTACATTTTCAAGGTTTAAGTTGCACAGAACAGCCTTCTTATTTGAAGAAAACTAACTAACTGGCATTGGTTAAAACTTCAGACTTGCTGTAATCTCTTGGTGTGACAGTCATCGCTTCTCATTTACCCTACTATCTGCATTAATTCAAATGTTTACTACAGGTGAGAGGAGAACCAGGTTCGCAAAGACTAGTGTCTTTGACAAGCTTAAAGGAAAGAGTGTTCAAAACAAATGAAAACGTTTGAGAATTCAAATACTGTTCATGCACATTACACGACCTGCTCCATAATTTTATGAGCCAAACAACATGCAGCAGCCTTGATGGATACAAGAGCACTACGTACTAGTCACTTTTGTCAGCTAAGTTATGTGTCCTTTGACGACATTAACTACAGAATGCAGAAACCCATCAGAATACAAAAAAACAGGCAAAGGGCAGGCAGACAAAGCTGAACTTGTGCATTAGCACAGACCCACCAGGTATCCAGCAACCTTTCAGTTCAAAACGGAATTCTCCCTATAGAATTAGGCTTTAAAAACATCTTTAAATAATGAGCAACCAGGATTAGTTCTGGTATTCAAAACTGAAGCCCATGAAGTTGTGCTGACTTATTCTAAGGCAAAGACCTCACCTATTTCAATGCCATCATTCTAAACAAGGAAGAATAGTTTGGACTATAGCATAGCACAGGACTGATTCATCCCATTTCACTTCAAACCAGGCTCATACTTGTGCATGCTGAGGACACAGCTGATCAATCCTATCACCTGACCACAGCAGGTCACATAAAAACCTCCACTCTTGGAGGTTGCTTGATCACTTCCCTACCAGCTATAGACAAATCTGAGTCACTACTCAAAGGGATCCAAGAGCCTTGTTAGCTCTACCATCAACTACATTTGGAGGGGAGGAGGAGGAGGGCCCACTCAAAACCAGTCGAGTTCTTAATTTTAGGCTCACTGCTGTTTCTGAGCTGGCTCTCCTAAGAAGCCATGCAAATGCCACCACGATACACTGAGCTTCCCAGTACTCCCAGTTCTAAGAGACCTTTTTAGCTTACATGTGTGTGAATATATATAGCTGTGCAGCTTCTGCACCAACATTGTCTCCGTGTGTCCTCTTACCCTCAAAGGAACAGGCACTCTTGGAACACGAGCTGCTAAGAAGCACAGTGCCAAGCCAGCCACACCAGACTTGGAGGCAGCACTTTCACTCGGGTTCTTCTATCAACATGCAGACATTGGAACATCCTGGTTCAGTTACCCAGAAGACAGAAATGACCTTGGATGCACCAGGCTTTTGAGATGCTTTTGCCTCTATCGCAATGGTTTCATTAATCCTGTTGTAGATTTTTTCCACTGTTCTGAAGCCCTACTTTTTTTTTCCTGTTGCTAAGATGCCACATAGGCCTTTAACTACAAGTTGTAGCTCACTAACAGGAATCATAAATGTTTCTTATAAATAAGTTAATAGTGACAAGCATGCAGCCATATGTAATTATTAATTCTCCTGGATATAGAAACCTCCTTATCAGCACTGCTTGTAACTGGTAAAAATGCGTATGAGCGAGGCCTGACAAAAGCTTCAGGTGAAGCAAAGCATGAAAGTTTGGTCTCACATTATAGGGACAGTTCAAGTCAAATTCTTCACCCTCCTCCTCCTTTGTAGAGGAAGGAACCAACATTTTTGTGTAAGGTGAAAGTAGAGAAGAAGTAAAAATACAGCCCCTTCACTACAGGAGGTGTGGATGAATGTTAAAAGGTCAAGAGTAAGTACAACAGAAAAAAATATATGACAGAAAAATGAAGGAAACAAGAAAACTAATAGACTCCAGGCAAGAAATCTTCCTGTATAACTTGTACCTTCCGAACCAACAATTACCCAATTTTAGAACTGGGTTGTATAAATGCAGACAGAAGACCCAACAGATCACAAGAGAAATGTCTTCATCTCAGGTAAACATAAAATCCAGCATCTCTCTTTGAAAGAATAAATCATGTAAACAAGAGCAAAGGCATCAACAATGCTACACTTCCCAGAAAAGCACAGTAACATCAAATACTTGGGACTTCGGCTCCTCTGACCGTCTCTATTCAAATTTCACATTTGAATATTTATGAAATGAATACGGCCTCCAGTAGACACAAGGGTCTGGAAGGGCAACTAAAACATGATGTAAAGGTCATCTTGTGAAGGTCACTAATTATAAAACAGCAGCAAGCTCTGTGGTATCATTTCCAAATTAATACCACTAATTCACATATACGTCATGACCACAAGTGGATGCAATTAACCACGAGGACCTAGTGGGATTAGTCTAGAGTAAGTCAGGCTGCAGCTGGCACACAGTATCTACAGAGCTGCAGCAGTACAGGTAGTTACCATTGTTACTGCATTGGACATGGAAGCTTCAGACACTCCCAAGTCACCACCAAAGTGGTGACTGGTCAGGATTGGATACTCTGGCTTTTGCAGGAAGCAGAGTGGCACAAGGAAGGACATGCAGAGCAGTAAACAAATTCCTTAACAAAGTTTTTAAGTCAGTAGACAGCTTTCTAACCTATACACCTTTCAGATGTAGTACAGTTCCCCAGAGTAAGCACAGGTAACAAGAAACCCCTAATTATGCATTTATTAATGCCCAGGGAAGAGGGAAGGGTAGAAGGGCTGAGCCGTTTTGAGCTCATTGGAAGAGGAACAGGTCACCAAGGCCTGATCTATCACAGATCTCTTGGACACCAACACCTCAGAGAACGCTCAGAACACCCATGAACAAGCTGGTTTCACCTGATGTAACCCCATTCCATTTGGTTCTGTTCTTACAGGGTCAGATTGATGCTCAGCTTGTCAGGTTTGCAATATACACAGAGTGGTCTCACCTCAAAGGTCCCAGCCTTCAGAAGGTTGACCTGGTCATGCTGGGAGAGATCTCGGAAACCTGGGATGCGCTTGGCGAACTCCACCACTTCCTTCACTGCAGGAGTAAAACTCAGGGAAAACTCTTCCCAGATTTCATGGCCAGACTTGTTTGGGTCCACATGGGGAGTCTTACTCATTGGGCAGACCTGATGTTTGCAAAACATAGACAGAAAACAACTTTTAAAGGTATCATTCCAAATACTGACAAATATTTTAAAAAACATGTTTATCATTGAACAAAACTTTGCAATAATGACATGGGAAAAAAAAAGTCAGTATTCCGCAATCAATTCCCAAAGAAACTGGATTTCTTCCTCTTGCTTTAAAACAAACAAGAAGAAAATCCATGGGATTGTTAACAATCTGTTTAGAAATTTGTTAACTTTGGAACCTACAACACTGTGTACTGCAAAAGACCTGGCAGAACCAAGGTTATGCTATTCTTCCCTGACCTCAACTGATTTGGTCTGACATCTGAATTTCTCTTTCCTTGTATTATCCCTGCAATTTCACAGTACACTGAGATTTCACAATCAATCAGTTGCAATCTCACAGTCACTACAACATTCATTCTCCCATCTTTCTTGTTCTGCAGGCAACTGAAGTGCTTCAATCAAGGTGACAAAGATGCCAACACCAGAGCAAGAAAGCAAGCCTTGGTTTCCTGAGTCACAGGTTTACACCCTCATTACAAGGATAACCCTTTCCTGCAAGTTTGCTTTTACTTGTATCACTGAAGGAGGAACACCAAGGAACTGGTATTCCAGTATTTCTCAGTCACAAGAAGACAAAGTGCTCTTTTATACAAACATACAGCAATTTTTGTAGGAAAGTCTGAATCCATTACATCGAGATCAGATGTATCAGTCAGGGCTGACTGCCAATAAATTCCCTCTGCAAGAGGCAACCAGAAGCGCTGCGATATTTTCAGTTCTAGCTTCTAAAATTTACATCTTTTAATGAAGCTTAAACCTTTTTAATATTCATTTCACCTGTCATCATCAAGGACAAAAATTCCTTTTAAGTATTCCTCACAGCTATACTAAATGGTGTATGTAATCCTACATAATGTCAGCAAAACAAAGAGAAAATAGTGAAATAGATTAGCAATTCCTCAGAGCTGTGCTGTTTTTGCAGGTCATCTTTAATATGGTAATTGCCTGGCAATTCTTTGCGTGGGAAGTCCTAAGATTACAAGACTCTAATATTTTGGCAAAAGGAAAGGTCCAGGCACACAACCAGAAGGACAGCAGATGCCAACCACTGCTCTGATTGTGGTATTGCAATGGCTCACATAGGAACTGTTATAAATACAGCACTCACTGAAAACAAAGAATCTCTGGTCCAGTACCCTGCTCTGCAATGGACACAAAAATCACCTTAACTTCTCATTCTACAACAGCATACCCTTACCCACAGGCACTCAGTCCCAACGGGAAACTACCACCTCCACACTCGGTGCATTGTGTCTCTGGTCTCTTGATAGACTTCTGCCCAAGAATCAGAGTATCTCAAATTAGACGAGCCCCATAAGGACTCAGTCCAACTCTGTGCTCCTTGCAGAACCACCTAAAACTAAACCATATGTCTAAGAGTGCCATCCAGACACTCCCTGAACTCTGACAGGCTTCCTATGGAAGCAGCTGTCAGCTTGTACAGTCATCAGCTCACTTCAGAGGGACCTCTTCAGGAATGACCTGTTCTGCTTTTCTGGTTACAGGGGTATTGAGTAAAAACGACCAAACCCCTGAACATCTGCCTCCATACTGGTTCAGAGGCTAATTACTTGCCCTTACTGCTGCTGACTCATTTGGTAAGATCCTGAACTCTGAGTTCTTGGGCAAAGCCCTCATCCATATCAGGCATGTGGAGCAGGGAGGGGGAGCTGCAGTGCTCTGTTGGATTTGGTTTTGTCTCCTCATCACTGACTAACTCCTGCCTCCAGCTGCCATGCACAGGTCAAACTGACTGGCTGAGCCTCTACAAGGCACCACCACTCCCTGTCCGCCCATACTGACAGGTTTAACTTCTGCTTCTCAGGAGAGGCAAGAATGCCATTTTAGTGACACCACATACTTTCCCTGCTAGGAAGAAAGGCTGGGAATTATAATTTGCCACAATGTAGTGCCTGGAGTCTGCAATTAAGGTCAGACCCTGCTAGGGATAGCATGGTCTATATATGCAGTAGACAAAGAAGGGTTTAAAAAAATAACAAAACAAAAAAAAAAAAAAAAAAGTCCCCATGGTAATGCAGCATCAAAATTAACACCTTCACTGTGGAGACATCTGGGGGGTCTTCAAGAACCTGTGAAGGATTCTCACCAAAACAGGAGGAAGAAAAACACCAGCAGCTCAAGTACTTCAGAAAGGTCAGGGGCTCGTGCTTCACACCAGGAGCACAGGATGAGAACAAGGATGTTATGTTCTCTCATCCCAGGCGGCTCCAGTGATAAAGAGAAGGACAATCTATTTTAAGGGGCTTACAGAACTGGTTGCCTGAATGGCAGAGAAACAGCAGGTGCAAGGCAAATGAGAGGGACCTGTTAAGCAAAGGCAAAAAAACCCCAACCTAACCAAACCAACAGCCATATGCAAAAAACCAGGAAGCATCCTTGTTAGGAATTCAGTGAGAAGGTACTCTAGCGAAGTCATCTAAGGTACCCAGAAGCATGTGCAGAGCCCCACTTGTGTAAGTACTACAGAAAAGACTGTGAACTTCTCTCTAATGGTTTAGCTGTGCATTTTCCTCATGCTTCTGTTCAGATCTGAAGATGTTCTCCAGTGAAAAGGATGCGTAGCCTGTAGGCCTCATTAAAACAGAACAAATAAAAACATCCCCATCACCAAGAAAGCAGCCTGCCTACCCTGCAAAAGAGATTTTAGAACCCATGGTAAGGCTGTAGACTGGCTCAAAATCCTAGGCCTGAGGTTTTACTCCAGAAATTTGATCTGAATACCCTTAAAGAAAATACTGTACACCTGACGGTATAGATTATTTGAAAGCGAAGTCTTTGAAAGGACTGAGTGAAAAGGGGAATTTATAAACTCCTATTTTCATTTTAAATGTCACATAAAAAACCTATTACTTTTTTCAACCAATGCTCTTTGATGTTATTCTACTTTCAGCTAGCTAAAAACCAAGCCAAAAATCCCCACCACTTGCATGATTTCAAATCCTTCACACCTTGAGCTAATTTTGTCCTTCACCACAATTTGCACTATCAAACTTGTGTCCCCCTTTAAATTTCCAGCAGTTGGTCCAACTGCCTGCAGCTTCACTGACCACTGAAGCACAGCTGGATCACACCCACCAACAAGTAAGTCAAATCAAACAATTGATATCAATATACCAGATGCATTCTTCCTCCAGAGGTGCAAGAGTAAGTGGTATTCTTGTTTGGAGAAAAGCCATCTTCTGGGACCCTCTCACACATTCGCTGAGCGTACCCACTGGTGAAGTTCATGCAGTGGCTGTTTGTGAAGCACACGGCGTGCCCACTGGGATAATGCACTGTGCTTCTTCCCTTGTACTGTCCGCCAAGGTGCTGCTCCCTTTCAGGGTACTGAGGGCCACCGAGGCCACCAACACAGTGCTCGTTGCTCAGGATGTACTGCTCAGAGCTCTTTGACACTCTCTCCCCACTCTGCGGCCGCATCATCTCCGCTGGGTTTTGGGACTGCTCTTGGTTGTACATGAAAGTGTCTTTGTGGGCCCTAGTGACCATACCGATCACCTCCTCCTTAGCTATGTCAGCACTAGGAGGGGGAGAAGGGCTTTTGATGGTTTCTCGCTCTTGTTTGGGCTTGGAGGAAAGATCTTCTTGAGGTGGTTGGTCTTGATGCTCTGTTAATGCTTCGTTGGGCAAGTGACCACTGAACTGACCGTTCATCATGGTTTTCATGGCACTCTGCATTTCAATCAACATCCGCTGTTTCTCACGTTTGGGAATACGGCCAAATCGAACAGCTGCCAAGGTGGAGAAATGGACAGTGGTGGAAATGGGGGAAGAAAAAAAGAAAAAAGTCAGTCCTGAAAGTATTAGCATGCACACAGAAAATACACATCCCAACAAAAAAACCCTGCCTTTTAAGGCAAGATTTTAACTGCTCTCACTAATGCTACAGTAGGGGTATTACCAGTAAAGTCAAAGAGCATAGGCATAGGAATGGCATGAATACAAATGTATGCTGTTGTTTGCACACAGGGAGAAGTCAGCTCTAAGGCACAGGCTGTAATGCCTTTTCCCCTTTTGCCTCAAACCTGGCTACGCAGTTGTGTTAACTGAAGAAATGTCAAGACTTAAGATTGGATCTATTAAATCAGCATAACTTAATCAGCTGACAATTAGGTGAATGCAAACACGGTTCATATCATCTTTGCATAAAAGTCCTACAAGACAGGTCCTCATGGACCAATTACGTAACTCACCAAAACAAGAGAATCAATGCTGAACGAAGCTTACCTTGGGAAAAATTTCTTGATAACTTTGCCTTGACAAGGACATTTTCTGCTGGCAAGGGGATGGGCATCATTGTGGCTGCAGAACTTTTGACCCTGTCCTAGGGAATCTACAACTACCTCTCCCACCTTGTCCAACTGCACAAGGGCTTATAACCAGTTTCGACTGATGTAATTATGCTCGTGCAGTAGTCCATCATTAATGTAACTATGTCTCTTTCATTAACACAGGTGCAACCTTGCGCACAAACAAGCGCCTAGGGGATGAAATAACTCCTATACACAACAAGAACTTGGAACAATTATTTAAAATAAGTTCCAACACTCCACCCACTAAATTATTAACAGCCCGAGATTCCTAGCTCTTGTGAAATAAACACCCAGAGAAAATTAAAAAGTGAAACAGAAGGAAGAGTTCTGGCTGTGGCAGTAAGTTGCAGCAGAAAAATGAACTACACTTTCAGCATTATTTATTAAAATATCACAAGGAGCAGACAGACAGCAAGGTGGTCAGAGACACCAACCAACATCACCATTTCCTCCTTGCCTTTCCTCTCCCTCTAAGAGAAGAAAGAAGGCATAAAAAGGAGAAGATACATGCCTATCCTATGCACCCAAAGATAACTCTTTAGGCTCTATGGTTACTATTCTAAAGCTATCATGTTGGGCAGAATTCCCTTTCATTGAAAAAGCAATAGTAACAAAAGAAAATAGAAAAAACAAAGAAAAAAAGAAAAAAAATATGAGTCTTTTTCAGATTCAGGTAGGATACAGCTGTAAGTCTTAACATTAAACCAAAATTGAGATACTTGTTACAACCATCCCCTTAGCAGGCCACTGCAGCACATCCCACTGCATCAGCTCCAGAGGCAGGAGGACAGCTCTGCAGCTGCCTGCAGTATCACCTTACCAGCCCAGGACACTCATGGAGCAAGAAGGCAAGCTGAACTAAATGCTCTCCGACAGGGAACCTCTCCTTGACAACAGGGCTTGGCTGCATTATCTGCCATTAAGACTCTCAGCAACTGGTTTTGAGGTGGGCAGCAGATTCCCTCTCAGACGATCCCTGCTCAGTACAAGAACGTACCATCTCTTGACATCCCAACAGACAGGCATTTTTTGAAACGACACTGCTGGCATCTGTTCCTATTCATTCTCATTATAGAGCAGTTGTTATTCTTCAAGCACTTCTTATACTGGATGTTTTGCTGAATGCTTCTTCTGAAAAAACCCTGTAAACAAGCAAAAATACCCCACAACTATCATTACAGCACATGTCAAATCCTTCCACCAAGATTCGTCTCTCTGCAAGCAGAGACAGTAAACCTTACTGCATCTCATCAGCTGCTTCAGAGCCATCAGCCCAGGAGATTTTAAAGAACTTAGTACTCCTCATGACTTACTTCCCCTTTGTGTGTGATCTGTATGTAATGTGAACTAGTTATGACTTCTAATTACAGAATATGTCAAGTTGTTCTCTGCATAGTCAGCATCTAAGACCAAACTATCTCCAGTATTACCTCTATCACTGTACCAACAGCTCCTAAGAACTCAAACACCTATGATATCAAGTGCAAAGATGGGAGTCAAAATAACATCTTTTGACTTCCATCTTTGCAGTTTGGCAACTAAACTATCCTGGCTGCACCATATGACCTTCAAAAGGTGATTTTTTTTCACATAACCCTTTATGCTGAAAAGCTCCTTCACAGAACATAACATTTGCAATGTAACAGATTAAGAAAATGCATATCTAGTTCTGGCTTTCCCTGTGGTAAATAATTGCTTTTCCAAAGCTGTTCTGTTCTGTGTCCCAGCCTAGGTGACAACTCACACCCACTATCTCTTAATGCAATTAACATGCACATGTCTTGCGTGACATGGTCCTTACCACCTCTGCTTCCAGTTTGTGTTCTCTGCTGTGTGCTCCAAGTCAGGCAGGATTGGACAAGGGGTGGGAACAAAAAGTACTGCAGAGTTTGGAAAACGCTGTATATTCGTAAGTGGTTTGCTTGCTCCCTACAGCTTCTGAAATTTCTCGTATTTAACAGAGAACTATACCAATTTATTTTTTTTTGGACAGTATCACCCCTTTTTCCCCTATGGGGACAACTTGAGCATTTCACCAGCAGAAAGGTGAGCAGAAATATAGCTCACCTTGCAGCCCTCACAGGCATGAACACCATAATGAAATCCTGAAGCGACATCTCCACAGACTTTGCAAAGAAGAACCATGCCATTAAATTCTAGAATCAAACAAAAAAGTCAAGGATATAGAAACCAACGACAACTGCAGGAGCATGTTTCCAGCTTTTAAAACCTGGACTTAAATCGAAAGATGTCAGGTCAGTACCACACATGAAAAATACAGAACAGACAACATGAATGTACAAACGCCCTGAACAGTTCAGAAGGTACCAGTGCAAGGGTGGGGGGAAAAAAAAAAAAAAAAGGACAAACATGAAGCACTCAAACGAACAGGGAGAAAGCACATATTCACTGGGCTTTCAAACAGAGTAGCACTGCACTCAGCAGCAGAAAAAGAAAGTCTACTTACATTTAAGCACTTTTAAAAGAACCATTCAGTTAACTAGGCCACCAAAGTTCAGGCTCAATCTGTTTTTTCCATCAGGACAAGAAAGCCTGTGAAAGGCCACAGTTTCCCCAACAGAGAATAAGCACGTTTTCTTAAAAACCAGAAATACTAAAGGACACTTTATAATGTATTCAACACCAGCCATACACTGTACCTATCTGATAACAATTTAGGACTGGTAATTCAGCCATATCTACATATGTAGAGACCACTCATTTGAGTGCAAATCCAGAATGGCTTGCACACTTCAATTGAAAATACTTTCTCAATCCCATAAAAATGCTCATGGGTTTGGGTTTTTTAATTTTTCCCCCACCTATTTTATTTCAGCTTGTCAATAAAATTTTTTTTGCAAGTCTTAAGTGCTGGTCTAACATTGGTTTCACTGAAGCCAATGGGAATTTTACCAATGAGTTCAGTAACCACAAAGTTACCTTAGAGACAGCTGGAAATGCTCCCACAGAAACATATTCTACCAGAAAAGTAACTTATTTGACACTTGGGTTTCATTTCTAAAGAGGAACTAAAACATTTTTTTTAAGGTTTTCAAAAAGAAAAAGAACCAAACCACAACTTTTTCTCTTTTTTTTCAACACTGATAGTACTGAGTTAAAAAAATTATCTATCGGAACAATTTACAACAGGATTCATTTCAGGAACCTCTGCCCTGATATCAAGAACCCAGTTACTAGAGAATTTTTAAGTAAAGGTTCTTACTAAGAACTTAGGGTAGCAACACTTAAAAAAAAAATCAACAAGCAAACAACAACAACAAACCAACAACAAAAAAAACCTATTTGAGGTAGAACTATTAACACACTTATTCCAGCTGCATAACAATTCAAAATGATAAAACAATTCTGCCAATAAAAGAACTGAGCCTCCAAAAGACTAAATTCCAGCTGTTTGCTGAATCACTCATTCCAGTACCTATTTTGAATCCTGCACCTCCAACACTGTTCAAATATACTTATCTACCACTGATCTTTTCTGATTTCCAAAAGAAGTGTGAAGTAAATATGTGGAGATAGATTCTTACATGCATTTTAAAAGGCAATCCTTTAGCTCCAGTTTATAAGTATTTTATTTTTCACATCCACAGAATAATGACTTGGAATCAAAAAGATAACTGTTCCACCCACAGCTATAAAAGTATTATGCTTGGGTAATTAATTTGTTTTGTTCCTCACAGCTGGGGGGGAGGGAAGGTGAAGGGGCAGGGGACAGAGTATGAACGAACAGAGAAACTAGACTTCCAAGACAGCTCCATAAATACTCTTGAAGGCAGTTTCTGATTGGATTACCTTTACTTCATCACTTCTTTTTAATCAAGTACTTGATTTTACTTAGATCAGTTTTTACTAGTGAAGATTTGAAGTAAAGCTGGACTGTATTTATGGACTGTTAGAAGTTGGCAGCAATGGGCCCCCATTGTACTAGCATTTGTATGGCAATACCATACGTATTACCACACGTGTAATGCCAAAAGATACAAATGGAGGCTTTGCTATGCACCTACACCACAAGTCAAAGGGAGACCTGGTTGTAACACACAGGGTTGTAATACATAAGGGGAAAATGGTGTTTTCAGGAACTGGCACCAAACATACTTGTGACTCCATTATGGCCTTTTGTCAAACCAGCAACACTCGACTGGTTTGTTTTAATAGTCTCCTCCAGCCGATCGCTCTTTGGTGCCCCGTCAGAGCCTTCACTGCTCCGGCCATTGCATCCGCTTTCCGAGGAGGAGCTGTTTGGAGGAGATGGTACAGGCGAAGAGGACGACTGGAAACCGCTGTCTGAGCTCTCGCTGTGACATGAGGCTGGGCTAGATGCCGAGCTCGAAGAGCTGATGTAAGCTATCACACCCCCTAAGGCAAGAAAAAAAGGCAGCACATAGTGACATAACCAGCAGACATGCACCGCTGCCATGTGAGCCACACCATGACCCAGCACCACCAGATCAGCCATTACATGCTCCTGGGAGCACTCCTTTCTCTCCCTCTCTCCTTCAAGCTTGTTTGTCTCCCTTTGTTTTCTAAGGCTGATCTCCCAGTCTGCCCCATCCCCTTCTCCCATCTTATCAGCCTCCTCTGGTCCAGACTGAGATGAAATGGAATAACCAAAAGACGGAGCAACAAGCCACGGTCATGGAAGGATGGGGCAGTAGGGACAGGGCATTGAGTGACCCAGAGAAGGTTTCCCTGGCCACCCTCTGAGCAGAGCTCATCTGGAGCCAGAGCAAAGACAGGATCTTAGAGCGCTGTGGAGCCAGAATGCAAACAAGCTAGGTTAGGGACAGAAATAGGGCAGAGAGAAAGACTTCATGCAGGCTACACGCCAGAGGCACAGAAAGGAAGGGCTGGGAGGTGCTCATGATGCAGAAGGGAAGGGGGCAAGGGAAGGAAATAGCACTGCAGTCTGGTTAGCCTACTGAACGCCATTTGTCCAACTGCAAGCCTTTGTAGCGTTTCAAGCAGCAGCTAAACTCCAACTGCTAGGCTGCTATTTGCAAACAGCCTCTGTCCTGCCGCGTCCTGCAATCTGACACGCTTGAGAATCCCTCATATGAAACAGCTTTTTGTCCTCAGGCAGACCTGGGAGCAGTTCTGGCTTTTCACAGGCTCCTTCTTCTTGCTCGTAAGCAAGAGAAATTGTTTGCACTTCATATGAGTTTGTCTTCAAGACTCAGCATTTCAAAAGTCAATACAAAAACATTTGATATTTCACACAAGAATTTCAAAAGCCATAGCCATGAAATTGTTTAAATAAAACTACACTCCGTATGTTCTACATTTTATGCCTCTATTGCTCAGTGGACTCTCTTCACTGATGACTCAGGACACTGCAGCAAGGAACTCCACACACAGGAATTTGAAACTTTAAAAGAGCCACGCACTGCCTGCCTTTGGAGGAAAAAAGCACTGGTGTCTGTAGAGTCCTTGATCAGCTGAATCGGCACAGCAGGCAGAGGC